>NC_051045.1:22756331-23956331 GCF_904848185.1 Acanthopagrus latus | reverse complement strand
CGACGATGGAGACAGAGAGCCGCGTGAAGAAGGAATCACTTGGAGAGAGCTCGCTTCACTGCTGCTGACATTACTGTTGGATATGGAGAGGAGTCTCGACGGGCTGAGCAGCTACAGAGAAGACAAAGACAAATGTCATGATCATGTATCATACAGTTTTTCTTTTACAAGTAGATTGTGTTTAATTTTAGACAGACATTAGCACAATTGATAAGACTGAGGATAAGAGAAAGGGCAAAACTGTGCATGTTGTGCTGCTCACATGGCTGGGGACAGAGGAGGTTCCTCTTTCTCCCCCACGAAACGTTGTGTGAAGATCAAGGCTGAATAAGTAAAGTAAATGATGCACACAACACACAGACCTCTCAAATGTTTTACACTATTCCACTGACTGGCAGACTGGTGTCCGTAAAGCGCCCAGAAACAAAGCTGACTCCAACAAAGCCAAGAAAGGAGACTGTTGGCTAGCAAACATGGATGTATGCGATGTAGGTTTCACGTGCTTCAATAAATCATCACTGCAAATCTTTTATGGGAGAGGAAATGTAACATGTTTAGTGGGTCTTAAGGATACACACAAGGTGCTTTGGTGAGAAACCGCGAATGGAAAACCAAAAAACTCCCCAGGGTATCTGTAAATCTTCTTCGGGGGACATTTATTTGAAAAGACACAACAGATGGCATATCAAATCAATACATCATAAAAAAAAATAGCTGTTCAAACCCTCAACTCAGAAACGACTATCCGTTTGACTTTGCTGTCAACAATGATTGTAAGCTCACATCAGTCATTAACTAGCTGGTGCCCTGCTTGACCAGTACAGAGTGGTAAAGTAAGTGGCTATGCTGACTGCTCACATGAAATGATCTGTCAACAAAAAAAAGCTGACAGCTCGTAGTTTATGCCATGTTGATATTTACTCCATTAATGAATGTGACTAATTTGACTTGAGGGAGGCCCTCACAACAGTCTCTGCAGTGGCCAAGCCTTCCCTGCGCTGGATAAATCTGTGCTTGGAGTCGTTTCATTTCGTGTTGTGCCTCTGTGGGCACACATTTTAGCTGACAAAGAGAGAAACTGCAAGTATATACAAACTAACTCAGTGCTGCCAATGTTTTCGGGCCTCAGAAGCCCTGAAATATGTTCTCTGCCTGTCAGCTCAATAAACCAGCCTTGAAAGTTTAGAGCTGTGACTTGAAGCCCCGGAGCAGTTCCCCCCCCCCTCTCTCCCCCGTCTGCTCAGCCACAAGATGTGCACAGCCACCAATCCAAGGACACATTGTGAGCTAAGTATGGATGGTACAGCCTGCACTGCTTCGTTTGGAGTCAAGTGATCTGACCATGAACAAAATGAGATGCAGACAGCGTTGTGTATTATGTGCTCAGCATGGGATTCTAATATCACACTTGATTAGAAAATGTTCACAGCATACAAATGCAATATTTGGAACTCAAACCGCGAAGTCCATGAAGAGTGGGATCATCTGTTATAAATGATGGTCGTTTGCTGGTCAGCAATTTTAGCTGACAAATATGCAATATTAATTGACCATACAATAACTCTTTACAAATGACATTTTGGCATTTTTTGGAGACGCATGAATTTGCTGTCTTGAAGAATGATACCACTCTCATCTCTCCATGAACACTGGCTGTTTAAGCCCCCAACTCCTAAATATGAGTTCTGAATGTAGATATGTCATTAGAGCCAGCAGGTAGTTTACTTAGCTTAGCTCTGTCCAAAAGTAAAAACATCCACATGAACTGACTTCCTGGACTTTCTGAAGCCCTATCGTCATTATAACTAACTCTCTGCAGGAAAGTGATTGAACATATTTCCAAAAATGTCAAACTATTCATGAGCTGACTGCATAATTAACAACTTAAGTCAGATCCTGATTAAGGGCAAAATGTTGAAGCTGCATGGATGAAACTATCCTCACCTGCTGGTCCTGACGGTCTCTATCTGTCTCCTCACTGACAGTAATCAAGTGCCAGTTCTTCAGACTAATGTATTCCTCCATGACAGACACCACCGCCACTTTCAGGTCTTCTTGGGTGACAGAGTGTCCCAGAACTTTCCCCTCCAGATTCTGACCCTCTGTTGCCACCGCTATGCCTGCGGCACCCCTGACAATCTCATTCAGCACCATGGCAGCCTGCTTCCTGTAGACTGAAGACTGTTGGTACAGATCCAGGAAGTGATCTGACAGCAGGTAAATGTTGCCATAGTAACCTTAACATAGGAAGAGGAAAAGTTATTTGTACTTTTTGGGGAGACAAATACAATTTTTGCAAAAAATTCAGTTCAAATTAAATACGTGAAGTAATAAGTATAATATATCAGCGCTCCAAAAATAAACAACTAGTTGAACTTGATTAAAACTTCTATATGTTATTTTTAGACATACATTTTTGTGATGTATGCAGAGGAATAACAAATGTACTGTAGATCATTTGAAGTCCATCAAACAGCAATCATACCCAGCGTTCGGCAGATCTCCATGAGCACTGAGAAGATCTTCTCATCTGTGAAGTAGAGAAAATGCTTCCTCTGTGTATGAGCACTGTATGAATCAGTAGAGCTTGAGTTTGTCTCTATGCTAGCAGCGTAATTCCTTTCCTCCACGATGCGGACATCCATCACATCCAGCTCCAGCACCTGTGAAGGGAAACATAGGGGCTTGTTGTTTATGATTTAAGATGAACTACTTTAACTTTTAAAAGTATTGATAGATATTGTGTTAAAATTTAAGCTTGATAAAAGCAAAAGTAACCGATACAAATATCACATACATAAAAGTATCTAAATAAACTTAAGCATTAAATGTACAAGTATGAGTAAATTATACAGATATTTACACATACTGTACAAGAATACTATGGGTCAACTGATTATCAGCCAGGCACATTATCAGATCTAATACAAATGTGTATACAAATGTGTTTTTTAAATGTAACATTGTCTATAATGTGCTAATTTGGCTCTGATGCAGCATGCAATCTGCAAAGTAAATAGTAATCAAAGTGATCAAATAATTGCAGTGGAGGTAAAATTTCAATATCTGCCTCTGAATCAGAGTCAAGTAAGAGTAAAAAGTGGCAAAAAATACTCAGGTAAAGTACCTCAAAATTGTAAAAGTACAGTACTTAATAAAAATGTCATTAGCTACATTCAATTACTGCACTCAACTCATTAAAATCAAATCATGTATGTAAACCAGTGAAATGATTAAATGTTGTGTGTGTTGTAATAATTCTAGAATTAACTTATTAATATTAAATGTGAAATAGTATTTTATCTTCAATGGCCACCTATGTGTGCAAAGTATTTTTGGTGCAGGTTCAGCAAGAATTACTACATTTTGACTCACGCATCTGACTTTTTGCACTGTAAGTATATTTTGTTGTCACCAACAAATTAACTTACAAGAATGTATTAGAAGTTTGTGATAGTAAACTAACACAAACAACAAAGGTCTCTGGTTTCACAATAATAATTAGAAAGAATCTTGTAATGCTGTATGCTCAGCTCAATGTAAAGCACTTGACCCTGTCACTAGCAATTATAATTGTATGCACGCTACATGGGTATTAGCTCAATAAGCCACTTAATGAAATGTGACAGTAAAACATGCAGCGGACACACTGCTTCATTCTAAGATAATGGATAAAGCATTTTTTCTAAGGTCTCTATAAGATGCTTTAAGTAAATATTTGTTTTGTCTTGAAACAGATGGCTCTCAGTGGTTGACTGAACTTTTACAGCTCAGCTTAGGCTGTATTAAAACTGTGATGAAGTTCAAGCATCACATCAACCCCTAACCCCTAACCCTATATAAAATCATTGATTTCATTTTATGAACTACAGGCATGAAGCTATTTTTTCCCAGTAATAGGCAGGATAATCTGAAGCACTGGCAGCTAACATTACCTGCATCAAGGCTTTGGAAATCCTCTCGAGGTGCGCAGCAGAGTTCAGTATCACAGAGACCAGCGGTCCCAGCACCTTTAGATAACCGAGAAACACGTTGAGGACAAACAGCTTCTTCTGGTCATCAGAGGTCCTCATCAGTCTGGGCAGCGAGGTGGCCAATGAGTGCAGGTTCTCTGAAAGCACATCTGTGAAGGTCTGAGCGCCACTGCTGCTGCAGGCCTGATTCCTCTGTGATACCTCCCTGAGAGCAACCTCACACCTTCAGGACAGGAGAGAAGCCTCATTAAACTTCTTGTTCTCAGGTAGTCAGGCTTCAGTCTTTCTCTGCTCTAATATATAACTAAAATCATACCTCTGTCTGACTCTGGGCTCCTCATCACTGACTGCTCCCACCAGTGATTCCAGTAGCAGTCCCACACATTCTCCCAGTGACTGGCTACACCTGGCCAGCAGGTGGTCATCCAGCTCCACCATCTCTAGTCGGACCCTCCAGTGCTGGTGAGCCGAAGTGCAGGAGATGATCTTCTTCAGGAGCACAGACAGTTTCCCTACTGTGCTCTTCACCCAGTCTTGTGTCCGAGGTACCATCAGCTGTACGATCCTGCCCAGTTCTGGTGAGGGAACCTTACAGGAGTCGCTGGACTGAAGCTGGGCGTCCTCCAAGACAAGTCCCACAGTCCTGGACCAAACCTGTTGAAAACAAAAGTCAATGACGTGTTTTCTTTGTGCTCTTTGTGGTTAGTTTGCGAACCCCTTGAATTAACATCATCCTACTATGTTGACATGACACTTGATCTGTTCGAGCATCACTTGATCAAACAAATAAACCTTTGGTTCAACCACATATCAATTTTAAATAACGTGTCCTCAAATCAATTTGGGATTCGGGGCTTCCAGACACTTTGATTACATCGGACAAGCTGGACTGAGCCATTATAGTGTATAAGTATATTCATAATATAAAGTAGTATGGTCAACAGAACATTAACCTATGAAGCTTGAAACTATTAATTGTTAAATGAATTCAAGAAGTGAAAAACACAACATTCAAAAAGTTTTGGACAGTAAGTTTAAACAAAGGGAGCAATTTTTAGATTTGCTGGTTCCAGCTTCTAAGGTCTTGCATTTTTTGTCATTGATGGTAGTAAATAAAGAGTATTTGGGGTTTGGACTGTTGGTTGGTCCAAAGACGTCATATGAAGATGTCACTTTGGGAAATTGTAATGAGCTAAACTATATTACGAAAATATCCATATGATTCATAATTGAATCTCACTATCAAATAATGAAGAAAATACTAATAAGTTGCATATCGTCTTGGGTTCCAAGATGGCTTTTATACCTATACAGATAATCATCCAATTACTTTAAAAATCCACATATTTATTACAAAACAGGGCTGCTACTATCAATCATTTTCAATATACATTAATCTGCCTATTATCTTCAAGATTAATTGTTTGGTTTATAATGCATCAGAAAAATCGGAAAAATGGCCATAACATCACCAAAAACTAGAGGTAATGACATCAAAGGTACTGTGTTGTCTGACCAACCGAACAACGATTCCATTAACTAGAATGTAAGAGAAGGAAAAACAGTTGACATTCATAATTAAAAAGCTGAAACCCTCAATTGTCTGGCATCTTTGCTTGTAAATGCACTTAAATGAATAAACAATTATCTAAAAGAAGAAAAGTTGCAGATTAATTTGATCGCCTAATCAGTTAATCAACTAATTGTAGCTCTAAGATTAATCCTTAGTTGCAAATTGAATAATTCATAATACTTACAACATACTTGTTATGTAGTAAAATATCTATATATACTTAAAAATGCAAAGAGTAGTTTAGGACACCATGAATAGCATGTTATAACAGAGATATGGTACCTTGATGGCCCTGACTGTAACGGCATGGCCTTTTCTTAGATCTCCTGTGATGATCCTGGCTACCGCCGTAGTGATCCCAGGTAAGAATGAAGCCATGGTGTTGCCTAAAGTGCGTCTCTCCTCTGAGGATGGGACTATGTGCTCCTGAGTGCAGTCACACTGCAGAGTCAAAGCCCGAAGGCACTTCAGCGCTGCTGCCTGTATACCTCGAGATTTCTCCTTCTCTCCTAAAGCCAGCAGCAGAGATATGGCAGCTCCCATTCCAGGCAGCATGACTGGTTCAAAGAGTTTGAAGACTATATCACCATAAGCGGCATGAAGCAGTGCGTCCAGGCACCTCAGCACAGTCAACTTCAGCTCCTCTGATGAATCTGCGGGTTTCCCAGGATCCGTTGGAGAGCACAGGCAGAGGCAAAGCTCTGAGAGGAGGCCTTGGAGGGTCTCCCAGCTTTGGACACAAGTGTTCTCCAGGACGTGGCTCATGGCCTCGGCCACAGCCAGCACAAGTTTTTCCTTCTTGGGCCCGGGGATTTTAAGAACAAAGCGGAGGGGGAAGAGGACGTACTCCTGAAGCTGCTGCAAAGTGGCATCATTTACTTCTTTCAGCTGGGCGTTCAGCGTCTCCACATTAGTCACAGTGGGCTCTCGGGTGAGCAGCACACAGGCCGGGCGCAGGTAGGCAAAAGCGATCTTTGGATCACTGATCTGAGCCATGGCTGGGGGCATGACAGCAGGGGTCACTTTAATAGGGGAAGAGATGGGAGATGGAAGAATAAGACAAAGAGAACACAACCTTTCGAGTACTGGAGGACGTATCTGAAATTACTGTATTCTTTAGTTATTTACAGTTTGTCTTTGTTATTAAATCTGTAATGGTCACTGTTCATATTGATGGAAAACTCAAACTGAAATAATTCTTGACTCATATGCATGCATATGCCATACTGCATGTCAAATAGTACATTTTCAGACAAGGGTCAAGAAAATACTCCTATCATCTCTGATTGTTTCCCCTTCCTTTACTTCTGTGTACATGGAATTACACCATTATTTACTAATGGAATCAAAATGTACCCACAGCTGCTTTGTCCCTTTAGATCCTAAACGTTAGCATGGTTGGAAGAAGGAAGTTCATGGTAATGTACATGAACTTTAAGTGCATTTAAGTGCATGTCAGCATTATCGATGAGAGTGAAGGATGGTTGGTTATGGGCTAATAATACTGCGCATTGCTGAGACTCTGCCCTAACCAGCCCAGTGTTCAATGCTGTTTAAGGGGTAATTTTTATCAGTTAAAATGGCCATCAGAAACACACCCATGACAGCATTATGTCCATGCAGTAACAGAAGGACTTGTAAAGCATCGATGTAACAAGTCTATTAGTTAGCATGCTGCAGAAGCTGCGCTGCGGTTCTGGCGTCAACAAACAGGTCATGCTAGCCTACCTTCACATCAGTAGTATTAAGTGGATCCGCTGTACGCAGCATTAACCCGACACAATAGGTTTTATTGTACACAGAAAACTTGTAACATCACACATGCATGTTTACTGAACTGGCTACAGGTAACGTCATCATTCTGCGTCGACGGTGCACACTGCTGACGCAAGAGAGACAGACTTCCGGTTTTGGAGACTTCAAATTAAGAAACGAAAAGTTTTACCGTGAAAAAAAGGTATAAAATGTACAATAAAAATGCTCTTACCGTATATGTGAACTCGTGTCTTATCAATTCGTTGTCTACCGGATTCGTCCTATCAAATCTATATAGTATTGGCAAACTACATCACATACCTAGTGACATTATGTTATAAATGAAAACTATTTAGGTTTCTGTCTTCAAACAAAGTTATCGTATGGACGGTCTTCCGAATGCTGTGGCATAACTTGTGACACTATTTTAATGCTAGCGAGATGCATTACTGAGTTTGTACTGAAGATAGTTAGAGACAAATACCATTATTTTTAAAGGAATGACAATTCTCAACGGAAGTACACCTTCAGTCATTTAAGCTAACTTGGCAATGAACCGGTTCGTGTTGTGTGTCCCAGTATGTGAATTTAGTTATTATGTATTTTCCTAACATAGTACATTTTTCATGGGTGTCACTTTTTGCTTCGGTGCAGTGGATGTCAGACAGCTAACCTAATTACGAAGGTAACGCTAATGTTAATATAATTAGTTGTAAAAGATAGCTGGAAAACGGCTAACATTTAGCTAAAACTAGCTCTTCTATAGCTATAACGTTAGCTGCAATTCATATTTGACGTAAGACTTACGGTTTTGGCAACGTTCATTGTGCCTAATCACGGTACAAGGGTTTTATCTTTCGGAATATTTGATCTACTGTGTCCATGTTGAAAATAGATGGTTACAAAGATATGACTCACAAAATATACAGGAAAGGACAAATTATGTTCTCGTGTGCAGAAAAAGAAGAATGGCAGGAAGGCATTAGGAAGTCAGGTCAATCAATCCATCTCCTCACTGTCCTGAGATTTGCTAACTTGATTTGACTTTGAAGCAACCATTTTTCTATATCCTGTCAGGTGTTTTGGAGGCTTGATGTGGTCCATCCCTGCCCTGCCCTGCGCCAAGTGTCAGTATGGATGAAGAAACCCTTGAGGCAGCCATCTCCACCTATGGTGCCCAGTTGCAGCAGGTGGAGACCGCCCTGTCAGCTGGCCTGGACCCCTCCCAGCAGTCAGACCTGCTCAAATTGAAAGAAGACCTTTCTCAGCTGATTGAGCTCACGGAGGCCAGCCTTGTGTCGGTCAGAAAGAGTCTGCTTCTGGCCAGCCTCGAGGACAGTAATGGCTTGCAGTCAAACGCCTCAGACGCAAACAGCGCAGCATTGGACTGTGAGTTTGCTGCTTTCTACTCTGAACTCGGGGAGTCTTCGGGTAGCAGCTCTGACACTAGAGAGAGGGACAAGGAGGAGGAAGCAGGGGTAGAGGATGGTGAAGAAGAGGAGGAGGAGGAGGAAGAAGAGGAAGATGCACTCAGTGGTACCAAAGTAAGAGCTCCTTACCGGACAAAATGGGGGACACTGGAGTATCACAATGCCATGGTGGTGGGGGCAGAACCACCAGATGGAGAAGAGGCACAAGTAAGAGTGCTCTATGTGTACCCCACTCAGAAGTCGATGAAACCCTGTCCATTCTATCTAGAGGACAAATGTCGCTTCCCAGATAGTTGCAGGTAAAGTACCACCCTCTTCTTTGGGATTGTTGTATTAAATATTATGTATTGTGTTTTTCTCTTAGTTTTTTCCCCTTCCTTCAGTGTGTTATATAGGTTATTGTGCATGTAAAATGTCATGCAAGTTAAAAAGACTGCCCCAACAGAAGCTCCTCTCTCCCACAGAAAACACTGCTCCTGAAACGCCTCATGTAGCTTGCCTTTGGTTCCTTTGACTTTGTGACACTTGTTTCACCATGTCAAATGTTTGCATAATGTATGCACAGTGGCTAGTTTGGTATGTAAGAATCAATGTAGCACAGCTGCTGTGTTGTTGTTAGCCGTGCTGGCTCAGGCATATGTGAGCTAACCAATCAGAGGAAGTCAAGCCTTAAGGCCCCCACTCACTGCCCAGATTCAAACCAACAGCCAACTGCCTTTATCCGACCACTCTGTTGCCTCTTATCTGACCTGTTCAGCAGAAAAGTTGCACTGAACACAGCGCTTCAGCGTGCTGCCAGCTCCACAGAAGTGTGTATGTTCTGTGCTTGCACGAGATGCAATAAGATGCAAAAACGAGAGGTTTATGCACGGAACTGTCCTTACTTTCGATCAAAACAAAACTTAACTATTTCAGATAAAAACAGCTGCATGCTAAACATGCAGCGAGGCATTACCAAACGAACACAGATTAATTCGTCCTGTTAGGACATATGTCTGATGTGTTTTGAGCACTAAAGCATGTAAACATATTCTAGTAGCACCCCAAAATAAAAGTATGAACCTGAAAATGAGTATAATGTCTCCTTTAACTTTTCCATGTCAACCTTCTTTGTAATACCAGATATTATCCAGCAAGTGTCACCCATTTCCCACGTGATGCAGGTTTTATCCTGACCAGAGAATCAAAAAATCACTGAAACGTTGTTGTCTTTGCACCTTTTATCGAATAATTAAATTGTAATTGATGTGTTGGTCCTGAAAGAATTTTAAATCAGCCAGATTCTGAATGCTATTTCTGAGAATTTTTAAAATCACAAGATGTCTTGACCTATATATGAGCTTCAATTAGACATGTAGTTGAATCCCTTGATTTTCTGACTGTGTATATTCCCTTTTATTGAAGGTTCTCCCATGGCGAAGTGGTGTATGTGTCAGAGCTCAGAGAGTTCCTTGAGTGTGACCTCAGTAAACTTGAAGAAGGTTCAACCTGCTTGGCCCGACATGAGGACGGGATCTGGTACCCGGCCAGAATCAAAGGTATACCATTGGCGTGGCCAGTTTTTGATCATATGTTTTACAATAAATGCTGATTTGTTGGTTTGGCAACAAATCCACACTCGTATTGACTGAATTTAAGTTATATCTCCTTGTCATAAAGTAGTAAATATATTCCCAGAAACATCCAAAACTGTAGATGAAATACTTCCAGTTACTTTGAATGTTTTTTGTCATTGTAGAAATCGACAGCGGTTTCTACACTGTGAAGTTTGACTCAGTACTGCTGAAAGATGTTGTGGTCGAGGCTGATGGCATACTCCCGCCTTTGAGAGAAGACGACCCGATTTCCTCAGACTCCGACCAGGACGACACTGGAAATGGAGATGATGTGGCTTATGCAAAAGGTGTGTTTGGATATAAGTGTAGCCATTCCACTGTCAATGAAAATTTGAGATAGTATTTAAAAATCTTGCCATCAAAATATATATGGTGATTTAGGTGTATTTTAATAGAAATTTTGAGGCAAAGTTCCCTCCTGTAGCTCATTCTGTGTGCCAGTTAAAAAAATGTAACATTCTCCCACATAAAGTGACTGATGTTGCTATTTTGATTTTCCTTGTTACCCGACAGTTATGGACTCTGTAGAATCCACAGTAAACAGTGAACATTTCGGTGGCTGGGAGGCACACACCAGAGGAATCGGATCCAAGCTTATGCTCAAAATGGGCTATGAATATGGGAAAGGTAAGTGAAAGTATGATTGCATTACATTATTACATTACAAGTATTAATTACACTTTAGGTTATGAGGTCTTCTTGTTATTTGTGGTTTGCATAAGGCTTTTTCATGTTAAGTCCTCTTTGTCATAAGCTTTTGCCAAAGCTTTACAGCTAATGTAGTACCAGTGTTGGGTTTCCGTCTCTTCTTGGTGTTATGACCAGGAGAAATCAAGTAAAAAAAATGTATTTGCATAAATGCACATGAATAAACATCCAAGTATGATTTGAATAAGTCTTGAACAAACTTTAAATCAACTTATAGCAAAATGTACAGTTAAGATATAATTTTATTTGAGTAGTAAGGTTGGTGCCATAGGTTAACAAGTCACTAGAGGGCAATAAGAGTCATTTAAAAGCATGTCTCACATGTACAATGTATATATAATAAACTGTACAAACTCCAAGTTTAATATATGTTTAAATCTAGTTAGTATTGTGTTTGTGTTGTGAAATGAATTTTTCTCCCCTGTTTTGGGATTGTAGCCACATTGGCTATGAGACACAGTTTTGTCCACATTTAAACCAGACATGTAGTAGTTATGCGCATTGTTTCATTAGGTGGCAGAATGAAGTCACGAACATGCTATTTGAATAAAAACAGAAATAATGAATTACAGCAAAACATGCAGACATGTACCATAATGTTAATGTGATGTCACAGAGGCTGGGGCAGATTTTTTGGGGGGGGTTCAAATCACAGGGCCCGCTGCATAGCTTCAGTACATGATGCTATAGAATGAACTTTGTAGAAAATATAGAATACGTAGGCACTCTAATTGTTCCTGCTAAGTCATTCTGATTCAGTGAGAAATCAAGTATGTGTCGGAAAGATAAACAAAACTTCCTCACTGGGTCCCTGTTGTTTTTCTCAGGTTTAGGAAAGATGCAGGAAGGTCGAGTAGAGCCCGTCATGGCAGTGGTTTTATCCAAGGGGAAGTCTCTGGATCACTGTGCAGAGCTCACCCAGAGACGCACCCAGAGCAAGGTCGCTCAAGATGGCACGGAAACAGGCCGCCCAAAGAAACGCAGAAAGCGGCGTGTGGACACCGGAGGGCGCCAAAACGTCTTTGACTTTCTCAACCACAAGCTGGGAGGCAAGAACAGTAATCCTGCTGAGGGGGGTGCTGCTTCGCTGTCAGCAGCGACCGGCGTGGAGGCTTACAGGGGAGGAAAAGGCACCAAGAGGAATCTCAATGTGAAGCTGTTCCAGGCTGCTGAGAGGGTTTCCCAGACTGAGAGGGAGATCAAGAAACTGAGTGAGTCACTTGGAAGACAAACAGGAAGGTCAGTACTGCGTATTTTGTTTATTTTTTGTACTTTTCTAGCTGTCTGATCTGACTTGTGTGAAGACTGCCATCTGACCTCAAATTAACCAGTATGTCATCAATGATCAGTTCATTCCTCAGCGTCCTGTTATCTCCTCCACACATAAACATACATACATAATGGCACTGCTTGCACAATTATGATTATTTTAAAATGTCAGCACACTCATTGCTATGAATCTCCTGTCAAGTAAAGTGGTAATTACACTGAATACACACATTTGAAGAGTCGTGGGAGTTGTGTAAATAATGTAAACAAGGTGGGAAGATTCGAGATAAGACACTTGTTTCCATTGCCAACTTACTCTGGAAAAGTACAGCTAAAACCAACTTGTCTCCCCAGCTCTCCCCTAATCTATTTGTTGTTTGTGTGTGCAAAGGGACGCCTCCAGAGTGAAGCAGCTGGAAGAGAAGCTGTCAGCGGCCCGCCGGCTGCTGGCCCAGCAGAAAGCCCAGGAGCTGTCCATCCAGAGAGAGAACAGGAAGGCTGACACACACAAGAAGATGACTGAGTTCTAAGCTCAGTTCACTCAAAGACTTGGAGGATAAAGGGAAGCAATGCTTGCCTGAAATGAACTTTTGTCCTCTGCCCGTTGTCAGTTTTTTGTTTTGTTTTTTTTTACACTGTATTTACAGACCTTTTTTCAGCATCATTTCTCTCCAGCGTCATGGATTTGTGCCAGTGGTGGTGCCCACTGAATGCAGAATGAAGGCTGATGATTATTTCCGCTTCTCATTTTATTTTCATGGACTGATCAGTTTATTTAGTGTGAACAGTTGTTTGACTTCAAATGGTACTGTTCACATCAATGTAACAAACAACATTTGATTTGTAATGAAGATTTTGTCTCATTATATTTATCTTGTTCACCACTAAACACCCTGTTTTGAGAACCTACTTCGTACTCTCTTGCCTTTTCACCACAACTTTACACACCCACATTACCGCTCAAACGTTCCAGGCCAACCAGAAAGTTTTTATGTTCTCCATGAAAACTCACCTTTCAATTCATTAATTAAATGAGTTTCCAAATGAATAGAAAATATATTCATAACATTGACATGGTAAGACATAATTATCTTACTTGAAGAAAAAAACTTAAGCAGTCCTTCAAACTTTGTTTTTGTTGAAGTAAAATAATTGCAGCACTGCAGACCTTTGACATCCTAGCTGTCAGTTTGTTGAGGTACTCCTTCCTGAAGCACCTCCCATAGGTTGAATTGGCTTGATGGGCACTTCCTGAGATATTCTTTGAAGGCAGTAGTGCACACTGTTCTATGAGATCTGTAGTTTCTTTGCAGTTTCTCACATTGAGTAGACTTCAGTTCTCAGAACAACAATAGATAGAAAGTGTTACTTTTTAACTGGCAATTTTGAGACAATAATTATGTGGTACTTAGTCCAAGTAGCCTCATTCTCTATCAGCTTCTTACTGAATGTTCTGTGTATGGTGTTGAACATGATACAGTGCTACTAAAAGTGTTGTCCTTAATCTGTAGAACCAGAAGGAACCCAGCGTCCAACATTTCCTGGCTTCAAATTGTCTGATAATTATCTTTAGGTCGCTTATATCTAAATGGAAGATGATGACATTTATAGGCAATGCTGCGAGATGTATGCACAAGCAAACATACTTCTGCACAAGTTTAGTAAGTGAAAAGATGGGAGTGATGTCATACAATTTATTCTATGGGATGTCTTGTCTCTTTCCTGGACCGTGAGTCTGTAATAAAGTTAAAAATACATTTGAACTGAATGTAATCAAACAGACAAATGCTGATGATCCAGATACTCAACTAGCCAAAGGGAGGCCGATGTTATTGCTTCTTTAATAGTTCTCAGCTGTGCTAACATCACTGCACAAGGGTTTTCTAATGAGTTCACATGATGAACTTGGAAGAGTTTACACAGCGTGCCACTGGAGCACATGCTGAAAATTGTCCTCTGAACAGTTATGTTGATAACCCACAACAAATTTGCATTTCCTATCAAGTAAATGTTACTCTAAATGAAAAAAAGTTCTGACTTTCTTTTAAAAAGAAATGCGTTTCTAAATGGCCCCAAGTTTCTGAGCCGTAGTGTAAAGACGTGTTTCTCTACCCCAGAATGTTTAACGTGCTCTGTGGTTTTACTTTTCTGGGAGAGCCGCTCCAGTATATCCTCACTCGGATTTCTGACTGGTTTTAAAATTACATCCTTGGGACTTGGGAGACCTTTACAGAGTTTCGAAAGTGAAGCCCCTCCATTTGCCCACGCCTCATCCTGGCTCATACGCGGCGTCTTTGAAGCTACGACCGTAACCTCTCTATTAAATAATGAAGTTTGGAGAGCTGCTCGTCTGCTTGATCGAACACACAGTGCCTGTGGGCGGTGGGTGGGTTTCAGTCTCAAGTAAAGGTTGAAGTCGTGATGTTAGGTAGCTGCGGATGAGGTCTTCATCCTTTTGTGCTCTCCAGAATAACAGAATTAGGGCAACATTACAAAAAAAAATAGAAAAACCCACACAAAAGTATTATATTTGCTGCCTTTGTTTAACTTTTTGAATGAACGCTTTAAAAAAAGCTTCAGACCAGCTGAAATATGCTGGAGTCTTGTGAGACCCTGAGTCCATGTGAATATATTACAATAGAAAACCAGTGACAGTCAGCAAGTCCCAGCCATAGTGTTTGTCCCTGAGGGGAAAGCACAGTAAATACCTTACGATAAAGAATAGTAGCAGCAGGGAGATAGTGTACTCCACAGGCCATCCAAGAGGTTCTCTGGATGGAGAAAAAAGGGCAGAGGGCAGCCACACATGCAAAACTCATGAACCCTTGAGTATCCACCCTGAGGGAAGCCCCGCTTGTGCACTGATCTGTCGACTGGCAGCACTTTTAGATTGCTGGTGACTGGAGGGATCACACTGAATTTGCTGATCGCCGAGGAAAACTGGCCAAATGCGGCGTGTGTGTTGATTTAATGGGATCCCTCGGGGGGTCTGGGCCTCACGCTTCACCCCATTTATGAGCCTCAGGTCTCCGAGGGTATTGCTGTCCAGCCAGCAGCGGATTTAATGTGTGAGCCAATGTGTGTGTGTGTGTGTGTGTGTGTGTGTGTGTTCCGGCCGAGGTGTGTTGTCTAAACTCTTGACTGTATGCGCGGCACACTCCTGCAGACGCCTGTCACATGTATGGATTCAGACTTGGCTATTAGGGGAGTTTTCACTGCTAATCGGCCTTTATCAGAGCCCGGATTAAGTGATTAAGGAGGTGTGATGGGAAAATTGATTGGACGGCCAGCTTGACAGATGTTTTACTTAGGAATTCACGCTAAGCTATCCAGCTGATGGCTGCCAGGCTGCAGGGGTTGACCTATGAATGTGTAGAATAGGCTGAGCTTTCTAGTGATATACTACCTGGCCCGCTGAGGTTCAAATGTACAAATTTTCCATTCTACCTGATTAGAAAATTCCATGTTTTTGTACTTCTTAGCAGTACTTCTTAGACACCGGGAAGACGGCAAAAGTCCCAACAAAAACCTAGATAACACATGAAGCACATATAAAATGAAACTTAGAAGGCAGGACCGTGACAGCAAGATTTTGAACAGATATGCCTCTCAGAAAATGTATCCCCATGACCTTGATAACCCAATGACTTTCTCTCTAGTGTCACCAATAAGATTTTCTGTTGAGTGATTGTTAAATGTCTAAACTATTGGATGGATGGTTGTTACACACGTTTTTCCCCGTCTGTAAAAGCTCTGGTGATGAAAAACCTCTACAGTTTGTCCAATAATGATCAAATACCAGCAAGATTTGTTCCCATTCATCCCCATCAGCTGAAGCTACTTTGTGCTTATTGCTGATTAGCATCTATATAAAGAAGGGAGGGTCACAATTCGGAAGATGTCTTTTGATCACTGAACTTAATCATCATTCTGGCAGTGCACAAAACGTTTTTCGGGCACCCGGCCTTCATCAGTTCATCATTTGATTTTCAAAGACTGACCAGTTTATTTATTCATTTCCGCACACTGGAAAGAAAACACGCCGATTATCTGTTGTACACCATATAATTGATCTTGTTCTTAGAAATGATGAAACATGCATCCATCGCCTGTCAGCCTTTTTGATTTCCCGCATGGTGGAAAGTGCTTTGACTCACATACTGTACTCAAAGCTTCTACGGGGAACTTTCACTTCTTGTTGATTCTGGCGGTCCCTGTGGACAAAAGTGGTATGAGCCCCACTGCGTGGTGTCTTAAGATCTTGATCTGGCTAGCGTTTGCCCTTGTTTTATAAGCGAGTGAAAGAAAGCGGCGTTATATGTTATGCTCAACCTCTGATGTCTTGGGTTTGGTATGTTTCTGTGTGGTATTGATCTTTGTGTTTCCGGTTGTTTTTGCCCTTTTCACAGAGACAAGATCTGTCCCCCGTGTGGGAGTATCAGACAGTGCTGTCCAGATCTGCTCTGCTATAGAAGGACGTGCACAAGGCGGCACTAAAGTTGCCCCAGCAACAGCCAATTTTCCTTTTTTAGCTGCCCATCTGGATAAGAAATTCCTAATAATAACTGTGCACACATTATGTGGAAATAAATAAGAACAGAGTCTGTTTTATACTATAACTTATCTAAACACATAGATCAGAAAGGTCAGGTCATCATCATCTGAATGTTCCTCTTTTGCCCCCAGTGGTGTTCGCCAACTAACAGAGATTGTAAAAGTGCTTGTGGAGCCGCTGGCAAGCATCACAGGCCCCTGCACCTGCCCTGCTTGATCTTAAAGCCCCAGAGCTGGGCTTCAAACCTCCAGCCTTAACCCCAGCAGACCCTCCGGCTTGAATTTCCATTTCCGACCTCTGTCTGTTGCTCTACTTTTTGCGGGGGTCAGAGCCAGTCCTGACTTCCCTCAGGTCCTGAGTAAAACTGTGCTTCTACCCGACCTGTGAGCCGTGTAAAACATTTGCCACTGCCAGACGTTCACACCTGACACCCCAGTGTCAGAGTCCTCGCTGAGCAGTTTGCTTCATCTGTCTGTGAAAAATAAGTAGACCTCCACAGAATAGGATGAAGTGCAAACAGACAATACATGCAGTACTGCACTTTAATGCGTAAAATTGGTGGAGTTACCATTTAAGAACACCCAGCTGTGTCAGCTCCATCAGCAAACAAGGCTTAAAATTGTCTTGAGAGCCTCTTAAAAATATCCGGTAGCGTCAAGCTTACAAATGTTGAAACACTCCTGGTTCCCTCGTCAAAAATATTTATTAGTTACACACTTTGAAACGCTGAGACGCAGGCTTGAACTGAAGTCACTGGTTTGGCAGCATTCTCTCCTCCACCTACTGACATACAAGTAATGTCATAAACATGTGATGTGAATGTGATGTGACAGTTTTGCAGAAATGTCAACACGACACGTAGCCTATGACGCATACAGCTGTGAACGTATCAGTGGCTTGCAGAAATTTTAAGTGCCAACATTTTGCCCCCTGGTCACTGGGCAGGATAATCAGCATTTTAAATTCATTATATTCAATGTCAATCCATCGCTGTCCATCTTTCATTATTCTGGGGTTGTGGCTAAACTTTTACTGAGACACTAAATAATCTCTGCCAGTCATCAGTCACTGTGCCTATGAGGAATGCCATCATGCACACAGTTTGGACTGGTCCCTACAGAGGTTGCTGCTGGAGAGCACGCATTTCATTTTTGTAAACCCACATACAAAGGCGTGTCCGCGAGCTGAGCGGGCATTTTTCTCGAGCTGCAGTTTCTAAAAAAAAATCATTGCACGTTGGCGTCTGTCAAACACAATAAACTCACTTTTGTCAGGCACAAAGTCACAGAACTCACCTGGAAGACCAAGAGATGCGCTGCCCAAGATAGACTAACGAGGATGGATGTGCACTGCAGGCTGGCGCGTCATGCTCAAGGTTACCTAATTGCTTTTCCTCCAATTTACTCCTTTTGGCGTTTTTTTCCTATTGTGACAAGGAGGATGGTTCCACGTCGTCTACGTGTCGAAGTTGTAAACATTGTCACCTTTCGACACAATCAGGTGGCAGCCTCTTGTGTAATTTACGCTCCATGTGGGGTCATGGGGTTACGTTGGAAAGGTTAACTTTTTAATTACCAGCCACAACAGTGCAGCAGGTATTGTTTTCACCAATGTGGAACCTGGAGATATAGAGTAGTCTATCTATCTATCTATCTATCTATCTATCTATCTATCTATCTATCTATCTATCTATCTATCTATCTATCTATCTATCTATCTCTCTCTGCTTATCATTCATCTGGTTATCATCATCTGGTTATTAAAATGAAACACCTCTCCTTGTCTGTATTAATTATCACAGCCCTGGCATATGTGTCTGCGAAGACAATCACTTAATTGAGATTAGCACTGAAGGTCAGTTTTTCATCAAGGTAAATTTAATAGCATGACATTTAGTTGTAATTAATACATTTTTGTACTTGTGGGGCATTTTGCATAGCTTTGTCGCCGTGATCCATACAGAGAATCTTTATGAAGCTCTGCGGTCTGATTTGGCCTTCGTACAAGTATTTAATACTGAAATTTAAAATCCCTGCTCGATAGGCGTGTCTTATCATTAAATGGAAATTAGCATGTAGTTTCATTACGACCATCCCCACCTCATTTCAGAATTCAATTGACAATATACCGCAGTGTTGTGTTTCTAGGGGAAACTGGAAGGACAAATGGAAATTAATATCCGTTCATATATGAATCTTTGCATACAGACAAAAGACTAATCTAAGCTTTCTAAAGCTCCGTTGTTTTTTTGTTTTTTTTTACCCATTTGGAGACACATCGAAGGGCTACTTTGTATTTCAGACTATGATCCGGCCTTTCTTCGCCTGATTATGTGCTGGAATCGATGAGTAAATACACAGCGCTGCACGCACTTCACCTTGTTTAAAGTGCTGTGTTTCCATATTGTGCTTAATTGCCATTTTCTCCTGCCTGTGTTTTTACACGATGATCAATGGTTGGTCGTCTGCTGAGCCAGTGGAAATACAATCGTTTGTCGGCTGAGGTCAACACTGAGGTCATCACTTTGGGCATTCAGGTGTAACATTACGTGCTTTCAAATCTAATCAAATCGGAGGTTTTACGTAGATGGAGCAGCAGGATGTGTACGGGAACTAAAATAGAGTAGTAAAGAGTTGATGACATGCTGTATACAGTGGAGACATAAACAATTCAGAGAAGCAAAACAAGTGACTGGACGTCAGCTGTGTTCCTCAGGTGTTGTAGAGCAGTCGTGCTGCATTCTGAGCTTTGTTGGTGCACTTCCTGTCGCGAAGAAACAGAACTACAGTCAATTTGAACATGTGGGCATGAATTGAATTGAGGTTTTCCCAAGAGACAAGAAGGTAAAACATCACACTTGGACTACAATACACATACTTTAAAATGTGAAATCTTCTCCTTTTCCACTTGGAGTCATTTGCAGATGTCGTCCAAGTAACGCTGTCTCATACTCTTTCTATTCAATGATACGTGCGTCACTGTATTCATTATTCATTCTACGACTGTGTTCATCTCGTTCAATCACAGCTTGATTTTGATTTAGTATTCCAAGGCCAAAGCCTGAACTTTTGAAAAGAGAGTGACTTTATGAAATAATCAAACACCTCATTCAACCCTTTATTTTATCACACATGGAATTTATGAAAACAGAAAAATAACAAAAGTTGTGTTCAAGTGAGACAAAGAAGACATAGAGATATTAGGGGAATTTGGCACAAACACAAGCAAATCCAATTTGAATAAAGAGCTGAATCGTAGAAGAAAAAGAAAAAAACTGCAATAAAGTTAGAACAATAACTAATTGACAAAAAAATTGACATATTTTTTCTTCCATACTCTGGTTGACAAAATTTGCCAAATGTAAGGAACTTTCAAACACATCTTAAAGTAAACTGATAAAATTATGAAAATATTCTATACACTTAAATGGTATAGTTCACTACTGCCATTGTGAACTGAGTGTTTTGCTGTCATGAACACAAAAGCAGCTTCTCCACAGATTGTTGTAGTTATATCATAATTATTTAGGCTAATGACAACATTACTTTCAAATGTAATGCTCCCAGCGACAGTGTTGTGGCTCTTGCCCCCCATGTCCTCCCTGATAAAACTGTTGGTCACCCCAATGGCACCCAAACTCGCAAGTGCGCACGCCCCCATAGTGACCACACAGCCCCCTTCATGACTGTCCCCCCTCCCTCCTGAGTCACGTGTCCATAATATGCTTGTATCTCACATTTTAGCTACTACCAGGTGCCATTTTTTTTGTTGCTGTAAATCAAAAATATTACTATAAAAAAGAATAAATGCACCGCTCAGCCACCCAAAGATTCCCGCCCTCATGGAGAGTTTCTAGGGGTGCCCCTGTCTCCTGTATCTATTGTTGAAGGACATAAAAGATCCTTCTCCTTGGCCCTCTTACAAGAACTGCCTCAGTATCCTGACAGGTTTCACCCAAGTACTTAAACATGGCTGCTGGGATCCCCTTTTCAACCTGTTTGTCTGTTAATCAAAACAGTTCTATAACTCGATCACAGTAGAAGAAGTGTAGAATGTGTTCATCGGGTATTACAATACCGGAGCAACTTTTCGAACAGGACCTGATTTTGTGCTGTAAAAGCAACAATACCAAAGGTGTTTACCGACGGCGAGCAGTTGCCGCCGCTCCATCTATTGTTGTCAGCGTAAACATGGCGACAGACGAGCTGCTGAGGCCATGTGGCAGCGCAGTGGCAAGGAGAGGCTGCCACTCTCTCAGAGCTCTGTGCCGCTGTATTCAGAGTTTATAACGGTCCAACTTTTTCAACTTCCTGCCACGACTCGCTGCGCAGCCATAGCAACCACAGAGTGAAACAATACTGGAAAATGGTGTTCCCTGAATGCGACAGCTCTTCACCGGCAGGAAACAGATGGATCGGTGAAGAGAAACAATATCAGAGCATCATTGGCTTCACAGTCTGATTGTCCAGTCCTTGTTAATATGCAGCTATTATGATATTAGTCAAATAAACTATATTAATTTTTCATGTTGCTTGCCATTTCCTCTACTTTACGCTACAGCTTGTCGTGTTTATTACCTCGGCCTATAGAGAGCTACAGGAATGAATCCTAAAACATGGAGATATTATATCATTTTTGCACTGGTTTTCTCAAAAGTCTTTGGGTTTTTTGGATGGGTTTTTCAGTCTGTGGTTAACAAAATTGAGTGAAAAAGAAATGTTCACTCACGTCATACATCAGATGCATCAAAACATACCCTACACTTGAATTTTAAAGTGTTTACGTGTCTTAAACAAGGTGGTTGCTGACAAGTGGCTAAATGAGACTTGAGGTTGAATGAATGAATGAGGTTGTCGGGTTTAAACCGAACATGTAGACGCATCTTCTCCAGGAAACTATTCAAACATCACATTATCTCTAACATAAACTCTAACTTGAGCTCTAACAATTTACAGTTTTAAAGCTAAGCTAAAGCTAGTTGGCTACATTAGTATACATTAGAGCTTATTTCTGGAAATAATCCAAAATCCAATTTAAAAAAAAAAAAAAATCATAGACTTTTTATAGTAGAAAACAGGACGATACTCACTGGTTTAGGTCAACAGACCTAACAGACCATCCCAGCTGTGATGCTGAACCACTCTGCTGCCAGTTCGAAATGTTTGCCATGTGGTAGCGTAAGCAGCAAGTGCTTGTTGTATGAAAGCACATTAAAGGCCCCCACACACCACCCAGGCTCAAACCAACAGCCAACTGCCTTTATCCAAACACTCTGTTGCCTCTCGTCTGACCCGTTCGGCAGAAAAGTTGCATTGAAACGTACCTCCTCGACTCCACTCGCATGAGATCAGGTGGCAATACCCTCGAGCCAGTAATCGAAAACATTAAAACAGGAAATGACGGAATGGAGTGCATAGAAAAACAAAGCGCACACCATAGAGTTCAGCAGTCCCAAAAGCTTCCAATGCAGCCATCAGATTTGTTCCCGAACTCGTACAAGTCTCCCCGAACACTTCAGGTGGCCAACGGTTGGCCCAGTGTGTTTCAGGCTTAAGAATAAGAACTTAAAGTCTATGTGTATCCTTTCCTATCCGGTCCTTTCCTATTTTATCTGTCTTATAATACTGTAGGAGTTTACAGCCATGTAAGGTTTTTTGAGGAAAGTCATCAGGATTTATTCTCTGGAACCATTACTATCTAAATTAAATGGCAATACAGTCAATTGTTGTGATTTTTTTAGTCTGGACCAAAATGGTGGACTTAGTAGATGGAAGACCAACTTTCACACCGCTCTGCCGTTGCAAACAAAAGAGAGCATGTCGGGTCAACTTCAAGAAAAAAAGCATTACATAAACCTTGTATCCAGTGTCCTCTGCCAAGTTGTTTTAATCAGTTTTGAAGCGTAATTAACCTTTGCTTCATCGTTGTGAAAGATTTGTACAAAACTAATGGTCTAATCATTAGTGAGTTTAAATCATGTTCAATTTATCTGTTGCAGATATTGAAAAGTTCCATCAAGAAAAGCAACGGCATGTCGTTGTCAAAGTTAAGAGCATTTGATATTAAAAAGTTGGGGATATTAAAGTTATCTCGTTTATAATAATTAATACTTCTCTTTGTATGGTAATGAGAATATCACATTTGTTACATTTGTGATGCACTAACACTAATAAACTGTGGCTATTCTTCGCTGACATCACTCTGGATGCTTATTTTCTCTTCTGTTTTACTAAGGAGGATAAACAGAAGTGACTTCATTATCAGCTTTTCACACTTCCAATATTTGCTACCTCAGGAAACCTGAAATTCATTTTGTCCATCAAGTTTTTGTTTTGCAATATCAAAGCAATTACATCTCCTGTCAGATCTAACTGTACGGCACACAGTGTCAGATGAGGTGTAGAAACAGTTTTATAAAAATCTAATACAAGAATTCTAATGTCAGCAATATTAATGTGGCAGTTTTTTATTGATGTTCAACTTTAACTATAAATATCAATCGCTAGAAAGAAGATAATGGGCTTTAAAAGTCATGCTTGACAAACAAATAAAACATTTAATCTGTGCCAATCATTCCACTATTATTCTACCTGTTTATCAGGCAGTAGAAAAAAATCAAATGTGCCCATGCCTTTTTAGTTGGCTGGGATTGAGGTGAGCAGAGATTGACGTTAAATTGCTCCCAGTTAACAACAAAGTGCTCCAGAGGTAACAAATAGAATGGCCGAGAGGAATAATTGAGTAAATGATTTTATTTAATGGCTAGGATTAGAAAATAACAGATATATGTGTGCTGGCCAAAGCAGTGGCCTGACAAAAACACCTGAACACACTCAACTCCTTCCCAGCACTGAATATTGACAAATCATGTTGCACAGAAACATGAATATTTTATGAATATTCGGTGAGTTCACTGCACTGGCAACTGTGCTGTTGTCAAAGAAACATCGACATTTTCATCAGGAATGTTAAAATTGAGATTCAAACCAAACCTTCTACAGTCTTATAAATATCTCATGGTCCTTCTGTGCTGTTTTCTGCAGTTGTAAATGGGTCTCTTTTTCTCTGCTTTTTATGAGGGTGACAGCTTGAGCCATACAGCTCAATGTCAAAATGGAGTGGTGCAGAAGGATATTTTTGCTGTTGGCCTTTTGCCCTCATAAAGAATTCATATACCCAGTGGAATCAGTGATAGATATTTAATCTCGGTTCTCCGTCCATAACCTTTTGATAACCTGGGGCGAGAGCAAGGAGTGTGACTTGTAGCTCCTTTGAAAAATAGGAAATAAAAAGATAAATGATAAACCGTTCTTATTTTACAATATGAGACAGCGTGTTTTCCCGGAAGTGTTCGTGGAGGTTCTAGATCATTCCAGCCAGCCAAGGAGGAAGAAAGAGTCCAACAGATCCCAGTATACACACCAGTACAAACATCCAGAGGAATATCCTGTCAATGACCATGGCCACATACTTCCAGTCTTCCTTTACCTGGCGGGGGAGGAGACAGAGCAGAGAGGGACATTTTGAATTTCACACCGCACAACCTCTCTTTTTACCAGCTGTCAGTTTTCACCCTTGATTGATTTCTCTCGAATGGCTGATTTTCCCATTATGAGGCAGCTATCTCCTAAATGTCAGTCAATCCTTGCTTGTCTCTCTTATGAAAAATTCAAGGTCAAATTACCGAGGTCCCATTGCTCCAAAGACAGGCCCTTTCTGGCTGGAGATAGAAGGCGCATTGTGTTTCTGACAGTGACTTGTGTCCATGAATGAAATAACTTCAGCCACTGACTGTAGAATAACTGTACCTGTTTTTAAACTTCTCCTCCCTGCCATTTCAGAAAGACAAATTCTTTTTTTTTTTTCACAGCGACTCAACAATTAATAGTGAATCAGTAATAGATACTTAAGAGACTTCAAAGTTTTTTACCCTGAGCAGTTCACCAATTATAATACAGTTTCACTGGGCAACTTTAAAGCAATTTAGAAGAGTAATGCAACTATTTAACATGGTCTCAACTAAAGACCAACAGTGTGACACATGAACAAATAAATAAGGGAGTCTCAGTAAATATTTTTTTTAATTCTCTGCTGGTAATTTTCTCTAAAAAAAAAACTGTAATTATGCAATACATACTACTGCAACAACTGAGCAAACCAACTGATTGTGCGTTGTAGGAACACCCGCCATTGGATTACAAGGTACAGCCTGATGCCAGTAAACTCTGATAGTTTTGAATGCGACCAGCTCATTATGGCTCCTGTTAAAGCTGCCATGAAACAGCTAGTGCACTGCTAATGGCTGTGGCATAATAACATGTTTCTTTTAAGAACAGGCTGCCATAGAAGGACTTTCAGTAGCCAGTAGTGTTTAATAGCATTATTTAGCAGTTACTTTAGCAACAAGCAGCCTAAAGCTATCCGTCCAGAGTTAAGGCAGAGCATCTGGAAGCAAGCAGACACTATTTCCCCATTAAATATAATCCAGTTTCACCCAAATCAATACATTTATAAAGTTGTGTCTTTGTCCAGTAATCCATTAGGCCGGTTCCCAGAAAAGACTCTGCTGTAGCAGCTTTAGTCTTTTTATATCAATAGCAGCATCATTGAAATTAAGGGAGGGATTATTGGAGGCAAAATTAGCATACACCCCAAGGAAAGGATGAGTCATTATATGTAACATTTTTAATTATTGTTTTCCAAGAAGTTACAAATTACCATCAAAATAATCCTCAAAACATGTACCTGATATTGGTGGTTTGCTTGCTGTAAGAAAACAGTGGTTCAAATTTTAAACGAAAGCCCTGTTGCACATGGTAAAGTTTGGATTGACCACGTATCCAACATCATGAATCGAATCTGACCAACTAAATTAAGCCATTTTAAGTTAAGCGGTGCTCTTTGAGACTTTCAAGTATTAGCTCTAAACATTTAGAAACAGTTACTTTAAGATAATTTACGTCAACTTACCGAAAAATCTGCATCCTCTGCCCTGAGATGATCAGCAATGTACTGAACTCCCTCTATGGCTCGTTGCATAGCTGGGGAAATAGTTTGAACTACGGTGGTCTGTTGGGTACTTGCGTCTTTAGTAGACGCTGCTGTGAGGGTTTCTGCTATGTGATCTGGTGAGGCTTGTTTCTTCAGCAGCCCTGTGGTCCCTTCATCATGCAGACAGCAGTACTGGAAGCTGTGGGAACGACATCGATGTCCATCTGGTTGAGGAAGCTCCTTCTGTTGGTCAAACATTTGCTCAATACTGATGGAGCGGCCATTCGGGGCAAGTGTATTGAGTTCTTCCCTGGATAGGCTGCGAAGTGGCCCCAGCGGCAAAGTTGGGGGTAAGGATAGTTGGGAAGAAGATGAGGCAACAGAGTTGTGTCCACGTAAGGATTGTTTCTCTGAGAGAACTGAGTACTGGCCGGACGGGGACTGGCAAAAGATGCTGGCCTTTAGAGAGTGCTCTTCCTCACTGCAGTCATCAAGCGGGGAAGAGGGTGGAGAAGGTGAGCAGACAAGGATACTTGGACTGTCAGATGGAGTCTTTGGGTGGGTGTTCTCTACCTGGCCCATCTGTCTCAACCCTGTCTCCAGCCCTGACCAAAAGGCCTGGGAGTTTCCTGTTGCAGATATGGTGGTAGGACGGTGCATCATCTCAATGAGCTTCTTGCAGTTATCCTTGGCTGTGCCCGGCGGGCGCTTCATGAAGAGGACTCTAGGAACCATATCCAAGAATACTCTCCGCACCCACTGAGGCATGCCATGGGTTTGTGGTGATCGATGGTGCACGTTTAACACAAAGACCGTAATTATGATGGAGAGCGTGACAAAGACCATGGTGAAGAGCAGGTATTCACCGATCAGTGGAATCACCAGCGATGTGGACGGTATTATCTCTGTGATCAGCAGGAGGAAGACTGTAAGGGACAGTAACACCGAGATACACAAGGTGATCTTCTCTCCACATTGCGAGGGCAAATAGAACACGAGCACAGTCAAACAGGAGATCAGCAGACAGGGGATGATTAGGTTAATGGTGTAGAACAACGGCAGCCTCCGAATGATGAAGTAGTAAGTGATGTCTGCGTAGATCTCAGTGCAGCACTCATACTTTTTGGTGTTGTACTTGCCCACTGCATTGACAATGACCCACTCTCCGCTCTCCCAGTAGTCCATCTGGTCCACATCGCCGGCCATGCTGATCAGATCGATCTTCGCACGATCATAGGTCCACGAGCCAAACTTCATCTTGCAGCTCTGCTGGTCAAAAGGGAAAAAGGTGACATCTATGCTGCATGAAGACTTGTAAATGGCTGGCGGCATCCACTTTATACGGCCGTCATAGAACAGGTGCGCCTTCGTCAGGTGAGTTACAGCGAAGTCGCCATCAGCGCTGCACAAAAAGCAAAGGGGAGAAAGGATCAGTCATTTCTCAAAGTAAGTTAACTATAAATTTGTAATTACCTAGTTAGAAGTTGCACTTCCAGACTTTCATTCTGTCCCCCATCAAAACTTTTAGATGGAAT
Source organism: Acanthopagrus latus (assembly GCF_904848185.1). Taxonomy (NCBI): domain Eukaryota; kingdom Metazoa; phylum Chordata; class Actinopteri; order Spariformes; family Sparidae; genus Acanthopagrus; species Acanthopagrus latus. Next base: position 23,928,925 of record NC_051045.1, on the reverse strand, counting down.
GTCATAAATATAGCAGTTTTTATCACATCCAGCGACTTCTAGAAGCTACAAGCTAGAGGCTAATAGTACTTTATCTAAAAAAACAGATGAACTTGAAGGACAAGTCGTATCATTAGCACTTCTATCATAGCACTTTTGCGTTTAAAGAATCTTTGACAAATAGCAGTTATGATTTTTTTTGAAATGCTAATTGCAATGCATATCAAATTATAATTATAATTATATAATATATATACGCACAAATACAAAAACATATTTGGATAATTATTCACTGTGATGCAAATGTAATTTCTGTCACTTAACACTGACATGTCACAAACTTCCCCATCCTCCTGTCTTTCATCTCCTGCCTCTATAATCTGATTAATCTTTGTTATAATCCTTTTATGTCATCTAGTCTTCATCCTTGATTGATTCAGTCTGCGTTGCCTTTGTCCTGTTCTGCCTGTACTGTTTAGAACATCTACATGTCAGAGCTTTCTGGGTTCCTTATTTGTTTCTGAACGTAAGCCTGTGTTTTGACCCAGCAAACACAGACCAGCTGTGAATCAGATATTTTGTTGTACTTATAAATTCAGACATAAATTTAACAGTGACGCCAAGACAACGTAAACCTATTACCAACACAACAATATAGCAACGATGAAAGAATTCATGTTCAAATCTGTAGTATATCCAAGAGGTTCAGAAATTAGATATCTACTTTTAACCCTGGTGCTCATGGCAGCAATTACATCTCTGGTCATTTTTTTTTCTTAGTGAATGCAGTTTTATTTGTGTTGTGGTTGTGAAGCTGATCGAATGAAATGTTGCTTTGTTAAGTTTCCTTGGGTGACTTAAAAGGTGCTAAATAGATTGTATTATTATGATGATGATGATTATGATTATTATAATTAATGTGGGGAACAGTTAAGATAATTATCTGTCTCCATCCTGCTGAATATTTTCATGATGGTGATTCATCCACCACATCCCTGCTGGGAAAAAAAACAGCATAGACCAGCACCAAAACACAACATATGCTGGTCTTTCTGGTGACCAGTCACTAGTTTCGGTGCTGGTCTATGCTGGTTTTTGATACAGTCCTCCGTAGAGCCGATGTCCCTTATTTAGAGTCAGACAAATACAGGTCAAACTGAGGCACTCACTCTGAATCTGAAACACATCCAGTTACATTTAATCTTCTAATTCCAGGTCTAATGCATTGCATTGTACAATTTTTGTAACCCCATCCATTAAGTCTGACCCTGTCCACATTTATCTTGACTAAATTACTTTATGATGTTGGCAAGCGACAAGATATTTGGCACAACAACAGAATCTTTCTGTTTTTACCTCCAGTCATACCATCTGTTGGAAAAAAAACATGAAAATATGAACATTAGTTGGTCGGATTGTTTCGCCTCGATCTAGGAATCTCTTCATGAGGTAGAAACTCACTTGTTGTAGAGGACGATGTCGGGCCTCCAGATGATCTCTGAGGGAATACGGATGGAGGTGACATTTTCGTATTCCTCCGGGTTCCAGCGGAGTTTGTAATCATTCCATTCCTGTGGGAAGACATTCATCATATTCATATTCTGTAGGTGTTTGTTAGACTGTATGTTGAGCTTGAATTTGTCTCTCATCATCACATACTTGCTTGACCCAGACGTTTGTTGTCATCATCTGGTTTTTCTCATCCTTATTTTATGTGAACAGAAGAGAAAATTAAAATCAGTTAGAGACTACATCAAAATATATACCCTCTATTAATAAAGACAGATTAGTTGTGTAAGAATACAGGAAAAAATATATATATATAAGGCAGAGGCTTGTGCAGAAACACCCTCACTGTATAATATATGTTGCTTTGCTGCCACTGCTGGTAAGCTGCTTCCTCCAGCTCATTCTCAGCAACATCTAAGACACAGCAGTCAGTGGAAACAGTGCAGGGGGAGACAACTTCACCCTGAGCTGACTCTCACTAGAAGGCATGCGGTGCAAGCACTGTCACCTAATTGTGTGTCAAAAGCCTGGTGAATCTCCCCCGCAGCCATGCAGGTGCTGCACATGCTGAGTTTTAAAGCTGCACCGGGCAACTTTGCATGTCTCCAAATGTCAGTTAGGTGTTTCGAAATGGTTTTTGCCTAAATTAACAGGAAAAACACTTTGCGAACTCCGAAGTGTCTGTCATGCAAAGACACCACAGACGCAAGAGACACCAGCTGGGTTGCTGTTTAGGAGACAGTTTTGAATATTTATTGCGAGCGTTAGCCTACTTGACAAGTGAATTTAATTTGGGAAAATAATTCAATCTCTTCTGTTGTGGTTTAATTTCCGCTGATAAGTGATCTGTATTTTCAAATTTATCTCTCGTGTCTGGTGTAGCTTTGAGCTGGTTGCTATTGATATGATCATAATGAATATAGCACATAAGACAGAAAGAGAACAAGTGAGAATATATCCTTTAAACAAATGCATCGCACCAATACCATCATGGCATGGCATTTAAACTGACTACACTTTACAAGCTGTTTCACATGCTGCAGATGACCAGCTTATTAGCTATCAATCCTGTGAACAGATGTTAAAGACTCAAACCAATGGCCAGCTGCCTTTATCCGACCACTTGCATTGAAACAGACCGCCTCAGCAACTGCCAACTACACAGCAGCGCATGCGTTCTGCTTTATGCAATAAGCCTCCTTAACATCGGGTGGCGCTAGTCTTGTGCCAGTACTCCAAAACACGAGACAGGAAATGACAGAATAGAGTGCCAACCATAGATTAGCAGAGAAAAACAAACCGCACTCAATACTGGCTCAGTATTCGTTTGACCTGAGAAGACATTTGTGGAATACAATACTTGGCATTACTTGAAAGATCATTATGGCATCTGCCTGTGAGAGAACAGCGATTTTCAAAGCAGACATTTATGCTGTCGCAGACCAAAACACTGCTGGTTGATGTGAATTGGATTTTAAACGCATAATGTCATTTCTGCCACAAGGGGTCGCTCCATCAAAACAAAACAAAAGACATTTGTGAGTGTTCTGTGGGACGGGCAGGACTGATCAGGAGGACAGAGCCAAGGCTGGAGGAGAGAGTTGGGTGCAGAGTCATATCTCCTTGAGGAAAAAACACCCAGAGTTATGCTCTGATCTGGGGCCATTCATGATGGGAGGAGAGCTCAGATATTACTTTCTAACTTTTGGGTTTCAAAAGTGGATTTATCTTCACTCCTGTCTAAATCTGACTGGTGCAGCAATCTGCCTGGGTGAACTCAAATGTCAGATGTTTATGTATTGTAATGTTGATGACAGCAGTTGTTGCTGCTGGAGGGAAAATGTATCAAACTAAAGGTACAGCATTGCAAAGAGGAGAGGGTAACGTAAGACAGATAACCGGAGTCTCTGGCGAGTGCTGAGTTCAATGAGAGCTGACCTGAATTTTTTGTTCATGAAATACTGTTTCTTGGAGAGAATTTGTGGATTTAAACATTATTGGAAACATTTGGGACAATATGAGCACACAACTCGGCAAAAAGGTCCAGTCATTTTAGAACATTTCTAATGCAGAATTCTTGCATACTGTTTATTTAACGGTGAAATCCAGTGTCGGCTGCGAGGTTTTACTCACCACATCAATAAGCTGGGCAATGGACAGTCCAAAGTGAACTAGCACTGTGTCTGTAGTGTTCTCCACAGGCCGGGAGAGCTTACTGTAATTTACAAATAGATCATGGAGCAGCCTCTCCTCGGCGTGAGCACGTGGTCCAACCTGTGAAAAAACTGAGGGGAAAGAAGACAAGATGTATGTTAAGAAAGCTGAGACCAACAATGTGGCCGTTTATGTGTCATGTAGAGGTCCAGTGTAGGATTTAGGGTGATCCATTATACCTAATATCGATAATCCTGTTTTTTAAATAAGTGTTTACCTGAAACTAGTCTAGAATAAGCCTTTTATATTCTCAGAGGAGTTCACTGCCATGTTTTTTACAGTGGTCCATAAGGCTCTCTTGGCTCTAGAGAAGGCCTTTTACATTGTTCACATTTTTAGCTGCCGCAGGGGTAAGGTGAGACGAGGGGTGTTCAGTTGGTTAAAAATCTGCAACCTCACTGCTAGATGCCATTAAATCCTGCACACTGGTCCTTTATTGTCTTTTTTGTATCTTAAAACAACACATTCAGATCTTTGCTAAATAGTAAGTATACTGTATTTGCACATGCATCAGTTAATATTACTACTCCTTTGTGATCTTCTTGAGCAGACTTTGCAAGTGATGCTCTACATACTTATAACCAGTTTGGATTGTTTGTTTGAAAAACAAAATTGTGATTTCAAATGCACGATGTTGACACTGAATATATTATTTAGTGTCTTCAATACATTTGTCTATAATAGATATTGTGGATGTGGCCATGCCGCTATATAGATTCCACTGTTGTAGATACAGGGTGTAATCTAAAAGGAGGGTGACCTCTATTATACAGGTGGCGAATGGTTATATGAGACCGTATCTGAGTGATGAGACAAACATAGTGGGGAGGGGCGGGGAGCAGGAGATGAGAGACGGTAAAAGAGGAAGGATGAATCTGAATCTGAGGACATCTGTTGTGTCTCTGAGCAGACGTGCTGATGGAGCGATCTGTCGAGACGTCTCATCCCTTCCTCGCCTCCTCCTCTCCTCTCGGCCTCACTCTGCCAGAGTGTCTCTCGGCCGCGGCCGCTCTAATGGAGCGACTCAATCACGCGCAGCCCCTTAACAATCAGCTCACATAGCACAGACGATGACCTAACGAGGTCTGGGAACAATTAAAGAGACGAGGACCGTCCCGAGGCTCGTACAGTACAATGTCCTTTGTGTTCCAATCCCCTGTCATATTGAATTTATCTATTCTGGACATTGTGCATCTGTGCAGGTAATTCACTGGCACGGCAATACATCCCAGGCTGTGGTTTGGTTTCACCAGCCTCACTGATATTGGATTATGGCTGGCAGTGATGCACATTTGAATGTCTTCTTTGTGTATAGAGAATTGTACTGTTCATTGCTCGCTGTGATAGTGTTTGTTCAGGAGGGATCTATGTGTCCATTAGTCTTGGACAAAGACACGCTGCTGTTCTAACTTGTATTCTTTCAACATGGACACAGGTGCTGTTGTCATGCTGCCGGCCTTCCTCTCCAGGTCCTCCCACCCACTCAATCAAAGCTGATGGGCTGTCCTTCAGTTGCTTGAAAACAGGCATCCTCAATTTTTAAAGGTTCGGGATCAATATCTTATTAAATGGACATAGTTTCTTATTTTCCCCCCACGTCTTCTCTTCCTGTTTGCAACTGAATCCGTTTGACATGTCCAGACGTCCAACAACCTTGAGACGTCTCTGCGTTTGTCAGATGAGAGGAACAGACGAGGGGAGCATTGTTTGATCACATCAGCTCTGCGTGATATCTGTTGAATGCAGCTGATATTAAATAAAGAGAAACGCTCGAGTAGATTCTAAAGCAGCCTAGCAACTAATAGGTTTAGATGGGGGAGCTCGCAGGGTGTCCTGACATTGCCAGTGTGTGGGTCAGAGCAGTAATGTGTGCTGGCAACACACTGTTGGATGAGTTTACTTCTGTACAGTGTGTCTTACAGGACTCTATGAATAGCACAGGTACAGACTACGGTGTGACTATTCACTTACGACAGAGGAAATTCTAACTTTCTTTTCCGTTTTAAGAGAATATACCTTACATCATGACATTCTCCTTCATAATTAAACCCAGTACGCTCACATTATTGATCGATGCAGACATTTAAAATCAAGCAAGATCAATTATGTGCATCATCCAAAAAAAAAAAGTTCAGAAAATTCACTACAATATCATTTCTGATGCTCTCAGTGTTGTGGGGGGGACGAGCCACAAGGCTCCATCCCACCCGGTTATCCACGCATGTCAGAGATACAGGACCCAGTTCTGTCCTCATTTGATCAATGTACTCTCATAAGCGAATACTGCATGAGCAGCAAATATCACTTTTTTTTATACAAGTGAGACGTGCCCCCAAACCAGGCAGAGGAGGCTCGTTACCAGGTCACTAAGCAACTGTGGGAGTATTTACCTCTTTATTCACTGAGAACTAAAGAGAAAGACAGCATCTCGTTGTGTGCTGAAGGTTGAATTTTTGTCATGATTTTGATATTCAAAATGAGAAAAAAACACCTTTCTGATGAATAATGGCACTGGAACTTGGTTAGAGATTGTATGGAAAATTATTGTAAATGATTTTAAATAAGCAAGACTTCCACTGCCTTTCTAAATACTTCCTTTGAACGGGTTCCCTCACTTAGAAAAGAACTGCAACACCCTCCCCTCAGTCCTCCACTCCCCAGCTCCTTCTTTTGTCCTTCTATGATGTATCAGTTCCTTGTTTCCAACCAACAGGCATGCACAATGAAGGAGAATCCCCTTCCCACTCAACTCATTAGTGAAATACATTCTAGCAGGTGTGTAAGCTACGGCTGACAGTGACCCTGATAAAGACCAATGTTGGTTGCAACACATTGGTCATTTTATTTACATATAGCCCAGGGCTGGGCTATATATACAATATATATCATTATTCCTGATATGAGACAATGTATCATCTTAGATTTTGAATATGATTATATAGTGTTATGATATCAGTTTATTTTCTGAACTAACCAAACTGTTCTACTTATTTAAATCCTGGCCTTAACACTCTGATTATTTATATTTAAAAAAATCTCGTTGTGTTAATACATTGTGAAAGTACCAAAAGTCATCCCTACAATATTGCCACAATATTGATATTGAGGTAATGAATCAAAAACATTGTGATATTTGTTTTTGATTACTTTGATTAGTCCAGCTTTTTAGAAAAACATCAAAATGGTGAGTTATCATCATCATATCATTATCATTTATCGTAATTTGGCCTAAAATTACTGTGATATTAATTTAAGGCTATACCTCTCAACCCTAATTTGCACATACCCTTCAGTGCCTCGGATTGTTTGTAAAGGGAGACTTACATTTCATTTTTTTTTTTATCAGGACTATATTTCACCCATGCAATATACCCTTCACAGGATGGAAGAAGCAGCTGAAGTTTCCAGAGAGCACATGGATTTGATTACCATAAAGATCCAGCAGCACTTCATCCTCCTCTCAGTATCTCCAAATTATACATAAATGGCAAATATAACAAAACAGAGGAAATTAACCAAATGCAATAAACTTCCCACAGCCCCTTAAATCCCCACGCATCAACTTTGCTCATGCTGATTGACTTGAGCACCAGTTATATATTTGCCCCAGAGCACATTTTTTGAAAATTTATCATTTTTGACAAGTAAGAGAGACCTTCCCAAGACATGATTGAACAATTTCCTGGTACCCCATCTTTTTGTCCCCCTCTCCCTAATCACTGTCACACACGCCCTTATGTTGATATATAAACTGATAGGTGAAGCTGCTGAAAGTGACAGAGAGGGAGATGATTTACCTTGTGGACAGAGACTGAAGAAAAGTAAACTTAAACATTTGTATAAATCCATAGTGCCCTTAGTCCTTTAGTAGGATCCAACTCTATGAAAGAACCCCCTCCAACTTCTGCTGGATCTCAGTCATCTGTCCTGTAGCAGTGAGTCTTCAGGAGGTTCAGACTAGGTTAAACAGCCAGATGGAGAGGTCGTGTCGGTCCATGTCAGCAGCGGGCCCGGTGTCCCTCTTGGTCCCATCTGCCCATCTCCTCAGTCGTTCTCCTGTCCGGTCCGGGTGTCAGTATGTAGTTTAGTTGACCAAACACTTAAAAGTCCCTCCTCGCTCCACTGGAATCCTTCATCCAAGTGTGGCTTATCCCTTTCTCCTCCACCCTCCCTGTCTACATTACTCCCTCCCTCGTCTCTCATCTCTCCGCCTCCTCATCTCATCTCTCTCTCTCTCTCTCTCTCTCTCTCTCTCTCTCTCTCTCTCTCTCTCACTCACACACACACCTCATTTCTCTCTTTGCTTTTTCTCTCTCCCTCCCACTTATTTGCTTTTCTCCCAGTTCCAGTTTTCTGTCTCTTCTTTACTTTATTCCATGAAAAACAGTCAACTTTCTTTTTGTCTGTGTATAAATGTGTGTGTGTGTGTGTGTGTGTGTGTGTGTGTGTGTGTGTGTGTGTGTGTGTGTGTGTGTGTGTGTGTTTGGTAAAGAGAGAGGTATGTGTTGAGGTTTTCTCCCCCAGTATATACAGTGCACTTGAGCAGTGCTGCGTGTGTTTTTGCAGATCAGTTATTTGTATGTGAGCTACGTCCAGACTTGGGGAAGTGCCGGTGAGTCATAGGGACCTGGACCCTCTTCAATCTCCTCCCTGCCCTGTCTCCCAGGAGAGAATCACCTCCAATCCCCCCACCCTTTTATCTTACCGCCCTCCTTTCTCTTTTAAACACCCCTGACCCTCACCTGAAGTCATTTCTCCACGTAACGTCTTCCAAACAGGCAGAGATTTCTCTTTCTCCGTCAGCCTCTGTGCGCGCCGCTGCTAGTCTCCTTTACAGCTTTTAGACGTCAGCACGGCTCAATGCCAAGGCTGGTCATCTATTGAGACGGATGCGTTTGCTGGAGGTGTGTTCACTGATGTCCTATATCTTTTTACTTTTCGCCAGCTATGCCATCATGTCATATTTTTGATGACAAAAAGAAGGGAAATCACCGGAGATACTGAGAAAACCTTGACTTAAGAGTCATGTTTGCTTGAGATTAGCTGAGGCAGACGCCTGCTTTTGACTTCCTGACAGTTCTTTCCAACTGTGTTATATGATAGAGTGCAACAAAAGAGGTCCAGGCGGAGATATATTTTGCTGCTCTAGATGTCTTTGTCAGATATGGTTCTTTTCAATGCACTATGAGCCCACAGAGAAAAGCCTCCGCAGTGTACACATTGATTTTTTCTAATCAAAGACGCAGCTCTCTTGATCCGGTGATGACTAACTTTGACTTGACAGATGAAGAGATTCCTCTCACCGGTGTGCCGCCACAGCGCAGATGTATGTTCTTGCCATCAGAGATTTGATAGTGATTATTCAGTTGAATATCTGACAGGAGTCCAGCAGGAATTTGTAAGTGGGACAGCGACACAGCAGGGGGCCGGTGGAAGAGGAAATTTCACAGTTAAGGGCAGGGCGCACAAATAGGCCAATTACAGCCTGGTGGCTGACACATGTGTTAGTTTATCTCACGCCCACATATAGACACATATAAGCTCCTTCTGTGGACACCTCAGATGATGAAAAGGACCATCTGTGCACTCTTGGCAGGGTAGGGGAATATGAGGAGTGGCAGCATTCACCTCTTGTAACAGCATCTTTAATAATTCAACGTGTCCTGATGTCAGAAATGATTTGGCAATCGCCAGGCAAGCACTTTGACCTCTGCTTCAGATGGTCACAGCTCAGACATACTTGCTGTCAGTTTGTGGGCGTCTTTGTAAACAGCTGAGGTGGGTGGCTGCTTCTGTCTGGCACCAGTGCAGTGTAAACTGTGCAGTGTCTTGCTGTTGATAATCTTCAAATTCGGGTAGCAGTTTTGTCAATATGTGCACACAGGTTTTAGCCACCCCAAAGGACTGGCTCTGGGGAATGCTAATGTCGGTCCATCACTTTGCTCCAGACTGTATCTTTTGGATCGATTGCCATGAAATTTCATGTGTGAACCAAGCATGAAATCTATGGATTTTAGTGATTTTCACCACTTAACAACAAGGTTATTAAGTGATAAAATAGCCAGTAAGGAATGACTCAGCATATATTTGATAGTCAGTATGTAGTTGTTTATTCATTCCTGAGTATCTGAAACAGGACTACTGAGTAGGTAATGATGAGTTACTGGGGAACAGACTGGGATATAATATATTAATGGGTCATTAGGTAATTATTAGTTCATCACGTTCTTAATGAGTAGTTCCTGATTATCTATAAACCAGATGCTGGGTGGTGCAAACTCATGAAGACTCATTCGTTACTAATCACTTAATAATAAGCTATTCTTTTCGCGCTACCTTAGGTAAGGTACATCATGCTTATATGTTAGCCATTGCAAATATTGTTAGGGTGTAAGTCTCACTAATGCTACAAAATATGACTTGTCATTATTCAGTTGCGATTCTAGAGTTTGTTGGGGCTCAAGGCAAATATTCCCAGGGGACCCCTCCAACCAGAGAACATCTCCATCATGTTCAAAATGATAATCTAACCTTTTTTCTAATTTCCAATATTCACATGAGTAGAATTCTCCAATATAAATAACAAGAAAAACAGAGCAAGTAAAACCTTATTCAATAACCTAACTTAAACATTGTCAGACTGTAAATAATCCTTACTTCAAGGTCAGTGATCATCAACTGATAAATCATTGATTATGAGGCAGTGGTGCACAGTATAGTGCCTGGATGGGAGGTTTAGGGGATCAAGTTGTCACTGCAAAAAGTGCAAATCTAAATAACAAGTGGGGGCCCCTTATTTATATACAAATTTCTTTGGGGGCCCTAAATTGCCTGATTATTCTAAATTGATGGTGTGACTCTGTGAATATTGATATGTAGCATGAATAAAATGGTGAAAAATTCTGGTGTCTCTGGTCTGTTATTAAGGATCTAACTCTGAACCCCTGGGAAAAATCCAGTTGCGAATTTTTATAATCCTGATGAAGTAATACTCAGTATTATGTACCACTTTATTTAAGGGGACACAAAAAGAGTAAGAAACGATTACTCCTTGAAAGGGACCACAGGGGGCAATAGATTTGAAAAGAAGTTAATAGCACCCACTGCCTGTGGTCGACCTTGTTCACCCACTTCAAAGTGCGTACTAATGCTTTTAGTTTAGCAGCTACAGTGAAGATTTTGGCTTTAAAAAGGTGAGTAAATAATGGCTTCCGGAGACTTTCATGTCTTTGGGGTCCCCAGCTACTACAATTGTTTAGGAGAATGCTGCAGTGCTGCAGAAAAGTTTTGTGGACTATAAAACTTCACCTGACTTTCCATCAGCATGATTGTGAGTAGAGAATGAACTGAACTCTCATTTTTGGGTGAAAAGTCTTGAATCTTTGACTTTTTTACAAATAGACCAGTATATTAAAAGTCTAAACAATTTACCCATCATCACCATTCGGGTTGCTGTCACTGCATGCCCCTTACTGACCTTAAGGAAACAAAGAAGAAGTAACATTCAGTAGCATTCTCAGTGGTCATCTTACCTATTCATATAGCTCTCTAAAGAGGGATACATGTATGTATATGAATGCGAATGTATGTGGCAACAAGACCAGTGGGAGGCTGAGCTATAGATTCTATGCTAATCAGCGAGTAAAAGTAGCCGTGAGGGGATTGAATCATACGTAACAACAGTAGCATTATTGATGGACTCCCCAAACCCAGTGAAGCATCTGTAGTATTGATCAAATCACAGAGTATGTTCCCACTGAGGCCGGCTTCAGTGAGGAGAGCTCCCTGGAACAGCCCCAGGATCTGAGATCACCAGGTCAGCTCGCAGTGATTCACACGGCTCTTTTTGTTACACTCACTCTGACACACATCCACCTTCACACACACAAACCCACACAGACACAGGGATTCATCCCATGCATGCATAAACATCTAGTCTGCTAAGGCTGCCAGGATCCCCTGTCAATCATGGCTACTGCATCTTTTTTTTTTTTTTTTTTAAAAAAGAGAGAGAGAGAGACAAAAACCCCATCTGCACTTTTCCTGGATTATCTGTGGAAAATAAAATCGTGTCACATTTACTCCTCTGCCAATGCCTTGCAGGGATTTGAACGAAAGGGTTAGGTCTTTCTGGTTTAAATAATACATATGTTGTTGCCCTTTGCTGTCACACAGCCTTATTTTTGTCAAGTTTGCTTTTAGGATGGAGTCGAATTGGATGGAACCAGCAGCCTGAAGCAGTGGGTGGCTGGTGAAGCCATCCTGAACGCTGTGGGCAAAGGCAAATATTGACACAGTCAGGTGCCAACCGCGAACACACCTGCAACAGCCCAGGGGTGAGCGGAGATGGCCGGTGAACAGGTACCAACAACGATGGGGCAACTGCAGCATCTGCGGATGCCATCTGTCAGCTACATACACACACAACCAGAACAAAACGTCACCACTGCTGTGGAGCTCTTTGATCACACATCAATGTAACTTTTTTTTTTTTTTTGAGGGCAGCGAGGACTTTTTTTTGGGGGGGGGGGGCTTCCGTAGCCTTTACAGAAATACAACTCTTGAAAAACACTTCAAAATGCATTTATATTTTAAAATAAAATATTTATTTCAACAAGTATTGCCCTGTTGAGCAATATTAATCAATAAATTATTTAGAATTCTGACCACCACAAAGATGTTCATCCCTACAGTCATGTGTAGGACAAGTGCTGTGGTTTAGCTCAATAATTGTGTTATCACTTGAAATGCAAGAGTACACATTACTCTCAAATAACAAAAATTATAAAATTAATAAAATAAAATGCTAAATAAACATTGTATGACATGATATGAAAGTTGTGGTGCTCTGGACTTGTGTCACTGTTATTAACATGTAACAAATATGTATTATTTTCAAATAAGAATCACACTGATGACATCAGTTAACTTCTTTACCTATTTCCCTAAAATCTATGAAGTCTGTGGAATATTCACTGTTTCTGCTCAGTTTTCTCTGTTCTCTCATGTTTCACATGAAGTTGAAGCTGAAGTGAGACCTTCTTTATAGTTTGTGAAAAAAAAAGAACGGATGCTTTGAATTAAATAATTTAATTAGTACACAAGTGTCACTGGTGGTGTTACTATATTGGTGTTACCTTCCTTGTGGGCAACCCCAGTGAAGATCAGTCCCAGGATCTCATTTCTCTAACTTTTCTTGATCTTTGTTAATCCCCCTTTGGTCAGGTGTGGCTGAACCGAGTGCAGCTGAGAAGCAGTGACTTTGCAGACTGCTCAGTCATGCTCGTCCTTACCACAGTGCAGACCACTCGCAGAAAAGAAACCAGAGCTATGCCAGAGACAGAAAGAGAAAAGGAATAAGTGGTGTAAGTAAAGAAGAGAGGGGAGGTTGGAGGATCCAGCTGGACTGAAAGACAATGTTGTTTGTCAGACACATTAGTTGTTTTTTGAATGGGGTTCAAATTGGGCTTTTAAATTGTTGTTTGTGATCCTTTAGTAAGCGCTTCCACTAAATGTCAACCATAGTCTTTGATTTTATATCAAATTTAACAATTTCACAACAACAATTTTTACGCAACAAGCACACATTATCAGCTCAAACATTTGCACTGAAATATATTATCAACGTATGCACACCGCTGCAGATCATTTGTGTGGGGGGATAAAATGTTTGTCCAGACCTCAATGTCAGCGTATTTCTGCCTGTGGCAATATATTATACTTATTATATATTATACTTATTATATTATATCTATGTTATACAGATATGTTTGAAAGAAAATCTTATCAATTTGGTCTCACAACATTTAATACTGTGTAACAAACACCACGACTACATCAACAACCAAGTCAAGGACAATAATAATATATGGCTTTAGATCACCCAGCAGCTGGGACACAGTGGAGCTGGTGATGTTGTTGATATTCACTTACTTGGGACGACAGACGATAATTTGCACTGGACCTGCCATGCATAGTCATCACATGAAAAGAAGATCACTTGCAGATTTTCTATATTTCAATGCTGCATTTTTGCATCACGTTGGTGGGAAACGGCTTTTAGTCTTATCTACTAAACTTTACTCCTGTGTATATCACTGGTGTGCCTGAGGTTTTTTTTTGTCACTTTATAGGACATTGAATAAAATGTGTCAGATTTGACATGCTATTAATTTAATATCCTTTAATTTTACTACACTAAATAGTGCTCTCAATTTGAAGGATAGCATTATTTCTTGTCCTTTATACAAAAACTTTCACTGTCAAAGCAAATACATGGTTGCACAAATGAACAAACATCACTCAATCACGCTTTCAAAAAAACCTCGTTAGAATTGATAAATGATAATTTGTTGCATCATCGTGGTTCCTTTCCGACAACATGTGCTTTAATTTGAAAAATAATATTTCATGAAAGCTTTTAATACTGCTGAAGGAGTGAGGTGACACCAGTGACAGTAAGACAACACGTGCTCTTTAAATAACCGCCTCAAAAGAATTTTTTTAAAACGACTTGACACCTTACATTTCTATATCTGAACATTCCTGCAGACTGACCCCTACAATGTCATGGCAGCTCAGTTCACTGGTCTCCTTTCGCACTGACTGATGCTGATATCAGTGCTGATTCAGATCAATAATATTTTGATTACAGTGAAAATCAATAGGCACAAACATGAGTAAACCAAATGATGATATGTCCAGGAACAATAGAAGTCCCCGTAGTATGTGCTGTATTCCACTGACAGTGAATGGATTGATCGTCTGCATTACATTACAGGCCCATTACAGCTACATTATAGTGGTATTCACATGTTAGTAAAAATAATGATACCCTTAAAGCAGAATATTGCAATGTCAATGAGTATTACTAGAGGAGATATTTTTTCCGTAGGAAAGTAAATACATTTCTATCACACAAAACAGCAGCTCCTCAGCAGTGGCCAAACTGTGACAGATGAATAGAATAAAACCCAGAAATTTTAATCACCATGAAGGAGAATATTTCCTTTCCAGCTCTGTTTTTCATTTTCACTGCGGGTTTTATAAAGAAATTCACCTTGCATTAAAATGTTTAATAATATTGCATGGGTGCTAAAGGGAGATCTTCATATTGTATTTATTTCTCTTTGCCTTGTACATTTGACATTTTCTGAGATTCCATTAGCTGAAATCATTGCTTTATGGCCACGTGAAGCCATGTCTGCACGTTCCGCCTCTCCACCGTGATTGAGGCCAATATAAATGAAGTCTTTTTAATCTCAGTCAGAAATGTTTCTCATTCATAATGGCGACTGTCCTTCAGCGTTCAATCAGCCTGTTCATTTTGAAAATGGAAACATTAGACATGAAGTTATCAGACCCACACGCGATTCTTAACTGGCTTTTTTTGTTTTACGTGAATCCTGGAATATCATTTGTTTAACCATAGCAGCACATAATAACAAACTCCTTACGGTGCTTTCACAGCATTACATGGCCTTGCCCATCCATTCAACACAGAGTTAATTATTCTCCATTGCCTAACAGAGGGAAGCTCTTCTCCTTCTCCTCCTTACGAGAATGAAAACAACCTGCACAAATCATCAATGATACATCTACAGCAGGGGTGCCCAACTAAAACATTAATGGTGGGCCACGGGCCAAAACAAACACCTGCTGTATAGTATAAAATGGTACTATATGCCAAGTCAAAATCAGTGTCTTTGAGCTGTTGGTTGAACACACACTGGCCATGAAAACCTCCTTACAGTAACAAATCCCGGGGTGTAAACAGGCAGATTGGTGTACAGAGAACAACCTAGTGCTCAACGTCAGTGAAACCAGGGAGCTGATTGTTGATTTTACAAAAAAGGGATGAAAAGACGCACATCCCTGTCTACATCAGGAAATTAGGACGGAGCCAAAGCAAAGAACAGCATTCTGACTGGAAACATCAACTGGCATGGTTCACACAGGACAGGAAGGCTCTAGAGTGGGTGATTGAAACCACCCAGAATACAGCTGGTGTCTATTTACTGATCAACATTGACATCTGTGAAGTGAAATGTCTGCATGGAGCCAAAAGGATACTGAATTCTGCTCTTAAATGACACATTAACTCACTGTTAAACACACTTCATTAAAATTGGACATAATCTATATAGAACTTAACCAAAATGAAGGCTGTCTTTAGTTCCAGTCTGCTGTCCAGTTGTGTTTACTAAGCCCAGTCAAGCTGAAGTTAACAGCAGCTTGCTGCTACAGCCAAGGATAGCTGGTGCAAAGACTATGAAGAGCAGAGAGCAGTTATGCTGGCCACTATAGTTGTGGAGCCATCTTTGCATTACAGCCATTCTTACAAATGACACCTTTAAATGACTCAAATTTGTCTGGAAAATTCCCAGCATTCCCAGCACTCACGCTAACAAATAAATAACGAATAGAGCCTTTTCATGGCAGACAAGCGCAGGTGTGACCAAAAACCTTGAACAATGCTTTTCTTGCTATGACAAGTCAAAAAGTCTATAGCGAAAAGGCCACCATTGCAATTAAAATATATAACCAGGATAAAAACAAAGCTAACCAGTGGAGCACATCTCCTGCAGGCTTACATACTAGTGGGCATTATGGAACTTGCGTAAAAATCATGTTCACCATAATTAGTGTACATTATTAGTGTATATAATTGTTATATTGCCTTAAATGTAAACGTAAACAGACTTGATTAACTCAACAGCCACCTGAGGATTAAGCTAATATGGTAAAAATCTGTTTTTTCCACAGTGGGTGCAGAAAAATTCAATTACAGTTTAATTATTATGCACTACAGATTACAGCTGTACAATCTTCTGCTGCCACTGCTGACTCAGTATTTTCCCTTCAAGGGGCATGTATGTAATTTCCAGTTAAAATGCACACAGAGGGATGTCATGTGCAGAAGACAAAGCTACAGTTTAAGTTTGGAAACCCTTTTCTCATCTATTGTTTAATAAGTTCAATCAAAAAATACTTCATGTTCTCTCTTTGAGGTTTCAGGTACCAGCGTGGCCCTGGAGTGGGAATAATCTGTCAAAAGTGCAATATTGCCTTATATGACACAGGTTTGCATCATAGTTGGTAAGTGAACGCTCGGGGCCTGACATAATTACAAATGGGAAATAAGAGGCAGCTGTAAGTGTGACAGTATTGTTGTCATCCCAGAGGTGCATGTTTATCTGCCTTGGTAGTCAGAGCACCACCCACCACCATGCTGATTTGACTTCAACTCTGAGTGATGGAGTCATCCTGCAGGTCCCAGGTAACCCACCGTCTTTATCTTTAACTCACACTCTGTTTGCAGTTTCCTGCAATCTAAAAAAAAAACAAAAAAAAACTGCCAACTCAGCCACAGAACCTTAATGTGCAAAGTAATCCTGGATTTTCAGAGGAATGTTGTTCAGAAATTTCAAAATAAAAGCTTAATTAGAATAAACAGTCTCCATGGAAACGTCTCCATCAGAATGAAGCAGCCCGTCTGGAGAGAAGTTGTTTGAAAAGCGTGGCTTCCTGCGCATCTTATGTAATGGTTTCAGAAGATAGAAATGATGTCACCTCTTCTATCTATATTCTTACTGTGCATTCACGCCCACTTGATGTTATCTAGTTTTCTGTGAGCTTTTGAATCATGGGTGCTGCGCCCACTTTGGTTTATTAGGAGAAGAACAGTCACATGAAACAGAAATAATGGCGCTGAGCGGTTTACACAGGTTTGTCTGTGGAAATAAAATGTGTCATGTAGGTGCAGCCTTTGTGTAGAGTTTGTATGTTTCTTCTGTAAAGGCGAAAAAACAAAAACAAAACATAAAAAAAAACACAAGCTGGAACAAAAACTGGCTGTCATTTCCCAGCGCGAGTCTCATTCAAAGTGCTCACAAAGAGAGAGGCACTGATATACAATATACCCATTGGTACTGATATCCAAACCCCCTCTAGCTCCACTTTGACTCAAAAGAGTCCAACTGATGTGATTACAAAAGCAACAGCAGGGGACAGAATAATACGATGTGGGTTAAGCTTGCATACATATTTTGATATGTGGGGAAGTGCTGTATGTTTTTCTCATGTTTCTTTATTGCCTTATAATGCAATAAAAAACTAGCATTAGCCACCATGGCCATAAATCAACCTCCAATGATGTTCACACAGTCTATAGCTATGATAAATATTTCCTCCATACATCATCTCAATGATATGGCTGCAGAATGTGATATATCTGGAGGACGTGTTTAGAGGATAGTGTTGTATGTGGGGGAGTATGGTGTGAAGTCCCTGATGTGTCAGCAACATATCAGTAGAAACAGCTGAGGATGCTCCTCTGGGAAACAGTATAAGGGCACATATTCACATCATTCTGAGGGGAAATTCCATTTTATTATTACTACTTTCATATTAAAGAATTTGGCACACTACAGTAAAAATGCCTTTCACTAATCAAAAGGACACATATTGTGCTCATTTTGCGGATCATCATTTTATTTTCAGTTACTACTAGAACAGATTTACATGCATTAGTGATCAGAAGTTAGTGACCATCAGTTTTGTCAGTTTTGAAGTACTGTCCAGTGCTGCAGCACTAGATTCTGAATATCCAGTCTGCTCTGATTGGTCAGCTGACACATGCCTGAGCCAGCACCACTAACAACAACAGAGCAGTTGTGTTAAATTGTTAAAGTCACTGAATGAAAGGCGTGACTACTGACGTGGCGTTTCAGGAGCAGTGTTTTCTATGGGAAAAAGGAGCTTCTGTTGGTGCGGACTTTGACCTTTTATATGCACAAGAACCCTTATAACTCATCGAAGGAAAGGGGAAAAAAAACGACAAAGCATAACAGGTCTGCTTTTAAGGAATGTAAAAACTTCTGTTGATAATAACAGAATTTGCTTTTAAAATTTAGCTTCAAGATTTCAACAATCTGAAGCAGGCAGGACAGTAATGTCCCCTTCTGTGCTCTTTTCTCATGTGTTCTCACAACTAAGCAAAGATACCTTGAACAAATTATGTAAACATGAACACTATGAGACAGTTAGGGAAAACAACATATTACATGAAATTCTGCATTGAGGGTGAATCTCTTACTGCAGATTTATGGGAAAGTTTGGATCATATATCCCCATCAGCTCCATCTGCCAATATGTTCATCAATGTTTCATGCATTCCTGTACCTTTGGCATCCTCACCACTTCTTGTCAGCTCACTGGTTGCTATGCAAGATGTAAAAGAAAATCATCACAACCCTACCCAAGAGGTGCACAACAACACACTGCCTGCCTTCTACTTCTAAAGATCTAAGATTTTAAAAAAGCTACTGTATTCAGAAAGCAGAAATAGATTGAGAGGCGTTGGTTTGGTTGTTCGGTTTTAGAGGCCTGCTTGTTTGTTGCCCAGGGACCCAAAATCATGTTCTTCGAGAAAGATATGAAATCATCAAATTTTATATAAATATATGTGTAGTTCAGTGGCGTATTCTTTGGAATGTACTGAGCCTGTTGACTTATAAAAGGGGGGAAACTTTGTTGAAGAGAGTCTGATCATAACAGAAACAACAACAGCAAGACTGTAGGCCTTGTACCTTATGACAATACTTAAGGAGAACCACAATTTAAAGATTAATTGATAATATTGCAAAGACTTTTAAATGTTATTTTTTTTGTCATGGTGCATACAGAGATATCCTTACTTTTTGCTATATTGCATGGAAATCACACCACGTCTGCACTGAACTTTTCTTCCGAGCATAAATTGCTATTGCAGGATTGTTGCATATGAATGTAATTCATAGGAGATGGGGGGGAATTAACGAGACGTCTCTAAAATGTCAAGTGAATTAGGGGAAATCTCCAATGCATATTAAGAGTCATTTGTCTTGGCCCACATGGTGATACCAGGAGCCTGGACATCCTTATAGCATGTTGCTAGGCTCCATAATCCATCATGAGTCAACTTGACAGCACACTATGTGGCTGGCTGACTTCTGTGACTATTAGCCTCTGATCCCTGATCCTCCATGCCCATCCAACTGTGCTTCCCAGCAAGCCATATGTGTTTTTTTTTACGGATGGTGATCCATCAGTGACAGGATTATTACAGGTAACGCTTCAACATGATGGCACCCTTGTTGTACTGACTTTTCAATGAGAAGGCTGCTGTCAGCAGTGCTCTGTGGGTAATGTGCTAATCCGCTCATGAGTCGTGATATTATCAAATGCATCTTAATTTTTTATACAACCTTACATTGTGGATATGGATATTGCTGCATTAGCCACTGCACTGTCCAGTAGGCTCATGTACGGTGAATGGCCGATCAATTTTGATGCTAAATATAAACATTTAGAAACAATTACTTTCTCACTGCATTCTATATAGACCGAGAAAGCCGAGTTCTCCTGCTGTAAACTCGGTCTTTGGAGACCAGCGACGTAATTGGTGCAAAGGAAGAACTACAAGCTTGGATTTAGCCTCTGGGTAGCCAGGGGGCATGCTGCCACACATAAACATAACATCTCTCGCTTGTAAACTGGCTACATTTCCAACAGAGAAAACTGTATCCCAAAATATGAGTGCAAAGGATGTTAAGAACAAGTGCACATTTTTCACATAATGCCCTCTGGTACATGTAGGCACAGTCAGCACGGCTCTGCTCCAGGAGAACTTTGCCCACTTTCTGGTCACAAGCTAGTTAGCTCACGTCGTTGGGCAGCGGGCCAGCTGCTCGGTATCAGAGTGATGAAGAAATTATGTAGTTTTGGGAAAGAACATGTTCAACAAACTACATGAACAAACTCTTTGTTTCCATGACTGAAAAACTGAAGAAAAAAAATGACCTTAAAGGACATCACAATTTGATACCATTTTACTTTGTTTATATGTGGTGGACCCCGCCACCTTTCTAGCTTCAAACAGTGTTCTGGGGACCTTACTTTCCCCTGACAATGGCTTGTTTATTGACTTTGAGATGTTTGTACTATTACCTCATTAATATTGGAAATATCATTATATGGCTATTATTTTAATATATTTAAAATAACTGCTTTAAAATAATGTTCAATGTTAGAATGAATGACTGAATGTCTCTGTCTCAGGACCAACTATCAGTGATTTTGGTGAAACTGGATCATGTTTTATGGAGAAAATGCTCTCAGATTTTCCCTCTGATGTCCTCCAGCTGCTCCATCTCAACTATCTGCGACTGAAGGGGTTTCCTGGAGGCACACCGTAAAGGCCGTGTACTGCATCTGCAACTGAGCTCTGTCAGTTGACTCTGCTCGGAGCGCTGCCAGGATGGGCGCCAGAACCAGTCAGCTCAGCAACCTCATCAGACGCCATGATGGGGGGTGAAGAGACGAAAGAGACGAAATGTCACGTTGATGGAGGAAGCTAAGAAGAAAAATGGGACAATGATCGAGCAATGGGCAAGAGTCTCAGACTGGTTTATTTTTGTCATTGGCAGCAGCTTTGATAAAGACCAGACTGCACGTAAGATTTGTTGAATAATACAAGATGGCTTGCAAGGTTCTGATCATAAGACAGAGCTTTAGCCAGAAGCATGTTATACCCAGCTGTTACTGTCTCCAGTTGGGGTTCTTTAGCTCGATGTTCTGTTACTGTTCTGAGCTGGAACATTTGAAAAAATGCCTAAGCATGCATGTTCCCTTATACACTTTTCAAGACATTGTTATGACGCATTGAGTTTTGTTTGCAGTTAGAACGTGGCCTTTCGTTACAGCTGACAAACCTGGGATTTGTCATTAAACCAGCTGTGTTTCACTCAGAAATGGTGGTGGGCCCTCATATCCTACAAGATCCCAATTACTTCATGATGCTGTTTGGAAAAGTCTCGAATCAGTAAATGAAATTTACCTTCAAAAAAATGTTGCCTTTTTGAAAATGCAGCACAACTGGGCTTTATCATGGAAGATATTTTGACATCTCAGAATAAGAAAATGGAATCACATCAATGAATTCCAGTTCGCTGTGTTTGCAGGTGTGTTCATGTTATTAGTAAAACCTGTGCAAACCTGTGTAAAACATGTCTGCTGTTTTGTTTTGGGTTTTTTTTTTGCTGCATTGTGGCAAATTCCCTTTTTTAACCTAAAAAGGTCTCAAACTGCAGTGCGACCTGGTGTATTTATTATATGGATCTGATGGCAGGGGCCACCTTAGTGAAGTGCTAATATTGTTGCCCCATCACAATCGCATCTCTTGCTCCGCTAAAACATGGAAAATAATAATATTCAGCTGTGCCCTTATTACCAGCCATGTACCTAAAATGGGTGCCCACCAGCTGGAGCAACAATAAACATAATGGAGTCCATCTCATTTCCTCGTCCTCAATAATAATGGTGGAGGAGGAGGAGGAGGCTGTCTGACTCCAGGCAGTGAGGCTCATCACTGATTGACAAGGAAGTTATTTGCGCTGCTGAGCTTTTGGGGGGTGTCAACAGCCTTGGGGCTTGTTGTCTCCGCTCGCCATATCCACCTTCTCCCACAGCTGGAGAAAGAGTTAGAAGCACGTATGGAGTCATGTCATCTAAAGAGTCTTTGAACTCCATGAAAGGATGCTGAACACACTGCAGATGATTTTATCAAGAGTAGAATATTTCACCTTGTATTAAGTGCTAAAAGCTGTTTGTCAGCCATCAAAGTGAATGGTGAGTAATTTCCTCTGAATAAAATACCTCCAACGCAGAGGCCTTGAACATCGACTGTGGTGGCAAGTCATTTAGAGAATAAGCACCAACATCACTGAAACTAACGTAACTGAAGCCACACGACTAATACTGTGAGAAAAGTTTAGGTGGTGTCATGCTTTAGCCTCTCGCTCTGACTCTCCCTTTTGCCTCAAACTTCTATCCCAACTTTCCAACCTCATCTTCCTCCTCCCACAAACTGTCCCTCTTTGGGTCACTATCCATCTCAATCTGTCTCTCCAAATCCACCTGCTGTCATCTCTTCAGTGTAAGGAGGGTCAGGGGAGTGTGTGCACACTATATGCGCGCGCGAGTGTGTGTGTGTGTGTGTGTGTGTGTGTGTTGGGATACAGACATCCACAACAGCCGTCAACATCGCACTCTTTCAGCGACCTGTCATTAGTGTGTGTTGGAAAGTAAAACTTTGCCGACACTGCAAATAAATCACAGTGTGTCAAAACTATTTGAGCACATTCCAGTGAGTTTACTCATTTAAATATAATATATGTAGGAAACCTGTAGCATTCATTTATCGCAAGCATAAACTTAAGAATAACAACTGCCTCTTGGAGCACGGCTGAGTCACTGCCGCTTGTTATAAAAGACTCTCTTCAATGCAACTACTGCACAGTGCTGAAGCCTGATGTCCTTCACCTAACTGCTCCCTTGCTCAACACCGACTGCTTCCGCTTACTTGTCTAAAACAGATGTTATAATGGCTGAAGAGTAAGGGCTTTTATTTTGGAAACACCCATGAGGTTAAACATTCACATCTCCTGTGCAGGAAGCAGCCATAAGATACAAAATGACGCAGTAAGCCAGAATGCAGCGACATGTTCTGCCGTTGCTGCTGTCACTTGCGGTCCACTGTAGTTCTAATGAGCTATGGCAAAAAAAAGCTGTGGTAAGATTGTTAGAATCAGCAAGTGAACATCAAAACACATGAACATGCACCACCTGACTACACTACACTCGTTTGCAAGCCAGGAGATGTTTGTTAGCGGCTAGTTACCTACATTCAGCAAGCTCTCTTAGCTCCCTTGAATAACTTTTGAATGCCACAGTCATTTAAACACAAGCACAAACTTACCTCTGTCTGGAATAGCTACCTGGCCTGGCAGTTACATGGTCTTTGCTGTAGGTGCAGGTGTAGGTGAGAGATTTCACCAACTGATTGCTCTTGGGATGTTGAACATGCTCTACAAAATAATAGAAAATGCCTCTAAAAAACTTGCCTGATGTGGGGTTGTATGAGGTACTTATCTCTAGACAGTGTGTTACCAGCAGGTGACCGTCAGCTCTCCCCAAGTGGAAAAGCAGCTATGGTTGAAGGAATGTAGTCCCAAAGGAAAGGGCTGTTTAAGACTCATTTACATTTGTCATGCAAGGTGCCGACCAGCACATCAGGAAGAGTTTGGGGTTCAGTATCTTGCTCAAGGACATTTCAACATGCAGACCAGGGGAATCGAACCAGCCACCTTCTGATAACAAGATGCTGGCTCTACCCCTGAGCCGCAGCCACCTGTGTCGATTGATGGCAATGTAAAGCAACTTAATATGTTGTCTTGGGAGTGTCTTCTTTAAGGTGGGCAAGATACGTCTTGCTGCCAGGACCATTTAGCAGTACAATGCTCTGCTTTCCTGTCGGTGCTACGCACTGCTTGTACACACAGGGACGTCATCTACTGCAGGTAATACACTGACGAAGGATAAGTGCCTCATGCCACCTCAAATCAAAAGACCTGATCTATCCCTTTAAGTTCATGACAATTCTCTGGTGAAATGGAATTCCGGGAAATGTAGGCAGTCTCTAATTAGAAAGTAAATACATATGATGCTTGTCAGGCAAAATCTGAACTTTAATCGTATGAGATCATCTCGTATTGCTCTGCCTTTAAGCGCTGCAGTGTTTTCATGTCAGCCGTAACAATGTGCCTGTTCTCTTCCTGCTGACTAGTTTTAAATTATTGATACGATACTGAATATATGAATAGTTTTGTTCCTGCTACAGAGTGCAATTATTTGCTACCCTAAAGTTTCCTCTGAAATAAACAAAGTTTTTCCTCCTCCCTGAGAATCACCTATTGGAGGCACGGGAACAGAACATGACATGTAACAAGGATGCCCTGCCACACTCAAACAAGCACACGGTTTGCCGGTTAAGGATCCGGTATGCATGAAACCAATTACAATGTGCGGTCCAACCATGTCAAAAGGCAGAAGTGGTAGTATTGGATCCTAATGGCCACACTTGCAGAAGTTGTATCCTCCTCCCTCACACTGCCTCCGTCAAGTCTTTTTAAGAACTCTGGGCCGGATGTACTAAAGCTGATGTTGCAGATGTGATGTATTCCGCCCTAAAAACGCTGCATTTATTAAGCAGATGCTCCAGGCCGGAGTCACACTTTGCGTGTCATTTGTACGCACCTCTCTCCTCATTGCGTATGCATTCAAGGGAGGATCGTGCAAGACGGGTTAGCGGAGGTTGATTATTTATTCCCGAGGATTTATTGAAGTCGCGTCGTTTGCAACTGTCAGTTTTTGTGGGTAAAATTCTCCTCCTCTGGAAAGGAGGCGTGTACACGGCACAGATGGGATTCACAAGAGCAACAATAAAGATTATAGTTGAAAATGAATAGTGCACAGACTTGAATATATTATAGCGACAACCTGATTATTAAAAACAAAAATCAGGTAATTAGGAAATGATTAATACACGCAGTGTCTGATTACTGAAACTACAATCAATGGTGGACTGATTTTGTGCTTTGTGTTCAATCTTGAATTTCACCTTGACCATCGGTGACATCTCTCTGTCTGTTGCAAATGCGGTGATGCCAACATCACGATGAAGTACAACAGCTGCAACACACCACACAGTGACTGAACTGTCCAGTCTGGTGCCTGGGGTATTCCTTTCAACAGTGGCTTCGATGAAATGTCGGAGGCACTACCTAGTCGCGGAGGTTTTTTTTTTCCTTTTCTTTCTGTGTTGTGGCGATCTTTTATTTATGAGAATAAATCCCTCCAGAGTGACACTGCTCAGGTCCATTCTGTGTGGAAACAACTGGCCAAAAAAAAAAAAAGAGAAAAAAAAAGATGAATAAATCAAATGTCCTGCATCTGAGTAGGACCTCAGTACTGTAAATCCCCTGTGTGGTGCCAAGGCAAGTTAAGACAGGGCTGCTGGTGTTCTTCCTGCCGCACTCAGGTACAGTGTGTTCAAAAGACAAGTGGAATAAACACACGCTTCTTTTTCGTTGTTATGCAACTTTGTGGAAATGTTTTCTGACTATTGATATTTTCAAGGCTTACATTTAATTTGTTTTTGTAATATTGTTTCCTGAAGAAAATCAATTTACCGTTTACTTAATTCATGCAGTTCAGTTTGCAGCAAAGTGCATGACTAGAACATTAAAGCCCCTTACTACTGTAATTGTTCAAAGCAACTCAGGGATGCATATGTATATATAATCACTGGAAGTGGCGTGCTTACAGGAGTTAGATTGGCTGTAATATTGAGGCTCTGAGAGAGGACGCATTAAGTAGCATCTCTGCAAACAGACGAAAATGGAGGAGAAAATTGTTTTTGCGATAATTGGCATCGTGGTTATTACATTGCAGCAGTGTGTTTTTGTAAATGCACGAACTGTGAGATGTTTTTTTTTTTTATCCTGTATAAAATATTAGATTTGATATTACTTTAGCATTTAACTTTAACAGATTATGAACAGCACATTACCTAAACCAAACCTAAACCAACTTTTGGTGCCCCACCTTTTTTAATGCTTCATCCTTCATTTGCCTGTTATTACGAGTCTTTCACTAATGCCCAGTTTAAAGAGCACCTCATTTTGATAGCTTTAATTAAATTGGGAATACTTAAGTGCAGCCTGAGTGACTAATGCGGTTCCCCTGATGTTAAGGCCACCATCGGAGGTCCTGCGGGGGTGGGCTTGTCAATACCTTAACGTATTCTCGATAGATAAGTGCCGGTTTTTGCTCCCTAGAGACACAGGAACTTCATGTAATGACAAATGACCATATGACGCGTGTGTTCAGCAATGTCAACCCGTCCTGGCTTCCTTGCCGAGAAAAATACGCGTTTGATGCTAATGACAATTAGCTTCGCCAATCAGTCTATTTTTAGTCATGCGTGTTACTTTGCGATGCAGTTAATTCCGAGTGCCGTTTAAGCAAAGCCCTCCTTCTTTAAATACACCACTTAATTCGTTTGATGAGTCTGGGGCACTCATGCCTTCAGGCTCTTATCCAGTGGCACTTTTAATTTAATGAAAGTTCTTTCAACGGTGTCCAACTTTAAGGGCAGACTGTTTTTTTATGCTCGCCTTCATCCCATAGGGCGGCAAGAAACCAATCTTATATTCTGGTTCAGAGGTTTATAACAAAAGTCTAATCTTTGGTATGCCAAGTAAGAACTAATTGATGCTGAAACATGAAGGTAAACAGAGAAATCTCTGCAAAACAAGCCATATTGTTTTCCATTTTTCCATAGTTCCATAGTTTCCAGAGAATGTTCAAGAGCTGTGGGGTAAACTGGGGAGCAAGGGCAACACAACAACCAATGGTCCTTGTCCTTGTTGCAACCAACACAAATGAACATGGTCACAGATGGGACCGCAGCAAGGTTTCATGTCCTTGTCCCTGTATTAGCAACAAGTGCTTCCTCATAAAGTAGAGCTGAATTCATGCCTGTTCCCAAACAAGATTCCTCGGTTTTACAATTTGATTTATTGTTCAGCGTAGAGCCCATTTTTGCCATGATTTTGCTGCTGCTGTCAGCTTCTACGACAAAGTTGGTGGTAAAAATCACCTCTGCCTTGATCTGCGTACAAATGATATGACTAGACTACAGCTCTAACTAGATTAAAATATTAAATTGCGATTAATCGTATGATTTTCCATAGTTAACTCACCATTGATGGTACATTAATCTGACATTATTAATCTGTTCTAAATATACCTTAAAGGGATATTTTTGAAGTTTTTAATACTCTCATCAACACTGATGTTGACAAATTAGGTTTGCTTTAGACAAACATTTATAATTATTGCAACAATCAAAACAATGACAAATACGGTTCAGAATATTCTCTAGAAAAAAACTCAAAGGTTTGCTTAAACAATATGCTGAAAGCATAACATGGCAAACACAAGCCCAATAAGCAACAACAGACGGGCATATGGGGCTCTACGCATCAGCTGTGCGCTTGGCCTGCAAGTGGTATTTGAGACTCGACGTACTTGTCAAGAGAACCATCTGGCAGGGCTTTGAGCTTAACTTGCCATTCAGAAGACCCTTTTTCTTTATCCATTTTTTGCTCAAGGGGCTTTGTTTCCGCTTGCCATCCACAACATTACCGCTGCATCGTTTCCTGATTTCCCAAACTACGGAGTGAGCCGAGGGTCATGCAGTGGGTGCGTTAATCGCGCAACCAAAAAATTCACACTGTTAAGAGCAGGTTGCTAGTTGTTATCGCATTAACTTAGCCCTAGACTACACACTATCAAATCTTAGACAATCCGAATGCTAAAGTCTACTTGTGTGCAGATGATATGCAAATCCTCCCCATACACGTATGTGGAGAGCTGTTCCACAGTCAAGTGACCTTTGTTTTGTTTTTTTTCCCGGGACATAGCGATCCCAGTTTGCTAAGGTTTTGACAACAAAGCTACTTTGTTAAGTTTGGGATAAGATGTATTGTTTACCTTATATACAAATAATGTATAAGTGTCTCCCCAATATATCATCATAAACACAACCTCCAGTGTTCGCAGTAGCAAGGCAGTTTTTCCTAGCTGGCAGGGTGACGGAGTATTTAGAGTTATAGCACTACATTTGGTGTGTATTTGATGAGATTTTGCCGCTGTAGATTTAAAGTGGCTCATCACAGTTGAGTGCCGCTGCCTGCAGACACATAGAAGCCTCACGGACAGCACACTCTGCAAACATACACATCTTTGTGTGCGACACCTCTGCTGCCACAGCTCCGTCCGAGGCAGAACACTGAGATTTCATCATTACCTACAGTGGGTCTGTCAACTAAGGGCTATAACTCTCTCCTCTGGGAAAGTTCTGTTTGTTTTATCCATCCAGAAACACCAACCACCCCCCCTGCTTGGACTTTCTTGCTCTTCACTGGAAAGTTTTTAAGCGTTTCAGTGCTTTGAAAATGCAGAGTAAACCACAAGTTGTATTAATAAGTTGGCAGCTTTTGTTTCTTAGCAATCTACAAGGAAGATCTCGGTTTTGAACCTTGACCGAATAGCATGTTTTAAAATGAGGTTGAAGGGAACCAATCTATGCAGATTACTGATTTTTCAGTCTGATTACCCTGTGCAATCAGAATGAAAAATCAAAAGCAAATTTGACTTTTGTGTATGTACCGCACACCATTTGAACGTTGCGTTATCTGTATACAGATTGGAGCAACTGGGCTGAATATATTTACACTACCATAACATTTTCACACGTCACACTTTTGTCTTTGTCTAATGCCTGATCAGTCCAATACTGACAAATTGCTTGGCTTATTAGCTTACTGTATAACAAAATGAGCACATTTGATTAAAGTGACCAAGTTCAGATACAGTTGGGTGTTGCATTCTGGGTATTGGAGGCAATCACAGAGGGAGGCCGTCAAAAGGCAGGTGAGGTAAAGTTACTACACTTCATAAAAAAGATTTTTTAACATCACCGACTGGTTTTAGAAAAATGGTTCAAGCAAAGTGGTGCTCTTAGTCACTTCGTCTCTCATTTCAACCTTCAACCAACCAATGCCTATGGAGTGAAATAAACAGCTGAAAAACATTCCCGTTGTCTCTATCCATGTTTTCTATTGTCCACATCAGTGATTTTTTTTTTTTTTTTTTTTTTTTTTTTTTGTTGGAGGGCAGAAGATCCGATTCCTGCATTTTGGACACCAGCTGTGATAATAATTGCAAGGTGAGTACGTCTCTGTCAGTGGAAATGGAAAAGATAGATGAGATATTAAAGATGGATGAGCGATAATTGTGTGGCTGAGCTTGACAAGACTTCCTGGGGCTCCTTGTCGTGTTGTCCCGCACCACCCACTGCGGTTTGAAGCGCACTTCACAGCACTGCCATCATCTCCCTGGCACAACGCAGTAAAGTTCATGAAGTTGCGTTTTATCAGTTTTAGATCATATTTAACTTATTTTATGTGAAGCGTCTGTTATTTGGACCTTGGACATACGATTCAATCTTAAAATTTGAAGTATTCCAATTTAAAATGACGGGATGCCGTCTCCCTCATCTGATTTGGGCTTATTTTATGATTTACTGAATATTCAGTTAGAATTTGTCAGTGGCATGTGTTGAACATATCTGATGTGCTCTTTATGAGTTCAGTCTCGTTGGAATATCCCGAAGGACTGATGAGAGAGACATTTCATGAGGCAGCAATTTCTGCAGAGTCCTCTGAGCAGTGTTTACTGCCATTGTAATGCTTTTTAGGGAATTATACTCTTCCCAGGGAGACGGAATACCATAAATAGACTATATATGTGTCTCGCACCATCTTAAACCTTTCCACATTTTTAGATTGCACCCTAACTCACAGCTCTCCAAAATAACTTGACTGCATCGGAGGTCAGAGAACATCTCGCTTGACGTCTCTGGCGTGTCGTTAATCATCTCCGATTCAAAAGAGATGACTCACGTCTGAGGCTAAAAAAAAAAAAAAAAAAGATGTATTCAATATTTCCATTTCCCACTTTTCAACATGTCATCAACGACATTTAGAAGTTTAACTTTAAAGTGACACATCCTCTGTGTTTAAGACTGCTTTTTAATGCTGCCCAGTTTACAACCAACCCTGGCCAAGTGTTTTGTCCCTGCTCTCCTTGTTGACTGTGAGCCAAAAAGCTTGAAACATCTCCCCTGGACACAGTCCAGTCCTTGAAAAGATGAGGGACACTGTCTTGATTAATCTTTATCAGAAGATGCAACAAATATTTTGTGTCTTTATGTAATCTGGTATTGATAACCCTGTTCAGACAGTATAAAACTGACCGATCCAAAGTCCTGTCCTCTTCATTTTTGCCGCTGTAGGTCGGCTTGAAATTAAGAAAAGTGGCTACACAGGTCCTGTTTAGCAGGGTTCCACAGTGGTTGCTGGATAGTTTGTCAGTCAGGCAATATACTTCCAAGATGCTGATCGCAAAGTCTACAGCACCCAATGGAAGGATCTATTCTAGGGTTTTACAAACGCAGCTAAACAACGTGAATTGAGGCCAAGTCATTCCAGTCTGATGAAGGTGATCTTACATGGGCTAACTCCTCCTAATGTAATGTTTACTAACTGCTAGTTAGGTAGCATTTTGCTAACATTAGGCAACTTGTGGTGTGACTATATACAATGCGATGTGTCTGTGAACATTGCAGCATCTATATAATGTGACAATACATCTTGATGTTACCTGTGAACCAACATAGGTGTCTGAGGTGATGGTGTGGTCAAGCGGCACAGATACATGTCATCTTCAAGGCTGCATCTTGTAACCATTTCCATAACTTGTTATACTTTTAGACAAATATAGCACACAACATATATATAAGTTATTCAACTGAGAGGGTCAAAACGTTTTTGTATCAAACTCCCATTTTCCATTTGTCCTCAGTTTGCCTGAGTCGATGCCACCTGAACTTGCATCTACTTGTACCCACTCGCATCTCTTTCCATTGACACCGCGTGTGAGCCTGGTCTAAAATCCGATCCGTGGTGAAACCCACTGCGAGTGAACAAATCGCTCGTCACCTCAGCTATTCTTCCTGCTTTTCACTTTCCAAGTCAAAGCACGCAAGCCGGCGAGTAGCATGCCCATTAGCAAGCATTGTGAAACGCAGCAACCTGCACATTCTTCAACAATTAATGTCACGTCGTGCCAGGTAGCAATTCATTGTTCCTTATATCAATCAATCCTGGAGGCCAGTGACATAGGAACGAGGGATTCCAGAGGGTTCAGTGAGCTTCTTCTCCAGAGACATGCATTCACTGCGACGCTTCATTTACATAAAGTTGAGTTTTTTCAACTTTGAACCCCATCATTTTTATCACTCTGCTCGTCAGGGCCATATCACCTGGTATCTGGTTGTGAAAGGATTTCCCCATAGAAAATTAACTTAGCGAGCTTTACCTTGCGTTTCTTCCCACCTGCCAGGATGGAATTGTTTCAAGACCTTCATTCTGCCTTTGTCTTCGAGTTTCATCTCATATGCCCAGGCCTGTTCGCTCTTTGAGCTTCATTCATTCACATTTATCTCACCGGTGCAATTGTCTCCTTTTTAAACTTCTTACCGGCTTTGACCTTCAGCTTCCCATTTCCATGCACATGTGGCTATTAAGGGAAAGACAAAAGAACCTCCACTTCCGCAGGAGTTTATAATTCTCACTTCAGACCTCACTGGTTTCATTCTGTCACACGGTCTCCAGCCACAAATGCTTCTCAACAGTCCTTTGGCTCTGCGAGCTTTGCAGCTCATTTTTAACCTCTGTGAAATTACATCAGCTCAAGATCTGCCAATCACGCTTCTCTCCAGGATCCCTCTCTAATCACAAAATCAGCTGAGGTCACCGCACACACACGCTCAAACTTCTGCCAAGCTGTTAATTACAGCTGGCATTTGGCCAAAGTAATGGGGGCATCAATAAATTATCAAATTATTTCCTGTTTAAAACGTGGGAAGGAAAGACCGTGCATTTGCCTGTGGCTCAGTTTCCACTCCTCGTGTTTCCCCGTCCTGTCCCCTCCGTCCTTCTCTCCTTTCTGTCCTTTTCCATAAAACTCCTTAGGTTAGACACAGTCCTTACGATGCTTGTTTTCTCCCTGGGGATCTCCATACATCCGACAGCCCCGTCACAATCTGCTCTTCTTAACTCAGAAATAAATCATTTTAATTGTTGGACCATTTTCTGAGGCATTTAATGGCTAACAACATGCCAGTGCTCGAGTATTTTAAGGATTTACTCTCAGACATAAAACTCTAAAAGCTTCCTTTCGCAGTTGCCTCCGAGTAGCGCCGCTCACTCCACTCCACGCGTTCATCTGTACCTGGCTCTATCGGAATGAAGTATCCTCCCTCAGACTTCCCCCGAGGCTCTGTGATATCGGCCATTATACTCCCACCAAATACAAATTAGTGTAGTTTGACTGACACAATAGCGACGTATTCATCAGCACCAAAGAGCTGCACTGTGTCCAACTTTGTGCTCCACCTGGAGAGGGCAAATAAACTGATCTTAAGGAAATAAAGCACTTTACCACTCTTTACCACTCATGTTGTTGATTCTACATCGGAGATACACAGAAATTAAATTTCAATTTCGACTAATCAAACTCAAAATTTTGCTCTCTGCCTCACACTTCAAATAAACACAGGTCGCACATTGTCATGGATCTTGTTGCTTGTCTTGCAAGACCTGCTCTGATTGGCCTTTGTGTCTCATTGGTTGGCTTTGTTGGCTGAATTTTTTACACTTCACTCAAAGTGTTAACTCTAAGTCATGCCTATGCTGTAGCACCGGCTATGTGTGTGTTTCTTGCAATTGATGACGTGTAGTCACGCCAACCTCTTCAGCGTCCTGCACCGTCTGCTTCTCTGGACTAGGCCGCTGGGCTGCCGCTGGTCCGGGCTGCAGGCAGAGGCAGAGCAGGGTGGGCCTTGCAAGAAAAGCAGTGGGATCCATAATCAAGCTGGAGCTGAACACCTGTCCTGTGTGTATGGCGACAACCTTCACAGATGATTTGGTTTTGATGTTCGCTTCAGAAAGAGATCCTGTATTTGTTTGTTCGGGAAGAGGGTTTACTCTTGGGGGAAAGAACTGGAAAAAGAGAAAACAGAACTGATAACACTGACAAAGATCCTTTGTTGATTTCTTTGGGAGAGGGTTTACTCTGGACAGGTTTGATACACTTTGTAGCAAACTTACTTTCTCTATACTTTGTTGTTGAACCCCCTGAAGGATGCTTTTCTTTCTTGATCTCTGGAATCTTTAATTTTGTTGACTATTTTTTGAACTTGCCTAACTCTTACCTGCAAAAAAAAGTCATTCCTATCGGTTTGCATTGCTGTCAAGGCTGAAAAAGTGTTTCAAATATATATCTGAAAAGTGGCTTTGGAGAAATTTGACACCCCTAGTAAATAATCAAACACTGGAAAACTTGCTGCATCGGCCATGTGTGA
This sequence comes from Acanthopagrus latus, assembly GCF_904848185.1. NCBI lineage: Eukaryota > Metazoa > Chordata > Actinopteri > Spariformes > Sparidae > Acanthopagrus > Acanthopagrus latus. The sequence goes on along the minus strand of NC_051045.1, from coordinate 23,895,288 downwards.
TGTGTCTGAAAGCTGTCTGAAGCTGGTCAGAAAGACAATGAGAGAAACAGTTTTTGACATGAAATCTATGTCTCAGGTTGGTAATCTGGTACTCAGGATGAAATCTCTTAACCTGTCGGGGTCAAACATCCACGAAGGTCATATTTTCCCTTTTCGCTCCAGCGTGCAGTGAGCTGTGTGCAGACTTCTGCTGCCTCCTCCTGCTGCTGCTGCTGCTGCTGCTGCTGCAGCATGATGACGTGTGCACAAGTTTCACTTGAATAATTTGCAGTTAAGCTCCTCTTATAAACTTGGAATTAGCTGAAAACTTTTAACTTTTCATTGTGCTTAAGCAGCATTGTTTTTTTGTTTTGTTTTGTTTTTTTGTCTGCTTGGTATTCAATTGTGTTTGTTTGTTTAGAGTTGGATTATGTTTTGTTCATTTCGCTGAGAGGGATTTATTGAGCTACACTCAGCAACCTTAATGGACTCAGCAGCTCTTCCCATTGTTTAGCTCATTTCAGTTATGTCTCCATTAATTTAAACCAAGGAAACTGATTGTGATTCTTGGTAGTAGCATATAATATTCATATTATAATAGTCATATTCATAGAAGTAGTCATGTAGTGATAATAGTCAATGATTAGATACATAATCAAATGTACATGTATGATTTCTTGTCACTGACATTCTACTTTTTAAAGTTGGACTTAAGTAAAACTTGAATAAGAAATATTTCTGTCCCTGATGAGCGTCCTCAGAGCACTAAACAGCTGTCGGCTCGCAATAAGAGAAAGTCAAACCGGTGACACGCAGCAAAGCCCACACAGAGTATTCAGCGTCAGTATGTTATCCAATTCAATATCCCTGACCAATCTTTAATTTATGTGGAGCGTTCTAATTACACAGAAAATCAAGATTGGCATCAGACAGCACCACTGTTAAACTATGAAATGAATTCTGTCAACTTCAATTTGGGGTTTTCTGTCTTAAAGATAACTACTCATGACTACTTCAGTAACCCTTTCCTTGTACAATAGGACCGTCGGGGTAAAGATATCGACTGTGAGCAAACAGCATTTGCTTCATGTTGAACTTAAACCCACCTTGTGGCTGTGTCTGTATCCTATCAAAAAATGAACATTCACTTGAGACCAGAAGCAAAAGCATCAAGAAAATAAATCTGTCGAGAAGAGAAGTAGAACTGGATTCAATTCATCAGAAATACATTTGATCATGGCCATTAGAACCAAATTTAAACTTTATCATCATCAGTATTATAGATTGGTCTCCTTGAGCGCTATCTACTTCTAAACTTGCTGTAAAACTTCTTTTTCATCGTTGCTCTCCATAAGCTCTGTTTATTCAGACGTGTGAGCCTACATTGGTTACCTTGAAACCAGGAGACTTCACAGGCTTACAAGGATCAAATGAAATATAAACTATACCTCTGGCGCCTTCATAGATCTTAGATGAGGGATTTTGCCCAGTTCCTGTAAACTCGCGTCATTTGTCCACTGAAAGATGGAGGAGTCCTTGTCATGCCCTGCATTCAAAAGGAATCCGCTACGAGCTCGATTTTAAACGAAGTCTGCAATCACTTTCAGCCTCCCCACCGCCCTTTTCTTGTGTCAGTCCAGTAAGATTGATGTCACAGACGCTGCTCTAGTGTTATGAATACTATTACAGGCATGTAACACCGCTAAATATCACAAGATGCCATCAGGGCAACAGACATGAGTATACTTACGGATGGGTGTGCTGATCAGTATTCCTATATGGGTCTGATGACTATATGTAATGTGAAAGGGGATACATGGCTCTGCTGGTGAACCTATAGATTATCATACAGCATTTGTTAACTCCATATTCGCTGTCATGACCCAACATTTCTCTGTTTTTGTTCAGCTTCCCCCGTTCGCACCAGTGTAATTTCCAGCAGCGGTCGGCAGCTGTAAAAGGGAAAGCTTTGATGAATGACATTCCTTTGCGGCACCATAAAGCAGAGAGTTATCAAGCTGAACAAATTATGTTGATAAAAGTACTCAGTCATCCAGGTCAGGGTAATTCTAAGTGCTGTATCGTAGGCGACTGGATGTGTTAAGTTTCTTGAGGACGTTTCATCTCTCACCCATGAGGCTTCCTCAGTTCTAACTAACTGGGGGAGAGTTGCAGGCTTTGAAACTCCTTACAGACTTGTTAAGGACACGCGTGACCTCTGAGTTTTAGAGTCAGACCGGCCTTCGTGTGGCTTGCTGCAGCCAGGTGTACCCATGTGTGAATGGTTGCTAAGCTGTCCGGGGAGGAAACTCAGCGCTGCATTGTGTGTGTATGATAAGTAACGCCTTAGTCCACCGCCTCTGTTCAAAGACGGTTGTTCCAGTTGGACATGGATGGATTCTTTCAAATCATCTGTCTTCTCTGGCCAAGATGTTTGCATTGCTGTCCTCAAAGGAATGATTTCTCTCTGTCAGATGTTAAGTTGACAGCAGATTCTTGACCTGAGGAGTTGGCCCCACTGTGTTGTGCCATTTATTCGCGGAGAGGTTGTTTTGTTCCCCCAAAGTACAAATCTGTGCAGTCCTGTCTGCATCGAACAGCATAAACTACAATATTCTGTTCATGCCTGGGTGATTTGTCCTCAGGGTGGGCAAGTTTTCTGCCTCAGCGTGTCGGTGAGTTTGTCTGTGCAATTAACAGCTAATGAGATCGATTTTTTTCCTTAGTATTTGTCGGACACCCAGAACGGAGCTCAGAGGAGAGGGACTACTGGACTTGTTCTGCGAAACGACTGCAAATTAATGCTCCATGAACGCCACGTATGAAAAGAGGCAACTGTTTGGTAACATGTTCACCTCATCAGCTTCAAAAGGTGATGCTGTAAGATAAGACTGAGGGCACCTGGTGGACAGGTAGGGGATAGCAAGATCTGAACACAGAGTTCCTGTGTTGAGCAGTAGACAGGGCATGTGCGTCAATGACACCATATAATCTTTGATGAACACATCATCATTTCAAGAAACTTTATTAGATCATGACCGCTGAAAGATTTCACCCTTTAGGTTCATCTGTATGTGTTGTATATGAAGAAGTACGTATTGATTGGTGCCAACCAAGACCATCTGAACTGAACTGCTCAATCTGACTCAAGAAAATCGACAGTTTTGCCTTCATTCATTCCTTTTGTTCTGACTTTATTCTGTTCACCAACCTGACTTGTGATTCCTTTTTTCTTTAAATTTTTAATCTGTCTTTTGAAACAGACAAAAAAGATTGGGAGTTGAGGTTTATAACTAGGACTACGTCCTCACCTTGATAACCTTTTACATAGATCAAAATGGGAAAATTAGCATTTTCATCATGTGGAGTGAGGTTTATACTGAGGACAGTATTTAAATTACTGTCATAACTGAGAAGTTGTTTTGTAACCGAGAAACGACCCAGAACATCAAGTTGTTCTTCATATTGTTTAGGTCATTTAGTGTAGCATTGAAGGTTAATACAACCTGAATCTGAGCAGTGTGTGAAGAAGCTGATAAGGAAATAACTTCATATAATGCTGTTAAAATGTAGTAAACAGATCAGATAGTGCCTATATTTTGATCCAAACGTTGACAGGCACACACGTCTCTCTTCATGTTTTCTCAGTAGGTTCATATTAAAGCACCGTTGCCTACTTGTGACTTTGCTAACTCGCGCATGAAGCTAATTTGTCAAGTCAGGTTAAATACATTAATAAAATTACCCCATCCTTCCTCCGATCTGATGGATGAATCACCAGACTTGCTTCAGGCAAAAAGACTTGAGGGAATAAAGATCAATCCAATTCGGTAATTGTCTGATGATTAATGATAAGCTCTGTGCACTCAATTAGGTTTGGTATGGGGTATTATTGTCCTACAGGAACCGATATATGGATTCCCTGCGCTTCTTTTTTTTTTTTTTTTAATGTTGTTGAAGCAGAACTGATACAACGTCTGTTTGAAAGAGCTGCTCACACAAATCATTTGACGTTCGAGTCACACGCCGAAGCTCCCCACACCCCGAGAATAGTTGATGAGAGCGTCTTACCTCACATATATTACATGTCTTTCCTAAACTCTTTTTTTTTTTTTTTTTTAATCCCTGTGCATAGATTGAGGCTCTCACTCGATTCTATCCCAAAACGAGAGCCACATTTTTCCATTGGGATTCAGAAAACAGCCAATTTCATTCTGGAAGCATGAAGGCGGCACAGAGCGCCCTTGTCGCTCTGCAGAGCCTATGTGTGTAATGAATCTAAATTGTGATATATGTTCACCAATACTATTTACACAACCGCTCATCCCCACCTCCATTATTACCGTGGATTCGCATTTCTATGTCTTTGTGTGTGTGTGTGTGTGTGTGTGTGTGTGTGTGTGTGTGTGTGTGTGTGTGTGTGTGTGTGTGTGTGTTATGCAGGCAGAAAGGAAGGTCACTTGCGTCTGCCCTTGGTGGACGTCAATGGCATTGTGCTGCTGTTAACCAACACTATACATAAATAAAATGTTTACATGGAAACCACCAGACCGGACCTATACACAAACACAGCTGATGCCAAGGACATCAGAGTCATTTCTTCCCCAAGGCTGAAAGTCCTCCAAAACCAACGAGGGCTCGTGAGTTCGTTTATTCACACATCTGAAGACCGATCAATTCAGAGTGTATCCGTGTTGTTTGTTCCTATGAAGAGATGGAAATAGACTGTACAGTGAGGCTCCGGGACGAGCTGCGCTGTATTGCATTCCTGTCACCGAGCGGTGGAACACGTCAACACACATACCATTACCAAAAGGAGGTCCCTCGTAAGAGTCAGATCACTAATGGTTTCATCGATTGTCGGGCCTTATCATTCATCACCAAAGGGTCAACGTCCCACCTCTATCTAATGAGGCTGTTTAAGCGCAAATCTCTCATCTCTGAGTAAATGTCGCGAGCAGATGAACACCACAACAAACTGAGGTGGGAAAGAGCAAAAATGCAAATCGTATTAATTTGTTTTAGGAATGATTCACAGCAAAGCCCATGAACCTGTATCTGCATTTTGGGTATTTAACGGTAATACACATATATTCGCTGCCATATGGATTCAGTTTCATTTCGCGGCTGGTTGTTTGTCCTCTGCTCTGTGCTTCTGCGCTGGTCAGGACCTCTGCAATTCCCCAGGTGCTCCAGAGTAAATAAGCCTTAGGTGCTGTGTCGCCATCATCTGACTTTTATTAATGACCAATCAATTCCTATTTGTATCACCCTTTCAACTTAAATCCAGGCCTCGCAACACTTAACAAATTGGCTGACCTGGGGTTAAGCATGTGGCACGGAGATGCTCCTTCGCCGTTTCACTGACATGAGCCAGTGGTCGTTAAAATAGGTTGCTAAATAAAAACTGTCAGGCAATAGCAATGAATAAATCAACATTTTGCTGATGTATATCAGTGGTTTCATTTACAGTATGTGGACAGGCCACATGCTCACGTGAACCTAAGGTTTGGGGCTGTTTTTTTTTTTAGCTTGGGTTAGACCCCTCAGTTCCAATTAGGGTAAACTTTAATGCTACAGCACACAATGACATTGTGGACTAATAGAGTGCTGACTGGCCTGCACAGAGCCCTAACAACAACCCCGTCCAACACCTGTGGGATGAACTGGAATGCTAATTGTAAGCTAGGTATTTTGCACATTGTCAGTGACTGACCTCAGTTAACAGGAGCAGATCCCAGCAGCCGGCTTCCACAATCATGTGAAAAGTTTTTCCAGGTACCATTTTCAGTTAAGTCACCCTTTCTAAGTTGTTTCTTATGGTATTTCTTAATGAATCATGTGCTAATTCTGCACAGATCCGTTATAAGCCATCGTTTAGAACAACTTGTGGGTTGCCAGGTTGTGACAAATCCCCCTAACTGGTGTTTATCCTTTCTATTTGGTAGCACTGCAAATATAAATGTTTTGTATAATCCACTAATTTATACCTGTGGGTTTTAATAAGCCCTCAAGTCTGTTGTTCCACAACACCTGCCAGATTATGTTTTCCCAACCTGGCAACCAGGTAGCCTAGTGTTTCCAACAGTGTCTTGTAATAGGTTAAATGGCGTCTCCATCACCTGTGTCTGCACTATGTAGCTTCAAGTAGAGGTTAGGATCACAGTGTTAAATACATGTTTACTGCAACATACAAGTTTTCAACGCGTAACACTGATATGACCTAATGAGTTTTGTCAGTAGTTAAAACCTACATTATGTCTGACACATTGTCACAGACCTGGGATTTGTATTTACAACCGAGTGGGTTTACAACAGGTTACAGCCATTCAGAAACTGTGGGGGGCGCCAAATTTTTACATAATGTTGCTTTTATATTAACTAAGACATTAGGTAAAACTTACAAACCCTTTTTTGCAAGTTTAAAAGTATTAAAATCAAATATACTTTAAGCAAAATATGTATGTATATCTATTATTGAATTGTAACAAGGCTGACCTGCACCCCTTGTACCTGACTTTGAGTGGAATTCCAGCCACTCCCTACTAGTTGGAGGTATAGATACACAAAGATCAGAATCAACGGGAGGGAAAAAAACAGATGTATTCCTGTGGCAGTAACTCAGTTAGACAGGGTGTGTGATCTAGAGTCTACAGGGAAATATGGGGGTGAGGGCATGTGAAATAAGGGATTTGTATATTTTCGATATCTGCTGGAGCTGATCTTAGGCAGATGATTTTTTTGGGGGGGAGGGGGGTCTTATTTTTTTTTATGTATCTGTATGTTCTGTGCTGTACCATAAATTGACTCTCAGGGGACACTGAAGTTTTTCTAAACCATGATTTGATTCTTCGGTTATATTTTGTATCACAAAACTAAAGCATTCAAATACATGTAGTGGAGTCAGAAGTTGAGTTGGTCTCTGAATTGTTGTATAGGTTAATCATAAAGTAACAGAAAATGAAGCGTACTTAAAGGTCCACTTTGTAAGAAAGTTGGTTTTCAAGTCTCACTCCTAACTCATCAAATACTGACGCTTTGGGATTGTAGGTATGAGCCCTCACCACCCCAAAGCAGTATAGGTGAGAAGATGAGAACAGTTTGAAAATGAACAGATGTGTCTATCTATCTATCTGTCTATCTATCTATCTATCTATCTATCTATCTATCTAGCTATCTATCTATCTATCTATCTATCTATCTAGGACCTTCTCAAGTGAGGCTCTTGATTGCCATCTAGTGCTACATGGCCACCATTACACCTCACAGCTGACAGACATCTCACTGTCTTGTTTAAACGTGTCTCAGCATAGCATTAAGCCAGAGCATAAAAAAAACAAGAGACCATAGAGGTGATTTTTTTTCAGTGATGTACAAAGTTTTATTATTGAAGAAGAAGAGGAAGAAGAAGGTGCAGTTACAGGATGGTGTTGAACTAACAGCTACTTTTTCATGTAAAACCATACAGGTCCTTTCTTTGGGTTGTAGAAAACATGCCGACAGGTTCGTTTCTTCGTTTCCGAAAAATATGAACGGTGTATCTTGTGTGAATTGTCTCTACTGTACGGACTGTTAATATTAAAATGTTGAACTCGTTTTGCAATGACTCGGGAAGAATTGCTCATGCCTCAGATTCCACTGTGAATCCCATGCTTTTGGCATAATCAGTGACTACATTTGTATCCCGGGACAGCTGCTCTCAGGCCACAGAACCTCCTATATAACACTTGAAATGTACTTGAAATGTTTAGAATTAAATTGTGAATCTGTTTACCTACAAAACAATGGATTGTCATGTGAAAAATAAGGCCATGTTAATGTTGATAGAGGATGGTTCTTGATTGCCTTGCTTGCTTTTTATTGCATTTCCTCAATTAGTGCAGGACTGTCATAGAAGCAGAGAGTCTAAATGACTGACCAATGCATTGCAGGCGGAATGCACTCATGTCTGAGTAACAAGTGTCCGACTCAATCTAACTCCAACACTGCATGTTGTGTGATGAAAATACAAAATGTGCGAGCCCATATTGTTTCCATACGTGGCATTAGACATCTGCCTTTGTATTTCATGTGTATATAATTTGTGGAAATACTTGCCCAAAAAAGAAGAGCCATTGAAATTAGCAAGCGGGGGCTGCATACATGATTGGAATTCAAGCAAAGCCCCATAAAAAAATTAGCACATTGTGGCTTGAAACCAGTCATGCATGCACATTTTCATGTTTTATTCATCGCTCTGTTTGTTTGTAGGAGAAAAACACTTGTGGAATTGTTTCTGCTGACTTTTCGCAGCTGTTGTCTGGTTTTGGAACCTGCTCAACACAGTCCTTAAATCAACCTTTTAACATGCCATGCTGCGGGTTCACTGGTTTATTGACGGGGAAGTATCTGCAATACTTCGAGGGGAGTTCTGCTTTAGTATTCAGTAAACAGCAGGCTGAATTAATGATTCAGAAAAGCAAGCACGTCTTTTTTTTTTTTTTTCTTACTCTGCGAGAATCGAGAATTGATTATCATAGCTAAGGTTTTGGCATCATAACACCTCATGTCATTCAAAGTTATAGAAGTTATCAAGACACTATGCTAACCATGTGATGAACTTTAACAATCTTGCATTACTAACCCCCACAAAGTTTTGAATGTTAAAGTGGTCAGCGAGGGAGTGCTGAAATGAAATCATTAGTCCTAAAAGAAATCAAGGTGATTTTCTATACATAGAAATCAGTGTTAAAGTATAAGTCTGATGAAAAATTAAGTGTCTCGCACACATCTATACTCTCATGTAGCTTTCATCACAAATAAATGCAACGGAAATGTCAGCAAGTGAGATAAAGACAATGTCCCTAAAAAGCTATTTTTCTATTTATCATCAAAGTCTTGATGATACAATGCAACTGTAAGTCAGCATTGCATGTAAAGTGTTATATCACAACCAAAAATGGTGAAAAAGGACAACTCCTTTGTTTTTCTATGTTCACCATCCTCAGTAATAAACAGCTAACCATTCGCTAAACATAAAATAGTCTGTAATAGCATCAGCAGCAGCAGCAACAGTCAGTCAGTTGGCTACAAGGTCTCATGATCGACTCTGCCAGGCAGAGCAGTCTTTCCTGACCTACTTTAGTCCTGGCCATGGCCTCTCTCCACCTAACACCTCTCCAGTGAAGGACAGAGGAGAGGGAGCGTAGAGGTCAGAGTCTGTGTCTGATTCTCCCTCTGCTATGAAGGGTCTGACCCTGGCACAGAGAGAGGGTCCGGTTGCGGCTTCAGTCCCTGCAGCAGCTCCCCCTCCTCCTGAGCCTATAAAGAAAGAAGGCCCAAAGAAGTCCTCCTTGGCCTGGGAGATGCTGAAGCCACTGAAGGAGCGCTCCAGCTCCTCGTGGTCAACAGACGGGATGGACAGAGACGTGTCGCTCTCCACGGCTGTGGCATCCTGCTGGCACCTCTGCTTCCTGTGGCGCCTCCGGCCCTGGGAACTGCTCTCTCTGCCGCTGCCTCCAAGGACGGATGAGGAGCGGTCGTGGACAGGAGCAGGTGGAGGCGGAAGGCGGAACAGGGTGGGCGAATGCTCACCGCTGCCACCAACTGGCGAAGGGGTGTTGGCCACGCTGCTGTTCCAGGCAGGCTGGCTGAGGGGGTGCTGGAGCTGGTGCTGCCAGGAGGTAGAGGGGCGGCTGTGGCTGCCAGAGGGAGTACCAACCGATATTGCCACTGATCGACCGAGTAGAGGATCCTTCTTTTCCAAAGACCCATCAGAGCACGGGACCTCTGCAGCTGAACATGTCGTCACCACCTTCTCCTCCTTCACCTCCTCTTTATCCTCCTTCTCCACCTTGCTCTCCTCTGGGCTGTGGTAAGGCGGCGCTGGATACGGCTCTTTGGAGTTGAAAAAGGCCTCTGTTTCTGAACGAGGGATGCCCATACGCTGCACGTACACATTGACCAAGAAATCAAGTTTCCTGTCCATACAGAGCACCTGCAGCGAGACAGAGAAACACAAATAAACAAGTGAATACCAGAATACCAGAATTACATTTTTTTTTAGCGATAGTAACAGCAAATCTTAAAAATAAAATTGTGCAATATGATCTGTCTGACTGTTGGAGGAGCAAACCCAGACTGAATCCCAAAAAAGATGTTATGAAGTGATTTGAAAATGATTGTATGTGAATAAAAAACATTTTGGGTCCCAGTAGCTTGATCGGAGGAGCTTATGTTCAATGTGTGCCAAAGGGCATCCCCTCTGTCAATAAAGCCATGAATATGCCAAAAAGATACATAAAAAATAAAATACACATTGCATAAACCAATGAAAGCATACATATTATTGTTGTCTCTTTTAAGTGTGTGCAGGGTTATCCTGGTAACCAATGATAATCCTGTGTTTAATGTTACAACGCTATGATTGGTCATTCTCTGCAGAAATGCGTTGCTACGGAAAGTGGTTGTAAAGTGCTCAAAATGTCCATGAGAGAGTCCTCATTCCAGGATTTGACAGTAGCAGCCCTTAACGCTCGCAGATTTGCTGGGGACTTGCCTCAAAGTCTGTGTGTGTTGGACATTGGCATAGGACCCAGAATACGTTACTCAAAACAAACCCAACTTGTTGATGATGAATATAGATAGATATTTGTATTTATTTTTTGTAGTACAGTATATATACCAACATGTCATCTGATTCCATTTCTGTACTCTAGCGGGCTATAAACAAAAGTTGAAGTTTGTTCCTACGGATAATCTCTCTCCCTTTTTCATGGCTCAGGAATTTTAAAAAAAATGCATATCTGGTGCTCCCGATTTATTCTTCCATTAGATGATGGTTCTTGCAAGTATCTGCATTTCAGCACTTCACTATGGTTGCACACTGGCACTGACACAAAATACGTATTTCAGATTAATCACCTGAATGTGCAATTTCAATGCCAATTACCTGTTTGTATGTATCACCAACACCAAATATAACTCTTAACAACACATGAATGATTGACCTCAGCGTGAATTAACTTTCATTTCCATACCTGCTTTTCCACTTTGACCAGACGTCCCATCATGCTCTGGTCATCCGCAGCCTCACCGTCAGCTTTGGGACCTTTACCCACTATCTGGTCAACTCTAGCATTTGAGAAAAGTAATATCTGCGATTAAAAAACACACTCTGCCACATGGATTTAACCTATTTGTTTAAACTGAAGTTCATGATGCCATAATGGTAACTAGTGTTACATGGAAAGTAGCTAGAGAAGGCATTTGTGTTGCTGATATGTCGGGCTACAAATTTGTCTTGAATGAATGAATGAATGACGGTCTGGCACTTAAGCATTTCCTGAGTAAGTATTGGTGTAAGATGGACAGTGATGCATGCATAATGAGACGAGGCAGTCCTTAATGAAACAGTGTGAATAGAGGGGACATTTTGTCTAGGGGCCAAAATGCATCACTTGTCATGCTTTTGTTGTGCTTCATGCTTCATTTCCATTGCATCCTACTGGGGGAGCTCTCCCTCTGTCTCTCCGGTATGAGAGCAAGCATCTAGCACTGTCAAACCCCTGTTGAGTGAGGCCCCATGACATGGCTCATTAACATTCAGTGAGAATAACGCGGGTGTCTCACTTTTTTTCTTTTTATATTATGATATAAAGTGACATAAGAGCTAAAGTAACTGCACAACATTCTGAAAATGTTGCACATAAAACTGTTCATGAAACGTGTTCCTTGATTTTCCTTGATATAAGATATTTAACGTTGCTTGAGCATTTATTATGTGGCAAAATGAGACAAGTTGAGTGGCATGTACTCAAAAGGGGTTCAGTCAATCAAAATAATAAGGTAGCATGTAACTACTTCAGTATTTGGACTATGGAATAAGGAGCATAATGCTGGTAAAACGGTCATTCTAAAGGTGCAGTCTATTAACCTAACCTAGGACCTTCAGTGGACTTCTTATGGCGAGGTGTTGATGGGGGAGGGGGCCCCACAATCATATCTATCCTGGCAAGGCACACAGAGACGATATGAGTGCAATGCAAAATGAAGCAACGAGGGAATCACATCAGCTATGGAGAACAAGTTTCAATATATTCCACACACGAGACATACGGTGAGTCTGACTTGCTTCGTGGATGAAAAGTGCATGTATTTCACTGTTGGAATACATTTATTCTACATGTTAGACCTTCAGGGGATCAAAATGTGAGGAGGTAAAACAATGTGAGTTACTCTTCAATGTCATATCTAAAATGAATGTGTGATGCATTCAAAGCAGAAGGAGTGGACCAAGTATTTCTTTATAGAAAGGTTACAGATTTAAAAGTGAGATCTGAATACCACACATGTAGTAGGACAAATGAAACAGGCAAATCAATGACTCGTGTGTCACAACATGTGTGTATCCAGCGACACCACAACCCCTTCATTACTGATACACATCTCTAGTATTATTCTGAACTCAAGCTAATCACTGTGCTAAAACAATGACTCTGAAATGTTTCGAAGCATCCATCCTGGTCTTTAGGCTCACAGTCAAAGTGACGGACAAGATATTCACTCTGAGACGACCTGAAAATGAATGTGAGGCAGATATAAACTGTTGCGAATAAACTGCGTAGTGAACGTGCACTTGCCTGGACTGCAGGTTCTTAATGCGAGACAGCATGTCCAGGTGACCTGCAGAGTACTGCTCGATCACATCCATGACATCATAAGGCCGCAAGCTCTCTTTGAACCTCCTCTTTGACACCAGAAACTTCATGATGCTGAGGGAGGACACATATTTCTCTCAATTGACATCTGACAAATGAGTGGACCTTTTTTCACTTTGACCCAATGGAAAAGCACAGGTGTTACTGATTACAACAAGGATGGCTCGGTTTTTCCCACTATTCAAGTAAGTCATGACAGGGAGACGATGAGCCAACATGAAGACTCTGAAACCAAAGCGGCTGAATGGTATTTAGGTGTCAGCATTTAAACCAGTGCTTTTCCTAATGCCACATGGCAAAATGTGTTTCATTATAAAGGCCTGTCACAACAATCAGTGGTCAGTCTGGGCAACTGTAGCAACATGGAGTACTCCCTGGTGATTATACACTAATGAAAACATAATTATGAATAGTATAGGCCTATTTCATTTCTGCCAACAGATCCTCCTAAATCCTGCACACAAAGTCCTACTCGCAGGACCTTTAAGATTATTTTGTCAAACAACTATTTTCATGACAAAGAATGAACTTTCCCGCAACCCTGCAAAGGATAAGTAGTTACAGATAATGGATAGATGGATGGAACAATGAACTTTCACACTCAGACTTAAGTAGCTTTCTGTCAGTTATAATTACTTTGAACTCACCGGGTAATTGCTAAGATCTGGGAACATGGCACTATCACTACAACAAGTCTAATAAGGCAAGAACCATTTTATTTGGAGGTAAAAAATGAAGGTGAGTGCCCCAAATTGTCACTTATAAGCCGTCACTGCATGGGAAAATTGTGCACAGTCACCCTCCTCTTATAATTTAAATATAACTATAACAATTGTGTTGATTATTTTTATTTTTATTTTTGAGATAAGTTTGACTGACCTGGACATTCGTTTTAAATCTGTCTGATTGTATGACTGCTCTATCAGACTTGTTTTTAGTTCTGTCACCACCTTTCCAGATCTGAGCAGTTAAGTTAAGAAGTTCAACTTGATTCACAATAAACTGGAAGTACCAGTGCTATCAAAGCTTGTAAAGCCTGCACCATAGACTGACCTCAATGTAAAGGAAAACACATAAACACACACCATGATAGGCTTTTATGTACTCATGGATCAAGAAAACATTACAGAAGCAGAAAAGTGTTAAAGCAAACCTTACCATATTGCCCTTATTGTAACTTTCAATCCTGGCGGTAAGTCTTGATTGAGAAACTCACAGTGGCAGCTTTTGTCATCACCAATCTCCTCTCCTGGGAGGCTCGCCTCTACAGAGTAAACACATGGACACTCATAAAGAATATTTCATCTGTTTCCACAGTGTCCACGGCAGAAGCAAAGCACAGCTGTTGCTTTTAGCTTTGAAGGTGCAGAAATTGAATCACCAAGTTGGTTTCAAGCCAGTTAGCCATTTTGTGAGCGTAGTGAGCGGGCTTTGTGGAACAAAAGAAAACAAAATACGACTTGGTGCAGAATTGAAGGATAGTGCTGATGGGATAAAGCTTTAATAGAACCTTTAATGACAAGTACTCTCTTCCCACCACCAATTACACTCTAGATTAGCATTGTAGCTAGCATTTTTAGTTCAGCCAGAAGGCTAATCTATGGATTTGAAGCAGATTGCATATAGGCAAAGGTGTGGCCTAATCGCTGTTTATCAGAAATTAGAGGAGAATCTGGTAGGGAAAGTGAGGTCTCTTCATGCAACGTAAAGCGGGGCTTTGGGGCAGTTCGTCTCTGGGTCAAATTTGGATTATATCGGCACCACTTGACTTGAACCCGCAGCTGACTTACCTACCACAGAAACTTGTCTTCCACTACTGTAAAAATATGCTAGACTCATTGTATGTATGTTATTAGAATCCTAATCAGCTTAAATCATTTAAAGCTTAAATCATTACATGCATGTTCTTAGCTAGTATCATGCCTTTTTAGTCACTGTTAGAGGGGAAACTCATGTAGGAAAAAAATGGGTTCATGTCAAGTGAAAAAAATCTCAGCAGGTTTCAGCATGCAGGTTTCTCAGACCGGTGAAGCTGAATCATCTTTTGATTTTTTTTCCCCCATAGAAGCCAACCAACAACATATCCCAATGTCTTACTTATTAAACCTTCAATTGCTGCAAAAAGAGAGAGAGGAGAGACATGGGAAGAGATTTGTTATGGATTCTAGCAGGATGACTATGGCAGACAAATCAATTCCAAACATGGGAACTTGTGGAGTCCACTGAATGGTTTCTGGCTCATGTTTGAAAGGGCTTCTCTCTCTTCTCTTACATCTACACTTAACATTTATCATGAGCTTTAGTCAACATTGATGGTAAATTATACAGTACATCTAGACATTACAGATTATACTACAATCTGAATTGAAGACATGTCATGATGACTTATCTAACCTGGAGAACTCTTCAGTCCAAAGTCTTCATCCTGCATTTCAATCAGCACTTTAACATGCCATGAAGCGGAAGAAGAAAAACAACTAATGAGAATTGGTTCAAATTGTTCAACAGAATGCAAAGAAATGGTGAAGGAGAACAAGAATACTAGTTTGAGAGTGACACAGTGGCCTGGATGATATATGGATGCAGTTTGGCTTTCTAGCAAAAAAGAAGGCTGGACACAAAATCCAAACCAACACACCTCTGTCTCCACAGCACGATGTTGAAATGTTGGCTTTAGCATGTCCAGAAAATCTTTGCCTTCTTCACATCATTCAGTGCATGCAGAAGAAACTATATAGCACTCGCCTGCATGACAGTTATTGTACACGAAGAGTAGAAGCAGGAGGAAACAGTTAGCCTGGCTCTGTCCAAAAGTAGGGAAACATCGTAAAACCACAGCTTCTGTGTTGTCTCTCTAAATATCTCTTTGTTGTTATTTGACAAAAATCAAAAATTTTGAGCAGATTTTAATGATTGTTTGATAATTCAAAAGTTTGCATGGCTTACTTTGGGTTGGGATAAACAACAGGACTTTCATTCGGGAGACTGCTGTTAATGTCCAGTGTGAAACCACAGGGCCATAGTAAGTTACCTTAATTTTCCAACATGGTCATGTTAAACAAAATACTCACTTACATAATATATAAGTACATTTTAACCGAAGTTACAGAAGTAACATATAGATTTAAACCCAAACCACAATGTTTTCCTGCACCTAACCAAGTAGTTTTCTTGCCAAGATCTAACCAAACTGCAACCGCACCCTGAAAGTCCAATACGCTGCAACATTTGGGAACAGTGATACAGTATATGTTATTTTTGGAGTTGCTCCCAATTGACCTATTAAGTCATCATGAAATTAGGATGTGGCCCATAGATTCAACATTGTGATGATGCAGCAGATTTAGAATAATTTTGTATTCATAGAACCTACATGGATCAAAAAGAGTCATTATTGACGTAGTTTGCAGTTCGAGTTCTGTCAAAAGTTTTTAAAGCACCTTTAACTGCGGCCTACAGGAATATCCTTTTTAGGGTTAAGGATTTTTTTCTTTCTGCAATACTGCAAGTGGCCACTGGGCAGAATTGGATTAGCGCCACCATTTGGTCTAAATTATTGATTTGGGATTGTTTACTGGAACTACTGAATGGGCTGTGATGAAATCTGTTTCAGACATACATTCATAATTAATGCATCAACTTTCATGATCCTTTCACTTTACATTTACTGGAAGTTAAGTCATTGTTAACATGTCTAATATTTAGGATTATGACTATGATAAATACCAGTAAAACAATATTACCGTTAGCCTCAGCTGTTGTGTTGTGTATGTGTTTAATGTTATGTTGGCATGTTAACAGACTTAAAAAAGAAGCTGCCAAAGATCAGCATGTTAGCCTTGTCACCGTGAATATGTTAGCATGAGGAAGTGGACAATTACACTGTGCCTCAGTGCAGCTCACTGAGCCACTTGCTCACACTCCTGTTCTTTTTACACTTTGGGTGTTGGACAGATTTAACAAGATGTTACAGGTTACTTAGTGAGCTTAAAAGGTGCTGGTAAGTGTATTTTGTTACCTTTGGACACAGCCAGGTAAGCTGTTTACCCCTGCTTACAGCGCTACGCTCGCTGTCACTTCACATTCACCACACAGACTTGATATTGGTATCAATCTCCTCGTTTAACTTTTCACAAGAAAGTGAATAAGTGTCCAAAATGTTGAGCTCTTCCATTAAACAACTATGAAGCTCCCATAAAAATGGCTTTTGTCTACATGGTTTGCTGTTACATGATGGTTTAAATGCTGTTTCCGCGACAGACTAACCTAACATGAGTACAATTAATCAAAAGCAGTGGAACTGTCCTTCAGACCAGGCTGTGTCCAACCTGGTCTGTACTCTAATGCTCATAATTAATCTGGTCAGATAAGTTCCCTTACCCTCTGAGTTTTGGCGCGAGGTGCTGCCTCGGACTCTGAAGGCATGCTTCGGCCCTCGGTTCTTCTCATTGAAGCTCCAGCTCTTGGTGACTTTGCTGGGACTGGCCTCAGCCCCGTCCTCTGGCCCTGGAGACTGGGTCTTCCCCTTGGCCACTGGAGCCTTGGAAGGACTGGGGAATACTTTGTCTTTCAGACTGGCCTTCCGACTGGAGAGCAGGTGATAAGAAGGGAACTATAACCAATTCAACACTTTTTTAGAGTAAATAACTATTTGTAAGTAAATGTCTTTGTCCTACTGCTTTGTTGTTTTAAATGTAATCTTTGGAATTTGTCGAATTCTGCACTGACATGATAATAAATCTTACCTCAGCAGAAACTCAAAATGGGCAATGTCCTACAGCAGAAGGAGCCATGTCCACATACGAACATAGTGGAGCATTCAGTGGGTCAGGCAAGCAGCAGGAAGCTA
Source organism: Acanthopagrus latus (assembly GCF_904848185.1). Taxonomy (NCBI): domain Eukaryota; kingdom Metazoa; phylum Chordata; class Actinopteri; order Spariformes; family Sparidae; genus Acanthopagrus; species Acanthopagrus latus. Next base: position 23,877,762 of record NC_051045.1, on the reverse strand, counting down.
CAAGCAAGCATGCATGGGAAGCAAAGTGACGCTGCACGTCTCAAAAGGAAGAACTGTGGTCTCACTCTATGCAAAAAAAGTGAACACAAATCATGCAAAATAATTCACCATCATACTGTATGCTTCATCATGGGAATTGGTCAAAGGAAACAAATTGTTAGGTACTCAGCAATATGCACCTTGCCTGCTGAACTGAAGTTTGTAAGGGCTGAATAGGCGAAGAAAAAAAAAAAAAAAGGCGGCAAGCAAATCAATTGCATAACGACATTATTAAACAGAAACCATAAATCAACTGTGACAGGACGGTCAACACAGATGTATATCTGCAGCTTTTCTTAGAAAAAGTAAAAGATGTGAGCAGATTAGCTCTTGAATTTAATAATAAGCATAAAGCTTTTCATGAGACATAATCGACAGCTGCATTACACTGTAAAGAGTAGACTAGTCAGATTTGAGTGTTACTCCTCTTGTGCTTAAAGAGGTAGATGTACAGAGATAGGAGTGTAAGGACAGACACAGACTTGCAGTGCAGTTGTTAGTATCTGTGCAGCAACTATACCTAATAGCTCTCGGACAGCACCCGCAAAGTCTGTCTTTGTGTGCATTTTCATTACTGGAGTGGTGGGCAGTAGAGGAGACACAGAAAAGATAAAATAGCAGTGGGTACAGTCAAGAAACAGCAGTGTGTGCCAAACTGTGATGCCAGTAACACTTTATTGTAACTATAGTTTGTTTAATTTGCAACATCTTAAAAAAAACAACACTAACAGATAGTTAATTGTCTTTGCCTTGAGGTATTTTTCCTTATATGAAAGATAATAAAGCCTGCCAGCATCTTTGTGATGATTTTGTAGGGCTGTATTTTAAATGATAGTCCAACAAAATGTGCAAATGGTCAAAAGTCAAGATAAAGTGTTACTACATTGTCAATAATTACACTTGTTTCTTTTGTCAAAAACAGTGTGATAGAAGTCAAGCAAGGCTCTTAAAGTGTTCAAAATCACTTTTACTGAGGTGATGCTTGAGTATCAAAGAACAGCTTATTGGTAACTATCTAATAAAGCTGCCAGTTGGGAGCGAGGCCAAAGTGAGCTGATCTTTGAGCACCATGTGAGCAAATGCAGCAAGACCGTTCTTGAAGGAGCCACATACATGTCTGATACTCACGCACACACACACACACACACACACACATTTAGACACAGTCATTCTGCACACATACTCCCCCAAGAAGAGTGCCTCAGCAGCAGCTAAGAGCAGAATTGAAGAGAAGCCAACGGGAGGTGAAGAGAGACCAAAAAAAAAAACCAAAAATCAGATCACAGACCTGGGAGACGTTTCTGTTTGAGACTCCTTCCTGTGAGGGGAGAAGACACCACATGTTACACATTGCGAGTCCTCAACATCGCTCCATGCTGACTTGGATTAGCTTTGAGAATCACTTGCAGAGCAACAGGGAATGTGTCTGGAGAAAAAAAATGGGTAATTTGGGTGGACAGGTACGATCTCCTGCACTAACTATATCGGTGAAAATGTACCATATTTCATATGGGATTCCCTCTGATGTCCTGCCACTGTTCTTCTCGTCTCTCCATGATTACTGCCGATAGCTAGTAGGCACAATCAGCCTTGCAGCTGACTGACTCTGCAAGACTAGATTGGGATTTCAGAGGAGGATTGTTGGCATTTCATAGCATAGGCAGAATGACCGCAGGGATGACAAGGGGAGATAAGTTAGCTAAGAAAGCTAAGAAGAAAGCAGTGTCATAGTTGATGGCTTCGCTAAATAAAAGTAAGTAATGTAATCATAACAAGCTGAGAGCTGAGGGGAACTGCAGAGTCAGGTGATCATCCTCTGTGGCAATATTAGCAATAGATTTCACATTAAACAGTTATTTCAGCTTTGTTGATATAATAATATTCATATGTGTAGCTTTAACGTGTCAAAGTATTTTTCCAAATGTCACAGCCTTGGCATCATGACATCATCATAATCATAATCATCATCATCATCATCATCATCATCATCATCATCATCATCGTCATCATCATCATCACTATTATTGCCTTGTTTTTACCTGAATGACTTGCCCTTTAGATTCCTCAGCAGGTCCAGCTGATTCAGTGGCGGAATAAGTCTGGGGAAAAGACAAAGAGCATTATGTCAAGACAGTTTCTCCAACTCTGTGTTGAGAGGCTAAAACAAATCAAAGCTAATTCCATTCAGTTTGGCAGTTATCCATTCTGCTGGTCATCACCTTTTCACCTCAAATTACTACTGGGATGAAACCAAACATTTCCTAATCGTACTGACAGGCAGCGATGTTCTACTTCTAGACGCACAAAAAGCAAAAATCTGTGTTGTGAAAGTCAGGCGCAGCAGCTTATTTGCTGATTCATACAGCTGGACAGATATATAGGTGGTTAATTTTACAAAGTAGCCACTGGCTGTGTTTGTCTTTTGAACAGCATTTCAAAGAGGCCCAGATGTCACTGCCAACAGCAGCCTCATCCACTGTAAAATTACCCTGATTAAAGCAGAAAGTGAAACGTCACACCGGTGTGTGTGAAGCTCCACAACAAGACTGTAGTATCTGATTCAACAACGCGGGTTTGGAATACAATAAAATGAGGCTCAGTTTCCCTCCTAGCTTTCCAGTTTTAAAGGAGACAGCAGAATGTGATACGGCAAAACAGTTGTATTTCTTGAAAATGCTGAATAATGTACAGCATTATTCAGAGAGTTTTATCACGTACCTGTACATCGGAACAGCTACCGTCTGCTCATAAAAATCCCAAGTGCACACCAGATCAGTACGGGAGAGGTTGGTAGCATAAAACCTCCAGGCACCCTAGATAGATGAATAACAAAAGACACTTCAGCTTTTTGTCAAGGGCATAAAACAGAGATTATCTCAGTTTGATAAATCTTACGTGGTGCAGTTTTTATTAGACATATACCTGGATGAGACCCGCTGCAGGGTTGCGTCTCTTCTCAAAGTGTTTCTGCCTGTGCTGCTCTTGGACTTTTAGGGCAAAGCCAGAACCCAGGATTCCCTGAACAGATTGAGAGTGATGCAGAGAGCCCACACAGTGATCAGTGACCTTCATTGACCTCTACAGGCCAGCAGTTGGAATTGCAACAACAGCAAGCTGCCTCCTCCAACACCTTGTCGAACCCTTCTACAGCAGAGAGAGAGCGCGAATCCAACGAAACAAATCTGTAATATCACAAGTTCTCACTTGTCTGCAAAGCCCAAAGGAAATAGAAGTGTGAGTCAGAAGTCAATATAGCAAAAGCAGTGACTGTTTCCTGTTAACTGAGTGCTGATAAAGCTGCTCACTCAAAGCTTACTGCAAAGTCTGACATCTCAGTTGAAATGTCAAACAGCAGCCAAGAAATACATTAGTGACTGGAATAACAACATTATAAGAGCGCTTTCTGAATGTAAAGGGAGAAAACAGCAGAGTTTTTGTGGTTTCAGAGGAAGCTTCAGAGGAAGTGGGCTGCTACAGATAACAAATGTAACATCCACAGTGACAACAAGAGGGATACAAGGACTTGAATTGCTATGAAGTGACTTAGATACATAATATCATATTCAGTACCTTTCCAGCATACAATGTACTGTTTTTCACAGCAGACATTTCATAGCATTACAACTGTAATTAACTATGGCTGCATTCTATTTAGGTGACCCAGGTCTATTGAATCTAACTGAGCCAGGATGAAAATTACATTTGTAACAAATAATAAAGCAACTTCAGCTTATAATTTTTTGATGCCACCATGGTTGCACAGTAGCTACTAGCCTACCTTACAGTGTTGTAATGCGCCAGGTTTTGTTTATCTGAGCTTCTTTGTTTGAGACAGTTGCCGGTTCGAAACAAGGGTGATGAAACTGATGAGACAGAGCCACAACATAAATTTGCCTGCCATAATACAAAAAAGGCCCTATAGCACTAACCATAACTCAAGAGACAATACATTTACTACATGAAATAACCTTTTTTGTCTTCGGTTTATTTCGGTTTTCGGTTAATTTGAAAATACCAACTTGAAATTAGTCTTTGGGCCAATAGGTTGCGGTACAGCAAGCTGTAAACACAATAGCCTAGCTACTAGCCAACCTAACAAAGTTGTATTGTGCTAGCCAATTGTTGCATCCAGCTGACATGGAGCCACAAGACTTGGAGTCATGTTTCCTATGTCTGTCCAATATATTCACTCTCCATTTAGTCTGTATATGGTTTTGATGAACTCCTGAGGGAAATGTCTGATAATTTCTCCCCTACGTTCACCAGCTAGTTGTGTTTTCCGTCCGTTGTCTGGTGCTGGGCAAGCAGTCTGTTTATCTGAGCTCTTTCACCAAAACATCGGTGAAACGTAAAGTTCCCTGCCATACAACCAAAACAATGAGCTCATAGATGCTAAAATGCTCCATAGAGCAAACCAGAACTGCATTCGTTTAAAGTTCTCTGTTGGTTCATCACTATGTGCAACACATTTCACATTACATACAGCCATCTGATCTGTTGTTGATGTAAGAATAGTGATTAGTGCAACTTTAAAGAAATAATTAGCTATTCTTAATATAAATCAGCATGTATGTGCAAGCATAGAACCATTTCAAGGATACAGAACAAACAAGGCATGTTAAACTTAATCTTTAGTGTTTTTACATCTGCTTGTCTTATTATTCACAGTCTGGTGGGTTTTATTGTATTGTATTTAATGTTCCGATTGTTTGGGAGAAAACAAAAGGAAAACTAAGAAGTTACCATGAGAGGCTAGAAACAGAACAGAACAAAGAGTGACATTTATACAATATAAAACTTAATCAAAAGAAATCGAGGGAAGAACACTTCATAGAACTGGACACACTGTTTCTTAGGCAGCTGCAGAGCAGTTAGACAATTAGCACTGATCACCATGATGGATAGGGACTCAGTGAAAACAAATGAGTTCTTAGGAATCAGCACTTCAAGCTAAAACCTTTGCCAGCGCCACTGGGTTTAAAGTAGCCTGAAGAGGCCTTATACTCACAGCAGGGAGTGCAAAGAAGGCCACCCCGATCATGCTGAATGTGGCTGCCAGTAAACGTCCATTCCAGGTCTTGGGAACCTTATCACCATAACCGATGGTGGTGAGAGTGATCTGGTGAAAAGATAAAACAAAGACATTACATAATATAAGAGATGTGGTAGAGGTTGTAGATCTTTGGGGAAATGGATGCAGAACCTTCATGTTTCCTGTTTTAAAGTCAGTTTAGTCTTACCAGTCCCCACCAGAGAGCATCAGCATATGTATCAAACTCCTCATTTGTCTCTTTTTCCACAGAGTAGACCAGGAATGAAGCCAGGATCAGGCACAGAAAGCCTATGTACCAAGCTGTGATGAGCTCCTACAGAGAAAACCAATACAATAAGCATCAGGGACTCTAAAGTAATAACGTGTCATCTAGTATGCCTTACAAAGTGCTGATGTAACCCATGCAATTTGGTAAAAATGGCCCCTCTGTAATAATATTGGACAAGATTGTGTGAGTCGCTTGCCCTCTGTGGCAAACCAAGTATTTCATAAACATTTTTTATTTCCCTCAGCTCCATACATGCCACATACCCACCCTCTCTCCTGCTCACCACATTACACACACAAAAACACTTAGGAAACACACACACACACACACACAAATACACAGCTGCACAACAGCTTATTAGTGCAAGCAAATAATTCTATTTCATAGCTCATTCAAAAAATATACTAGAGATAATAGAGAAAAATGTTCTCACCTCAACAGAATTACTTGGATAGGACAGGAGTGGGATATAAAAGGGGGAAGCACTTTTAGCTTCAACTCTATAGGTTCAAAACCCAAGACGTTGTCTATGTCTTCATTTTTACCCTAAGTCTCAGAGTTAGACGCAAATACAAGTTGCTATATATATGTAGTAGCAAGGGTGATAGCATAATTCCAATAGCAGTCTGTTTTATTTGCAGTGATGTGACATAATGTATTGCCAGTTTAATAAAGAAGTCTTGAGGAAGGGGGTTAGGCAGTGAACTGAAGGCAGCAGTGAGGAGCATTATTGATAAGGTGCCACTCAAAGAAAATATTTCCACTTATGGCCAGGACTTGTTGTCACTCTCTCTTCACTTTTCAAAATCCATTTTAAGGAAAACCCCACAAATGTAACACAACAGCCTGCATACACAATATGTATGTTGCCTGAAATGAAAAACCCAGGTAATGAACAGTAAAGAACTTTGTTGGTAGGCAATTTTACACATCAGTCTGTTTTTACAGGTCTGCAAGAGTACTGCTTGCATAAGTGAAAAGGTAGTGTTAAGCCTTTTGTGACTCCTGTAATCTGATAAACTGCACCAGTAATAACTCTCTGGCTAAGTTGCATTGTAGGTAATGTAGGTGCCAGTTTTTGAAAAGATTTCTGATTCTGCTGTATCAATTTTGATCATTTGTTTATAAGAATGCTAAAACACTGGACTGCTTTTTAAAACCCAGTGCCTACATTAACCACAATGCAACATAGCCACTGAATAACATCACTAGGAGCAGTTCATCAGATTACATGCAGCTTCCTCTGGAGCCACAAAAGGCTTGATACCGCTTTTTTAAACATATGCAAACTGAGACCTGTCGACACACTGAGTTACTCTTTCAGCCTTGGGTTTTGTCATAAATATTATTTATGGAGATTGTTGAACCTGTATTCAAGACTGCACACATTACTCTGGGCTGAAACAACTTCTTTCACCTCCTCTGCATTCTTTTTGGGTAAAACTGATTCATTTTAAGTTATTGATTCACCTAAAAATTGTGTTAGAAGTGGAAAATAATTAAAGAAGTAAAGGGTAGTACTTTTTTATATGTTTCACATAAAAAAAACCTCTGAAACCACTGCCTGTGAAAGTTTTAGTGTAGTTCATTTGCCTGCAGTGTAAATTAGATTTGGTTTTAATCACCATATATGGCTGGCTGATAACATCTACCCTCGAATCCCAAAAATTGAGAGTGGTGTTTTAGTCAAAGTGCTGTCAACTTGAGGTTAAGCCTTGTAGTGAACACAGTGATCACCTTGCTATGGGCATAAACTACAGATCCGAGCAGCTTCCAGGTGCCTCCACGGCGGTCCATACGCAGCATGCGCAGGATCTGCAAGAATCTCAGACTCCTGATGGCCGAGGTGGCAAAAACATTGCCCTGAGATCCAGCTGCCAGTACAGACACTGAGGCAATCAGCACCATGATGTCTGAAAGGAAAGTCAAACACAATCATATGATTTCACGCTGGCTGGGATGAAGTGGAAGCCAGAGATAGCATATCAAATCAGACCGATCACTTTGACATGTCCAACGAAGATCATCTCTTTGAACATTTGACCTGAGGGCAAATTTTTTCCATAGCGGTTGCTGTGGTTACAAATCTAGTTTCACCTTGTCTTGAGCATAACTTCAAGAGAAGGAATATGCTGAAAATCACAGGAAAGCAAAACAAAGACGACTGTCATATCCTCGCTCAAACCCTTAAGCACTGGAGAATGGAAGAAATGAAACAACAGTTATGTGTCTGCGTGCTACGCTCTTCTGAGAGAGCATGGAGAGATAAATGACACAAGCTGACCCCGACCTCTCACCTATGACACAGAAAGGCTTTCTGGCGAATTTTAGCCTCCCTCTCCATCCTCTGTATCGACAGCAGCAGCCGGCAGCCCATATCCTCACAATGTACTCCACTCCAAATACCACGATGGTCACAATTTCCTGTGGGAGGAACGGAGATGGTGATGTTAACCACGTTGCATGGCTGTATAATGGAGTAAAAGGTTTACAGTGGATAAAGCGGGACCTACCAGGATGTACAAGGCACTCTCTGAGCTATTTTTGAACTCTCTGATGGTGGCAAAGACTGAAAGAATGAGACAGGAGAAGACCAAGAGGAAGCTGGAAGAGACAGAAAACATACAAGAACTGTTACTGATTTCTCTTTTTATGGTATGTCAGATTTGTCAAATCCAATTTTCGGCAAAGGTATGAAGTTACTATATTCAGTGGTCCAACAGCTGGCTTGATGTATAATATAATAGAATAATGAGAATGGTTTACTATTTCACATTAATCCCAAAGTTTGTGCTTCCAGTATTAAGTAGGTCGTGACCACCATGTTGGTTATGGGTCAAGCCACCTGACATTCCAGCGAGCACAACCAAAGACACAATCCCCAGAGGGCTGGCAGACATCAGCGTGAGTTACATTAGATGAGAAGGGCGTAGTATGGGGAAGACGTCGCTAAAATGTCAACCAAATGCAGACTTCTCACCAATGTCTTCCTAATTAGCAAATGCTCTCGTCTTTCCAGCATAACCTCTTTTCATCAGGCCAACATCTGCAAGATAGATGTGTCCCCATTAAGAGAACCATTTAAACTAAAAACAGATTGATACTGTAATATATATTTGAAAAGTAACCTTGCAAGGCAGCTAGATTCACAAGATTGCATGATTGTGTGATTTTTCACAAATCCGTTTTGCTCGGCTTTGAACTATGTGCTTGTGGCCCAATACAGGCGTTGGACCTATCAGCTACCTTTGAGGAACTACTGACAGATACAGCTGTGTAGGTCTGACAACCAGCAAGAGGAACAACAATGGCATCTCTTCAAGAGGTTAGCATAGATGCTGCCTAAGCAACACTTAAATCAGAACTGGAGAGTATATTGCATCGGAAGAAGAGCAGATAATGGCACTAAAGGCTTTTCTCAGATGGTTGCAATCCATCTGATGCAATCAGGTAATAGGAAAAGGTTCTGATATATAAAAAAAACTATAGCCTGAAGAAGAAGGAGAAGGACAGATGAGACACACTTTATTTTTCCCCAAGGGGAAATTCAGTGTTTTCACCCAATTGTTATTTTTTAAAGACAGGCCCATAACACACACAAGACAGGCCCATAACACACACACACACACACACACACACACACACAGTACCCATACACATGCATTAAACGGATAGTTTGGGCCTTTTGATGTCGGTTGTACGAGGCACTTACCCCTCATCAGTGTATTACCTACAGTGGATCAGCATGTAGCAACGACATGGAAGCAGAGCATTGCACTGTACCAACAGGATGTATTTTAACCTCCTACAAGAAGGAACACCACAACAAATATATATCCTTTTGTATACACTATATTTTGAACATTTCTGGAGCTTTACATTATTGTCGCATAATACATTGCAGGGCAGGCACAGCATTGGCTTGTGTGTAAAAATACGAGCGTTGTATGGTTGAGGGAGTGTTGTCCCAAAGGAAAAGGCTGTCTGATGGCAATGTAAAGTGCCAAAGTTCATAAAGAGCATAGTTTAGTTGAATGTGCTGCGGTTTTGAGATTCATCTCTAAAACTTGTGCTTCCATCCTAATACAACAGCAGAGGAATGTCCAGTGAGACTTTGTTGCTAGGCAAAGCACAGAAAAATAATATTGGATAATTTAACAGCAACGCGTCTTTCAGTTACAACGTCCCACTTCATGTGAATAAACCACACACCTCTGTCTACAGTTAGCACTGAGACAACTGCTTTCACTAAAAAATAATCCAAATTAAAAAGCATGACTATCTGTATGGCTGGATAACGTTAGGGGTGAACCAACCATTTCAACATAAGATTTAATGTTCAGCTGTGTGAAAGCTGCGATATTATAATGTACCATCTGCTAATCAATTCCTGGAGCTTAAGTGGGTACAGTTGGGGACTGAATGAATCATTAGAGCTGCAGATCCTGGGTGGCGCCTTTATTAGTGGAAACAAGCCAAATTATAGCAGCAGTAGCTCAGTTAGGATGAGTAAACAAGTGAATTGGTGAGGATGGAAGGACGAAAGCTTTAAAGAAGAACTGAAGGCCGGGGTGCAGATCAAATCAGGAAAAATAAATGATCATCATTCATATAAGAAACCTCAAGTGACCCGACACAAACATGTTTGCACACCAGTGTACCGAAGATCCAATAACATGCACGTGTATGACATGGAGTCTGCTGTCACTGCTGCCTCTGCGTGCCAGGTCTCATCACACAGTGAGTACATTTACAGGCTGTGCCATTCAGTAGCTCTTCACTTGAAAGACAGAAACTTATAAGCTTCCTCCTGACAGTCTCCCATGAACTGCCTAGAGGTGATTTAACTAGTCTCTGTCAAGACTAGGGCAATACTATTGACCAAACATATGCAAAGGCAGGTAAGAAAACACTTTAAAGTTCAATAAAACCAATAACTCGTCTGGATAAAGTAGATAGTAGTGAGTGTGAAGTAAACTAATGTGATCTAAAGACATTAAAGAGGTTTGGAGGAGAAGCAGTTCTGCAGCCACACCTCCAGAAGGCTGACTGAGACCATCAGGCGAGCGCTTTATCGGGTGGAAGATAACATGTGATATGTAGAGGAAGAGGCACAGCAGGGCCAGACCTCAGGGACTTTCTTTAGAAAAGATTTTCTGGAGGGAGTCCAAAGCAGGGCTAATGGAAAGTGCCTGGCGAAACCCAATACTGGGACAATGCAGGGTTTTCAAAGATGCAGTCAACATTAATCATAGTACAGAGGCAGTGGGGTATGTGCTCTGCACAAGATCAGGTGTTTCAATTTACAGATCAAACTACGTGGAAGTGATGTCATTTACCAATTTACAGTATGAGATACAATTATAATTTTTGTCAGTGAAACAAGTTTATGCATGTCTAGAACTAGGTTTCAGGTCCAACGATGAGATCCAGTGATTAGATGTTCACTACATCAGATGGTTTAAAAAGATGCAGAAATTATATGATCTTTGTTATGGCATATATGTTAGTAATATCTATTTACAACTCCAGCAGACACAGAGCAACTTGAGCATTTATCTGGTGAATGCGAGTCCAATCCTTCCTCTCCCTTTTGCTCTCTTTTGAGAGTTATGTAGCGTAAGGCTGCCTGCTATGGCTCAAAACAGGATGCAACATTATTGTTCTGATGGCCCAATAGTCTGGAAAAGGTCCCACTGGAGTGTCAGACAGTTTGTTGTCCTGAAGAAAGAAAAAAGCCCATTTCTCTAAATATCAGCAAGGGTAAACCTTACCCTAACCCCACTTTGGTACCATTTACTATAAGTGCAGATTTAAATGTCGGTAAACTCTCTAAAAATAGTTGATTAACTTCTTTCCCCACAAGTCTTTTTTTCTTTGTTTTACTTGTGTTCCACATTCGTAATCATGTACACACTGGAAAAGCAACAAACAATAAAAAGTCCTATAGCTAGAGGACACACTTGTTTTTAATTGTTTTTGATTTAATACAGAGCTGACAATGGAAGCACCTAAGAAGTCAGACATTTCTCTTCTTTCTCATCTGTATTGTGAGTTATACATGCTCAGTATTAATCAGCTGAAAAGGATCAGGTACTGATAAGGAGGCCACAGACAATGTGATGGTAGCCAATCACAGCTGGATTCGATAAACAACCGAGACTACAGCAGAATCATTCAGCGCAGAATGAATGATAATTTGGCCATTTCTCAGTAAAGACAGAAGCCAGATGTTACTAGTTGTTAGTGGGGTTTTTTGTCCAGTTTAAAGGGGTATTAGTAAACTAAAGGAAGAGTGTGTGTTTCTGCGACAACAAGTCTTCAGAGGGGTAGATTTTTGTTTTGGGGACAACAGTTGTGTTTTTGTCCATTGGGATATTTTCAGACAGTTGGAGTTTTCAATTAATGGGCCATCGGAACAAACACTGCTGGTGAGAGCAGAGTCTGCAACCAGAGCAGTAAGCTAAAATAGGTGAACACAGTAGAGCTGATGGAAGCTGCAGAGTTTGGTGATAACACTGAAATGTTTTTTTAAAAAATCACTTACCACAACGGCAGGTAGGTGGAATAGGTAAAAAGTTGAATAAGGAATCTGTTCCGTAAACTGTAGGTTGAGACATCTTTCTATTTCACATATTCATGTCATCCATTACTAATATAACCAATATGGCTTGGTGCAGCTTTAAGAAATGCAGATTGGGCAGTCATGGCATTTCACCTAGGCCATGAAAGCAACAACAGCAGCTCCGACACTTAGACTGATATTCATCAACATTCATTCTCTGCACCAGCTTTCAGCAGTGACAACAGTCTGCCTTCAAGTGAGTTACACTGTCAGCAAATTCAGACTATGGAGCCCACAATGTTAATAAAATCATTATCAGTCTAAACATCACTTTTAGCAACAGCCAAAAGGTAAGGCTGGCGCTTTACTTTAAACAACCTTTTCAGTAGAGGAGCGTCTATATTGATTTCGTCATAGCTTAGATTAATTGGCCCTGATGAATTTGGCTGATTTTCTTCACTCTGAAAACGATGTGCTCAGCAGTTCAGAGGTAAAGCTAAAGAGTGACGGTACAAACGCAACATGATAAATGTCTTTCCTGTCTTAGTCCTGATAAATGTTTATCTTAGTCATTGTCTGCCTCTGAATCTTCCTTCTGAGGAGGCTTTTACCACAATTTCCTCTCACTTTAGGGAGAAACACATATTGTATCTAATCATGACATGCAAGCTAATCAAAGCTTTTACTTCTATTATGCTTCATCTAGCCCTCAGACATCCTCCTGGATCACCTCACTGTTCTTATAATAAGAATAACATTACTTTTAGTGGCAAGGATTTATTTGGTCTCTCAACTGCATCTCTCAATCTGATTCCTCTTTTTCTGCTGCACCAGTTTCTGTTTGGACACATCGAACTCTTGGCAGCAGCCTCTGGCTGTCAGCCAATCAGAATGAAGCGGCAGAGAGATCAGTGGTATGGAGCAGCGGTAAAGTCGATATGCTAATTCTTCATGATAATCTTATTATTTTTCATCAGAAGTATAAAGACATGCTAATATAGAGCAAAATAAACATCATTTTCTGCACATTTTCCTTTGTTAGGTTAGATTGAGGTCATTCTCTCTTGCATGTACAGTATACTGAATGTGTGTGTTTCTGGCAGCTCATACATCATTGATGGCTCCAGCATTTAAGGCATGTGTGACAACCCCTGCGCTGGTCTCTCCCTCCTGGAGCCTGGTGGACAGAGTGGCGTCATGTTCTGACTGCCAGAGTTTAAAAGCTCTAAAGCCCTTCACCTTACAGCTGGCATTCCCCCCCCCATCTTTGGCTTTTGGTTGTCTTATTGCATGTGCTCCCGTCTTGTCATAATCCTGGGCTGGGTTGTGACCAGCTTCTTGGGAGACGTGAGCTCTTCATGCACTGTGAAAGCTTTTATTACATTCTGCAGCTTGTCAGTACGGTTCAGCTTATTGAATTTTAAAACTTAAATTGATATTGAAAGGAGTCTCTGGTGTGTTTGAATTACGGTCGGTATGGATTCAGTTGGTTAAAATCAACAACACTGCAATAGATGGTTTAGTTTTCTTCTGTTATAGGTTTACACTCACTTTTCTAGTCTTTTTTGACAGGCTGCTATTGTAGCAGTGGTTTCCATACATTGTTTATATGTGCAAGGATCGACAAAAATACCCCTCTTACTCTTGTCAGCACCCATTTGATGCATTCATCACCTCCTCCTGCAAGAGTGATGCTGCTGATGACTGGCAGACATTTTGTCACTGTGATATATTTTGTTTTTATATGTGCTGAAATTGGTTTTGAATTGATTTGGAGCTCTAAGGGGACCAAGCGTTTCCCATTTAGGCATCTACTTTTACAAAAATCCACAAAAACATTGTGTGTTGAAGATGCCTGACGCTCCTGTCTTTTCAGCTGTAGCCACGAGACATACTGTATGTGGGTCAATCAGTCAAGGACTCACCTCACATCTTGTCATTCACGGTACTCTGACTTGCCACATTGATTTGACATTTCACCATCTGAAGACCAACATTACAAAAAAGCATAATAATTGGTACAGTAGTGCCGTTACAGAACATTTTTTCTAAATAGAGCCCTGTCGGCCATCTTAATTTCCGCCATAACTGAATCATGCATCATACCTCCTGAACTTGTCATAGTCAGTGATGGAGTGAAACTAACTAAGCACATCTATTCAAGTACTGTACTAAAGTACAATTCTGAGGTAATCGTTCTTCACTTGAGTATTGCCATTTTCAATTTCATAATGCCATTCCACTTCATTGAGGAGGCAAACATGGTACTAATCATGCCACTACATTTATCTAATAACTTTAGTTACAAGTTACTTACCAGTAATTTTATCTGCAATCATATAAAACATTTAACCCTACTAATTCTAATAAGCAGAATAATGCTGAACATCAGATACAATAATCAGTCATTCATTTTTTCCTCTCTTTGTTCTAAGACTAGTCAGGTAACTTTTTCACAGTCTGTTGATTTGTCACTCTGTCTAGGAGCATTTGAATTTCAGAATAAAAGCCTGTTGAATTCGAATTACTATCCATCTGAGTCCTCTTTATAGTCCAGGCCTGACAAGTATGACTGGGGTACTTTTTACAACACTGATCACAACTAATTAAAATAATGTCTATCCCTATGTTTTAATAGTAAAGAATTATAATTAGATATTCTGTACAGCATGATAAACTGTCCAGGTGAAGTTAATGGTGAATTCAGTCACCCAATTTTCAATTAACCATGCTACCTTTACACCTTTACAATGGGATTGATATCACTTGTTTGCTGTAGCTTGCAAGTCCAAAAGCTGCACAAACAAACTTAGTTCTGTAAATGTTTTCACTGATGTGGGAGTGAGATTTTTCTTCCAGTAATTAGCACTGTGTCGTACCAAATAAAGAGCTCCTACTTGTTCTAAAATTACTGTAAACGGGTCTATTTTATTCCTTAAATTAAAACGCTATAACCACAGAAATGAAATGTTGCAGGCAGAGAAGCCTGCTGGCTGTGACTCTAATTGGACATCGGTTCGTGCAAGTTTCCTGACTCGACCTTGCCAGGCTCATCAGTACCTACTAATGAGGACACTTGCTGATGAAGGAGAGGGACAGAACCTGCCTCCTGAAGCAGTCAGACAATTAGCTTCTGCAGCTACTCGCCTATCATTCCCTGTACCATCAGCAGGGGGGAAGCTTCATATATACCTCTTACTGTCTGTGGATACACAGCAGCTCGTGGTTGTGAGAAAGTCTACCAGGAATACATGGTCAAATATGCATGAGGTCTTGTAAGGACCGTGGGCTAACAAGAAGGTAATTTACAGTGTCTGACTGCAGTGTCGTCTAGGCCTGTGTGTGATAGGCTCTAAACCACAAAAATGTGCTAAGGTGCAAATTTTATATTAAACCAAAGTCATTTTTCATGTTCATGTTCAAGATTTGAGTCACTCTCATGTGTGAACGCCAAATGAGGGGCAACAATCTTTCAGTTTTGTTTTTACTTTTAAACCCATTTTTGGACTAAAAAATGTTATATAGGTACCTTCTATCTGTGTTTTATTTGTTTATACTCATCAAATGGGCGGCTGTGGCTCAGAGGTAGAGCCAGTGTCTTGTTACGGGAAGGTTGCTAATTCGATTCCCCCTTGTCTGCATGTGTCCTTGGGCAAGATAGTAAACCCCAAACTGCTCCTGGTGTGCTGGTTGCCAGAAGCGTCTGCTAAATGCCCTAAAATGTAAATGTATTTTTAAAGGCAACAGTTCGAGTCACAATGATCTTTGAAACACAAGAAGTCAAAAGTTACATCTGCAGGAGCAACTGCAGCACACGTAATGGGCCTACCTTCTTACTGTGTAAGTGTCACTAACCTCAATAAACTCCAAAGAATATACATACAGCAGTGGAAAAAGCTTAATATCCATTAAACAAATTATTACAACCAAAGTCTAAAGTTTGAAGTCTTGGCAGAAAACTCTCACAACTATGAGACATCATTCTGTCCATTGGCAGGCAGAGAGGTTTCAGCACAGCACATTAGCATAATAAACTTAATGGTTTTGTCTAATTTCTGAGACGTTACCAATGCCCCTTGTTTAAAATGTCTAAAATTGCTCCAACCTGATTTTGAATCTGACTTTCAATACTTGGCAACTGAAAAAGAAAACAAAACAAACAAACAAAAAAAAAAAAAACAGCTCTTGGCAGGAAATTAACGACTTTCCCAGACTGAGAGTCAAAAAACCCAACAACAGCATTTTGACACAAATACATCATTAACAGAGTGCATTCATTTTACTGAACACATAACACTTTTCTTAAATTATTAGAATAAACAATAATACCAATCTACTTTGATGCTTTTACTAAGATGGACACTGTCAGGAGCAAGTGTAAGACAATTGTAGAAGCAAGCTAACAAGCTAGCAAGAAGCTATCACTATGGCTAAAACTCAACGGATTCAAGACTAGACAGACTTAAATTCATAGAAACAAAAGGTTGAGACAGAATGCAGAAAACACTGAAAATAAAGAAAACTTACTTTCATACCTAATGAATGAGCACTGATAGTTATTGTGCTGCTAGTTAAGCTACCTTTTCTGTTCTCCTCGTGTTTCGTCGTCATGCACTTCCACTTTATTCCTCTGTGACAATGTCCTAGCATTCTCTGTGTGTGAGTTTCTTGTGAGCCTTCATGATTTGACCAGCCTTATGCCTTTGTACAGTAGCTCTGCCTTACTGATTGAACCCCCTGTGAAACGACTTAAAAGGACCAATTGTAAACTTGCCTTAGCCTTGATTTGGGTTCAAGCCTGTGGTTCAGTCTTGTGATATTGCCAGAAAAACATTCACAAACTTGAGACGTCAACGGTTTGTGACGTTACAATTGCCCCTTTCCTCCCTGCGACACTAGCATCTGGCTAGCTAAGCGTAGCACAAAGACTGGAAGCGTAGGGGGGAAATGGTTAGCCTGGCTCACAATGAAACAGCCCTGCACATTACCCCTATTAAATTCATAAATACAAACCATATGTAGCCTAATGTGTTCAGTTAACTTTAGAGGTGTTCTGTGGGTGTTCTTCCTGTGAACAGTGCCTGGTTAGCTGTGTTTCCTGTATCAGTGCTAATGAGCTAACATCTCCTGGTTGTAGCTTCATAGTTAGCATACAGACACGACAGTGGTATCAATCGTCCTGTTAGCATCCTGCAAGAAATCCCAAAATGTTGAACATTTCAATTTCATAACTTAAATTGATGCTGTTCAATATCCAGTGGGTGAGGTCCAGATTTCTTATCAGCCTAAATTACTATTATTAAATTGTTGTCATTCTAGTGACCCAGTAATGGGTACATACAACTGATGAATTAACAGTCTGATTACACTTATACCACCAAATTAAGAGTTCTATTAACAGTTTATGCCATCCTATCTGGATTGCCACCTCTGTCCCCAGTAAAAACCCACTAAGAGTGAAAATCACATTCGCACAGGCAGCGACACACACACGTCCACTTGTTGCCGCAGAGAGGTCCGGACGACATCAACGTGACTGTTGATCAATCAAGCTGAGGGGACTGTTGTTGGAAGCAGAAAAGGCATGCATTTCCTCCTGAGCTGCAGATAAAGAAACATTGATTTGCCCGGCTCAGCACAACATTGCCTACCCAGACGTACTCATCAGGCTAAATTTAGACTGCGACGAAGTGGAGGAGAGCAAAAAAGAAAGAGGGGGATTTTTCACCGAGCAAATAGTGCCTGTGATGAGCATGTGTCGGCACTGCGGCGTCCACTCTGTGGGCTCCTCGGGGGGGAGGATGACCGAGGGTGATGATGACTTTCTGGGCCACTCATATCACATAAATAGAGAGGACAGCTAGTGTAACAACCTGCCGTCATCGTGTTACTTTTGAGCCGTGGATCGCTCACAGCAGCCATTACTGGGAAAACACCAAAAGAGGTGTTCCTGTTTCAGAGCAAGAATGCATCATCACTTCTTGTATATTTTACATGCAAAGTATAAAATAATTTTGCAAATTAATAATTGAACCGAGAGAGAGAGCAATAAAGCCCGCTAAACCTGCACCCTGAAATATTGTTCCCTCCAGCAGAAGAGCAGTCTGCCAAGTGAAAACTGTATCAGCAAATATTGTTCTGTGCAATAGATTTGGACGCAGTGAAAGCCATTCTATTACCAGATATTCAAGTGAGTTTTTATGTAGATAAGCTATGACAAAAACAAGAAGCCCGGACAAGCAGGAGATACCGTTCTGTGTCAGACTAATACTGAAGAACTTCCTATCTATCTGCAAAATCAGTGTCAGTAAATTACATTTTCATTTGGCGTGATATTGAATGTGACCTCCCATGATTTGATGCAAGTCCCTTAATGGAAGAAAGGGGAGGGGAGAAAGCAGCAGACGGATGCCTCTTCCAGGACATAACCTACCAGATGTGGAATATAAAGAGTGGAAGGAATGCAGCAGGAGTGAAATTAAACAAGTACAATATAATTAAGATAACAAAAGCCAATTTCAAAGACTGACAAACGACCCTACCTGCAAAACAAGACTTTCACAACTGAGAAGTACATTTGCAATAAATGAGGCCATTTGGGGCAGCAACTATTTGTATATTTTACTTGAGTTGAAGCACCAGTACAGCAAAGTAAAAACACGTCTTTACAAGTTAGTCCTGAAGGAAATCTTATTTGAGTTAAAGAACAAGTAGTGGTATTTGTTATCTGAACATCAGAGGCCCTATAAGTTTTGAAAGCACTTAAAGCTGCATTAAGTGCATTTAAAATAAGATTCAAATGGCTCTACAGTCTCTCAGTCATCACTGTTATAAAGTATCTGGTGATGTGTGGTGATGACCGATAACATGTTGGATTTTAAGAGCTTGTCATATCAAGGATGCTGTAAAATCTCTTAAATCTTAAAAGTAACAAGCAATTAGCTAAAGCACAGTATTTGAGTAAGTAAGTAGCTACTTTTGAATCACTAGGAGCAATGTTAGCATTATTTCCATCTGCTGAATGTACGTCTGAGTCATAGTCTCAGTCTTTCAAACTCAGCGCCGACCGAACGATGCTCAAGCTGCTTCAACTGAGAGAGTTTTAAAAGTATTAACGAGCCAACGGCATCAGCTTCCCACCGTGTGTTTTATTGCAATTGTCAGGGTCTCATTAGAGGATGAGAACTGAAATAACGGGATCGCATTATACAGCAAAGTTTTATTGTACAAACTCAATCTGTTTCACATTAAAACTTGCTGATTTATATCGTAAGAACGCGCTACGTTTCAGCAGCTGTGCTGGGTTGCTTGTATCCGTGGTGCCTCCAGCTGATCAATGAGAAATGACTGGACCTCCAGAGGGGGGAGGACTGATCACTTCCTCTGCACCGCTTGTGATACCATGAAACTTATCACGTTCGTTCAATAAGGTTTTCACACTGTAACGTGATAGTGTTGCTCTGTTTTCTCTTGTGCTGCAGCAATACGCTCCCGTACAATAGAGCAAGTCACGTCACCGTTGCTGAAACGTCTTATTGTGGAGAGGCTGTGGTGCGTGCTTTGCATCGTTTTGTAGAACTTTGACGTGAATTTTCAGACTGCACTGAATAACATGATAGCACGTTCGGAGCATAATTTGAGGACCCTCTCTGACACCATTTCATCTGGGGAAAATGTTTAATGTGACCACAGGAATCTCTCTACGGGAGACGGTCTGATAATGAGCTGTTACTGCAGGGTTTGTCTTATTTGAAATCACGTGTTTATCAGTACAACAGATGTGCAAGAAATGCATTAACAAATGAGATCTTGCTTTATCTCCACCAAGTCCTCGTGACACTTTGTCCAAAGTTAAAGACCTCCTGGAACAGACAAGCCCTGCTTTCAGTCATCAGTGCATCATGTCCGGTGACGAGGTCTCAGTCTGACGCTGACTGCCTCCAAACTGAAATAGCACTAAATCAAAGAAGAGCAAGGGCTTCATCCACTTCTTCTGCAAAATCATCTCAAAAGCGAGAATGTTCTGGGTGAAACGTGAAGGAAGACCACCAAGTACAAAAGAAGAGCTAAGACTTCAAGAGGGACTTGTTGTCCTTGAAGATGTCTTATCCCTCATCCTAGAAGTGTCATTCGTTTTGAACTAACCCTCTTCTGCTTCCTTCCCTTCATTCTCTTACTAATCTGAAAGCACTGGAATCTGCCGTCTCTTGATAATTATCTTGCTGTTGAACTGTAGACGATTATTTGTATTTTTCTATGGACGTTTTTTTTTTTTTTTCTTTTCACCTGTTCTCAAGTTTAATTAGAATGTGATGTATGAAGGTCAGACAACTGCTAGCTTCTGCGTTTATTTCCAGCGGTATGTGCCGCACCAAATGAGTCCTTGAACCTGGGTTACTTTTTTTTTTCACTTCTGGCTCTCAAGTCTCAAAGTCATTGTTTTTCTTTTTAATGAGTTTTCCGGAAGATGCTTAAAAAAAAGGTCTGTTGGTCACATGCTTAATTTTTCACATCTTTCACAATACATCTTGTGTATAAGTTATTAATTTTTGATGTATTTAGTCCTATTTAGGGATGAGCACCACAAATAAATCCCATCATCTCTTTGTCGAGGGAACCAACCAACCTGCTCTCCATATGCCCATACACTTTACATTGTGAATACGTTATGGATTTCTAAATTGCTTCTATAGATCAAGAATTGTTTCACAAACACCTTCAAGGATAAAAAAAAAAAAAACAAGTTACGAGTCACATCAATATGATGATGACGAATGCTCAAATATATTGAACAACAGCAGGAAAAGTAGAGAAGAGTCAGCAAAGTGGCTCAGCAATGTCAGTGTGTCACAACAATATTTATCAAAAGTTTGCCAATGATAGATAACATCAGCCACCGTAAAGGACAAGTTCACCCAAGAATAAAAATCCAGTTGTTACCCACCCACCGCCGTGCCAATGGAAAGTAGTTGACGTTCAGTACACAAAAACAGCCTGCAATGATCTCCTAAAGAACTGAAGCACATGGGGACGCAATAAAACAACTGAAAAAAAAAGAAAACAAAATGGCCCCATACTGTTTGTCCGAGGTAATCCGATTCTCCAGAACACCTGAGATCAAATCGATTTGAAAAGATGTTATTTATACCCCTTTTTGAGCTGAAATCTTCACGGTAGCTGCCAAGCTAAAAGCATTAGCATGCTGCCTGACTGAACTGGGTGCACTAAGTCAAGGGTTTAAATAATTTCTTGTCTTTTCAAATCACTTTCAGGACACTCGGATTCAACTGGAAATGTATGGGGCAATTTTATGTTCTTCTTCTTGTCGTCTTTTTTTTATGTTTTAAAACAAGTCCCTATCTACTTAGGAGAATGCTGTAATGTTGTTTTGACATGTTCTGTGCGAGCTTCGGCCAATTTTCCATCACATGAGGGCGAGTAGATGCTGTCTGAATTTTGACATTTTTGGGTGACCTGGTCCTTTAAGCTAACTGGCTCCCAGGCTGTGGCCTGGTTGAACGGGTGCATTTTCTGGGAACCCACTCACGTCAACATCACGAGGGACAACATTGTTAATTATCGCAATATCCAAACAGCTCTCATCAAAATCACAGCGGGACACAATTCATCCTCAGCCCAACACAGGACACAGACCCAATTTCTCCTAAACCAGACCACTCCATCACATCTCAGCGGCTTGGCAGCCACCATCTGTCTGCAACCGTCCTCCCGCCGTATTTCTACCCCAGTATATCTTCAGCCGGCCAGCACAGCGGAATCATGAATAACTGGACCACGTCCTCAATCTGTCTCCTCAATCTGTCTCCAGGAATCACTTCATAAACATTTATTTGGCTTTATTGATCACTTTCTGAACTCTTTGTTTTCCCCACCCCCTCCTCTCTTTGCCACCTTTATCGCTAGTTCCACTTTGGCGCAGGACTCCGAGATTTTGTCGTGTTACAGCTGCTGAGGCCTTTCAAGTTTGCCACACAGCTGGCGCTTCCTGCAAGAGAACACACAGTAATGAGGCTCTCGGTGAAGCCCGATCGGTGAAGACATCAGAGGCCCTTATCTTTGCATCAGAGCAGGAACACACCCTCGAGCGCCAGCATGAGACGAGAACCTGACAAATTAAAAGGCTTTTTTCCCCCCCGCAAATTGTCCCTCCTTATAGAATTTGTGTCAACAAAGAACAAGGGACGTGCGGGAACCGCTCTGACAGCAGGCTGTTGGAAGAAGCCTTTGCTGCAGAAGGGTTTTCACAGATTCCCCTTTTCTCTTGTAAGACATCCAAAACGTTCAAACCCAGTCGCAGTGTGCTGCGCGATGCAAAAGATTTAGATCCACGAGGTCTCCTCTTTAACTGAACACAAAGGGGATGGTGGGCTCGGTCTCAGACAGCTAGACAGAGAAAGAGATGGGGGGCAGCGACGCAGAGGGCACTCTGGATATGCTCATGTTCCACATATTGATCATTCACACATGCATTACAAACGAGCCCGAGGAAGGAAACACCTGCCGAACATCTGAGGAGGACGCCCGTCAAAAGGGAAGAGCCGCTGTCGGAGAGCGAGCACGTCCTGCAGTGGTCGTCTTTGTCGGTTCAAGGCGGCAACGACGCCGTCTTGTTTGTCAGGCGCTGTCTTCTGTAGCGGAGATAAGTTGAAGAATGGAGGAGGACGGGGGAGATTTTGACCGAAGTCAGCACATGATAGTTTTATAAATCAGCTGCCTGGAAGAGTTGGGAG
Organism: Acanthopagrus latus; assembly: GCF_904848185.1. Lineage (NCBI taxonomy): Eukaryota > Metazoa > Chordata > Actinopteri > Spariformes > Sparidae > Acanthopagrus > Acanthopagrus latus. The sequence continues at coordinate 23,855,086 of NC_051045.1, read as the reverse complement.
ATTAAATGAAGTGTGGTGGCTATGAATAATGTATAGAACAGACTGAATGGAACAGGGGCAGAGTCGCGGTTACTCTACGGAGATGTGCTCTTGCAGGCTCGATGGCATCGGCGGGTCACTCGCGTTCCATGTCAGATCTCCGTATCGGGTTTCAGCTGTGCACCAATTCGCAACATGCTTTCCAAAGGATTCAAATTTTTTTTTTTTTGCCAGCACATATGCTACTGACCCCGTTCTAACTAGGCTGCTTGGTGTGCTTTGCCTTCCAGATTCTGTCCTATCCTACAAAAAAGCTAAAACATCCCTGCTGCCTGCGCTGGATTCTAGCACCATCTCCTGTAAGAGCAACACTGGCCAATAAAGACCGCCCCAAAAAGGCAGAACAAATGGCGAAGGAGTTTTAGCAGGCTGCTGTAGTATTCACTTAATTTTTCAAAAGCACCTCTAGGGCGTGTGTGTGTGTGTGTGTGTGTGTGTGTGTGTGTGTGTGTGTGTGTGTGTGTGTGTGTGTGTGTGTGGTTTCACGATAAAGCGCAGGCTTACTTCTGGGCATCCAGCCGTCTCCGGGGAGTCGATATGCTGCGCACAGTGAATTCCTTTAATGCTGTGGCCATTTCAGCTCCTCACTACCAAAGCATGCAGTATCAGAGGGGTCCAGGTATAACTGGAGGGCTAAACTACCAACCGCACTTTACCCGCCCCAGAGCTTAAATATGTAGGCTAACACACTGAAATTACCACTCTCTCACCTTGATAGGCTGCACAACACCACTGCAAGTTACGTGTACTAAAGGAAAGGTCCGCCGATTTTGCACACGAAGGTCACGTCAGTAGTATTTGTGAGTGCCACTCAGCTCGTTTTCTGAAAATGTCAGTGAGTAATGGATGAAATCAGTTCGTCAACACAACGTCTGCGATTGAGACGTGGAGCTTGGGCAGGGAATCAGGGGAGGGTCAAAACTAATACATGCTATGCTACTGGTTGCATTATGGGAAATGTAGGATCTAAGTCTGTTTATCTTGACCTCTGCTGTACAGATTCTGACCAAACTTTAATCAGAAGAGAAAGATCTTCGCTGACTTTGTTTATATTTGGCGGACCCTGCCACAGTTCTAGCTTCAAATTAGCGTTCTGAGGACCATATACCCTCCGAGAACAGTTTGTTCATTAAGTTCAAATCGAATTAATTAATTCAATTTATATATAGCCAAAAATTGTAATCACATAGCCTCAAGACATGGAGTAGAGAAATGTTCCTGAGTCTGTAGCATTATGAACACAGCTCGCACTGCACGTTCCAAAAATTCATACCAAGTTCGGAACACTGCTATGTTACTGCAACCTGCGTTATTGGAAATTGCTTCAAAAAGATTTCAAGCTGACCTCTTTGATGCTGGTTAGACAATTCCAAGGTTTAATTACAAAGGTAATCGACTGAAATTGTCATTCCCTCGTCTTTTTTATTGTTTTATTATTACTTATGTTTTGTTTTGTTGCCAACATCTGCATCTTTACCTTTTAGCATTAAGGATAATAAAAGAAAATAGTTGTGACATCATATCAAAGACATCTGTGTATTGTGTTGATGAGACGCCTACTGAAGTTAGCATCGCAGCCAGCTAGCCTTTTTTTTATAATACCACTCGGCGTTTGCTACCCTCACAGCTAACTGAGCAAATTTGCTCATGACAGCTACACACTAATTCTTTGGTGATTATTTGCCCCTATCTGCATGAAATCAATAAATTCCTACATATTGCACCTTTAATTACATGTGTATATATCTTTGGCTTTGATTTTAACTGTATTTGATTTATGGATTTATTGTATATCTGTGCCTTGGCACCATAGTAATTCAAGGTTCTCCTTCATTGTGTTTGTTTGAATGAATGAATGAAGTTTGTGGAAGTGCACCATTAATTTGCTGCAGTACCACTTTAAAGGGGCACTGTGTAGTTTTGGAGAAGAAATCCAAACTCAGAATGTTTTATATTTACAATGTTAATGACCTATACAAACTCAGAAAACTTTTTTTTTTTTCCCCATGAGTGAATAAACAAGCTGTTCCCAGAGGAAAATAGGGTCCCAGAACACTGGTGGAATTTAGAAAGGTGGCAGGGTCCGCCAAATACATACAAAGTAACACAGTACGAAACTGTGCTGTCCGTTTTGTTTATTCGGTTTACTCAGTCTTGTGAACATAGAGTTTGTTTGTTTCGCCCCGAAAAAAATCAGTCCCTCTCTCCTGATTAAAACTAGACGGTGCTCCTTTAAAGGATTATTACACATTTTTCCTCAGAGGGATTCTTGTCCCTGGTGGTTGCTGGCCTCAGTGAGGACCACTGATTATATTATTAATGATGGCATCACCCTTGTCTATATTTTTGCATCGTATTGCAGAGCATCATGCTCCGGACACAGGGGGGGCTCACAGACTGCAGGCTGACCGTCTACGGGGTCCCGGAACACTCCGTCTGAGGGCCAGATGCTGGAGGCATGTGAGTCCACATGACTGTGCAGAGCCGGACCCGCAACGTTAATTAGTGGAAGTGGCGACGCGGCGCGGAGCTGTCCGCGCGCAGCGGTGCTGAAGCCTGAACGCTGCCGCAACACACGAGGACTGTGATCGGAAATGTGAGCGCATGTGGGCACCGCCGCCAACACTCCATCATGCCGGCGTGACATCAGCATGAGTTGCGGTATGAGGAGTTGGGGCAGGAGTTCTGCAGGTGAAGTGACACCCCTCCTACCGTCAGGCTCCAGCAGCTTCAATGCACCATCAGATCGATGTGGGCAGACTAAAAAAAAATAATAATTCAAAAAAAAAAAAACTCTGTCAGCCGCCCTGGTGACAGACACTGGTGTGCACCAGAGTGAAAAAAATAAAATAAAAAAATAAATTTAAAAAAAAAAAAAAAAAGGCCACGATGACAGAATCAACATGCGGACATGACTTACACATAAGCGTGGTAGATGAACGCCCAGCCCCGCGGTCTCTCCAGCGCATTGTAGAGGAAATTCTGGAGTTTCCGATAGCTGGCGTTTTTCTTCGACGGTCTGGGTCTCCCGGCGGAGATGCTGGACCTCGGTCTGCAGAGGATGCCGCTCCGCTTGGTGCTCTCCGAGCCCGCAATGAGCAGCGCCCCATCCCTGCTGGATTCGGGAGCGCCCGGGTCCAATCCGACAAAGCCGACTTTGTGCTTCTTCTCCCCGGCTTGAGTTGGGTAAACCCCGCCGTTGAGGGATTTCTTCACCATTCTAAAGTCGAGACGACTCTGACGAGGAGTTGTCCGTGCCCTTGCCGCGGGGATGCATCACCGGTGCTGAGGGGTGTGTGCTGCTGCTGCTGCTGCTGCTGCTGCTGCTGCTGGTGCTGAACGCAGTCGGTGTCGGTCCCCCCCTCGGAAAAAAAAGACCAATTGCAATAACCGTGCGAAACTGCACCGTGTATGCTTTTACGTTAGCTGCTTCCGGCCATCTGACAGAGCCAGCGAGCAGAGGAATGCACATGATTTTTCACTCCACAGTCTGATCACGTTGGCCATGGGCAAGTTAGAAGGCTGCGTCCATTAAAATGACACGGAGGCGATGAGTAAGATTGCAAAGTTACATCAGGCATTCAGACAGACTCCTCCAAGTGCAGCAACATCTGGTGTGTACGTTTGATCAAAACAATCTCAGGTAGCTGATCAGGAAGAGAGGATCATTAATGTGTTGGGGGATGTGGACGTGTCTTGTTTCTATAAAGAAAAAAAAAATCTATCCTGAGATAACCTTTCAGCCCCTCTGCTCAGGTTCCAGAGAAGAGCTGCAAGGAAGCTTTTCATTTGAGGCAGCACGTTCATGGAATATTCATACTGATGCGCAGGATAATGGACACTTTGACTATGTTGAGCTGTGTTTCTCAGGTTTACGGCCTCTATATGGGGCGCAGACGAAACTTGCCAAAATCTGAAAGCAAAAATCAGTGAGACACGTCAGCCCCTCACTTAGCTGATCACCAGATAAACATCTCTATAGTGTACAGCAGGGACTCAGACTTGAAGCAACATTAGGAGTCAATGGACACAACCCCCAACCGGTTCAGTCAGAAGTCCTATCTTCCAGCAGCACTTAGTCACAGCCAGCTGATATGGTGTGAGATGTGATAATCATCTGAGTCATCATGAGAAAACAGCAAAACACTGTCGACCAAAGGCAACATACACATGCGAACGCATTGTAAAGCAAGATAAACTCGTCTCGACAAGAGGGAACCATTGTGATACTGTGAACATTTTTATTTACTATCTTGTTAAGATTGCATTTACAATTATAATTTTAGAAAGATTCAACAAAGATCCTTTGTACAGTTATTTTCAAGCAACATAAAATTGCAAATAAAGTATGTACAGAAACATTAGAATAATGTAAATAAACGTGTAATCAGTGACATGTTTTGTTTTGTTTTTTTTGTCCAGCTACACCAACATGCTGCAGTCATTAGCTAATTTAAACTGGTGACACACACTTAAAACCGGACGATGGAGAACTGCTCCTGCTTTCTAAGTTTGTACAATGCACATCGCTCAGATTAAGATCAAATTTGAAAAGGGAGATTATGATAATGCAAATATCCAGAGTCTCACACAGTATGCCAACAGGGGGGATGCTAATATACAGTGGCCATGCTCGTGCTGAGGGACGCGTACAGACCATTCCAACATGCTCATTTTGGAGCCAGACAGCTTTTAAATAAATAAAAACGGCTAAGTGATCGGCCTAATGAATGCAGCATGTCAAAACAGATTCTTGAAATGCACGTCGAACCTTAACAGTCAAAAACAACAAGTTGTCAGTGAGGTTATGCTCAGCACAGAGAAACAGCTTCTCTCCGAATGCACACTCATGAATAGAAAATGTTTTATATTATCTCCATAAAAATAATCCAGTTAATTTATAGCACGACTCTGCTGCTGTCAGACACGACCTATGTTCCCCACCCCCCCGACATTGTTAAAGTTTGTATGTACAAGAAATTAAAATCTTCAGTAAAATGTTGTTACTGTGTTTCAGTATTGAAACGATCCCTTTGTTAACGCCATCCACAAACTGCTTACAGTACTTTTTGCTAAGACTGCAACTTGAATGGATCAATTGTTGTGCTTGTTTTAATACCTACAGTACATACAATAATCCCAAGACAACGTAAAAACCAATTTAAAAATCAAAATGCCATAGTTAACAGAAGGCGGTCCTTCAACTAGTACATTTTAATTAATATATTAATAATTTAACAGTGATTCAATATCCCAACCTGTTGATTTGGCTGCTTATTGACAAACAGCCTCGTTCCGTTTGCTTTAGCTTCCTTTGTCCTGATTCAGATTAGCTAGCTTCTGTTCGTCGTCCCTCCCCTGCTCTCCCTGAAGATTAATGTAACACTTCCTGACATGATAAAAAGTCCACACATATAAATAAAATACACAAGCAGTTAAGTCTAAAAAAAAATGGCATGCCATTGGTCCTTTAAATACTGTTCAATACGCAGGCTGGAATGCTTTTAGATTCTTTAATACCTGATATAGAATAAGTGAGGGATAAGAATGCTCCTTCCGGACACAATAAATAACTATCCTTCATATAGTGCAGTAATACAGTACTCACACTAAACCTACAGTAATTGCACAGTAACCACATGCAACGGGCTGAGGAAAGAGCAGCCCCACCCCCCATCATCTATCTGTTCATCCATCAGTCCCTACTTCCATCTCTCTGTCTATTCTTTGACTTTCTGCATCGATTCAGCCAGCTAACATACATGAATACCAGGGTATTCACAAGTACTCTACTTCACTTGGGGTCCAAACATTGAGCCCTGGGGAGCACCAGCCAACAGAGAAAGAGACAGCTCTCTGAAGTTGCAGTCCAAGGCAAAACTGATAACATTTGCATCTAGGATGACAGTCAGCTACAGGTAGTTTGGTTAATATCCAGTTAATAAGAATCACTTGTGTGTGGGTGTGTTCTTTATGACCTCTAACTGCCATCTCCCTTTCACTTCTGTTGTGAATATTTTGCACCAGTTTTCAAGTCATTCATGTCAGCTTTGTGGAGACAGACAACCAAAGCAGTAATACTTGTAACAGGGGGGGGCTTCCCAGTAAAACAGTACATGACTAGTCTTGAGTTTCAGGCTGCATCAGTCTCTCTGTAGGTGCTCCCTGGTAACTGCCGTTAGTCATTTGTACAGTTTCATTAAGCCTGTATGTTGCACTCAAGACTCTAGTGGTATCCATGGTGGAATGATCCCTGCATAACTGAGGCAGCAAGGGGGGCAAAGGTCTTTCCACTGGCGGTGTCTCGTGGAAAGAAAGCAGTGAGACTCGCATGCTTGTTGATGTCATCTCTCATATCTTCCTCGGCCACATTCATCCTCTCTCTGATGAGCTCTCTGAAGAGTTCTTAGAGTTCCCCATCTGAGGGTGGCAAACACAGCTTGAAGAGCCTGTTGAAACAGACAAACATCAAATGAGGGGGATCCACCTTGATTAAGACCAGAGACGCTACAGTGTATTGATGTTCTGGGAACATGTGCCTGGAAGTGGTTTTATACCATACCTTGGGAATGATGGAGTCATCTGGTCCATGACCTTGAGATTTTTAGCAGAGAGCTCGACCCTCGCCCCCTGGTAGAAGAGAAAAATGCTGTAAACTTCACAATAGCCTTATTCTAGTCAGCTCAATCACCCATAATGGCTGAACCTACAATGTCTAGAAGTACTTTCTGTGACTCAGAGGATGTGATGTATTTAATATGATTCTGCCAAAGGAATCCATGCAGTAAGGGTTTGTGGTTCAGATGTAGACTAGGTGAGAGACATTTTGGATCACGACAGCTACTCTTACTGTTGATGTACTCAAATTTGGACTGGGTGATTAACTATTATCATGAATTACCAGTAAATTTGTGCAGTGACAATATGATCATACAGTATTATCATTTGTTGCTGCTGAGCAAAATATATGATTTTTTATTTATTATTTAAAACTAACACACACAGACAGAGTTACTGAACATTTTTCGTTCTACACTTCCATTGACTTGTGGATTTGTCTCTTTTAATGCATTACTATGGGAAACAATCCCTTAAATTGAATAGCAAAATGAACATCAAATACACGTAGATGTTATGATTCTGATTTAAACCATTTTGCAAAGTCCAACTGCTTATTGAAATAATTTCTACTTGAAAAATGCAAGTACAAAAAGCTACACTTTAGTGGGAAGTCATTAAACCCCCTGGATGGATCTCTGCTGCCCCTGAGGTTTACCTGTTTGCGCATTATATCCATGGTCTGCATGATGCAGCGTGGCATGAGACCGTGGTTCCTGGCTAAGATCATGGCCTGCTCCAGTGTCACATTTAGGGTACATCTGCAGAGAACAAAAAGGCAAAAAGTCAACGCTGTGTTGATGTGCACCTGCTGGACACCTCTGAGTAAAAATGAATCCAGACAATAAGGCAAGGCTGCGCTGCTCCTGTCTAGTGGTGCATGTCATCCACTCTGCACTGTGTTAATCTTTATTCCTGCTGACAGTCTAGTGGTACTTCACAAGCAGTATAATAATGTTGGCTTGTTGCCAGGCTGACCTCTGCATGCCTGTGCCACACATGGTGATGTGGCAGGCTCCCAGGCGGTTACACAGCTCGGAGGACACACAGAGCACGCTGACACCTGATGGGTGGCCTTGGGCGCTCGGGCGTACGTTCACGTAGGACTGCATTAGTCGACAGAGGTCGTCCAGTGTGTTGAGGGGTCGCAGCAGCTATTAGGGAAACAGTGAAGGTTGGAGAGGGTAAGCTGTTAAATCAAGTGCTGACAAGATAATAACAATATCACAAAGATGGACATCTCAGCAAGTCATTTAGACTACTATGGAGCATTAAAAGCTGTGTGAAACCAAGCTGTGGAAAAACTAGTTGACTCTATCATTTTTTTCCACCACAGAAATTTGTTTTATGTATTATTTTTCTTCAACTCAACTGAAATTGAGGTAAATATGATCCATTTTTTTTCCAGAATTGTTGAAATGTTCTAATATTCAGCAGTAGAATAAGTGACTTGTGAAGATTGTGCACCAGCAGAAATAGGGGGAAAACCATCAAACCAATGACACAAAGAGTTTCAACTCTCTGCAGTCTTTGAGAATAAGGCTCTATATATTGAAACTACTGTGTATGCTATTCAGTTTTAATCACTGGAATCTATTTCAGCTACAGTCAGTTTGGGACTCTAGGATTTCCAGGTTCAAATGGAAGCAGTATATAATGTTGACGTGTCGAGGTTAGTTGGAGTTAATGAGGGAGTGTTGGCGAGCTAGTGGGGGTTTCCAGTGGAAGGAGCAGGACACCAGTTCATCTTACTTTTGAAATGCTTGGTTGAAGGTCTCTAACTTCAAGGCCCAGTATCTGTGCTTGCATTTATATTCAGTCACAACATTATATACAAAACGGACTTATGTTACAAGAACAGGACAGAAGTTACGTGACAAAAGACCACAAAGAGCAAAAGCAGTAAATGGGAAATGTATCAGAATAAGGGTATATTTACCTGGTCTATCTTCATTGCTGTGGTGTTTGAGTCTGTTGGAAGGTTGGACTTCTCCAAATAGAAAGCCCTGTTGGGACAAAAACATATTTCAGGATTAGAAACTCTCCATCTCCTTTGGAAATGTACAGATTTTTTCTCCTCTGACTCACTCGATGTGAGAGCTGAGTCATCTACTGTAGCATCTAGAGTGCTCCACTTTGGAGAATATGCATCTGCTACACTAAATGTTTCATCATTTATTGATGTTGCACAAGTCATTTTGTGGTAATCAGTGTGCACATATCAGAAATCGTGACCCTATTAACAGGCAATTTAAAAAAACATGATTATATAACAGGGCAATAACTTAAGTGGCTCTGTAAATCTTTTGAAAATGCTTCATCACAAGTTAACACTTCTTACTTTTGTCCTGTACACTTTTGATTTTCTAAACATCTTGCGCATATATTTAATTACTATGATGATCATTTTTGTTTTTCAAATAGAAATGAGCATAATTATTCAAAACATTGACTGTACTTTGACTATAACCAGATCCATATCAAAATGAAAAGTACACATGCTGATGAATGAGAAAAAGTAAATCTGAAAGACCCATTTGGCATCACTGATGATCACTGATGGCTACATAAGCCACACATGTAGCCAACAAAATCCTATTAGCTGATGTGAGACTGTGCGAGAAAGGTCATTATAAATGATCCAGCTCTCACCTTGAACATTTCAAGACCTTGAAAACAGTTAAAAGGAAAGTAAAACCACACGCAAAGTGTACTTTCTGCTTGCTTATGCAACACCAGAGGGTGAGCTCTCCCTCTAAGGTGAAATATATCCTGAGTGTGAGTGAGTAAGCCGCTGGAGGGCTGTGATGCAGTGCATAGCATAGTGTACCTGAGTCTGCGGTAGTAGGCCTTGACCTTCTCTAGTGAGACAGCGTTGGTGCGCTGCTGGAACTCCTCCATGGCTGCGTAGTCCTGCTGGGACACTCCCTCTGGACGCTCCAGTGCTGGATAAAACAGGCAGGAGGCATTTAAATCAACACATGTGCACAGAATTGTATGATCGCATAATTTCTTATCCTCCACTTTAACCCTCACATATTTAAACATCATCATTATCCCCAACATCATGTTAACCTTAACTTCAGCCTGAAAAATAATCATAATGTGGACTGTACGATAATACTAAAAAAAACTGTGAGGATTGCCCAAAATCTCCTTACTTACGAGAATTTTAATTTAAATGAGGACATACAGTATAATGCTAACAGAGATGGCCACAAACTTCAGCATCTGCCATACCACCAAGCGCTCCATACTTCTCCCCAATCTGCACCACAGACTATTTTCCAGTAGGTGGCACTGTTCATTCACAGATCATCATTGCTCAAAGGCTCTGAAGCTGTGTTGCAGCACTTTGCTCCACATTTAAGTACATGAGAGCAATATGAGCTCGCCCATTGGGTTAGTGTTCCAACTGGCACTTGTCTATGGAAAATTAATGGCTATTTGGCAGACAGGCTTGATGCATAATGCTGTCCATTCATACTAGGCCAGCTGAGAGTGATGGAGAGCGAGAGGGAGCCTGGCAGCAAAGGAAACGTAAAGGCGAGGCATTTTAAATTGTCAATAAAAGGCGCCAATCTAACCCAATAAAAGCTATCAGAAACTGTGCATGTATAGGAGGCTGAGAGGCTGCATAATGCATTGACTGTATTTTAAAATGATGCAACTTAATGTACAGTGCACAGAAGTGAGTTTGATGTCCTCCCTAAATGCACTCCATTGACTCATTGACAGTGTGATGTGCATTTGAATTGATCAAGCATTGACTTCTCCTTTAAAATCAGATAATGACTAATTCAACCATCATTTTAGACACAATTCTTTTTTACTTTCTGTATAAAACTATTGATTTGGTACTTGAGTAGTACAAAAGAACGACACCAAGCCTCGTGTGCCACTACCCATTTGTCTACACACTGAACTTCCAGTTTTATCCCCAGTTGCTCTGTCCCAGTCAACTCAGTCTTACCCCTGGTGAAAAGGACAGTATGGAGCTTCAGGCTGCCTCCATTCTGCAGCCGACTGGGCAGCTCACTGAAGTGACAGCTGTCCAAGTACAGGGTGACCCTCAGGGCCTGCCGGCTGCCCTCCACCTGGTAACACACAGGTGTGTCTGCAATACACAGACAGGAGAGATGTTAACAAGACTGTGCTATTATACGTTTGGCTGTGTGAGCCATTAATAGAGTAAGTAATAGGGATTTAATAGTAAGGTTTGACAGTGAACAGAAAAAGGAAACCTGTCATTATGAAAGGTCATCCACACCCTCCAATCTATTTACCACAGTTAGATGTTCCGTTATACTGCACGTTTTCAAACATCATTACAAACAGCACAGACATACTACTACATTAGAGAGCATCAATCATTTCAAATAATTAGAATATCTTTTACCAAAAATGATTTCATGAAACCACAATCATGCGACATGTCAAAAACTGTTGCAATAGCTGGTGAGTACACTGGTGACATAAATTGATCCATTAGATTAGATTCATCTAATCCATTGGATTAATAACGCTTAATAACCAATTATAAATCATTTATAAGCTGATTTTTCTGAACATTATCGAACTGGTGCACATGAGCAGTTCTCAGAAAATGGAAAGGCTGACCTTTTACAGAATGACCTCAAGGGTCTGCGCTCTTTCTAGAGAGTCCATCAAGCCATAATCCTGTGGAATTGGCTGTGACGCTTCCAGCTGAACTCAAGGGCCTCGGGCTCTATGCTACTTACATGACTGTATCCTACCTTCAGTATAGCTCCCAGTCTACTGAAGATGCAATTAGCAAATCAATATTGTCCAATGCATGCTGCCGCCACAAACCATCTCCCAGCACTACAGCAGTCTGTGCAGAAAATGCATCTTAAGCAGAGTAGTTTGGTTAAAAACTATTTTTTAGATCAGAGTGTAGGAGTCTGCACACTCTTAACATCTCTACATGCTTATATATCTCGACAGTATGAAAGCCCAAATCAATATGTGTTAGTGCATGAATTGATTTGTATGCTCCCGTACAATATATGCATGTGTGCACTAAGTACTTTCTGCCGCAGAGCCTGAACCTATAATAGCATATCTTTGCTTCATCCATAGCTTTGCCTCCTAAAATGAGAAGTGCATGTCGTGCTTTTCCTTTGAGCTGCAATCTCTGCTGGCCATATTGAGGCTGCTGAAAAGAGAACTGATTCAGGATGCAGTCGTCCTTTGTATCTGCTGGCTTTAAGGCTTTTGGTGGCCCTGGTGATTACTGAGGTTATTAAATGCACAAACACACCCAGGTCTTGAACTTAACGCACACACACTCACGTCAAGGTGCTCACAATAGGAACAATCCGGGTGCACCTTCAGATGAAAGTGTTGCAGTACATTACTGTATTTGAATGCTTACTCTGAAATAAATGTTGCTAACTTCAGCTGTTTGCCAGGACAAAGGTGATGCAAACCACAAAATCAATTTTCATGCTGCAAGAGCATATGCCGCATCCGGTGCAAAAATATCATGTATGTGTATCCACATACATGTGTTAGTATTTCATGTGTCTCAGAGCAGGATTTCAGATTAAATGAAGCCCTCACAGCCTGTCAGGAACAACCCATCGTATCTGTTATACAAGGACAACAAGGACAATTCTCTGCCCTTGTTTAAAATGATTTATGGGGCTATTACTGTGTTGTTTTAGTTCCCTATTCACTCGCACAGCACTGAAAAGAAAATGAAATCTGCGATGGCAAAATGGCGAATTTCTCCTTCAATAGCTCCCATACATCCACATAATAGAACTTTATTCAGAGTTGGTCAAACCATACAGCTGCTCATTAGCAGCAGTGAGGTTTGAATGAGACGAGTCAGTCTTTGTTGATAGAGTCTCTTACTTGCGACTAGACACTCATCCTCCAGTTGCCTGAAGAACACAGTGACTTTGTCCAAATCCAACAGGGCCGCCTTGGTATCTTCCAGCATGGTCCGCTCCTCTTTCTGCCGAAGGAGAGAAAGAATGCTCAGAAGTGGCACCAGGAAGAGTGTTTTGATCGTTATAAGACAGCTGCATGGCGAGAAAGCCATAAAGACCCAGAAAACATCACAACAGTGAAAACAACTGGGGCACCTACATTCAGATATTAACTTAAAATTTCATCCGGTAAGACTTTTAGTACAAACTGGGGCTGCATGAGAAAACCTGTCCTCACCAGGTGTGGGGCAAGCGTGGACTGGAAGTGTAGCAGCACACCAATGACAGATATCTGCTCCAGCCACTTGCGGCTGGTCTCCTTGCCATCTTCCTGGTATTCACCAGCGTTGTTGAACCGCGACCGCAACGCCGCCAACAACTGCTCCGCCAGTGTGCACAGGGCGGCCGTTGCTGCCTGGCAGAAGATCACATCCCGCCGCAGCTGGAGAGACGTGTCTGGTGTTTGGGGGTTGGAGAGGGAGAGAGGTTTGATGTCAGAGAATGATGGAGGGAGTTCACCTTCCTCATTACTCGTGTCCTGGAGTTGCTCCAGTACATATATTTTACTCCATTAGCCTGGTTCCCCTGAGAGGATATCTCCCATTAACTAGCACCATCTGCCACTGTGCACAGTTCAAAGTGACTAGAGCATCGTGTGCTGACACCAACCCATATTCCTGTATAAACACAGAATAACCACCTGGATATGATTCTGACCTGGAAAATTGAAACAATGCTGGAGAACTTTTTAATACAATTATGCTGCAAACTAAAGACATTTGAACATCTGCTCTGTCTCTTTGTAATGGAGCAGATGTGATGAAATCAAAACATAGTTTGTTATATGGCTATTATATTTGGCTGTTCATGATTAATATCAGAGATGATGTACTTTGTTTCAAAGCTAAAGTGACAAATGTTAAAATAAAAGCTCATTAAATTCCATGAAACTGTGTTCTTAACATTTAAAAAAACATTTTTGTTATAAATGAATAACCTTGAAGATGTTTGAAGGCTGCAGATGTCCTAATGTAGACTGTCTGTATTTTCATACGATGGATGATTTTACTTGCGGAGAACTCTATACTTTTGGAATCATTTAAAATACTCCAGTTATGAGACTGTTCCTTCTGCTTTCTACTGAAATCTGCTGCGTGACTGCACTCTCTGTTAATTTTATGGAAAATTAGAACTGGGTTTTATCTGTTTTGATTTTTGAGATGTTTTCTATAAAACACAGACATGTTACTCTACCTGTGCACTTGAGCAGAGCCAAGAGGATCTGGTTCTTTCCATCTGTAGAGGAAGAAGAAAAACAAGATTGAGCGACCGATTGTAACTGTATACCATCACATGTACATATGTGCACATGTGTGTGTGTCCACGGTCTACTAACCATCCACAAATCTCTGCAGGCTCTCCACCAGGGTTTTGATAGAGCTGGGCAGGTTCCAGGGGTCCTCCTGGATGTTCTTGTGAATAATGTAACGACAACGAACGGTCCAATCTTCTGTCTGGCGGAACTCTGTGTACATAAAACCAGGAAAGTGAGAGTGTGTAACTGTCGTGCAACAGCTGTATTAACAGCAGGATGATGACACCTCCTCTCACCTGTCAAGCATTCAACACACACACACTGCACACACACACACACACACGCACACACACACACACACACAAATAGATATGTACCTGGCTGGCTGTGGTCAGAGTAAAAGTGCTTGGTCTCCTCGCAGGCCTTGGCCATGACAGGTCCTTTGAGCAGGCTGTTGATGGAGTCGACCTATATGCAGAAATAAAAGCACATACGCACATATACAGACACGTGATTGTCAGGTAATCAGTCAGGCTTCATTTGTCCCTCTCCCCTCACATTCCATACATATTCCTTTCTTCTTTCAGCTACCTCATCTCTTACTCACACACACACACACACACACACACACACACACACACACACACACACACACACACACACACACACACACACACACACACACACACACACACACACACACACACACACACACACACACAACTCTGCAATAGCTTCTGGCGAAGGTCCTGCAGCATTAACAGCAACAAGGCTTGTGTTTGCAGGCCCCCTGAGCTGCTGTTTACATGTGGAAAGAACTACAACAGCCAGAGTGAGTGTACCTTGCAAATGGAGTCACAGGACATGTAATGCTAGTAAGAAGAGATGAAGCTGGATTTCTTAAACTGAAGCCATGTACCAGTGCGAGTAAAGAGAGAAAGAGTATTGTAAGGAGAGAAAGAAAGGAGGTCAAGTGAAAGATGAGAGAGAAAAGCAGGATCCTGACCAGAGGACAGAGAGCTCCACGAGGTAACTCAGCCCAGATGTGGACTGATTACTATCACAATCATCTGTTCCCAATGCTTTGGTGGCAGTGGTGGGGGTTTAATGCGTGTATGTTCTTGTTTCACTATCTTTCAGTTTTAAATCTTTTGGCTGAGCTTAAACTCTCAGTCAGTCCTCACTGAAGGTCACTGTTTTGTTGAAATTAGGATTAGACTGACGTGGTTTCCTGACATATCTGCAATGCCAGTCTTCATAAAAGAGATGAACTCCAGAACTAACCTGGTTGAAAAGGTGCTCGAGGCAGCCGTGCAGCTTGTCCTGTTTGTCTGATGGAATCCTCATGTCGCACGGCAGCTCATCACCTAGCAGCCAATAAACACCAAACAAAGAGTTGAGGAGAAATCACACATTTGGACACCAGCATTTATTTTTATTTGACCATCTGCATTTATTAAACACATCTCTATCCATCTGTTTTCATATAAATACTGATGCATCAAGTTGGAGAGGATGCAGAGTAATAAATCATTTCAATAGTGTGTCGCATTGTGGGCTGTTTGAGACTTGCTGTTGATAAAAACAAATTGATAAACAGCTGTGGACACATACTTGGCTTACAGCACAGAATGTGTTTGTTATGAAATGACGTGTCTAGAATATCTGACCACAGTCACCTCCAGGAAATATCTACAGTATTTCTGTTTGGAGTTTTGAAAGCATGACATATGACCAACATTATTACAAAATAGGAAATCACGTTGGCAAATAAAAGATTCATTCTTGTGCAAACACTCTTGATTTCTTGTCTTTGACACTCGGCAAGCATGTGTTTGCTTTAGCCTAGCTTATGTTGTTTATGTTGAATTTTTTTTTAGCAGTGTTGTCCATTTGGACAGAAACATTTTTTCTCATGTTTACTCATATTTGGACCTGAATGAATATTGTCTCATTTAAACCCTGATGTGCTAGAGATGAAACGTAAAAAATGTAAAGCTCTACATAATATATATTTACAGATGAACAAAAAAGATTTTTCTCTCCTTTACCTGATCCCATCTCGTCACTCCCGAGGTAAGAGCTGTTACTTCGCACACTGGTGTAGGACAAGACTGAATCTCTGTTGCTGTTGCATTCACTGTAGAAATGCATATAAACACAAACGCACATAGTTAGAATACATTATAAAGCGCAGGGTTCATTCCGTTCTTAAACCGCAGAGAGGATTTGGAAAGCTGCGTCTTGTAATTATGCCGCCGAATAATCCCTCTGATTGTAAATGCCTTTTCTGATTTACTGTATGTGAGACCAAAGGTAATTAAACGCTTCTCACAGAAACAACCACCACTGGTTTACACAGAGGAGCCTTCAGTGAACTGTAGCTGCATTAAAATTCAAAACAACTGAATGATTAGAAATGTGTACATAAGACTTGGACACTGAGATGCAGCTCACATATTCACACAAACACCTTTATAAACACATGTTCTTTTTGGATGCTGTGAGTGTCTTTTAGCTCAGATGTCAGTGTATTCTTTCATACTGGCGAGTGCAGATAACTTCAACCTGCCTCAGACAATTTTGCAAAATGACATAGTCTGGTATTTATAGTTATACGACTGCGTGATTCAACAAGATTACCAGGAGCATGTGGAAGATTTACGTGGCTCAAATTATACATCACTTCAAGTGAGCACGCTCGCGATCCCCTCAGAGGAGCTCTGAATGATTCACAAGTTGAATTACCATGACAAATGGCCTACAAGTGACTACGAGCTCAAAAACGACAACACTGGCTTTGTCTTCCTTTGTTATTCTCCTTTGCTATTTTGGCTGGAGGACAAAGTGGGGGAGCGGGGTGTGGATATCACCTGCCGAGTTATTCTGTGGTGCCTAATGTGTGCATGTGCAGTTGTGTGAATGTGTGTTTGTGGGGGGTGGGGCGGGGGGCTGGCAAAGTCAGAGCTGCTACAATTATGGCGAGAGAGTTAATATAACCATCTTTTAGTAGTTTGGCCTGAATTCTCTGTTGGCTTTTATTCACACACACTCACAAACACAAAGTTTTTGTCTTTGTACTCCTTCCCTCAGCAGATTTCAGGCCTCCTATTGCTTTTCTCTTTATTTGTTGCCTCATATACACACACAATTCCCTCTCTCCCTGTGTGTCCTGTGTTACTCCCCTTCTGGCTATCTGCTTCTGCATGTGCATAAACACTGTCTCTCTCTTACACACACATACACACACATACACACACACACACACACACACACACACACATACACTCACTCTCACACACACACAAGCACACAAGAGGTGATTTCCAAATTTAGCCACACACCTCCTGCCAAAAGTGTGAACACCACTGTGACAATTATCCTGCTCGTAGTAGCAGACCTGGCCTAAATCTAAACCACACACACACGCATGCACACACACACACACACAGGTCCCTTTCACAGTTGCATTGAAATATATACAGTGTGATGTATTCACAGCATTAAATACAGCAGAGAATACACTCATAACTGCACATTGGGATCCCAGTGAAAGCTCACCCTCCTCTGAGCTTGATTCTAAAACTGTAGTCATGTTCTATTTGCACACGGTCTATTGGTACATGTAGTGCTGACAAAAATAAAATGACATATATTAATGGACAAAAAAGCCAGCATGCATTGACATTTCTGTGTGTGCAGAAACATCTGGGAAAGCCAAAGTCTTAAATCACTGGAAACAAATTTGACCTGCACTTTCTGTTCAAGCTGGAAGGGTTCATTATGTCTACGAGCTAAGGTTCATTTACTGTCAGTAAGGGTAACATCTTGAGCTGGTTTGCCAAGAAAAAACTGTCTCGTCTGTTTGGGATTCTGTGTAGACTCTTGTTTAAGTAAACAGAAGGGATGAATAGGACTATTTGAAATACTGAACTACAAAAGAAGATCAATCACAGGTTGTCACTTGAGATGCATTCTGATACCAGGACTGAACTATAATCACACACACGCACACACATGGTGGGACACTAGAGAGCCAAAGATTTGTGGAAAACAAAATGTACCAGAGTTTGGAGCAATCACTCCTTTACTATGATTTCTTCACACACTCTTCTTTTCTGTCTTCAACCCCCTGTTTCTGTCTGTCTGTCTCTGTATGTATAATACCAGTCTCTTCTGTCCTTGTTCTCACATTATGTTCCTGACAAGATGTACTCGCCAGTGACCTCTGACCACAGAGCTCTGCTGTGTTCTGTCACCACTTCAGGCTTAAATGTCTGATTAACTCAGGAAGACAAAAAAGATTCACCAGCCTCTTCTGGAACACAGGAACACCAAAGCATGATTCATTCACAATCACACTACAGCCTTATGTTACCATCTTGAGTATTTTTTGCAAAGAGCTTCTGGAGTAAACACCTCACGATGTCTGTGTGTGGTGTGTGTAGGTGTGTGTGCTTCTGTTTGCGTGAGTGTGTGTGAGTGCACCACACATACTACAGCCTACATTTTCCTTTACATTTTATTGCAATGAGGTAGTCGCGTTTCACATGGCGTGGCCGGGGCCTTAATGACAGAGTGGGTGAGGAGGCCGCGCCCCAAACATTTGGCTCTATTATACACCAGCCCACCGCACCAACAACCAATAACTACAGCTTAGTGGGTGGTGGAGGGTGGGGCTCAGTGGAGCACTGCCCAGTTAACCGTGCACATACACACACTCTCTCACACACACAGAAACATCAGAATGTATTCACAACAAGTAAATGACATAACCAGATCTGACCAAAGTCATTTTTAGCCCTCGATCTTGGCTACAATGCCAACATCTGGAATGAATTCAAGCCTCCAATAGGGGGAAATGAGCAGCATTATAGGTTTGTAGAGTAGAGTAGAAAAGTTTGAATGTTGCTCATGCTGCAGTTACGTGTTAGTTACTACACAGTTTCAAATCCAGATGTGAGAGGGTGTTCGATGTCTCCTTTCTTGTGTTTTATAAAGATGTGCCTATACTGGCTAAATATAGATATTTAACAAACATAACCAATAATTGTACTTTTTAAGAAGCAGCTTCTTGAGAAACAAAGAATGAGATATGATCAGAAATTACAAGCAACTTCAGAAATCTGTTTGGTTTATTTGTGATGCAGTCTTTACCTGTAGGAGTCCCTGTAGCTCATTGTGTCATGACCCGAGTCCTCCTGGTCCTCCTCGTTCACCTTGAAGCAGACTCTTTTAATGCCGCCTTGCTCCACCTTGTCCTGGTCACAGCCATCCTCACAGGGGGCCAGAGAAGGTGGTTGACTCTGATCATACACAGGAGGCTCCCCACCTTCTCCTTGGAGTTGTGTCGGTTCGGTGATAGATGACAAGAGGCTGAAGGAATAAATCAGTAGATAAAATTATATCATTCCAAAACTTGATTGGCATTTCTTTTTAGCATGTAGAACGATACATATCAAGTGATATATTTTTAGCTGAAAGCTTTAGAGGTATGAGGTGTATTGGAATTAAAATCTCACGAAAAAGTCAAGACAGTATTAGGCTTTTATCTATATTATAATACACTCTGTCCTCACAATTCATCTATTCATCCACATTGTCACACCCCTTCCTCAGCACAATATGTGTCTCTTTCTCTTGATGTTATCCTGGCCTCACTCCCTGTTCCTGCACTGGGCCTGGCCCATAAATATTTTGGGCCTGAAGAATGTTCCTTTTGTAAATCCTCAGCTTTAAACAAGGCAAAGGGCAGATGGACAAAGAGAGGCTGACGAACAGCCTCGGGAGGCTGCTGTGGGGATAACAGCTCAAAGCTTTTTATGCACAGAACTCTAAATGTCACTGTGAAGGCTACAAAAATAGTCACTCACATATAAACACCAGTGGAATGCCAATATTTGATAACAACACCAGCTGTTGGAGCTGAAAAATATTTCCTGAATGAATTTATTTAATGGATGACACCTGACATGGAGACAGAGATAAGAGATTTATATTTGATAGTCACTTACACATCTATCTGAGCAACATACTGCTTCATCTCCCTCACAGCAACGTCCAGGCGGCTATACAAGTGAATGTAGGCATCCTGGGTTTCTGTGTCTTCCTGTTTGAGGAGGAAGCTTAACCCGCCTTCCCCGTGACAACTTCGCCGACTGTCTGACAACCCGTCACCTCCATCGACGATCACTTCGCCGTTGTCATCTACCTCATCCCCATCGAGGCCAGTACAGTTCCAGGAAGGAGCTCCCATGCTGGTCACACAGTGCTGAGTGTGGGACATGGGGTTCAATTGTGCTACAAGAGAGGAAAAAGAGGAGAGGAGAGGAGAGGAGAGGAGAGGAGAGGAGAGGAGAGGAGAGGAGAGGAGAGGAGAGGAGAGGATAAACATGTTTGCAGCGGGTAAATGAAACATCTTCACTCTCTGACAATTATATCTACAACAGATGTTCAAAACCCTATGAAGTAACACTCTTGTCTGTTCTCCATTTAGACTTGATGGAAAAAACAACTTCTTAAAGGGCACTTATGCAACTGATATGCACACAGGGAGCAGGATGCAAAACTGTTTGCTTGGGTTGAATGCCAAACTAAGCTGCAATAACCTGAGACATCCAAAAACTGCAGACAGATTAAGTTCTTGGGATGAACATAGATTGTGTACTATTATAAGAGAGCGAACCAATGAACAGTGCTTAGGGAAGACATTTGGCATTGTCTCAGGTAATAAGCCTTTTAATTCAATTCGGTGCCTGATTGCAACACTAAAGACTAGTGCCTGTCACCAGATAAAACATTGTGTCTGTCGCTGCTGTCTGCTCAAGCCTGCAGGATGCAGGCTGAAAGACACCAGAGCTGAATATCTCGTCATTACAACTGCGAGGCAGATGTCTGACTTGCAGCTGGTGCCTGTGGAACAATGCAAGCAATGCTAACTGTCTGCTGTCTAGACAGCTGTATTGCATTTTCATCTTTGCTGAGAGAAGAAAAGGTTCAGCAGCCAAGCCTAAAGGCTAATTAATAGCAAGCTGTGTCATAGTCCAGTTATACAAACAGAAGAGAGAATTTGTTTTCTGAATACATGGATAAAAGATTTCTTGATGTTTTGGTCTCTTATCAATTGCCGACACTACATTTCCAGTCCCTCTCTCTTTCTCTCACCCTTGACCTTTGCAGCAGCAGTGCTGAATGACTGACACACATTCCTGACTGAAACACTGCGACTTAGGCACCATCTTTGCTGACATCATTCATTCCCTTCTCATGTCAATAACATGAGTATGGCTTGGGGCTAATGGAGTCTTAATAGCAAACCACTCATTTAATTTACGATGGGAATCCTTGTTGATACCTTATGGCTACTGTGTGAGGGCTCAGGGTGACATTCCCTTCTCTGTGCTGCTGGGATTTAAATGGTCACAGAGGGTAATTAGTCAAAACGATCCCTGAGCTGGTGTTGAGTGCGTTAAGCTTTATTATCATGAAGGGGATGGATCTCAGTGAAGCTTAGTTTAAGCAGTTGAGTGTGTAACAGAGATTGTACTGATGTTTAAATCTCATCAGATGGCAGTGTATGCGTGTGTGTTCCCTCTACCTTGGTCAGGATCAAGGCCGAACAGAGAGTTCTTGCGCCCAAAGCGGATGCTGAAAGTCCTGCCAGCAGAGGTAGTGCTCTTGGGGTAAGAGACCTGCATGCAGTTGACGTGGCAGTTGGTCGGAACGAAGTCCATGCAGCCCAGTGGGTGAGGGCGAATGCCAGCCTGCCTGAAGGAGGGCCATGCCTTATTCTTCAGCTCCAGGGCAAACTGGATGAAAAAGGGGGATATATTATGGGGAGTAGGAGGTGGCATGACTGACAGCTTTAATATTTACAGTATGTGTTTATAATAAACCCAAACACGGTCACCATAGCAGAAAATATGACCCAGGAATGCAAAGTAACGACAGACAAAATGAAGGTTCATGATGTAAAATAATTGTCAAGTTGATGAAGGTTCTCAGTCATCCAGGTCATGGTAATTCTAAGTGCTGTATCGTAGGCAACTCGACAACATAATTTCTTATGCTAAGGGAATAATTGAGAAACTCAGGAGGATCTTCAATAAACATCACATCCCAGTTCACTTCAAACCTACCAACATGGTGAGGCAGGAACTTGTCCACCCTATGGACAAAACACCCGGGCATAAACAGAATAATGTAGTTCATGCTGTTCAATGCAGCCAGGGCAGCATAGATTTCTACACCCGGGTGACAAATCATCCTCTAAAAACAAATGGCACAACACACAAGGGTCAACTCCTCAGGTCAAGTCTCTGTTGTCCACTTACATCTGAAGGAGAGAAATCATTCCTTTGAGGACAACAATGTAAAAAACCTGGGCCTGAAAGGACAGATTGTTTGAAAATGGAATAAAATAATTCATCTATGTCCAACAGATGACTATCTTTGAACAGAGGAGCAGGCCTTTGACATTATTTATCACCCACCTACAATGCAGCGCTGAGTTCCCTCCCCAGACACCTTAACAGCCATTCACACTTGGGCTCACCTAGCCCTAGCAACCAACATGAAGCCTGGCTGGATCAAAGACCCTTAAGGCCCCCACACACAGCCCAGACTCAAACCAACAGCCAACTGCCTTTATCCGACCACTCCACTGCCTCTCGTCTGACCCGTTTGGCAGAAAAGCTGCACTGAAACATACCGCCTCGGCGGCTACCAATTACCCAGTAGCGTGTCCTTAACATCGGGTGGTGCTAGTCTCATGTCAATAATCCAAAACATGAAAATGGGAAATGATGGAACGGGGTGTATAGCGCACACCATAGAGCTCAACTGTGTACACAGAATTCCACCCCTCCCACAAACCTGAGCTGATTTGCTAGCACACCACAAATCAGAATGGTCATACAGCTAGCACACAACCAATCAGAGTATCCAATGGCTCAGACGGCCAACAGCAAATGTTCTCAGACTTCACAAGTTGAATCGGAGCAGATGCTGTTCACACAGTTCCAAAAGATTCCAACGCAGCTGAACACACCAAACAGATTTGTTCCCGAACTCATCGGAGTCTCCCCGAATGCTTCAGATGGCCAACGGTTGGCACAGAGTTTAAAACTCCCATCCAGTTAGTTAGATTTGAAAAAGCCTCTTGGATGAGAGGTGAAAACATCTTCAAGAGGCTGAAACACATCCAGTTGCCTATGATACAGCACTTAGAGTAATCGTCAAGTACTTTACAGACTTCCCATTGGTTAAAAAGAGGACTTGCTGTTTTGAGTAACAGAAAAAAATGTAAGGACAAGGTTAAGAACAAGAGATTATGTCTATTATCATCAAATTTGTTTTTAGTATTTCTGTATGATTAATAGACACGCATCAACACAAGAAAGGCGGCTACTCTTCAAACCTTTAATATGTGTTTATAAGTTAATTTCAGAAATTAGGAGACCTTCTTTTATGTAACGAGTCACATGGATGCATTGAACAGAGTGCAGAAGAGTGTCTTATTACCTGCTGATAGCTGCTGATACGCCGTCGGATGCTCTCCAGCTTGGTGTCACAGATTTGTCTGAACTCGAACTGAGGCATGGTAACCACTCGGTCGCTCTGGGAGATGAGCTGGCTGCAGTTCCGAACAAAGAGGCTGTCATCACCAGAAAATGCCTCCAGGATCTGTAGGGACAAGAAACATTGCTAAGGACTGATCTCTCCTACAATAAAGATTAGAAACATGATTACAATCTGAGTAAAACTAGTGTTTCTAGTAGCAGCAATGGTTTCTTTTTTCATCTAGTTAAACAGTAAGATTTCCAACTCCAACAACTGAAACCACCAGTGAAGCAAAAAATCCCCTGGCTGCTTTCAGATCCTGTCATAATAGTACAAGTTAAATAAATATTAGTGACCCACAAACTGGTGAACAGCCAAGTTGGGATCTTCTATGATTTACGTACATTATACAACTATGAAATTAATGAAAGTATGACTTGTGGTGTTTTTCTCCTCATTATCTTACTCATCAGCTTAAAGCAGCAACAAGAAGCTTTAATTTTGTGTTTGATTCTGGCAGCCCCTGTGGACAGAATCAGTATGGGCAACACCACTTCCTATGCTAATTATCTTGATCCGGCTAGAAGGCAAGATGGAACATACTTTTAACACTAATTTTCTTTACTTAAGAGCAAAACATATGTATTACGTAATATTTGTATTTGTGTATATGCAAAAATAACAACTGTAATACGATGATTGTGAGATAAAACTTTGTTTTAATTTCATCACTGTTCATATAGCTTAGTTATGTTAACCAAGGTTGCGCAGTGATTGCTGGTTATTCTGTTGATCTAAAGCTAAAGTTATCAACATTTCCTAGCATTGTTATGTCTTCAAGACAATAAACCAAAAGAAAGATATATCTTGGTAACGTAGCCAACATAAAGCATTATATGTTGTAAGCCAGTACCACACTACAAAGCAGCTTCGGTCCTCAGGCTGTGAGACTTAATTTTTCAGAAATCCGGCCCACCTTAGCCGTGAGGCTGAAGCAGCCTTTGGGCTCCACCATCTTCTCCAGGACGTGGCTCTTAATGCCGGCAGTGCTGACGTATTCGTAGACGACACCATGCTCCAGATGGACGTTATCGACTGTCATACTGACCAGAGGCAGCTCATCGGAGAGGGAGAGTCTGCTCAGCCGGTGGTCTGTGGAGCACATTTTTCATCAATCATGTGCACTTTTCATGCAAGTAGCAGTAATTGTGTTCATTTGATATATGCCTCTAAAATAGTGCAAGTTTAGTGTTGTGAAAAAAGATAAAACACAGAAATAGATTACCCTAAGATGTTATTGACCAATCCAAAATCCAAAAAAGAAAAAAAAACCCTAAAGTAATATTAAAGATCTATTCAATAATGACACATGTAAAGGTACATAGTCTTTGGACTTTAAGTACTGCATGTGTATAGCATGTAGAAGAGTTATTTTCAAACAGAGACATTTCTATATCCAAAGCAAATGACCTGTTGTTGAGGCCACTTTTACTGACATAATGATTATGACCCGATTCAGAGTTGATCTGAAAATTGCATTCTAGGTGGATACAATATTCTGATGTAATGTCTTTGGTGGTGACAGATTAAAAACAACAAAAACATCAAGCCGATAATCAATATACACAGACACACAAAGCTGCTACAGTTCCTATCAAAAGGGCACACCCTAGTAACACTAATAGCCTTTGCTGACCAATGGACCACACACAAATTAATGTTCACAGCTATTGACATTTGCTTACAGGTACAAAACATACACATTTAAGAGTGCTTTCTTGAATGATTCCACAGTAACTTCTTAAAAACTCCTCAATCAGAATTTCAAAATGTATGTTTGTATCATCTAAAAAAATAATATTCAGGAATTTTTTTTTTAAAAAAAGGGCTATTTAGGAAGATGTAGCATTATGTCTCACCTGTTCCATTGGTGCCGTTCTCCTCCTCGTGGTCAGAGCCATTCTCCACTGGATAAGGTCTGAAAGGGCTCTCGTCCTTCTCACCTGCACCTCGGTCTCTTTCTAGTTCTTCCACATCCTCAAATGCACGATACACCCATTGACACTAGGACAAAAAAGATCAGATAGAGATGAATGGTCAGAGTATATCAATTAACACAGCCTCTGTACATGGGGCGTGAGCTCTACCAACTGAGCAACTGTGGCACCCTGAATGTCCAAATTATTTTAATCCAGTTAAAAAAGGGAATATCATTAATAAATAAAAAATATTTTAAAAATGTGTTTTAAACAAAGCAGAAAATGTGTGCACACCTAGGAGAAACAGACTTTAAAAGCAAGAAGCTGATGTATTTCTACATGCCCTGTGAACACTTTTCACCTGACGAGGCAACCAGTGCTGACTGCACCATCCCAAACTCGACCGAGCACTCAGCCACCTCAACAACATCCTGGAAATCTATCATGTTGTTAAATGAACAAGCAAACATTTGCAGGAACCAGTCCAAAATAAGACTGCTCAGCTGAGCCTGTTCAGGAGCAGCTGAATAGAACAAAACAAAACAAAACAAAACAAAACAATGTGCTTATACAGTCAGGAAGACATCTTACCCTGACTGTAGCCCTGTAAAATACAGCCTGGAGCCAAACATATTTAAACAACCTGACAAGCGGTTTGCAGTTTGAACAGTGGTAGCATGGAGGGTAAATACTAGTATCCAGTTATGACTCTGTTTGAAAAATAAAACATTGTTACTCTAAAAAATATTCAAACATCCTTGCCGACATGAGTGGATGAAAATTCAGTGGAGAGAGGCAAGCTGTTATTTGTAGCTTTGGGCTACATTTGCACTCCAGGCAGGATCTCGGGCTGAGAAATGTTCAACTCTCACTACATTTGGCCTGCAGTGACAAAGTGACAGCCAGCGATTTATGTCTTGAGATCAGAAGGCCACCCACTGCTGAAGCCTAGAATGCAGATGAAGTGAAAAAACATGTTGTAGGATACCACTTTAGTATCACACAGAGATGAAAAGGTCAGTGAAGTCCTTTAAGATTTAACATGTTTTTCACTTAGTTTCTGTGGCTAATTCAGCTGTACATGATGTTACTGCTGTTGTATGTACTGTCTCAGAGCAGGAATGTCTGGGTCACCGAGGTTCTCTGGTCTGTAGGAATGTGAATTTAGTGAGCTGTCTGATACTAACTGATACTAATCGTGCTTACTTGTGGTATTATTTAAAATGTAGTTTAAATAAAGTACACAGGGAGTGCTCTGGTACAGTGAGAGCCACATCTACACACACACACAAATGGACTTAAAAACACACTGTGCACCATGTACAGAGTGAGATGATGAATCCCAGATTGTATTTAACTTTAAGTAAATGCTCTGCCCCGTTACAAAACCTGCTGCGATGAAGAAAAGATTATATGTGAGTGTTTTCATGTGTCCCCTCACCGACTGGGGAGGCTCCTGGTGAGTGTGCTGCGCAGTGAAGTGCTCCAGGACCTCTTGGTAGTCACTGTGGTTGACGTTATTGCCGTTGACCTTCAGGATGACCTGGCCAGGCTGAAGACCCGCCCCTGCCGCCTCCCAGCCTACAGTATGTCAACACGGGATCAGCGGTCAAAGGTCACAGTGTGGTATAATTACAGGGGAACTGTATACAACACATTGGCCTATTATGACATAAAAAAACATTGAAAAGTGCTGCACAGGTATCTCACATATTACAGAAACAGCCCCAAAATACCTCAATCAAAGTACATGAGTTCACTTTCTCTGGGTGTCTCTTAATAATATCATCTGTACAGAATGTCACCCCTTTTGTTCCTCCAGGAAAATAGAAAATTACTCAGTTCGTGCTGTAACACGCTGTACCCAGCTCCTAATGGCTTTACAGCCTGGCAGTCCAATCAACACCTCCATCATCATCCTCTCCGACCTAAAAATACCAGCGCTGGCATCATTTCCCCCCAAGGTGCCAGCTATTACCTAACCCTGGGGCTACTTGACCCATGCATGGATATCACACACGGGAACTGATTTAGGAGCAGAAAAAACAACTCAGATGGAAAAAAATGCTCCTCAAGACACTGGGGAAAAAAAAAGAAGGCGTAAAGAGACAGGAGGGAAAGAAGAGAAAGAGGGACAACTGAGCGGGAGAGAAAGCAGAGAGGTCCCCCTGCCATAATAAAGAAAGTAAAACCAGGAGATCACATTCCTTCCATGCACCAATTGGTGGCTTCTCTCCTTGCTGTTTTTGTGCATGTCCTCTCCCCCTCCTGTCTGGTTTACACATTGGGATTCATCCCTCATTCAATTTGTCATAAATCTCTCATTTTTCTATTTCGAGTCTGTCAAAACATCTGCTGAGGAGGTTGTGAGGAAAGAGCAGGGGGTAGAAGAAAAGAGTTGGTGTCTTTTCAGTAACCTTTTGCACTTTCATCTCTGAACACAGAGCATTGTGTGTGTGCACACGCATGTGTGTGTGTTTTAAAAGCAGAGTTCGGCCTATTAGGGGTTTGAACCTTGACCACAGGCTGTCTGGCTGACAGGTGGCCATAAAAACCTAATAGAGCCTCACTAAAAGCAGAAAGTAACAGGTGGTTAGAGGCTAGAGTTACCTCATCTTTCCCCTGAATTCAGCCAGAATTATTTGTCTTTCCAAAGCAGTTAGTAGGACTGATGTGCAACAATTTCTTACAAATCTGTTCCCAGAACTCCGGTGTTGGGGTCATAATCAAAACATGTCACTTGTAGCTGAATCTAAGATATATGGATTGAATTACGTCTCCCTGGGAGTTGTGAACTGTTAAACCACTCAACAGACTACTTTTACACATCCAAACTATTGGTGTCCTTTTACCTTTAAAAACAGTATTTTACACTATATCCTTACTTTCTTGTGACTGTCACTTACCTTTCCTGACTGCATGGACATGAGGAGGGGCCGAGCCACAGAGTCTGAAGGAGAGGCTGTGTGGGTTGTCGGGGATCTTCACGATCCTGGATGAGAAAAGACCAGTCAGACCAGTGCATCATATGCGTGTGTGTTTGTGTGTTTGTGTATACCAGTTCCTTTGGGTGTTTGTGTGTGTTCCCTCACTCCTTGGCCTTGGTGGTGACCAGCAGCCGCAGAGAGCGTCGTATGCAGAAGGACTGGCTGATCATGGTTTCCACTTCGGAAAAGGATCTGAGGAACAGCAGGTCCTCGTTGATGGTATGGATCTTCCTGCCCACTTGCAGGCCAGCCATCTGGACAGAGAGACAGACAGACATGAGACAAAATGTTGTTTAGGTTGGTTCAGCTTTCAGGTAGTTTTAGGTATGGCCCCTAGTGAGACCTCAACTGTTTGCTGTATTTCTCTCAGAAAAAGCACGATTCATGTTTTTACCACACCACACAAGAGTGTGTGTTACCCAGAATCAAATGCCTGTTCAGTATATGTGCCTCCAAGGAGCGTGACGGAAAACAAACCAAAACATAACAGAAAAAAATCACTGCTAAGTGTTTTCACAGCCTGTTCTGTCTTGTCATGTATTTTCCAGCATATAAACAGGCTTTAACCAGGAGGAGAGCATATCAAAATAGGCTGCTAGATAAGATTAAGATGTGTGATATTTACACCTGCCTGCTGGATTTGCACATATTTCCTGATTGAAGGGTTACTTTCAAATTCCAGAGATTAACTTTATTTACATTCTTCTCTTAATGTGGTCACTTGTTTCTGCCTGCAAGTAGCAATGTCAGATCTTGACTCTTTCCTTTAACTGGATACAATTTGATCAGTCACAGTGCATTTAAATGCATGGAAATACAGTAAAAATGTCACACATACATAAATCCTCACAAAGTATCAAAAATCCTCGGCTTTGCGCAGTCAGGTTTCTGCTTCTAAAATCCCTTTTCATATGAAAGACACACCGCACCAGCAGCCTGCTACACGTCAGTAAATGCAGTCATCTTGCTCATCTTCAGTCACGTTGTGAGAATAATGCAGCCTCTGTGTGTTCGCTGTGTGAGTCTAGTGTCCTGGGCACAGATCCGGTGAGGTGGCCTCGGCTCAACCGGGCCCCAAGTCTGGATAACGGCCCAGGATGGATGCAGGAATGACTAGGAGGAGCCATGGCCATCTGAATGTGGAAGGGTGTGTGTGTGTGTGTGTGTGTGTGTGTGTGTGATTATACAGCATGGGTGCATGTCTACACGTGACTTTCTATAATAGTATCATATAGTCAAAGAGCCCTGTGTGTGAGTGTGCGTCTCCCAGCCCTTTCAGAGCCCCATGGGAATCAGCTGAGCTTCATTCACTATGCTGGCACATGGGCTGTGTCACAACTAGCAATCCTGTTATTGTGGGGCATGGTGGAAGTGGGGTGTGGGGGACGAGAGCCAGCAGAAGAGTGAGGTCTTAGCAGGCACAGGAGAAAAAGAAAGATTATCCAGATAGTGACTGAGAAGAAAGGCAATATGGGAAACAAGGCTTTGAGCAAAATAACAGAAAACTTGAACCAGAAGGACACGTGAGAAATTAGGGTAAATGAAATGGTGGGGAGAAAAATAGAATAAACCATATTTCTGAAGAAAGGGTTTTCCATCACTGGACCAATGGGGAAAATAATATTCTGCAAATGTAGGTATCATCCTGTGTTTTTTTTATCTGTACATAGGGGGTTTGGTTGTTTGTTACCTGTCCTATCAAAGTGTGATTACTTAAAACAAAAGCGAAACCACAGAAAAACAAGGAGAATGGTATTGCATTAGCCAAAGCATTAAAGTGTGAAGGTGGTGATATTATTTGCATCAGGTTGAAAAACGTTTTCTTTTTTTTTTTTGTTACAGCAGTAGCCACAGATGTGACAATTCCATTGTTATTTTTAAAGGCTGCTCCTGAACATAAGAGAAATTCTGAAACATTCAATAATCATGCATGTTTTAAATGTTTTGTCACAACCCTATCAGCACTTTAAATAGCACTGGGCGAGTAAAGTGGTGTTTGACAATTAAGCATGCATAATGGCTCTCCAGCCAATCAGAGCGAAGTATAGCAAAGGGAGCAGAGGTAGACTGACAGCAGACGTCAAAACAGTAGACAGCCATTACCTACTGGAACAAATGCCCTGAGGCAGGAAGGAGATACACTGTGTGCATTAGCGTGTCTGTGTGTGTGTTTGTGTGTGTGTGTGTGTGTGTGTTGACCATTACCTCAGCATGTGAGCCCCTGGTGACAGATTTCACCACAATGGCCTTGTTTTTCTCCTCGATCTCAAAGCCATAGTCTTCCTCCTCGGGGTGAATCTAGCAGAGAAAAACACCTAATTATTCCCATATTTACACTGGTCACTGAGTGTTAGAATTAAATGTCTTTAGCTAGTGGAACAATAATTGCCATGACATACATGTTCAGATTCATTTTTTTTTTGCCAAAGTGTGCACCCTATAAATATATTGTAATGTATACATCTCTTACATGCTCTTGCTGTAAAAGACAATTTGCTTTTGCAAAAGCAATTTTGCGTGGTTGTATTTATACAAACTATCCATATATTTTAACAATTTAAATAACGCAAGTTTGCAATTTGTGGATTTAATTGCATATCAGATGCCTTTCCTCTTTGTTTCTTGAATTCGGTTCCCCAGCGGGACGAGGCTTAGTTAAACGCTGTCATCACCAAACACATTAACCGGCTTCCATTAGGTAAGCTGTTGGGGCCATCTTTTCCTGCTGCACAGCCCTGATAAGATGGGGATCTCTGTTGTTACATCAAAGTAGATGGCTGTGGTAAATAAAGAGTTCCTGCACTTTGCTTCAATAATAGCCATGAGGGAGGATTAGTTTTGCTAATCAAGGAAAAAAGCATTTTCTACTTCATATGGAGGGACAGATAGTCTGCCTTCCCACCCTGATATGAAAAGGGATGCTACTGATGCTTCTAGGTTCTCACAAAGATAGTTGACTTGACAAAAACAGTTCACTGTCCATTTCAGCCTCTG
The DNA here is from genome assembly GCF_904848185.1 of Acanthopagrus latus. Taxonomy (NCBI): domain Eukaryota; kingdom Metazoa; phylum Chordata; class Actinopteri; order Spariformes; family Sparidae; genus Acanthopagrus; species Acanthopagrus latus. The sequence continues at coordinate 23,823,633 of NC_051045.1, read as the reverse complement.
GAAACTGCTGTCTGATAGACCCAGTACAGTGTAGACTGACCATGAAGACTATTTTATGTGCCAAAATAAAGAGAAACCACATTCTATTCACTATGAAAAGGCTTTATGTTATGTGACCTATTGCATGAATTATAATGACAAAAGGACATTCGGGCTATTTTGCTGCTTTGCAGTTTGTTTGTTATTTGCAGCAGCTGCTTTAACCTATTTACAGAACACAAGGTAGACCACAATTAAACATCTCACTCTTTCTCACTCCTGATGCTTATCTCTCTTGGGGGTTTCTTCTCTTCACTCTATTCTCTCATCACCTGATCCACATGATGAAGATTGTTAAATGTCAATGTATCACCAAAGACGACGGAATTTAAATATGCATGTGGTAAAAGTAAACATCAATGATGATGATTTGAATTTTACTAAGCTTCTGTGTTATTAGATTAAGCCTGTTAGAAAAATAAATATCAGGGTCCATCACTGGAATGACATGAAAGGTCAAAAGTGGTGAGTCATTTTTAACAGGTAATGTGTAAAATATCCAAACTGGGCTCACCACTGAGCTCAGTTTCATGCCTGTGCACTAAAATGTAATGTTTCCATCTTTCAAATAACTGCACAGTATATCTGACTGCAAAAATCGGCTCCAGTCACCCCTCACATTTCAGTCTCTTATCTCAACAGGAACACAAAAGGGACTTTATCCAAGGCAGAACAGTTGATTATATTTCCACAAGACAACAGTCATTAAGATTCATACTGATCAGTGCGAATTCAAAGGTGTTTACTATCATCAAAGCAGCCTCAGGTCCCATGAGGACGAGAAGCGTTGTGTCTGTGTGTATAGTGATGTTAATTACATCTAGTTGAGGAGATCAGGAACTTACCGGAGTTAAGATGATAGGAGAAGCAAGTATATCACTTCAATTGGCTATACAGTACAGTCATGTTACATAATATTGCGCGCGCGCGCGCACACACACACCCACACACACACACACACCCACACACACACACACACACACACACACACACACACACACACACACACACATCGATCCATTGAATCCATCCACATTGATCCATTGTTTCACCCTGAACGGTGATTTTGATTTATTTTGTTATTGTTGCTGTTGTTGTTGCTGCTGCTGGTAGTATCGCAATGTGCTAAATTTTTTTTTTTTTGTCCTCCAGATTTAACAGAAACCACAAATTTAGTTGGACACTGTTACAGTAAGTATCTGCGTGACCATGCGTGAACATAGAAATACATGCATTTATATGTGTTCCAGCTCACCACCAGGGACTTGACCAAGATGTTTTCGATGAGTTTGAAGTCATTGCGCTGGAGCTGCTTGCTCTTAGTGCTGGTTCCCTCCATTTCTTCATCCGCATAGAAACGAAAGAACTGGGATTCATCTTTGAACTCACTCTTCTCCAAGACTTAAGGGGAAAAACACAGAGCATGTAATCAGAAAGCTGATGGAAGAAAGTAATAACATGACAAATAGCAATGGGTCCAATCCCGGATGTTTCAGATAGAAGTTGTACTAAAAAACAATTATGCTGTGCTAATGAAGGGCCAAAAAAGCAAATGCTAAAACAATTTTAGCATTAGTTTTGACACTAAGTTGTTGCTTGACTATTAACTACCCACAGTGTGTTTGTGCTTACACAGCCTTAATTGAAGGTCTTGTTGGAAAATTGGACCTTGTAAGTGATAAGTGTGTTACATGATGGCAGGAGCCCTGTTTTGCCAGTCATTTGCAACTTCAGAGTCCCGGGCAATCTGTGGTTCTCTCCATACAAACGAGCGATTAATTAGTTCATCAGCTAATGATGCTAGCAGGAACACCTGGAGCCAATCCACATCTGGGTCGTAGCCAGCTCAGGCCAGCGCTAGAAAAGATTCTCTAGAGGACACGAGAAAACCGTCTGCTGTGTGTGTCTGAGTATGTTTGGAAAGCCCACTGTTGGAATGAGCCGCACTCTTAACACATGGGGCACTTCAAAGAGGCGAGGAGCACATTATAGATGCTTCTCCAGTCACAGCAAAACACACCACATTAGAACTACTGTAGGTTTATGAATGTGTCTCTGAGAAGGAGCCAAGCCACTGAAATAAGTCCCTCAGTTACAGTACATGAGTATTTATTATGCTAAAGAGCCGTTTAGGGCAGAAACTAACGATCAGTTGTTCAATTCTTATCTCAATTAACCAATCTCTTGTTTGGTCAATAAACTGTCAGAAAATGACAATTCACATATGAAGCTGGAATCAGAGAATCTTAAAAAGATACCAAATCAATTCAATAGCTGATGACAAATCGATTAACTGATCCAGCTTTACCCCTGTGTAAACCCTGGCACTGAATCAAAGGAAGTTCTGCGCTCTTTCACGATAATGTTCTGCTCATGATGGTTGTCCGTTTCCATCTGCATGAAGTCAAAGCCCTATCATTAAACACCACTACAACAGGTGCAAATACAAAAGTATGCCTAAAATAAAAGCATATTAACTGTACTGAATGCAGTTTAACAGCTGGCACAGACATCAGCTCCCTTTCAGCCTTTTGATGTTCATGTTTGGAGTGAAGCTATGATATGGGTCGAAGATTTTACTGTGCTCGAGGGAATTAAGAAAAGATCCCTCTTGTTTGTGACACACAGGAGTTGGTGACATTTGGCCCAAATCTTAAACACATTTCACAGATATGAGACACCCATCTGGGACCTAATGTTAGGTGTAAAAATCTGCAAGGCCACTGTAAAATGGGCCTTGGACAGGCAACACTAACAGCCAAAGGCACCCAGCTGTTCAGAGATTTGGAGAGCATCTGGCACCCTCAGGTGAACAAAAGCCTTCACAAACTGATTACACACACTCTTACATGCGCCAAACCCACCCGTGCTGGCCTAATGCCAAATCAAACCCTGAACGTGAGTTATTTCCTGTGAGTCACATAAGCTGTGGTTGTATAACAGCACCTATTCAACTAGAAGGAGTGCTCCTCCGGAAACTGTTGTTCCTGAATGACACATCCATAGTTGCGCACAAATGCGGCAAAATCGTCATTTAAATGCTGAGGTCAGCTGACATCATCCAAAGGTCAAGAAATCAGCATTAAGACTAATTCTCTTGGACATTTATTTACAATACCCGGGGTGCAATTGAAATTAGTGTTACTACTTTCCTTATCCGTAAACTTAACATAAAAGTCTCCTATCTACTAAATGCAAAAACAGTCATCTATTTAAAAGAGACACGTGTCTGACAACATGAGCTCCACAGCAACTTTAACCAGGGATTTAAAAAAATGTAATGACCATGGACGCTTGGCCATGACAAAATGGATCCCATCAGATATCTTTTACCCCAGGGAGGATTTTAGTTTTCCCTGGTTTAGTATTGATTTACATTGCTGTTAATGTAATAGATAAGAAAAATGTGATGGAAAGAAAGTCTGTGGTTAAAAGGATCATTATCTACACCTATATTTAATGTTTCAATTACATGAAAGTGACTTTTTGGCCTAGGAATAATAAAACCAGCCTTATGACACAACTAATGGAGGACATGCACTGCTGTATATCTGGTGATATGCCTGAAGGGTAACATGCGAAAGGTGTTTATAACAGACTTGTCGATGAATGATAAGAGCACGTAAGGACGGATAAAAGGCATTTAACTATGTATGATCTTCCCACCAGAGAGGAGACTCATAATTACATTTAGACAAACACAAAGAGTCAATGAAGACAAGGACAGGAAAGAGACAGAAAGAGGAACCAGGTGAAAAACAGCAGATGTGCTGACTAAGGACTAAAGAGAGTGACTTGAGGAGAGGTGAGGAGTGCAGACAGGCTGAGAGGAGAGAGGTCATGACCCTAAAGAAGGGCAGGGAAGAGAGAGAGGTATAAGAGAACAGGTGACACCTTCCAACAGATGGTAGAGGGACGCTGGTGTATGTATGAGTGGCGCTGTGGCAAGGGAAAAGTGAAGGTAAAGCCATCATAAGAGTACCTTGAAGTGGGTGTGTGTGTTTAAAGTAGAGTGAACTACAAACACTTGATGGAGTATTTACAAATGGGATTTGTATGCTTGTAATAATGTGGACATAAAATCTTTGACATTGTATACATTCAGATTTATGATGTGTACTTAGTACTGCAAGGCCTGTTAATGAGAAGCATGTGAAATAGTGCTAGTGTAACCTATTCTAATGCAACTCACTACAAGGACAACTGTCCAGTATCCCTCTGAAACAGCCATAAATTAGCTGTCAACGAGTTCAGAGGAACAATAACTATCTTTCTTTTAGACATCAGTCTTCGTGCTTAATTCACTGTTTGAATCAGCAAGTGCTGTCATCATGTCACTTCTTCCATTACTAAATACTTATTTTAAGTGGTTGTCACTTTAAACATAATACACTTGGCCAGTGAAAATGACCAATTCAATTTTATGGTCATGGTTCAGTGGACTGACCCAGACAGCCATGTAGCTACGCCAAACAGCTCTGGTTAGGGTACACTGCTAATGCTGTTTACATTCAACACACTGGGCTCGAACCAAAGCCGCTCCACTACAATGTGGTCAGTGAGGTTACAGACTTGGCTGGACTGGGTATGCAAATTTACGATGGTCCTTTTTCAACTATGACGGCATGACAGAGCTAATATTACATTTTTGTGGGCTGAAAGAAGGACTGACTGGGAGACAAAAAAGGGGCAAAATACAAAATCAGGTAATCCAACAGAAAAAAAGGAATTACCATGGAAGATTAAGAGAATGATCAGGTAACACAACAACAGCGTGAAATTAAATTCAAACCAGAGCTGTTGCAAAGAATTTATCTAAATAACTGAAACTGAAGTTGTAAAAATCCCAGTCAGTTTGTGAGGTTTACCCATCCTTTATGTGTGTGTGTCACAGAGAATTAAACTGACCATGGTGCATGAAGCCATTGTTGCAGAGCCCCACACCCAGCATCACGGCATCCTCTCGGGTCGAGCAGTCTCCCTGGGAAACCAAATCAATGACGCACACGGTTGGTCAGTCACAATGCCTGTTTACACCTTTTCAAACACAGCAGACTGCAGCACCACTGGCCTGAGGTAACAGTATGTTTGTCAGAGTGGTGATGATTAATTGTGAGCCAGGACATGTTATAATAATATCTGTGTGTAATAAAGATAATGAGGGACTGTCCTTGGCTGCACTTTTCAAGGTCACTAAACGGTGAAAAATGCAAAACAATGGTAAAAAAAAACAAAAAAAACAAAACACAACCCCCTGGTGCTTTTATAGTGCTTTGATTAAATGAAATAGACATTTTTACCTGTAAGAGCAGCCAGTCAACCAGTTTATTGGCAGGCACCACAGATTTAAAGGTTTTCAGATGGTGATCTCTATCCCTACAGGAGTGAAAGAAAAAGTCAGTTCAAAATGTATTTTTACAGTACAAAGCATGTGAAATGAAAAAAAAAGCCTACTGTCTGACAGTAGGTTATGTTTGATAGGTAACAAAGACAATGCAAAACATTGTCTGTTATCTTTATGCAGTGCTTCATTTTTTGAGTAACAGATGAAAAGATTATCTCATCTTAGTCAGAGAAAGTGAACGTGCACATTATTTCTTTTATTTCCATGACAACACCCCTATGATTAGAAGTACATGCAGATACAGTACTACATGTGCTGCAGAGCAACAGACTACTACAGTTTTCTAAATCTTGTCAGAACAACTCACCTTCATTGTACTTTCATTATCTGATTTCCTGAGCTTTTTTGAGATACCATTAAGAACCGACAGCTCAACACTTCATATATGTAACAGGAAACGCAGAGGGTGTGGTTGATTGTGTGACTTGAACGAAAGCGAAGTGCAATACCCGTGTAGTGCACAGGTGGACAAATAGCTCACTGATTGCAGATATTGCTTTAAAACAAAAAGTTTGAGCTGCTCCCTGACAGATTTTCTGAATCATCCTCTACAGTGTAAGACATCTGTGGCATTTCCAAGATTGGTTTTATTAGGTTTTTGTCTATTTTCTTGCATGTTTCTATTCTTATTCACTGCATTTTAATGTTATGAAACCGGCAGGCCCCCTTGTCACTCAACAAAGTTTAATAAAACAGATGCAGTTTATGATTATTTATGATTCATAAAATGCAATACATCCATCAGTAAATTAAATTATAATTAATGGTTGCTGTATACAATGCCAATTTAGTGATGGATTAAAAAGCCAGGCCACATTACATAATATGTGGCTGGCAAGTAGAGGGCTTGCCTTTGTATGTTAATAGGATTTGTCCCTGAACCAAAAGCTCTTTGTTTGCACCGACTGCAACCCCAGGCATTTCAATCAACGGGTGAGTGATGGAGGGAGAGATAGAGGGATGAAGGGGGAAGAGTACGAAGGCAGGGGTGTTTGTGTGCTTGGGTGCATTTGAGGGGGTGTCAGAGGGAGAAGATGTGTGTTTCCTGCGTTTCTGTACGAGCACTTCGGTTATGACTCGGGACTTTCAGGTGGAAAAAACATTTCTGCAAAGTGAGATCATTCTTCCATTTTTACAGGACTAATTTCAGTTTCAGGATTACATTTAAATGTTCTCCTAACCTTAATTTAAACCTTGGTTTTTGTCAAGATTTAGTATAACAGTAAGACTCTAGATTAAACAACCAACTATTGGGGCACTGAATTTGTATACTGACATATAAGAAGTCAGGCAATGGTGTGTGTTAATGTATACTGTAATGTTTATATCTCTAAGTATGTTTACTGTATATGTAAGCAAGAGACTGAGAAAGAGTGCCTGTGTGTCTGAATGCGAGAGAGGGTGAGAGCATAAAGGAGAAATTAAAATTGATCGATGATGTTAAAAACATTTGCAGTCTTCATTTGGACTCCCACTTACCCTATGTGAATGCAAAATGTACTAACATACATTCAGCTAGCCCACAGACTAAAAGTCAAATGCTTATATTATGTGACTCTCCTTAATCCATTAAGAGCTACCTCATATAGACCTCCAGTCATGAAGACCTGGCAGCCTCAACCAGAACTGAATCATGAACACATTAACCTACAGCAGCTCAAGCCTGGCTGGGAAGCCAAGTTGGAGAGGAAAGAGGTCTGAGGGCTGTCATTCCTGGCAGTACTACTGTTAGTTCAGTCATTACAGAAAGGGTGATGTGGGCCGAATGTGAATCCTCCATGAATATGCATTCATGCACCTGGAAAGCCGGGAATATTAGCATATCAGGGAGAGGAGGAGGAGGAGGAGGAGGAGGGGAGAGAATAGAAGAGCAGAGAAGGGCAGGTACTTACTTGATGACAGGGGTGTGGAGGCTGTGAAGGCGGCAGTACAGCCTGACGCCCTAGAAGAAAAATGGAGCCGCTGAGTCACAGAACATACACACCTTGGTTAAACATGTACATGCATGGCTTCAGGATGAGAGATTTAACTGGTGATTGTCGTAGAAAGAGTTCCCCCGAGGCCATCTTTTTAGGAGAGTGATTTCAAAACCATTTCTCTTAACGAGAACAGTTATAGGCCAACATGACCAACCTTTATGGCCTCTTTGTTCAAAATTATGATTCTGGCTGAGTTTTCTATGGAAGGGATTAGTACCTACGCAGATTATATTAAAACATTTGCATTTACTGTTAGATGTCATTTTTGAGGAACTATTCTCATACAAAGTTTGCTCAGTACGTCGTGTTATTGACATTCCTTGGTCAGCAGGTGTTGTTTTTTTAAACAAATTGTGCACATTTCTTTCTAAATTGTTGTTAATCTATGCATTGTTCATCATTGTTACCTTCGACATGATGTCCTCCATCTCACTGCGGGCCTTGTAGGTGCCATCATCGTAGCGGAATCGGTACAACACCTGCTCATTCTTGAACTGATGCTTGTCTGACACTGAAATATCAACAGAAGAAGAACATTTAGTTTACTTTATCACTGATTTCGTCAGACATCAAGAGCTATAGCCAGCTGTTGGCAGTAATATTGTTTTCATCTTGCCAGCTCTGACAAGGATGCGTTAGTTTAAAAAAGATACTATTCAGTCAGTTACAGTTATACACATGCGGATACATTATAAAAGACACCTCATCTGTTGTAAGAATGGAGTCAACTTTGTATTCAATCATCTTCTGAAGAAACTGGGGGTGAGACAATACTCAGCTACCGCTATTTTGTCAGGGCATTTTCAAAGAAACAAGTTTCACAATGTTTAGAGAACAGCAAAGCATGAGGTCTTAAATATATTCTGACACTAACTTTTTTACGCATGTAATTTGCTGTCGGTATTGGGCTAAGTACAGACAAGCAAGGCAAGACGCAAAAGTTTAGGGGAAACACTACAGTTGTAAATTCATGCCTGAGTCTCAAATATTTAACATAGCTGACAGCTGCCAATTCCAATAAAATCTCCCAGCTCGCATTAATAAACAACCCCAAAACATGTTCTTCTTTATAATCAATCCAACACTGAAAAATGACTAATGCATACACAAACAGATGTCTGTTTGGAGAAGCTAACAGTGAAATCTGACAAACAGAGGCAGTTTGGTTCCACCACAACAAGCTGGCATGGGCCCAAACAAGCTGCTGTTTTTCTCAGTCTAGACTGAAAATGCCCCTCATAAAACCAAAGGCACCACACAATCAGCGATTGTAAAGTATCAGCTGTGGAATTTAAAGCATATGAAATGATAGCTGAATTATTATGGATGAGAAGAAGATGTCAGAACTGTAAACATTCAAGTTTGAACTGGCGTGTTTGAGTAGCTCAAACATGTACAGTTGACAAAGTTTGCATTACGTACTATAAAATGAATGTGGTTGACTGTCTCTGTTTTTATGTGTCTCTTCCAAAACAAATGCATGACTCAGGAACGGTGCATGAACAGCTTCAATTTGCCACCCTGTCACATAACCTCTTTTTGTTTGATTTCTTTTCACTAACTGGTGACACCTACGCTTTGCCTGCAGGCCTGAATCCTCTCCGGTTTGCCCACAAAGCCTTACTGGAGTCCCACAGAGCCCTGCATGTCATCATTGTATCTCTCTGTGGTTGTTGGCTACTGTGCCGGAGGATTTCAAGGGATTTTCCACAGGTACTGTGGAATCATAAACGTTGATTCTCAGCAAATTTCCCTGTACTTACAGTATTTTGTACAAAAACCTCTTAGATAATACATTTTTGAATAGCTGTTTGTGTATTTGTGTGTTTCATTTCTCAATGCATGATTCAGTTTAATGGACCTCACACTGGAGACAAAATCATGGATGAGGAAATGATGTGAGGCACAGTTCCAGAATTTTGTTATCACCAGACAGTGTCTTTGGATCAAGCTAAAACATGAGCTGCAATGGGAAGCAGAGGATAAATTCACGACATGAATGAGCCAAACAATTATTGAAGGAAAATGTGAATCACAGAAAAAGAGAGGCATTAAAACAAGCACACAAAAGAGATGACTGAGCGAAGTTAGAAAACAAAATAAAAAACATGAGGTAGCTGCAACGAGCATCGAAATGTGAGCACAAAGTATAAACAAATAGCAGACAATAAAGGAAAACCAGAGTGAAAATAAGTAAATGAGAAAGAAAAATAAAGTACTTTGTTTTGTCTCACCATGGTGAATGATGCCATTCTCCAACAAGGCTTGTCCCAGGTTCACTCCTTCGTCAGGCTTACTGATCTCTCCGCTCTCTATCAGCCATGACACAAACTCACTGGGAACACAAGACAAAAATAGCATATGAGGCCTGGTTTCGTAAAAATTAAATTTGTGCATGGTTTTTTTACATTGTCACCAGCCATGCTGACATTTGGCTCCTTGCTGTGCTGTTTTTCACGGAAATTCACAGATATAACCTGGAAGACACAGTGCAGGTATGTTGATATAGCTGGCATGTTTGAAAGTATCTTTCACTTTTTTTAAGAAGCCTCTCTTGGTCATGGCTCTACACCAACTCGTAAAGCATGCAATTCTTTCCTTCGTCCAACTTCATCAAGAAACTGAAATAACTCCAGTTGACTACGATGTAGCACTTAGAATTACCATTTAGGATTTTGCTGTCAGAGTCTACATTATGTGATAAGAACATGCGTAAGTCCATCACTGAGGAAATAAAACCATGTGAAGTTCAGGTTGCTACTTTAGCAAGGCAGCAGCACTACCAGCAACAAAGACTCTGTGGCACCCATTGCTTACCAATCCATCCTGAAGCTGAGCTGCCCTTGAAATTCATCACTGAGAGCCTTGCGCAAAACAACGTGTTGACACTGTGCAAGGCTCTTACGCTCTTTGAGCCATCAAGTCTGTCAGTATGACATTTAAAATGGTTACAGTGGTTTCAATGAATGACCTGAACCACAGGCCCAGACAGTGCTTCTACTTTACACATTCAAAGAAAAGTTTATCCTTTTCTTTTTTGCTACACATATCCCTTAGGCTTTGATCCTGTACATGCATTAACGCTCTAAATTTGAGCACTTCAGCTGTGCTTCCTTCTTGTCATGCCCAGTGTGCACTGAACTAATGTTTGAAGGAGAAAATTACATTCTCGCCTTCTTCGTCTTTCATGCTGCTCAGGGAAATCACTTCCCCAGATAATGCGTGCGTGCGTGTGTGCGTGTGTGCGTGCGTGCGTGCGTGCATGAATGAGAGAGAGAGAGAGAGCGAGAGAGAGAGAGAGAGAGAGAGAGAGAGAGAGAGAGAGAGAGAGAGAGAGAGAGAGAGAGAGAGAGAGAGCGTTCCTTGATTAAACATTCCAGCATGGGAATCTTTTTCAAGAATGTGTGAAAAATGTGCACTTATGTGTGGACTTTATGGCAGTCATGCAACAGATGTACGATTACCTGTGATCACATAGAAGGCATAAATGTCAAGCATACAAGGTGTGTGGGTGTGTTGTCATATACTGTACATGAAGTCAACCCACAAGCATATTATGATGCAGAAGTGTGGACACCTTGAGCCATTTGAGCCACCTGCCACTAATCCTTTTTGTTTGTCTGTAGCACAAAAGGAATATTTTATCATAATTTATAAGAGTTTTTCTTCAGTCCTGCCAGGTGCGAGCTGTAACCTGTATGGCCTGTGTGTGTGTGTGTGTGTATTCTGTTTAGCGAGGTCCCCAAAGAATTTTCCTTTTTTCAGAATCTCGAAGAAAATGTGTTTTCATGCCGGCATTACTGGTGTGTGTGTCTTTGTGCTCATGATCTTCCTGTATGTTCGTGTCTACGCCAGTGGCTGTTAATTGACATTGACAGGGGACAGTGAATGAGAGGGGATATCGTGTGCGTGTGTGTGAATGTTATGTAAGAGTCAGGTTAATTTTGGACACCGAACTGAAATTAATATGATGAGCAGCAATGGTGTGTGTGTGTGTGTGTGTGTGTGTGTGTGTGTGTGTGTGCGTGTGTGTGCATGCGTGCCTGCGTGTGTGTGTGTATGTTTGTGCCTGTGTGCCTGTTAACAGCGAAGTAGAGAGAACTGAGTATCTTTTTAAAAGCATTATTGATGACATTTAGTTCAAAACCATGAAAAAAACTATTTTCAAGAGAACACTGATTCTGCTCGGCTCAGATAAACCACTACTGTGTCCCAATTACACAGTACATACTTGTCGTATAAAGTGTACAGTTTATACTAATCTTGTTAATCTTCTATTTTTGCAGTAAGTAGAAAAGAAACCAACATCAATTTACTGCTTTATACTGACAGAAAATTACACAAAGTGCTCAATCATCAATCAAACTGCAACTACAGGATGTCAACGGCAAGTGAAATCTACAAAAAGAAAACAAAATGTTTTTTCAACCCCCTTTTTTTGTTTTCTGAGATCTTCCTGGAGCCATCTTACCACCAACTGCCATTTATCTTAATTTGTTTGTTTCCCACTGTATTTTCTTTGTGACTATCATTGTGTGACGACAGCGTGCATCAGCAACACCATATGTATCCTGACTTCTTATAGTGTACTTAATATTGTAACATTTACACTGCAATATGGAATTGGGACACAGCTAATGATTTTTCCCTCAGAGGCAAAGAAAAAACATTTGAGAACCAAGAGCTGAAGTTTAACAGAAGTTTACTCAGAAATGGAGTGTGAAGATTCGTCTTGAGTTGAGATCTAATTCCATCTCTTTTTAGCTTTAAAGAAAGAACATTTGGAAAGATGTTTCACCACAAGTGATGCTAGGCACGCACTGACTCAACCAAAGACGTAACTATAGGAAAATGTAAGATGTCAATTTTGCAAACTAGATAGCAGACAGGTGATGGAATTATGCTATCAAGACAATGTGGTGCTATCAAACCGGCAGTCAGCCTCTCTATTTAATGCAATAAGCACTTAAACTACATCTGCTGGTAATTTCATCAGAAAGACAAATGCTGAGCTAATGCAGGTTGCACTCATGGGCAGGAAATGACTGAGTGATAAACCAAGGAAAGTGGCAGAAAGTGAAAAGAGAGTGAGGGAAACAGGCAGACAATCATGGATGAGTCAATGGAGGGAGTGTGCGGCTGAGAAAGGAGTGTCAGAGAAAAAAAAACCCCTCCATGTTGGCAAACTCTGGAATTTGAACAGGCCGACAGCTACTGTTCTGGCACTGACTCTGAACTCTGACCTACGAGAGAAAACATGACCCTCCCATGAGGATACTAATAATGCACTGTTCTTAATACAGTAAGCACAGACAGGGAAAAGGAGTGCTGAATGCTTACACACACTGTCTAGTAGAATGTTAATTCCTTGAAGGATCTAGACCGCGTTGTGAGGTACATTGAACATTGAAAGGAAAACACCCAGACGAGGACTTTATATGACGCCACCAAGATGGAACACGTATCCTAGAAACACCGTTATAATTCTTAACAAGTCATTAAATTCCCTTCTTGGCAGTGGTTGAATACAATATTATCATCCACTACATTTACCTCAGAAAAAAGCTATCTCAGATGGGGGATGTATTTAATGATTTGTAATATACTTAGAGGCCCTGTTGGCAGTGTTGCAGACATTAATGGTCGCTCCCTGGGTTCTCTTATACGAGACCAGTCATCAGTCACCATCCTCGTCTTGCCTTGTTGTATTTTTTTTGTCTCTCTAAGATTGAGCCGGATTGAATTTAATTGCTGCTCAGGATCTCATGAGTGCTGGTGTGTAAGTAGACCAACTGGGGGAAACTTAAGCAAGTCTCTCATTGTCTATTCATTGCATTGAAACATCAAGGGGACAGAAAGGGGGATGGCTTATTGCGGAGCCTCAGTTGAAGGTCCTCTGCTAATGAAAGTATTGGTGTGTGAGTGTGTGCTCGATGATATGAGTGTATGGGGAGGAACTTGGGCCTTACTGTGACCCGTGAGAGGAGACTATGAGGGGGGCTCATTACTGAGAAGAGCATGTAGGGGTGAAACAGATTGGGCATTTCACCAGGACTTCGGGGGGACTGGATCCCAGCTCTTTTGAAAACCTGCTGATCTTATGTAACAGCAATTTGTAAGGAACCCCTCTTGAACAGCACAGCAATGCAGTCACATTCTTGGAACCCACAGAAGCCAGGCACTGAGGTAGCAAAACAACTCACTTTCCCATGAAGCACTTGGGCACAATGCTCAGCTTCCTGCGTCTATCCTTGATCAGGTGCCGACTCTTGGTCATCATCATGTGGTAGAGCTTCTCCCCCTTCTCTGCAATCATCACATAGGCATCCCGCTCCATTCCCAGTTTGAGACCTACAAAAACGAAAGAAAAACACAAGTCAGATCCAAGTGGATGTGTCACTTGGAAAAAACTAAAACTTTTTTTTAGCTGAGCTGAGAACAAATGATATGAGAATGGAAATAACTGACCAAACAAAACTTAGTCCCACACAGCAAGTGTATCGCAAACTCAAGTAAATATAACAGATTCATGACACGTGCATCTCAACTTGCTTTCCACTGCTATTTACACGTAGCAAACTTCAAAGGCAACTGCTGTCATGGTGCTGTTAGAGGAGACAAACAGGCCTTTGCCTGGTCGGCCCTTTTGTGTTCTGGAATTGTGCAGATGGACTGAAGCCAGGAACTGAGCATGGCGGCTCGGGTCTGCCGCAACCTTCTAAAACCAACCTAGATGTTAATCTCACCGAGACAAGCAGTTTTTTTAGTAAAGTTCAGGAGGGCAGTGTGATCTGATCTTGTTTCTGTGTTGGTTTGTGAACTATTATTCCTCTACTGTAAAGCAGAACATGTGAAGGCCCATTGTAAGGTTTGCTGCCTCAGTGAAACGTCTTCAGGGGGAGAACACTGTTTGAGCTACTTAACATCATTGTGGGGTTCGATGAACTTCTGAACCACACTGCGATGCACTGTGACTCCCTAAGCTGCTTAGCTCTACAGAGAGGCTGCTGAAATCCACCATAAAAGTATTCTGACTTATTGGTATATTTGTGACAGACAAGTTTACATTTGGCAGTTATCTACCATTGTGCCTGTGAGCATTCCTGACAGGCTGAAGAGTGAATTCATCCACTTCTAGTCTTTATACCTTAAAGATGATTACGCATTTCCTCTCATGCAACCACAGAATATATGTGCACACTGGTGGTCTATTGGCATTTGGCTGTAGCCTTTTCATTGACTTCATCCGCAAGCTTGAAGAGCAGGCAGCGGAAGGCATTTGATCAGTTGGCCTTTGTCAGTAGTTGTTAGACTTAGTTGTAGTTGGACTTCAAGGGCTGGGGTCCTTAATATTTACTCATTTTCTTTCATTTCAGGGAGCAGAAATCTCTAGGCACCAGATGATTTGATTGGATTCAGGCGGCTATGGTGCAACAATTTTGATTTCTTTACATGATTTATTCTTTCCAACAGTGTGACAACTAGCTTCTATTTAAACAAAGTATTGATCACATGACATTTGTAATGATCCATTATTCGACTGATTGAATAAGGCGGCGCACACTGCATCAAAATCACTGGGTGTGATCCTGCACCTCTAGCAAATCTCTTTAAAGCTAGATAACAATAAAAAGCCTTGAGGTTTTAAGAACTCCTCCCACCTGGCTGACAGCCTGTTTAATTTTCTCACCTCTCACAAAAGACTAAAAAGTATTCAGGCAAGTGCAACTAGATTTCAGAAAAGCACATATCCAGAAGCTCCCTGCCTCCTTAATACTCCTAATTCACCTCTGGAGGCTACTCGGCAGGTTTTTAATACTGCGCAGGTAGCAAATATTTTTGCTCTATTATGCACTTAATGCCCTTGATGCAGTTTATGTAGTGGGCCGCTCGTGTTGCAGCTAATCCCCCCATGGATGCTAGTGTGTGTGTTTCATGGCCCAAATGTTAATTTACATTTCTGCACAAACAGTTTTAGTGTATCTATGTATTCATTTTACTAACTTACCTGTTCACACACATTTTGTGAGGGAGTGGTTGCCTCGTCGGTGTTTGGATGAGCTCACAGAGACAAATTTCTTTAATTATGTTGATATGAAAATAAAGCATAGAATTTTGAGTCTACAGTCGCTTTCAGCCATCCTTACCAAAACTTCAGAGTGTAAACATGAGACATGTGTTTAATGTCCATTACGTTTGCTCATCCACTTGGTTCAGCTAGATCGAATGTGCAACCTGGTCTTACAATATTGTTACAGGCGATGATTATGTTGACAACTGTTTTTTAGTTTGTTTTATTCTTCTTTTTTATTACCACAAACCTTTCCTCAACTGCAAAAACTGTCCAGTGGAGAGTGCAGAACAGTTGAAAACATATATCTTTTATGCTGCATTTTGCAACATGAAGCAAGGTAGAAAGTTAAATGTCTGGGTGGAAGTCTGCCCACTAAAAAGGAGTGAAAGGGATGAGACAAACAATGTCTGAGGTTTCATGCGTAACTCTTGAATCCAGTTTTCCCATTGAGTCTTTGGGGTTCTGCAGTGGCAGCCCGTGATGGAGGTGGGGTTATATTACATTTGACAGCAGCTGGAGTCGACTTAAACAATGAGTGTCATTGAACAACAGACGGGGGCTGTGAGGAGCAGAGGCCCCCCTCAGCTTCTGGTCCAGCTGTCAGAGTTCGTCTTGTGCTGCTCCTTGTCTTCCTCCTGAGCTAATACCCTATCGCATTATCTGTCCCACGCATTTTCCTTAAACTTCCATGAAAACAGTGATAAGACAAAACAACTCCAGCTGCAAGCTGCTGAACAAGGAAAGTCTTCAGAGTGGGTTCAGGGGTAACACATGGATTGGCTGCAGCAATACATGGAAAATGTCACATTGAACAGGGCGTGTCTGGAAAAGCATTGATGCATGAAGGGATAAAAGGGGGGAAAAAAATCTTTGTGAGGATTTATTGCAGTTAAACTTTATCATGTAGCTGTCTAGACTGTAGTAAAGAGGTTGAGAGAAAGGTAAGCACCCTGAGAGCTGAAAATACTGTAGAGTGGGTGATAGAAAGGGAGAGTGTGGGGAAATTGGGCACTGTGACTGATCTGGCATCTGTTAGCCTCAGGTCGATTTCCGCCGGGTTGAAACGTAACACCAAGAGCTGCATCACACTCCTTCGTACTTGTTTGTACTCTGAACCTCTTTCATCACAGGATCAGATGCTGCTGACGTCAAACTCTGCTGTGGATGCTTATTTACTGTAAAACTAGACTGGCTTATTTACAAAAATGCAAATGTTTGTATTGACAGTTGTGTTTGGCTAACATCCAGATGTTTTCATTCAATTCATGTTCAAAAAGCTTTTTGGATCCAATTTTGATTTTGAGCCATCAATGCTATCAGGTGACCTGTTGCGTACCGCCCAAAATCTGGTTAAAGCCTTTCATACTGTCTAATGCACACAACATAACAAAGACAGATGGCCAGGACTGAACAGGTGGGAACACTTTTAATGGCAAAAGAGGGAAGTTGCACGATGAAGGGAAAACAAGTTAAGGAGCAACAAGAATATCAGTTTACATTACTAATCTCAAATCAGTGGGATGGGGATGTGTAAGGCTTATTTAAGATCAGTGAATGAAGTGCATCTTTTAGTGGATTTCTTTGGGTGAGAGTAAATAAGTTTTTAATTTTCAACATATTATTTCTAAGCTAGTACCAGATCTTAAGTTTGTTATATTGCTGCAAAAAATGCTGAAATTAATACAACTCTCTTTTCTTTCTCACACTTTAAGTCGTTTTTCTCTATTGTGGTAAAAATAGAACCAGATGAATAAGAGATGTGTGTGACGTAACTGAGCTTCACTCTGCTTAACAAGTGACTGCTTTTCTATTGCAAGCGGTTGATCAAGATGCTGTTTTTAGCACATCTGTTGATGGTGAATCTGCTGCATTGATTGTCTGAATGAGAAGAAGAGGTTGCTGTAGCAGCCTCTGCATGGTGCACAGGTCAACTTCAAACGTCATGTCACCTAAGCCTCTATTTACAAAACAAAAGCAGACAGCTTGTTCAAGGTGGGACATAACCATAGGACACAAACACTGTATCCAGGTCACAAGCACATCCAAAGTCATTACTCTGCACCAGCTGAGGGGGCCTTAATAGTGTGTGAATCTAAGGTGACAATGACATGTAGGGCAACATACAATGGGTGCAACAGCAGAAAAAGCCTGCATGACTAAATCTACAAATCAGGAATGAAAAACTGATTTAAACGTAAATAATAAGTAAATGTATATAAAGAATGATGATCTTCCAGATCAAGAAAGCCAGAGTAGAAAGCAGAGGGTGATTAGAAGCTGAAGGCACTTCTATTACACCCAGTTGCCAATTTATGAGGTACAGCTAGCTAAAACTAATACATTTTTATGCAACAGTCCTACAAATTCCTCCCTTCATCAAGATTCATCGTCAATATTTAAACTGTTTTAGAGATTCATGTTGATGATTGTTCAGTAGGACATAGTTTGTGGTGTTGTTGAACTGCATTGTTTTGTGCTTGTGTACTGACTGACTTTCTATTCTATTCTTTTTTCGTTTCTTTTGCAATTCTACGATACTCTAATTCTTATATGAATAAATAACTATTCACACCCGTAGGTTCCCTTGCAAATCATGGTTAATGGTGCTCTGTCTTTTTAAAGGCAAGACTGCAAAAACAACTGCATTTTCCATGAGGGGAACTCTGGTATAAAACACTGCTGGTTTTGTGCTGTCCCATAAACTTGAAGTGCCATTAAATTTGCCATCAAAAAGTGTTACTCACTCTCTCTCTGCTCCCGTTCTCTTAAGATGGCGTCCAGCCACTTCTGCTTGTCCTCTGTATTTTTGGCCATGCAGACAAACCACTTGTTTTTAGCCGTGTTGTGTATCTTCCAGCCGTTAGTCACTGTGTAGTTGTTGCTGTGATAGTCCGCTGCGGGTGGGAGAAAAAAAACAATTAATTTCTAATATGGGAGAGGGTTCATCATGAATAAAATTACAGAGTTTGTTATAGAAGAGGTTTAGCCAATAATTGAATATTTAGCCAATAATTGAATATGTCTGGCCTACACTGGCCTACTTTAGGGTTTAAGAATGTAAACAAATCGTCCAATCAAAAAAAAAATCAACTACAGAAAACTGTCTTTCTGGATCACTTTTTTAGCCACGCTTGTTTTTCTTTCTCTGTTTGTTCCAAGTTCCCTGTAGGCTTTTTCATTCAGAGAAAGAAAAACACAGACACAACACACCATGTTAACACTGACCTCAGTGATATGTAAAGGAAGTAATGAGTGTAATCAAATTACAAAGACGTTGCATAAGTTAACATCATTATACCTCTAAAGAGGATTTACTACTTGAGCTATGATTTACAAGCCAATTAAAAAAGATAAACATGATGAACCATGAGAACATCATGAGTAAGAGACCATCTTTCCACTGACTCAACACATTCTCTGCTCGTACTCATTTCTAATTTTATCATCCATTTAGCTGCAGGTGAGCAGCTTCTGAATAATGAATGGCCACTGGTAATGGGGTGCATTAGTCTCACACTCAAAGGTCATATAAATAGATCTGATACTTTGGGCCCCACAGGGAGCAGCTCCTGCTGATCTGGGAGAGCAGGGATACGCATACGACTGTGTCAAGCCTCTTTTGAGCTGCTGGGATGGATACAAGTAAAATCTAACTTATTAAGTACATGCTGAGATCTGGTGGGGCATTTATCAAGACATGGAGTTGTATTAGTCAGTAAGAGCTAGGGCATTTTTGTTTTTTTAAAGGATTTCCATTCCTTTCAGAAGTGGTTAAGCCTCTTTAATCGCACGTCTTTACATTGCAGAAGATTGTGTACAGTTTATGAAATCTGGATTATCACATTATTTTTGCAATAGGTACTTGTTTCCATCCAGTCTATAAGCAGAAAACCCCACCACTCTCCCAAGCCATCTTTATGACACTTAGTTATCAGTTAATCTGTGTTCTAGGAATTTATATACGTTTGTATTTTCCGTGTGCCACCCTGAAAATGTGTATAAGGCATGTTTTTCTTTGTGGTTTCCCCTTCAGCAGCCTAAATGTGACAGCCAGCAGTCAACATGCAGAAAAAAAGGTCATGTGAGCTTGCAAAATATTCTGCCAGCACAGAGGAGAAAAAAAAAGAGGAAACGTGTGAGAGAGGAAGACGAAGTGTTTCTACACCGGCCAACAACGTGCACCAAGCCCAGCGCGGTGCCTCGCAACAAACCACAAAAGCAACTGAACTGAGTGACAGCCGTATCACGACGAGCCTGCAGCTGAGTTTCTCTTAGGCTCAATAAGACATCTTGTCAAGTTTATCACCTAGCTCAGGCTTGCTTTTGCACCTCAGATTTGTATCAACACCTTTACCGATTACTGAATAGCTGACATCAATAGCTGGTACATGAGGTTTGCGAGCAACATCCTGTTTGAAAGTAGGTGCAAGTATGATGCTCCACCCAAACTGTCAACAAGTACCTGATTCAGATCCAACCAACAGTTTCTACGAGGCACGGTTTCATGAACTAAGATATAAAATTAAAAATGAGCACTGAGGCAAAGTGCATGAATTATTGTTATTGATAAATTTAATTTTCTATGTTTCCTGGGACATCAAAGTGAACTAAATAAGAGTTTTGTTAACATAGCAAGTTCATCAGGAATAAGCAGAGATTACACAAATGCCCTGAGGGAGTTGCATGAATGAATATATAGACAGTCTCCAAAGGTAACACTGCTGGGCAAACACAAACCTGTTCCATCTTCCACATTTTCCACCTCCATCACCTCAGTGTTGATTCGGCCTCTGAACACATAGAGGGGCCCGTTGATAGACTTGGTCCTCTTGGTGGACTTCTTTCCAGAAACCCTAGGAAATAGAACGACACTGCGGTTACACTCGGTCGGGAAAACATCCGTTGAAGCCAGTGCCACAGCAAGAAAAGAACCTGTGTCTGCAACACACACACATTCATAAAGACACGCCTATGGAGCAGCGCACACATGTAGTTGTTTTTGTTTTTCATTGCATACTTAAAACCCATCTGCACGAGCAGGAATGTGGAAATTTGCGACAATTTTCCATGGCTAGCTTCTTTCAAGTTATCAGTCAATAAAAATATTTGAATGATGCTTTCTTTTTCTCTTGTTCCCCTTAGACTTGTGGTAGCTGGTGCTTAATCGTCTGGAAGTTGCCTTTCTCACCTGGATTTCCTTTTACAGTAAACCAAAAGGTTGTCGAACAAGAAGAAGACACGTTCCTGGATGTTGCCGGCTGAAATTTTAAGGAGATTTCCATGAAGGAGCAACTCTGTGCAAATATCTGTCAGGTTGGTTCCCTGAAAAAAAAAATCAAAGAACAAGAAAAGCGTTCATTGGCTACTCAAACATTATCATTATTATAATAATCATCATTACTGTAACAACATTAAGAGTTACACAGCTTAAGATCTTCATCAATAATTTACAGATATACTGGGTCATTCATCCAGCGCCTTCATGCTCAAGGGCTGCAACCACAGTTTACTTTATTGGAGCAGAGCGTGGAAACTCTCAGTCTAAATTGGGGAGCTGCAAAGAACACACTGCTGTATAAAAACTTGAAGAGTTCACAACCTCAGTAAAACAATATGAAATTCAACTTTCAAATTCAACATTGTGAAAAAATTGTTTTCATTCCATCATCAATGATAGGAAGGAGTAAACACAGCTGCCTTCCATCCATCCCCAGTGAAACAGCACACTGTTCACTGCCAGGACGGTTAGACACAATCACTTACAGCGTAACCAAAACTTGGCCTTTCTGGCTGACACAGTAGCTAAGCTTTCCAACATTTCTGCAGGGTAGTATCAAGCTGGAGTTTTTAGCGTTGATAATGTGTTGGTTAATTGGAGTCCATAAACAAAAGAAACGGCTAGGCAGCCCTGCAAAACTGTTACCTCTTACCTAAAATTTCCTGTGGGACCACAAACAAAGCATTTGTATTCTGACAGGATGTAAACAAATGTCCACATAAGCTACAATACAAATGCCTCATCCATACACGTAAAAATACAGCTGCAGATGGACAGAGGAACGGAATGCATGACTCACATGACTGTAGGTGGAAGTGCTCAAGCCTTATTCTAATCCCTGCAATGAAATCTGATCAAATGCTTTGTACGTCAGTCATGCCAAAAGGAGGATTTAAACGCTGTATTATAAAAGCCAACTCAACTACACTTTACTTATTCAGGAAGATGTATTATGTTACTCTGTAGCCCACCACCTTCACAGGATATGATTGAGTCTTTCTTACATGTAGTTTCTGGTCAGCTATGAAACCTCACGACACGTTGAGAAACAACCTTTTTTCTTTCTGTAGCAGTGCAAAGGCCAATGTCACAAACCACACACTCTAGGGTTTTTTTTGTTTTGTTTTGTTTTGTTTCACAAACCCAGTCCGTGAGCTGAAACATATTCAATGCTTTGAGCATTGAGATTAAGTGGTCTATTAGTACTGAGCTATTTCTCATTTAAAGCTGGAATTTAGAAACTGAATATTTTGAAGTAGTTTATGAAACTTCCAGTTTTTGTTAATGAGGCTGTTAACGTCAATCTGGAACTGTCAAAAAGCAAAAAGCATGGTGCATGGTGACTACCTTGAAAGTGGCTCTAAACTGCACAACCAATTCCTTAAGCTATTTATACATTAGTTTTACAAATTCAGTGTTTTTCGCATTTCCTTTAAACATGGAACTGAAACTGCTTTCATGGGTCAGATACATGCCTGAGCAACTATGCTGTCTCTGCCCAAGTTAGGAATGACATATGAAACTATATTTATCATTATTCAAACAACAACGGAAATATTACGGATTTAATATGACATGGATAACTTTCAAAAGTCCATGAACAGGAGCAGGTTAACATTCTGCCCACCGAAGCTGTCAAAACAGGGCAGCTAAAACAAAATAAGGTAACTAAGTTAAAACACATTTCATTACTCTTTGTTAAACGGATCATTCCACTCCAAATCATCTGGAACTAAATACACCCATGTGTGGACTGGGGACAACCTTCCGCCTTTGGCTTGCAGAGTACCCATCAACCCCCACCAAATCCCCACAGGCATACACACGTACACGTCAGATTTGGGCTTCATTGTTGTCTTTGATGTTTCTGACATGGGTCCACCAGGCCGATGGAAACCCCCACTGGCCACACTCACTGTTAAGCGTCCATAATTGATTCCCATGAGTCTGTATTTATGATGGATGTGCATCGCTGCAGAGTTTATAAAGAGAAAAATTATTCTCGGAGCTTTTCTTAAGGTGCATACCAACAGGGTCTGTGAAGGGGATCGTGTTTCAGACAATCGATTCAACTTCATGTTAACTGCACTGAGCTGAGGTGGGGGTAGGAGTGTGCAAGAATTCAGTAGGCATGCTTTTACCTGTGTATGTGTGCACATGCATGTATATCTTACTGTGTGCGTTTGCATGCATGTGTACACTTTTCTGCATTTATAATGTATGTGTAAACATGCAAGTGTAGGAATACATGGGGCAGTGTGTGTGTGTGTGTGTGTGTGTGTGTGTGTGTGTGTGTGTGTGTGTGTGTGTGTGTGTGTGTGTGTGCACGCAGTCTATCTGAGCAGCGGTAATGTGTCTGGGCCTGAATCGGCACTACTGGCGTCCTCTTCCATTAGGGCTAGAGGTGATTAGCCTGAAGAGTGGCTGGAGAGAGGCAAGAAGAGCAAGACTAATGCTGAAAAGGCTGAGGGGGCAGGGTCGGGGGGAACTGCCTGTCTGAGCGTTGTTCTAAGGAAGTGACAGAGAAATTGCCCGTCTTGAAGAGCAAAACTGATGGTCTGTTAGAGGTTTATCCATTAATGAATCAGATATACATCCAAAAGGAGAAAAAGTTGCACTTTGGATGTTACCCTAATGGCTGGTTAATGACTACTTTCACTTGAGTTCAACAAACATTTGTGTTTATCAGCCCATTATTAACTATATTCCCAATCTAAAGTAACTCTTGGTGATGCTACTTTAATCTAAACAGTTATTTCCATTATTCAATACAATTTCCAACTATTCAAACAATCAGTTAATTTATAAAATATCAGAAATTAAAAATGCTAATCACATTTTCTAAGATGAAGTCGTCAAATTCTTTGCTTTGTTTAAATCAACATTAAAAACTGAGTTTTTAAATTCAAATTTAAGAAACCGGAACACAGCAGTTTTTTCTAGTTTTCCTTGAAAAACAATTGTGATCAATGATCAGAGTCATTTAAACATTTTTTTTTAATCTACTGCTCCACTTACATGTGGTTTTGCAGTAAAATTGTGCCATAAAACAAAGGAAGGGGGACATCCTGGTGGCAAATACACAGACCATCAAAAGAAAAACAAACAAACACACAAACACATACATACACATACACTGATTATTTAAAACAAGAGGGACCAGAACATACCGTGTGGTTATTTAATGTCATCATAGCCAAGCCCAATTTTCATTTCTTATTTTCTGTTATGGTGGTGGACAATCATTCAGGTCATATGGTGACATTTTTCTGATGGAAAGGGGAGAAAATGGGTCTATTTTGGCATGCAGATAGTGGGATGTCCCAGTGGGGCCCGCTCTCTGGTTCCATCCTTCAATGTTCTTCCTTTCCCCCCTTTAAATGTCCCCTCGTATAACCCTCTCAATGCATGTGAGAGAAGCGCTCTGCTTGCTAGGTCTCTTCTGATTGGGCAGTATGCCCACTGGCATCCCTATTGGCACCCTGTGTGGGTGGATTGTCCCATTGGTGCCTCCTAAGACAAGGCCTCTGTTGTGGTGAGCGAGGGAGGCGTGAAAAATGCAGTGGACCCTTTGCTTGGCTCCCAAGCCCCGTTCATGGCCCCTGTGCTCAGAACTGTTAAGATTGATGGTGACCATGATGGTTACGGTATTTTTTTAAAATAAGTCAGGCTGTTTTTGTCGTGGTTACATTACAGTACTTTCAGTTTTTTCTTTTGCAGAAATCCTGTATGAATCATAACTGTGTTCCATTTAGACTGTCTTCTTTCGAAACTTGTCTCATTCCCCCTCGATCTGTATTTCTTGCTCTCACCTCCCAGCCCTCGATGTGGGACTGCAGCTGCTCCAGAGCCTCCAGTTTTTCCATCTGCCGCTTGGTCTCATTGATGTTGGAGCAGACAGCCTTCATGGCCTGCAGAGCCTCTTCCACTGCTGGATAATCAGAATGCTTCTTAGGGGTCCGTTTCAGCAGTTCCTAGGTCAGGGAAGGGAGAGGTGGACTGAGTTTTAAAACATAAACTGTAAAATTTCAAAAGCAGGCAAATTCAGAAATGCATTAGTATGAATTATCATTATGAATTAGAATGCATTAGTCTTAAAGGGGAATTAAAGGGATATTCAGGCATAAGTTTAATCCATGGTCTAACACATCGTGACCTGATTACGACCCCCCTCAAGAGATCAAGTTTGCCAACCGCTAGCTTATGTAGATTTAGCAACCTTAGAAAAGACCGCAAGATGACAATACACTGCAAAAAGCCACTCATAGCCACAAATACTGCTCAGAACAGCACCAAACTTCAGCAACAGTACAGATAGGGTCCCAGCACATAGCCCAAGGCATCAATCATCTATTAGCTTTGCCGGATTTCTACTGAAATGTGAACACATCTCACCACTCTCCTGCAGCAGCGTGCTCATTGTGGGGAAGCCCTGACGAGTCGAGGTTGCTAAAACTACATAAGCTAGCGGTCGGCAAACTTGATCTCTCGAGGGGGGTCTTACTCTGTGTCATGGTCTGTTAGACCATGGATTAAACTTACGCCAGAATATCCCTTTAAGTATCTTGTGACCTTTGGTAACAACATCGTTTCTACATGAGTCCAAAACCTTCCACCCCCACAATTGGAAACACTAGTAGGTGGGGAAGATTGGGTGCCTTAAAATGCCAGCAGGTATAGAGTTTGCTCAGAAACGCTTGGCCCAGTCACATAAAATGAGTCACTGGTATTGATCAACATAGATACATGCATTTTGTAGTGTCCGATTGTAGCTAGCAATCATTGTTGATAACGTTTGCAGATAGTCTGAGCAGGTTGTGGATGAGCCAAACCAAGCTGTTGTTATCATTTGATCATAGCATCATGACATCAGTACAGAAGTTGTAAATTACCTTCAACAGCAGAGGGTACTTGCAGATCCTCTGAATGGGGGTGAGAAGGTAGCCCTCCAGGGGAATGTCTGTGCTTTTCTTCCCTCCAAGTAGCATACAGTGCTGAAGAAGTGATGCAAACCAAACAATATTACACACCAATGTACACTAAGACACATGAGATATTTAATAAAAGGATTATGTGCACCGCCACAAAAGAAAGAAAGAGATTTTGCCTGAGAAGCAAAAGATTTACAGTTACAGTTTGAGTGAATAAACATGGATACCCCCAAATAAGGGCTGAATGTTTCATCATTAATTGCACACGACACACAAAACGTGAGATGAGAAAATGTGCTGGTGGACCCAGCTTTGTCTATACAAAGTGCTAACCACTTCTTTTTCTTCACTTCCTGTTAACAGAGAAGTTTCCATGGTTAGTAAATCTCCGTGACACTAAGATGAGTTACCAGTGGAATAAGTTACAAAAAACAAACAATTTATTTAGGGGTTTTTTGTATGTGTTTCTTTCCCAATATTTCTCTAATCTGTCTTGTCCATCTTGTTTACATTACAGAGTCGATCAAACTTTTCCAAGTGAATAAAACTTTTTGAAACATTAATCTTCTCAGACGGCACCTGCCTGAACAAACATTTGCAGCTGTTAAAATTTCTGTCTTATGCCTCTTATGTCTTTTCAGCAACACACAGAATTGAATTGACTATTGTTGTCATTTCCATTCAGTCACAGTCTGTTGCACCAGCAGCAGATTTGAAACAGGTCCAGGTGCACTAGAATAAGCTATCTCCGTTTACCTGGGAGCCTTCAGTGTAGTATATGTCCACCTGTCTACTGCTTCTCTAAACAAGTTATTAAACATGTATGCAGATTGAGATATTATTCAAACTAAAACAATGCGTGTGAAATCATTGAGCAAATATATTACTACAAGTGAACTAGCATTTGTGTATCTAAAATAAGAATAATGTGACTTTCAACAGAAATTGTCACATAGGCACATTTTGTTCCAGAAATGCCTGATTATGTATTTGTTAGCCTATTTCTACTTTTTTTCTATCAATCTGCCATCATAAAACAAGATACAGAACTATGACTATATCTTTTCACCATTAATTTATCAATTAACTTAATTACATTTTAAGTTGACCTCTATGATCTCTGTGCACATCCTTGGTTTTGGTAAATCCAAACCACGAGAGTTGCAGCTGGTGAAAAGGTTTTACAGCTGAAGACCACATCCTGTAACTATAGTTTATGGTGTTCCATTTCTGGCAGAAGAGTGGAGAGATCGATACGAGCCTAATCTTACGTACACAATGTTCAGGACTTGTTTGTGAATCACATTTTTATTGAAGTATTTCAATGTAAATGAATACATGCAGCACATTTGCAAGCACTTGCTATGTACACCAAAAGATTATTCTCTTTCTGCTTCTGTTACATCAAAGAAACAGCCTGGAGATTAAAACAAAAAAGGACTTGAGCGTCATTTTTAAGCTGGCTCTCATAAGTCTTTAACTATACTATATTTCTTCTACCGTGCCAATAGAAAACCTTCTAAAATATCCATGCTTTTCAACAGAGGGATCAATGAGAACCCTCTAAAGTGCCCTCTCATTCCCCAGAAGATTTAGGCTTTAAGAAACTGCCCCCCAGAACCAGTTGAAAGGAGAAGTTTTCTTCAGAAGGATGGTGGGGGGGCTTACAGTTACAGTTATGGTTTCTCTACGCCTTGTATTTCGCTAGAGCGCAGCCTGTCAGTATGCCATGAGCTCATGGGACGGGATGAAAGATCAAAAGCAGCCATGCAGATAAACCACTTGAGTGTTCCTCCAGTGGGAAAGAAGGCAGGAGATCAGTTTAGGGCATTACAATCATATGGCAATTCCTTTCAACTCGACACAGAGTTGGAGAGGATGGTGGGGGGTCATGCAGTTTTTGGATGGAAAAATTAGAAACAAAAATGCAACTGATCTTGACTGCATAACTTTGGGATTCCACGGATTCCTGATGTATTAAAGACTAATGCATTGCTCTCCCGCACACACTCATTTCTTCCCTGACTTCCTTTTCTTCTTTCCTCTCATCGTTTCCTCTTCTGCTTATTTGTAATCTGCCAGCCTAAAGCCAGAACTCCCTCTGCTCTTCACTCTGACCTCTTTTTGCTTTCACTTCACTTCTCTCCTCTCTTCCAGTGCAATTAACACTTCATTTTTACATAGAATTTCAGAAGCCTTCTTCATTGTGTGATTCAATTAGCATAAAAATAGTTTCATCCAGAAAGAAATCCACTGAAATTAAACCCTGCTGAAAAGAAGCCAATGGCAATACATATTACACTGCTGTTAATTACTGTAACAATGATCCCAACAGTCACCACTTCTAATTAAAAAGCGACATCCTCTGCTAGTCTACTAAAGAATCCGACTTTTTCTTGTGCTATGTCAAACTTAACTTGAATACAAAATGCTTTGTGTCTGTTTCTAAATTCAAGTGAATCATCCGTGTTTATTTTGTTCATGGTTGCTACACAAAGCTTGAGAGCCAGTCCAATATTTGAGATTAAACTGAGCAGGTCTGACAATTGCTTTAACACATAAGCAGATGTTGTGTGGTGATTTTATTTTGGAAGCATCACTGTCGAACAAGACCTAACCAATTAACCACTGCATGACTGGACCAGAGGAAGCAGAAAGCCAAAGCACACAGCAACACTCTGATCCCACTGTTTCCAGTCCTGTGGGTCAGAATAATGCCATGGAAGCAAACCATCAGGCAGCGACAAACGCAGGGCCTCAGATCTCTCGGCCAAGCCCATAAAGGCTGCCAACACTCCACAGCTGGCGGGCCCTGAATCTGCAGATGATTTCATTGGTCGGGCCCCTGCTCAAAGGCCTCGTCGCCATTCTAAGTTCATTGTCCAGGGCCCAAAGGTTTGGGTGTCAAAACACAGAAACAGCTGGCAGCGGAAACACTACAAGAGCAGCACAAAAGTGACCTTGATGATAGTTGCATCCTGTCCAGGCAGGAAGAACCCACTGACCTTGTTATGTTTTCTGCCCTTTATTCAAGTGTTAACCTGGAAATAGAGGTGGTATTATGGAAGGAAAAAGGAGAAGTACGAATAAATGGCAGAAAACGAAATAAACGAGAGGAGACTCATGGGAGGAAAGAAATGTAGGGTAAAGGAAGACGGTAGCAAAGAAAATAAGGTGAGAGCATTAAGTGGACAAGCAGAAGTCTGGCCACAGCTGAAGGAAAGGATGAGACTAATGTGACATAAAATAATGAGATTCCATTCAAAATTATTAAGAGGAGAAAGTCAAGAGTCATAGTGAAAATAGGAAAGATGCTCCTAAAAATGCAGGAGAGAGACAGATTTGGTGACGTGCAGGGGTGAAGTAATATGAAGAAAAGGCAAGATAAGCTAGACAGAGGAGAGGATCTGTGGTGACTCACCAGCAGGAAGGTCCTGATGTTGGGGATCTTGTTCAGCTCCATGAGGAGTCGCAAAGCCTTCTCATGGTTACTGCAGTACTCGCCATACACTGAGAAACTCTCCCTCTGTAAAAAAGTAGAGAGAAACACAGGTCAGGTTTGCAGACCAGGGACTTGATATACTATTTTACTGGGTAGTTGGCAACCCTGAGAAATCTACTGTGACAACTGACAGGGGGCTGACTGACAGTTCAGAGAACACACACACACACACACATACATATACATATATGATACATAATGATATATATATATATACACATATACACACACACACATACACGTAACAATGAAAGAATACTGACTGTCAGAGCTTTATGAATTGTTCTGTACTTGCTTTTATGAACATCATTTGACATACTTCTCGTTTTCAAAGTAATCTACATCATACTGGAAAGAAATAGAATGCCAGCATACAACACTTCCTCTTTCTCCTTGGTGATAGCACCACACTCTGTACAAAGACGAAACCATTGCATTAATAGAGGAGCTTTATTCAAGCTGCCGTTTAGTTTCTTTACAATATGTAATATGACACCTGGGGAAGTTAATCTACCGTAGCTTGAAATACATTATTCATACTGTAGGCGACAATGTACACACAGTATCACAGCTGTAGTTGAATGTACACCCTGGAGCTTATTGAAGGCTATTGTGTATTCTTAACTATGCAACAGTAATTGGGATGTGAAACCATGTGCATGACGGGGCCTGAGCTTGAGGTTTAGAAACTGAAACTGTCATTTGAAACAACCTAAGTAAGTGAAATCTAAAACTGCAGGTGCTCGGACACCACTGTCAACCTCAAGTGAAATGCTGCTGGCCAAAGGCTTTGCATGGAAAACCAGATTGGCCATAGCACTACTAAAACAAAGTCCATATACAGTCATTCAGACCAATCAAGGTAAAGAGCTTGATAGCATCTTTAAAGAATTTTATTCAAAGATGCTATCAAGGTACAAAAAAGAATCATCTATGGCAACACCTTTAAAAATACAAATGTGACCATGCATCCTGTATTGGCATAGATGTGGAAGATAATAATGTGTGTGGTTTCTACTCCCACACACACAAACTTAACTTGTCACTGTTGAGTGCATGTGTGTGTGTACATGTGTCTGTTTTACACAGTAACCCAGCAGTGCTGACAGAGGCAGCCAAACAAAGCTAACAGCTCTTTTTATAGAACCCCGTGTCTTTGCTCAGTCCTGTTCCCTTGAGCAGAGGGAGGTGAAAATCTTTTGTAGATGTTTAAAACAAGTGAGCAGCACAATGTAAATGGTGGGCAGTTTTTACCACATACGTAGGCAGGAACCAAAACACACCCAGAGCCACGTTTGGCAGGGGATTCCAGTCTAAAGCACCACTGGGAGCAACAGCTGGGCCTGCATATGGCGTGTAACCCCAGTTACTGTCAAACTGAGTTAATGCACTACCCAGGGAAGTAGAAGGGAGCAAAGCAGGGTCAAGACCTGTAAATGTGCATTTACTAGAGTGGTCTATTTGTTCCTACGTCCATGTAAAGGTTAATCATGTTAACATGTTCTTAATGTTCGTGTTTCTGAACCCTTCTCCTTTTTTACTCTACTCATTTACAGAGTTATGGGGCTTTGCCTCTCATATTGGGCTTGTAATATATTGATATCAAATCATTGTCATGATAGTTATTATGCTGTCAGATTTCAGATAATATGATATTGTGATGGGGTGGCTGTAGCTATGCAGGCAGAGCAGGTCGGCTAGTGAGTGGTAGGATGCTGGTTCAAATCTCAGCTCTGGGCTGAGCTGAACTGCATGTCAAAGTAACTTGAGCAAGATACTGAACCCCAAAATGCTCCTGATGTGCAGTTGGCACCTTGCATGGCAGCCTCTGCCATCAGTGAAGGGCCTGCGATGAGCTGGCGGCTTGTCCAGGGAGTACCCTGCCCTCGCCCAGAGACGACTGGGATTGGCTCCAGCAAAAACCCCCATAAAGGGGATAAAGTGGTGACAGACAATGGCTGGATGGATGGATGGATATTGTGATATGGCATAGTGCTGTTTTTTTCCTGGTTTTAATGTATTACAGTAAAGTGATGTAATCTTCTGAACTTAAAGGACTGTTTTACTTGTTCTAATATTTGCCTTTACCCACTTAGTCAATATATCAACATTACCGATGATTGACTGTCATTGTGTTAATATTTTAAAGACAGAATGTTTACACAATGAATTGACTGCAGAATTTTCAAACAATTTTTTTTTGCAAAATCAATATCAAGGTATTTGTTCCAAAGTACTTTAATATCTGATTTTGTAGCACATTCCTAGCATAAAATGCAGACTTCCTCCTTTATTTCAATGAGACTACTCATTTGCCAAAGCGCTCTAGCGGTAGTAAATTCAAGGCACTTTGACAATAAAGTTGATTCTGCTTCTGTTTTGTCCACAGCACAATGCAACATCTAACATCAAACTATGTTGTATGTTGTATGTTCATAACTTGTTATATGTAGCATATTCTTGCAGTGTTGCCTTTTTAAAAACAATTAAAAAACGTATCCCCAAAAACTTGTCTACGTTTCATAAACCTGAACTAAGCTGTACTAATCAATATTATAAACAGCACTAAACAAAACCTGATGGGCAAACTCACAAACAGCCTGAATATTAACGGGATGTTTAGGGACATGGAAATGTAGCCACAGTATATCGGTTTACACTTACATTCTCCTGGATATGGTGGCACTTCAGTAGCTGAGCCTAAAGACAGCATGCCTTTCTGCTGCTATGTTTACAACCAAAGCCCACTCAAAGGTATTTCCTTTTCTCAGGTGACAACAACTACACTGTCAATTCAAGCACGCTTAAATATCTGACCATAGCCAGCACATGAAGCAGAGTCCGTTTAAAACATCAGGACTACTCCAGAAGACTCAAAGACATCAGTTGACTCCAAAATAGCTCAAAGACTTGGGTTGTCCCTTTGATAAACATTTGAATTCTTCGTCATTGGAATGTTATTCCGGAGGCTCGATGAGGGGGTAGTCAGTATCACACACGCGAGAAATCACATAGAGTCAAAGCATAATGGGTGTAGTTCAGAAAGTGCATAATGACATGACTGTTGCTTCTTGCACAGTGCTCACATATACACACCCAGAAATAGAGCAAATATTGATGTCTCTGATTTCTCCTCTTACATGAGTCACTTTTTCACCTTTGCAGAGTCTGAATAATCTCAAGCATGCTGCGATGTGGAAATGAAGGCTTAAACATGTCTGTGTGTGTGTTTGGTCGTAGGAAACTGACCAATTCCAGATTTTGCCTCAAGTTAATATTATTTGGATAAAACTGAAAAATGTCATAGTCATTACAAGTCGTGAAGGAGCATCTGTATGCTGAGTTTCAACCACAACTGTGGTTATTTTAACTCAAAGTCAAAGACTGGTGCACCCTGCAGCCTCCCAAGCCATCTTGGCAACATCTGACTTTGAATAGCAATGAATCTTCCCATTTTTCTTCCCTAACTGTGAGTGGCAGACAGTCTTGCGAAACAATGCAGGAGGTTAATCAAATCCCAGTCATGGTGTTGACCTCTGGTCGAGGTCAAGGGCTACGGCTGGAGGGCACCAGACGGGGCCAACCGAATGGCTGAGGGTTGTCAGTGTTGAAGGAGACAAAGGTCGTGGGCTGGAGAGGGAATTGTAATGAATACGCTGGGTAACACTTTACTTTCAGTCCCCTTTCAGCATTTACAAGCAGTTTAAAAAACATTAATACAATATTTGTAACACACTATGATGGTAATGTCACACAACAGAAATGTCTGTCTTGATATTGTGTCCACTTAATGCTTGTTGTTTAAACATACATAATGTTGAAAAGGATTTTCAAAAACTTGCCTTTTCAAAAACTTAAAGGAATGCACATTCTGAGAAATGCACTTTTATGCTTTTTGAAGGGAGTTGGATGAACAACTGATGAGCCCTCTTGTCTATACAGTAAATATGTACTTGCAGCTAGCAGCCTGTTACCGTAGCTTAACATAAAGACCTGGAGCAGGACTCTGTCCGAGAGTAAGAAAATCTGCCTGTCACAAGTTATATATTGCCCTTATACTGACATGTTATGTCTTTTTTCTTTAATGGATAGATTTACAAGGGGTTATGTGCGGGTGCAGACGCTTTCTAGAATCCTGTTGTCTCTGTGAGGCAGCTAGACAACCAATGGAGACTCAGGGAAGTCACTGTTCCCTGCCAAGAAATCATCACACATTACCTCCCGTAAATCCACAACAAATCTTATCTATGCTTGTGTAAATGTCAAGCAATTTCTTTAATTCTTTTGGACAACATAGATTTAGGGCATCGAGAAATAAGCTATATTAGACTCTGGCTACACAGGCAATACTAGTTAGAATCTGTTTATTTTGTGTTTCTTTTTTTTTGGCATGTGGTGACAAAAGCAAAATACAGCCTGCCTCTTACTTTAAGTGATTCATCAGTCATAAAGTTTTCAAATGTAAGGATGTTATGCCTTTATCTGATTTTATCATTGTGCATTGAAAAAATATGGGTATGTCTGTCAAAACCAACAAACAAGTAAAATATTAATGAAATATAATGAAAGTCATCTTTAGTTGCAACCCTAAACATTCACTATGTTCATTATATTAAGGTGTTTAAATTGTAAATCTTATACAATATATACAGCCTCTGTTTTCCTGTATATTTTTCACATGATTGTTATTAGCTGAACCACTTACTGAGTTCAGCTCCATCACTATGACTCATAATCATGCCTTAAAATTATGATTTGAGTCACCAAGGTTTCTTTCCTGTCAGACAGACTTTGAAGTAAACTGAAATGATAGAGAGACCACGCTTTTCCTTCCATCGATTCGGTTTGAAATCCAAGCACCTGCAGCTTCCCTATTACCCATCCAGTCTGACCTCTATATCTCCCAGTCTGACCACAGAGTGATGGAGAAAAACAGCTTGGGCTCCTTTAATCAATTCTCCACCCTGACACTTGGCCTGACAGACTGAATGACCGTAAAGCCTCACACATTGGTTATGATGAGCCAATTCTACAGCCATCCACAGATGTGATTCAAATTGAATCAGTACCACAAGGTAGTGGATATATTATTATTGAAGGGTGGTGTGGTTCATTAAATGGTTGGCAGATTAGATTTTTAGATATATAGACATTTCTGAGGAGCCAAACCTGCTCTGGAGGCAGAAATGACGTCAGTGGTTGAGTCTAGTCTTAGGAGAGCCAAAGATCCACAGAATCTTGGTTCTATTATGAGATTGATCCACCAATGAGATTTTTCATTTCTGTCGAAAATTCTAATCTGATGGTGCCCTGCAACCCTGACCTATAGGCTGATGGCGCAAACTGATGGTGGAATACCTAGCTGAGTTTTTATGTGCCTCAGTGAAAGTGAATTGAAGATAGTTTATCAGAGAGAGACAAACAGAGCAAGAGAGAAGGAGCTGGAGATTGAGTGCTACCAGCAGAAGCATTGTCCCCTCACTGAGTGACACACCATCTCTTCCTTCCCGGACACAGACCCTTCTTTGTTTGTTCCCTGGGGCCAAACAAGTTCAAACAGAGGGGATGGGAGCGGAGGGGGTGATGGGTCGCAGAGCAGAGAGGAATCTTTGGATGGAGGGATTGAGGGGCAAAAAGAAGGAGAAGGCAGAGACAGTGACTTGCACAGACTGATGAAGAGAGGGAAGAGAGCCTCTTTTTGCCTGACAGGATGCACGTCTCTTTGGGAAAAGAGGAAAGGCAAGGGGCTTGAGGTAGTCTGTGAGTGTGAACATGTTTCACATAGGAAAAAGAGAATTAAAGGGGGTATTTTCACAGCAGGCTTCGCACGCCTTCCCTGCATCTGTGGTTACGGGTCACCCATGAAAAGAGTTTGTGTGTACTGTTGCATGGAGGAGGAATTTGCGAATACATCTTCTCCCACATGCGTGTCCATGTGCTTGTATATGCGTGTGACTCTCTGCTGTTTTATGTGTGTTTCTGTGTGTGTCATGCACTTACAAACTGCAGGAACACGTGCCCCAGTGCATGCTGAGGGTGAGGTTCGGGCTGCAGACTGGCCTCCACTGCAGACAACACTTCTTTGTGCAACTCCAGGATGTCCTCAATATTTGAAAACAGAATCTATAAACAGGGTGATGATGTAAAGGGAGGGGATTCAGAGGAAGGAAGAGATAAAGAGGCAGGGTGGAAGGAAGAGAGAGAAAAGAGCAAGGAAGTGCCCAACAGATGGACAGAGATGTGGGGAAAGAAGGCAAATACATGAATACATATTTTATCTAAGCAATCATAATTAAAAGACACTAAAATCATTGAAGATGACAGTATATTCTGTTTGTCTGTTGTCTTTACAGTAAGGGAATGGAAAGCCAGTCATACCTTGACATGTTCAGGTGAGAGACACTGTTGGTCATCTGCAGTTTGTCTGATTCTGTGCAAAAATGCCTGAAAAGAAAACAGAAGCAGGTTTTATTAAATAAATAAATTGGGTATTTACAATAAATTCAACAAATTACAAGGTTTTTGAAAAAAGTGTGATCTGGTGGTGTACACAAGTAGGTCCAGGTCCCATCTACTGATAATGTGAAAAGAGTAATCCAGTGTTTTTTGCTTTGAGGAAACAAGCATATACAGTATGTAAGGATTCTCCAAGAGAGTAAAACCATTAGCCCTTGCGTAATAGACAGTCACATGTACGCTCACATACTTGATGATAGAAAATTGCCTTTCATGGTGCTGGACACAGATGTGTCACAGTTGTTTCAGATCCCTTTGGTACCACAGAACTTTCCCACTATACAGCATGTTTTTCTCAACATCTTGTGACACTTGAGGTTCACTGTATGGATATTCTGTAGTGGAAGATAATGCACCTGAGCATTCAGCTGGAAGACATCAGCAAAAATAGCTGCTTCATTGTTGCACCGTCTACACACACCACTTCACCGAAGACGACCATAATAGGCTCATGTCAAGTTAAGCTTTGCCTGTGTGTGCACTTGTGTCTATGTGTGTGTTTGTCTGTGTGTGTGTGAGCACGCACATGCCTGCCAATCAAAATGACTTAAAAAAAAGAAGAATGGTGAAGAGAGGGGAAGTGAATCTGCAAACAGTTTCTTTTATTCTCTCTTCCCCAATTCTCTGTCTATCAGCCTGTGTCTGACAGGCTTTACCTGCCTCAGTCAGTCAGACTGACTGTCTACTTCATCTCCAGACGCCAATACTGTCAGAAAAGAAAGGGATAGAGGAGATATGAATCCCCAAACTGCACAATAAAACTCTACTCCTGTAGCCTCCTTCATCTGGCAGCTTCCTGCTGTTGTGTCTGCCTGCTTTTCACTGCCTCGAGACTGAAAACTGATAGCATGCCACGTGAATGAAGGGTGTTACAAAGGAAAAAAAACACTGTGTTCAATGATGAATGTAAAATGGTTCTGAAAGTCTGAAAGTTACTCGAGAATACTGATCTTGAGCTCTTCACACCTGCCAATTGAAAGTGACAGAGATGATCAAGCAGCTCAATGATCAAAATGTGTAATGTCTGGGCACTGAAGTAAGAAGACCAGTGTCAACTAGTTTTTGTTTTGATCTGAGATACAGATTTACTGCCTAAGTAGAAAATTAAATTAAATTACATTTTTGGCAGTCACAACACTAGAAAAAAGCATTGCCGTTTCATTTTGTTAAATGAAACAGCAATTGTTAGTCCTCAGTATCATTTAAAAATGAGTCAATATCCAACACAATATCTAAGTATCAGTTCCAAGGAATATAATTTTTTTAGTAAACCAATATAACCAAGCATTTGGTGTCAGCTATTAGCAATCAACTGCTTTTAATCCAAACTTTTCAAATTCAGGGTTCTAAGAGAGAAAATGTTTTACTGTCATTTGGGGGAATCAACCTTTCATTGAAAAGCCTTGTATGCTCTTTACAGTCACGCATAACATCAACCAACTACATGTATTACTTACAGTAAGTCGCTTGCCTATAATGAAAGACTGACACTTGTAATCACACATTTGCTCTAAAGATAGAACCCAGCCAACCAGGCAGTCAGGCAGCAATCATATCATTTCCTCTGAGGCCGAACACTTTGGGAAGTTCTTCTCCCCTTTACTAGCTTTTGCATAGGTTGAACCAAAATAGAAAGCAAAGGTCCTTAGCAGTGAGCTGCGACCTCGCTAATTAAGGCCAGTATTAAAGGGAAGCAGTGGTAGCTGTTTGTTGACTGGTTTTGGGAGGGAGCTGATTGTGCTTGAGGCGTACACTAATTAAATCTCCCATATGGCAACTTGTACCGTGTCCACACTGCAGGAGTCACTCATGTGAGAGATTGCTCCCTGGCAGAAAAGACAAGATGAGGCAGGAAACAAGGCTTTTCCTCGGTTGCTTTCAGATGGTGGAGAGCAGGGTGAGGGCGTGGTGGGTGCAGGAGAGAGCAAAGGGGGCGAAAGGAAGAAAACCAAAAAGGGGAAAGGGACAATGGTGGAACAGAGGGTGAGATAAAAAACAGTGTATCCACACTTTGGAGTCATTCCTTATTGACTCTTTAGACAGCTACCATCCAGGCAGGATTCACTCCTTCAATAAAATGTGCCACACAGATGTGGTGACGGGGGGATCAGCAAGGAGGATGGATGGAAGGAGCACAAAGAGATCCTTTCAGTCCAGGTCCTCACCCCAACACAGCCATTCTCACCCAGGGATGTGTTGGCTGTCTTCATTGTTCCATCACAAAGCACGCAGGTTTATTTGGAGAGAGAATTGGACGCATTCACTGTCCACCATCATAACTGGAACACCAGCTTGAGTGGAGTCAGGCTAGACAACAGAACAGAGCATAAACTGGGCATGCACACCAAGCATGTCTGAGTTTATTTAAACTGTGGATTTATACTGTCTGGACAGTAATATTCTGAGAGCGTGATCTGAATCAACAACAGGAAATAGCCCCAAAGAAGGTATTATGGGTATAATTGGAAAGATGTTGACGTCTGATGGACAGCAATTCGTTGTGCTTCGAAAGCCAAGCATCCTAATTGGAAGAGCTGCCATCAAGACAGATTTTCATATTCAGCTATTTCTTTAGCCCTCAACAGTAATGATCAACAGTCGAAGTAACTTCCTGCCAAAAGAAAATTAAAGTCAGTCATACTTAGTAGAAGTTACAGTTAAGTTGTCTTTGATTCCAACTTCCTTAATGTGAATATCTTCTCTTTTCTTTACTCCTCTGACAGTAAACGGAGTATCTTTGGGTTGTGTATTGATTGAGTAATCAAGAAAAAACTACAGATGAAACAACAATTAAAAATATTCCAGAGTTGCAGCCCTACTCCCTTCCGCATCCGAAATCTGTAACTTTCACAGTGACTGTTTAGCGATACTTCAAGACAAACTGCGTGTTACGTTCATGTGACTTTGATTAATATGTCCAGATTGGCTTTTGAATTTCAACTGTGCAAACAAAATGCAAAAATAAAACGGAGACAAAATTCCCCACTCTGGATTGGATGACACAAAAGAAGCAGATGTGACTGTACCCTCAGATAACCCTCCACATATTACAAGTCATGCATCATTTGCATTGAGAGGACAATACCTCAGAGCATTTCACAAACACACACGCACACACAGACACACAGTGAACACTAAGATATGAGACTGACTATTGAAAGAGCCATCCCTTACATAGTACAGAGCAAAGCCAGTTGTTATCGGAAAAAAAATCCATCATGAAAAACAAACACAGTCGTCTTGACAAACACTGTAACTCTACCCACTGGACACAGTTGTTGCTCTCATTACTTCTTAATCAACATGCTGAGTGGCATCAGAATGCGGCCGATGTCCTTGTTTACTTTCATAGATCCATCTCAGGTGACCTTTCTGCCTCTTTTCTGACATCAACACATCGTCATCAGTGAGCCGAGGGTGTGTAATCACATAAAGTGGAGGATCGGACCTTTACATGAATGATGAATAACAATAACTGTCTATGTTGGTTACAATGGGTAGATTTCTCCATCTGTTACTGTCAAAGCTCTGATTCGGGTACATGTCAGCTGTTGACACACACTGGCCGTGAATTTGATGGAAACAAACTAGGAGATGATTATGTTTTGAAAGCCCACTGCCTAAAGCAAATTGTGATCCTTAAAATTATCTATCATAGATCTCTTCACTTAAAACACAGCAATGTTTATACACTGTGGCCTTTCCAGCATAGATTGCCCTTAGCAGCTCACAGCAGATTGTGTGCATAAAGATGCCTAGTTACACGCCAGTGCCTAAAAATAGTGATGACATCAATCAATGTGTTAATAATAGTCGGTCAGATGGGGCACAAATTCATATTTTTGATATATTTGGACTCATAATAATGAGTCAGAGTGGCTGCATGGAGGGGGCTCAGCTGCTGCTTGGAGCACAACAGAGATATTGCACATGATGGTCTCTTGCCACAGGGGTGATAGATGGCTGTTAGGGGAAACTGCTCGTGATGCAATCCCACAGGAGACTAGAAACAAAACCATGAAGCTTCTTGACAGACCACAAAGTAGCTGCCAAATACAACACTAATGCAGGCGTGTACCACTGATGTTTCAGTATGGTAAAGCCAGGAAAGTCCGCCACAAAGGAAGTACTCTAAACACTCAAATTTACATTCTCAAAAAAGGCCTACTGAACTGCTGTGAGGAGGAAATCTAACAAACTGTTAGAATGAATTTGTATTTATTTTAGCTATTCATCATTTATAGATTATTCCTGCGGCTACCCTTTCTCTCAGATATAAAACTTGGAAGTTTGAACATTACATGTAGTATTATCATCTTGAGCATTTTCACAATTCTCAACTGTGTATTGCCCTCATTACTAGATTTCTGGTGGCCTGGCCTTGAATAGTTTGTGCTGCAACTATGCACGTGCTGAAAGTACTGAATTTCTCCAAGTTAATTCTAGTGTTTAATAATACCTTTAAATGATTTCCTCCTCATCTTCAAAAGCTTATACATGAAGCTACTCATAAAACTACCTGAAGAAGCACACTCTAAAATCCTGACAGCAATAAGCATCAATTAACAGAATGTCATACGTTCTTTAAACTTAGCAAACTGGACCCATCAAGTGCAGTGACCTAACTTTGTGTTACTTTAAAAGGTCTAGACTGAAGCTTAAAAATATTTTAACTAATTATTTACTACAGAATATAAACAGATAAGGGCCTGGCATTAAGCATTCAGCTGGGCATTCTTAGACTAAGGCGGACTGATCTAATTTAAGTGGTAAAGGGCAATCCTACATGACCCCAAGTTCCCAAAAAGGCCTGTGTCCTTTGTATAGCACACTACCGTTTTGTTAGCATTTTCACAACCCCACACCCCTTCCTCTGCCTTTATTTACAAATAATTGTAAAAGGGTGTTTTTTACACTTAAACCAACAAGAGCCTTTTTCAGGACCCGGGATGTTTGACACTAGAGTCCGGTAAATTTGCTTGAGTGTGAAGCCTCTTGTTGAAGTCAGGTATAGCTCAGAAAAGCACTCACAGGTCCACAACAAATATGAAAGGCAGTCATTCTACGACTGATTACTGACACCATTTAACCACTGTGGGTTGAATGGTGTGGTCTGGCTAAAATCTGCGCTAATAGGAGCCTTGTCACAAACAAACAAAATGTACCTCGCTTACAGAAGCTGCACTTTGACGGAACGACTGATCCCAATTTCATGCAAAAACCATTGACAACCAGTACGATATAGTTAAAAAGCTGTTTAACAAAACTAGCACTTGACAAAATACAAGGCTAAATTCTAAAATATAAGGCTGTACAATGAAATGTAAGTCTTTATGCTACTAACAAAGCAAATTAATTACATAAATGAATGAATAAATCCTAAGCCTAATTTCTTTCTGCATCTTAGATATTTGCAGATGCACACACAGTTTTGTCACGAATGCATGTTGCACAATGTATCCACAGCAGACATCACTCTCCCTGCCAGAAGTCTTAAACTAGCCAGGATCTGTACTCAAGTGGACGGAGTGTGAAACTTAGCCCTTACATCAGCTGGCAGACAATCTGATGATGTGCAACTTGCAGAACTAGCACGTGAGAAGGCTGAAGTGAGGTTGGGGGATCCCAACATGCTTACTCACTGCTTTCTTTATTGCAAAAATTTATGTGCAAGAAAAGCTGAAGACAAGTTCAAAAAACCCAAACTGCAACAGGAGAAGTATGCACGCATGCCTGTGCTTGTGTGTATGGCACGCAAACAGGAAGTGAAAACAGAGCAATTACACTGAGCAAAAGCCAACACTTGTATAGACATCCGAATCATTGACAAGAATGTTTTTTCTCTTTCAAGCAGATAGGCAGCGGTTCAACTCAGTAGGGGAAGGAAAACAAACAGTGTGCAGAATGAAGCAGTGCCTCTCGACACAAAAGCAGCAGATGTCAACTTTGGACAGGAAGTGTGGCTTTTGTGCAAAGGAAGTACATGACATGTTTGACTGGCCGCTAACTCAACTGTGTTCTAAGTAAAGTCTGATAGTTTTGTGCTAGCATGCAACCAAACTGTAACAAACAAATAAATCACACTGGGCTCAACAGCCACACTATAATGAGTCTATGATACGTTTTAAGACCAGTGATTCCGCAATAACAAGTGGAAGACTTCGAAGTGGCAAAGCAACTTTCTTCATTATTTACAGATTCACTTACCACCCAGTACCTGGCAGGCTATGTACTTAACATGATGACTTGTTTGTATCTATGTACAACCACTCCACCTGCCTTAAACTGCCTGAATTAAAAAAAAAAAAACAAAACACACAAGTCTAGTCCAACATCCATCATCACCTGCCATCCCGGACAGTGGGATCACTGTTTAACACCAATAACTGGTCTCATGTCATATGAGGCATCAGGCATCATCTCATTTGACCAACAGCCAAAGGGTCAGATGTGGGTAAGGGGGGCTTGCTAAGTGTTGAGGTTTATCAGAGCGAAGAGGGGCCAGACAGTAAGGTGTGAAGATACAGAGGGACCATATGTTGGTGCTGGTTCAGTGTCCGCTCAACTGGACAGTAAGTAAGAGGCCTGCTGCCTTCACGTCTGGCTGGTCTGTCTCTGAACAGAGCTTTCTACCTGCAGCTTAGCCAACTAAGTAACACAACCCAACAACAGCTTCACTCCTTTGGGTTAAGCTCTTCACTTCCGTCTTGAATCCATATACAAATACCACCAAGTTCTAATCCTCAAAATAGGGCTGGGCAACATGTCCTTAAAATAATATTGCTATATCTTTTTAGGCTATAACTTGATGCTTCATTAATGCTGGCCAATAAAATTAGATATCGGGACATTATTGACCAAAATATATACAAGACAATACGATTTTTGATAAACAATTATCATTAATAAGAGCAAGTACTGGAACAAGTAGAAGAGGCTGGCAAGTTCAGAAAATTACATCACTTTCCTGTAATGCAGCCATTAGAACCACTGTGTCTACATTAATTTCATATGACAACATAAAAATATGCTGTACATTATAGTCTTATATCACAAAAATAAAATATCTATATAATTCCCAGAACTACTTAACTATTACAAATAATGTTTTAAGACAAGAAATGCTAGAGTCAATATTAAAACAAGTTAAAAACCAGCAGGAAATAAATATAGAGAAGTAAGAAATTGCCGTAATTGTCAAACTAGGTCAAGCTGTGACATGAGTATACAGTCAGGCACATAGTCACACTGCTGGGAGGGGATGTTGCCTCAAGGGTCCCCCCAGAGTCAGGTACAGAGGATCCTTTTAATTTGAATGTTTACCTTTGGTAAAGCTTCTTCAAATTAAACAGGGATTACTGCGAAGATGAATGTCTGGGAGAACGTGGTCACATGGCACCTTGACTGACATCTTGGAAGTTGTGGTGAGGTTGTACAGGATTGCGTATATACATACTGAAAGGTGGCTCTAATGTTTGGTACAGTAGAAAAGGAGGACATTTTCTTAAAAATGTCCATTGCTGTGTAAGTGTCTTGGATTACAAGACACACAGGAGATTTCCTCACTTTTTAAAGTCAACAAACCAGTTTGTGAAACATACAAACATATTTGTATACTAGATTTAGAAACATTTCCCTATATAATGTTGATTGACCTAATATACAGAAATGTATATTATAATTGGATTTATATACAACATTGACATATATGCTAAGTAAAAGTAATCAGTTTGCTTATGTTTATTAGCCTCCATTTGTTAAAGATGCTCTTGTGTAAAAAAACAAAAACAGAACAGAATTACTGATATTTGACAATATCCTGGTGAATATTGTACTTCCTACACAGGGGAATTTTATCATGCAGCCTCATAACTAATTACTGGTTTACTGGTGGGGCAATCAGATTGTCCCATCCTAAATTAAAAATATCAAACATGATTACACTATTCCTGAGTAGACTTAGACTCATTCTAGCAGCTTAGCCATAATGAGACCAAAGATGGCCTTAATGAAGACGGAACTGGGCGATTTTCCTGATTGCCCATGGCTACATCAGCACTCAGTTACAATGCTGGGCCATCTCTCTCAATTCAGATATCTCACAAGAGACCCCGTATATCAAGCACAAGCTCTAACACTTGTCAGGGTTTTTCCAGCCGGCCCTGAGAGCCCCTTTTCAATTCGCTGCAGTTCCCACACCTACTGAAACAACCCGTAAACAGAATCACAGATCCACAGATTCAGGACTTTTCTATGCAAGTTCT
This sequence comes from Acanthopagrus latus, assembly GCF_904848185.1. Lineage (NCBI taxonomy): Eukaryota > Metazoa > Chordata > Actinopteri > Spariformes > Sparidae > Acanthopagrus > Acanthopagrus latus. The sequence continues at coordinate 23,779,646 of NC_051045.1, read as the reverse complement.
CAGGTCACCAGCCTCAAACTCTCTACCCCTCCTTATCCAAGAGAAAACAACAACAAGCTCAAAACAATGTGTCCATTAAGGGTCTCTCTTTTTGGGGAGAGGATTGGGGTGGCCAGCCACAAACAGGGACAGGGCAGTTTTGGAGAGGGAATGGGGCCATTTTGGGGTCGACATGGCATGAAATTGAATAAATAAATGAAGAAATCCCCTCTTTGTAGCCTGAGTGCAGCAGAGCCAGAGAAAGGCCCGTGGCGTTGCCACAATGAGGGACCCCAGCAAACCTTTGCAGACTTCATTCTCTCAGAAGCCGTAATTCACATCCCTCCCCAACCCTCCAAAAACTCCCTCAGCTCCCCATCACCCTCCAACCAGTCCCTCACTGTCTTCCAAGAGAAACCCTTTCTGGCAGAGCCAATCACCAAAACACAGAGGCTTCTTTGAGTCTTGTCCAGTTTTTTTTCTCCCACTTTCTTCCACTTCCGCCTTGAAGGACTTTAAACTTCAGGACTCTTTGAGTAGCTCACATAGGCGGAAACTGAACACTAAAAGGGGGATGAGACAGTGTCTCACCCACAGAGACAGACAGTACTGGACACGAAACATCCTGTTAAAGACTGCCTACTCATCAATCCCACATCGGCTATGTTGCATTAATGGATGTATGATGAATATGGGAAACAAAGATTTTTAGCACTTGCAGTGAAAAATCTCTCGGCCTGGAATTGGCTCAGGAAGCCTTCTCAGTCCATCCAAATTCAGCTTTCAAACGATTTCACTGCTGCAAACATTTCAATCTTCTGCGCATGCCTTGTTTTTATAGGCCAGGTTGGCATGAAGTACGTAAAACTGAGGAGGGGCATATTCACTCTCTCATTCAGCTACATGCTCCCACTTGCTACATGTAATTTATTTGTTTTAAAAACCTGATAGCTCCTCTTTTTCAGGTTGTGAGGTCACTCATTACATATGAATAACAACAAAACACAAAGAAGCACCAAACTCTCATACGACACATGTGCTTATGGAAATGCAGCGCAGAATATTTGAAACCTTTTAGTGTGCTACAAGACATGTCTTTTTGTTTGTTCCCTCATTTGTACACTGGATGTTAACAGCCAGCAGTTGCACATCTGCTTCGACCTGTAAGTCTGTTGAAATGGTCTAATCTCACCTACATTTGACATGCTGAGATGACATATTCTCCTCACATGGAATCCACAGCTTTCATCTCGGCTTAATAATCACCTAATTTCATTTCTACCGGAGCTGACACTCAAAGGTTTGTCAGTGAGTCCCTTTAAGTGGCTTTCCTGTTGAGGGGTGACATGTGGTGATCAGGAGATAACATCATGGACCAGATTGCAGAGGCCATCTGGACATTTGGATGGGAGTTTCTGGTGCTGCAGACAGACGTCGATCACAGACTGGATCAGAGTGTGGTGAGTATGGTGTTGAGTGAGCCATCAGAGATGCGTGAATCTTCCGACCGCCTTACAGGAAAAAAAAGATGTGGTACAGTGGATGACTTAAACTACATCCAGCTAGCGATTTCCTATTTTCTAGAACACTTCCATGATGTGTGTGTACTTATCTTTTGCATTCATATATGTGACCTAACTAAGCAGAGCAAAACAAAACTTAGAATGCCACACCTCGCCATTCAGTCGGGCACACATAAACAGCGTCATGGCCACAAACGGAAAATGCTGGTAACCAAATAAGTTCCCCACAGTACACAATAATGGTTATTTGGCAAAGCAGGGGGTAAGATCACAGACAACACCTTCTGGTTCTCTAAGTTAAACTGTATTCATGAACCTGATTGAGAAAGTATTTATTGGACAGAGAGCAGCTACTTAAAGCTTTTGCTTTCTATTTTTTTTTTTTTCTAAAGTCTGTCTCTAGTTTAAAACACTGATGCAACTGACCTACATTCTATCTGAACTTCTCATTTGGCAGTCTTTAATACAACGAGCGCCTGTGTTAGTATCCACTTCTGACAGTGATGCTTCAAGGGTAACTTTGATTCAAAATATACCATCTCAGTTCAAGCAAAAGGACAATGGAGAGATAACAGACACGAAATCCTCATTTATACATAAGAGCCCATTCGCTCTCATATCCATCCTGTAAGTAAGTGTCATGTAAATAACAGCTGGGGGAAAATATCCCAAAAACACTCTGTGGTGATTCTTCATGTCAATGCATAGCAACATTTCCTAAAATGTTTCCTGTCAGCAAGTGAGAACAAAATCATCACAGTAACAGCTCAAGCATGCATGACTCAAGCCTTTAATCATGGCGTGTCAGTTGGCAAAAATGTCATCACACTGAACAAATGCCAAAATAAAAGCCCTTTAGCAACTAACCCAAGAATTTGTCAGCAGCTGTCATGAACAGTTACAACAACATAGTCAGTAACCTCTTTAACTCCTGGGGTTAAATAACATCAACAGAAAAAGATCCCCACTACATTGTAGGGTGAAATTGTTGATCTTATGGCAAGATTTCAACATTAGCCATCCTTGTTTTCAACTCTTTAGATGTTAATAATAATAGCAACATACTATGTGTCTTACCACCAGAGCCAGACCAATATTATCAGCCATCTGTCATCAGAGATATAGTGGTATCAGTGTATATGTTGTCTGATATAAGGCAATATAAAAATTTGTTTTTAAAAAAGGAAGCTTGGGGTAAAATATATTTGTTTTAATTTCCAGTGAAAGTTGCTGTTTTACTGCTCTGATGTCATTTTATATTAGTGTTTGATAACCACTTTTGGGGGATATTGCAAAATGTTCTATGCATATAAGAATATATGCCAATATATCAATGTTTGACTTTTTCTCCCTAACCTCAGCATCAGACCCAAAATTCCAGTATTGGTGAGGCTCTACTTAGCACTACCTTTACATCACTCCACCATTCACTCAGGCTGTCACACGCTCTATTGCCATTCTTACTCTGAACAAGGCATCATCAGACACACTTTTTCAGTTTTGTCACAACATGTATACCAACAGTGTTTCAGAGGATTTGGGAATGCTTGGCTGATATTAAGAGTAGACCTGTGCCTGCAGAACAAGAGAAAAATACCAAAGGGACAATGAACTGGAAAAGAAGCATCATTCACAGATCAACATCTCCAGCCATGCACATCTTCCATAAGTAAGACTCTCAAGCCCACTTGCAGTGATTAGATAGGCAATCTATTCAAAGGAATACATTCAAGATTTAAAATAAGATGGTTTAGATCAATTCATGTTGCTCTTTTTGTGAAACTGCTTCTATAACCTCTCTTCTGGGACAACAGGAGACCTACTGTATGTGTGAGTGTGCTCGGTATGGTCTGATAGTGTGTGCGTGACACTCCTTTACCCCATTGTGTTGTGTGAACAGTTTCCTGGCTGAAAAGCATGCTGCTCATGCCTTACTCTGACCAGCCCTGAATGGCCAACATTTCAACAGTCATGTCATCTAATCCAGGTTTCATCAAACATCTTTGTCCTACTCTCAACACAAACGCTTTTTGTAAAATTCTCCCAACGTTTCTCTATAAGGCAAATAACTTCTGACCCTGAGAGATGCCACACATCTGGTTGTATTTGAGAAAGCAAACAAACATTGTAAGCCTGCTGCCACAGTTCGTAAACCAAGAAGAACTCCCAGAGGAGGTCTATGCCAAGTCTTTCTACAGGTATCCATCCTATTCATTCATCCCTAAAACGTGTCTTCTCAAAAACATGCTGCACAGTTAGCTCGTTCACCCAGTATCCAGCCTGAGAAAGTACTTGTCCCCACTATGTCCAGGTCACGATCTGCAAGGGGACATTAGCGATCTCATGTTGCTGCACTTTTACAATTCAGGTCACCAACTGTATCGTGTGACGGCCTTTTGAAAAGCACCTCACCGAGTCACTTTTCACACACACAGTGGAAGTGTCTCTTATTTGGTGTTTGCTCCAGTCATAAAAATGTCAACCAAACAGTGCATCTGAAAAGTGTGTGTGGTCTGCATTCTTAACATTGCACAGTCTGATGTCTGACACAGTGAAATCAGAAACCAAACACAATATCAACGACTTCTGGTTCATGACTTCCTCACCTCCACACACCTCAGATTCCACAGCACCCACTACTGAATACATTCACTTCTTTAATTGCATAACCACTGACAGACAACCACTTACAGAGAAAGATTTTATCATTGTAACACCATTACCACCTTTTGTAACCAAAAGGATGGCAAAGTCACTATCCACAAAAGACATCATTGTATATTGATCATGACATACAGCTTTAGTCCTATGCAAACTCACAACTGTAAGAATCTGCACACATCTCCTGTGAAGGGAGAGAGGTGGGAGGGGGTGGTGGTTTTTTTTTTGTTTTTTTGACATCATGCCTCCGGGTCTTACAGTGGTTTAGACTTGTTAACTTGAATTCTTAAAATTCTTGCTGCAGTCTTATGCTTCAAAGAAATGGCTTATCAACACACATGACTAAAAAAAGCAGCAAGATTAAGTTGGAAACTGGCATTTACTTTTATGAAACATGCTACATTGTAATGACTTAAGTCTGGCACGAGCTGTACTGCAAGGTACCGATTGTCCAGAGTGTATGGATGGGAAGGTGCAAGATGGAAAGTTAAAACAGTTATGTTATGTGGATGTATCAAAGGCAAGTCAGTGGTTTATGCATTGACCTCAGGTTATTGTAGTGTGCAAATATTTTTGACAAGTGGCACTGCTTTGGAAAGAGAGGGGCCAAATAGCAGTCCAAGTCTGACAGGTTGTTTTGAACACCAACTTTCTTTGCTTCAGTCTAGCACCAGCATATCAACCTCAACTGGATACCACCTACCACCACCTGAAGGATACACCATGAGACCCTCTATTTCATCTCTGAAGTTATACATCTTTTATACCACTTCCATATTGGACAAAAAAACTTTAACACCCGCTAACATTCAGTGAGAAAAGGTACAATCAGAATTCATTCCAGGGTCAAATGACTCTGCAGTAGTCACGGTGCCGTCCAGCTCTGACTGTCAGCGTTGGAAACTCGACACCTGGAAGGATGCTAATTTTCGCCCCTTGCCTGGCACGTTGCTATAACGTGTGATCAAGTTATGGCTGATGGTGTGTAAGTATTTTTTCCACCAGTCTTGGTTCAATCAATGCTCAATCACTGTTCAATTGGTGTTGAAAGAGAGGCTGAAGTAAAAAGAAAAATAAACAAGTAACCTCTGGCACTGGCCCCCATTCTGCTCCCTACTGTTCCAAACGTGACACGCTGTCTGCTGGGAATGAGAAAGGAGTCAGTCGCTTCTTTAAATGTGTTCGCCCACATTTTTAAAAAAAAACTACACATAAACACTAATTTTGCTGTTAAACTGTATCCCTAAACAGCAGAGTTTAAAGCCCAATAATAATAAAACGCTCACCGGACTCCAGCAGTCTGCCACAGTAACTGTTCTACCTGCTGTTAGTTTCCCACTTCAGTATTGCTATATATGTGATCTGTGCCTCACTGTGTTCTATGACATCAGCAGGGGGGTTGAGGTTGCAGTGATCTAAAACCACCACCATTGTGGCAAAAATGAGTTTAAATCTAAGGCTATTTATACGCTCCTAGCCCAGAGAAATTTCATACTGGTCTTTCCCACCAAGTGGGGAGGGCTGAAGAGATGGAACAGAGGAAGAAAAACAGAAAGGAAAGAGGTAGAAACAGGGCTCAAGTTTGGAGAGGAAGCTCAAAGCTGGCTTCCTGCATGTCAGTCTTCCTGGGCAATGGTCGGAAAATGTGTTTGTATGCATGTACATGTATCTTCCTGTTTGCTCAGCAAGCCTTGCCAACAGCAACTACGGGTGGATGTATAGAAAAGTAAACAACAGCAAAGCAAGAGGTGTGGAAAAAAACTGCAGCTCTACAATGAACATGCAGACCAAAACACAGTATCGTATATCCACACCAGCACACTTCAGTATTAGACGTGCGTAATGTCACTTGTGTGTGGCCTGTAGCATGGGTCACAGGGGGCAGGGTTTCCAGATGTTTCCTATTATCCTGCGGCCCGACGAGACCTTCCTGGTCACCCAACTCTGTGTCTCTCACTTCTCAGAATCTAGAAGGAAGGTCAAAAACTTCCACATGATTCCACTGTCATCTTTGCTGGACAGGATTCACCAAGATATGAGTTAGTATGGTCAAAAGTAAAAAAGAAAAAAAACAGCAGCTTTTATGAAGGCAAACCCCATTTTTATGGCTTTGAAGGAAAATCCCTTACATCTACCGGGTATGACGTGACTGACCATATTCCTGTCACAGAGAGCCTACACTTTGGTGGATCATGGCAGGGAAAATCCAGTTGCCTGGATTAAAATCAACAAAGCACAGCCCTGGAGAAAATCCCCTAATCTATGACACTAAGAAATAATCAATTCAGTCACAAACAAGAGAATTTGTTGCAACAAAAGCTTGAGGAGAGAAGTCATCACCGTAACCTTGGAAATTGAAAAGGAGTCAGACTGCTTCTATTCTACATTGAGAGGGCAATACATTTAGAGATTTGCGATGATAACACTGAGCAAAATGATTCCTCTAATCCCTCTTTTCACACCCCCAACCCCCTTCTCACCTCTTTTCCTCCCACCATCCCTACATGCTTCCCTACAGCACATTGGATGAGCTTGTTGGCGTTGGTAATTGCCAGGGGATGAGTGACATGCAGAATGACTGAGGTGCCAAAGCCGGATAACTATCTCTTTTGTGTGTCATTGCAATCATTCCGATTGAGAAGCGATGCTGCACAGGGACCAAAGATCCAGGAGGTTGTAGAAAAGTACAAAGGGAGGTGGAGAATAAATCAGTGATAAGGCAACAGAGAATGATGAGGGCGGTCAACAGCGAGCAGCTATTCATTCAGCTACTGTTCAATTTCTACCGTGGTGGTGGGGAAAAACCCCAATGTTACTGGGGTGCAAAAGGGTGCCTAAAGATAAGGAATAAACTGAGGGGGGCTTCATAAAGAAAAAAACTGTTTATAGAAATTGATTTTTTACTTAAACAGACACTAAGTCGTGTCATATCTTCAGTGTGGCTTCAACTTAGTTTGACAGCAGAAAATGTTTCATTCATCTAATCAGTGTATCATGCTCAGGTGTCAGTACAATAAAATCAACATGTCATTGTCTGCACTGATGTTCATCATACAGGACCGGATGGTGGCAACAGGAGATTAGAAAGCATTGCAACCTCAAATCATGTTTGGGTTTCAGCCCTCACTAAGTGAGATTCACTTTTCTTGGCTGGGGAAAACCTCTTACAGCCTAGCTCGTATTTCATATCTCTATTCATGTATCGCTCACAGAATTTGCATGAATAAACCAAACACTGTCAGTGAGCTGTCAAAGCGCATTCTGGGAAATGTAGGAGCTCTCCAACTGAACTGGACAAGGCAGGCTGAGAAAACGCAAATACTTGATGTGAGAAGAGTCACTTATCACAACTAAATACTACTTCACAAATAACTGCTTAGAGAACAATCTGATTCTATAACCGCTCACTCACTTTTCATTCCCCATAAATGCTTGAGCCTCTTCACACTGAGAGACTACTCATCCCCAAACCCCCCATACTGAACCACTCTATATCTTTACTGAAACCATATGTTCTGAGCTCCAACAGCCAGACTTCCCTTATCAACACCACAGTGAGCTGCATGGTGACAAAGCCCTGGCTCCCACCGAGGGAAGGGGGGAAAACTAGGCTGGACCCCGGACGGAGAGCTTGGGGGGGGATTTGCAGAGGATTGGGGTTGGTGGTGTGGACTGATGTTTATTTTCTCATTCTGTTTTGAAAGTCCATGAACTCCTTAAGCAATCTAAACTAGAGACTGTTCCCCAATGCAACAACTTCCTCCGTATGGGTGACTCAGCGGATGTTGTAAGCACAACTTGTGCTTTCACATATAGGATACATTAATACAGAGCAGCATGCATCTCATACTTAAAATCTCAATTCATTGTTTTGAGCAGCATTTATCATCTAAGTGCATATCTGCATGAATACATACTCATCTTACCATGAATTCTGATAGAAAACCTACAGGCTTATCATAAGAGGGAAAATATGGACTAAATCTTGACACTCCATTAGACTGCAGCCATGGCTGTGTAAAGGGCATTCTATGCAATGACACAGGTGATAAGTACATTTCTGTCAAACCTGACCGTATCACTCCCCTCCGGCTACACACCGTATGGCTTAAATCAAGACATGCCGGTTGATGTGATGATGGGGAGGAGCAGGGTGGAGGGCACAAGCACTGACAGCTTTCAGATGTTCTTAGGAATAAAAGAGCTCCCAGACTTCTCTGATAAATAATTGGGGCTTTGTCTTTATCATTATGCCGGAACCGGGTTTTGGGGGAGGAGGTCAAAGAATGGTCCCTCTGCTGCCTGGTCTGTCTTGTAACAGGAGATAAGCCTTGGCTGGCTCTTGTCTAACTGAGAAAGGAAACAGTACCACAGAGGTTGGCCCCCAAAAAGATGCTTCTTTAAACAGAAGTACTCAAAAATAGAGACAAAAACACAGCACACCCAGTATGAGGTGCTGGGGCTATAATCTGAATAAAAAGGCATGTGCACGCTCAAATCTGGGCAAAGACCTTCTGTTTAATTGAGAGTGTAGAATTTAAACACACTCAGTTATCTAGTTCAGCTGCATGCATCATGTTGAAATTACATTATGTGGGTATAGTTTCAGGAAAGCCATGCATCACTGATGTCTATAAGAACATTTAGTATCTTCATGACACTACCGTCCCTACAGATGAACTGAATTATTTAAAAACTTTGAGGAAGTTCCTCAACACGGGACAGCACAAGACAAAGAGGGAACCATGAACATGTTTGACGAATGATTGCCAGATGCTGAAATCTAATATGTACAGAACCATTAGCATGCTAATAACAAACTTTTTTACAGCAAGCAAAATGATAACAGTTTTTTTCAACATTCTAACCAGCAGGGTGGCAGAGCAAGTAAGAGGATAGCCTGAATCCCTGCCAGCTCAAGGGTGATGTTTTCTGGCAGCCCCTGACATTTGACCTTGTTTCGGGGGGGCAACGAAGGAGGGAATTTCCCCACAGCAAGCAATAAAGGGCAAGAATAAAGTTGCATTATTGCTGTCACATTCAATTCAGCCAACTGAAAGAGTACCACACACGGGACTTTGCCTCAGCTGGAAGAGGAAACCACCTGCAATGTGCAAGCACCACACATGACAGGTCAAGGATGCAGGGAGGAGAAGGACAACGAAAGATGACAAGGAGAAGTGACAAATTGAATAGCCTCCTGCAGGTGGGAGCCATCTATACTGGCACTGTGCTGGTGGCTGAAAGGAGTGTGTAAAATTACCGGGACGCTCATTCATCAAAGGCAGCTGATGTACAATGAGTGAATAAGTAGCTGTGCTGCTGAAATGGTCTCTTATCACTGTCTGGGAAAAGGAGGTGTGGTGTTGTTGAAAGCTCATGAATATCCATTTATTTGTGAAGCCAGTGTGAAGTGAGATCTCCTGCGATTGTTTTGAACCTGAGCTTTAACACACAATAGAGAGAGAGGTGTGAATGCTACCCCCATCATTCATGACCATGTGTGGCTGAATCGTAACAGCTCAACTAAGGAAAATGTTTTTCACGCTACCTTTATATTTCATTGACAAGAATACGCTCAAATGCGGCAAGTTAGACACGGTTATATGAATGCTTACAACTTATCCGGTAGGATGTCCTCTTAGAGGATAAATGTCAATGTATAACCTTTGAATAATGCTTAATTCTCGGACAACCCAAAGCTGTTTACCATTAATAGAACAACATGGGATTAAAAGTTAAGAGACCACCAGAAAAACTACCCTTGAGTACAGACCGCCACGCCAAACCCCATACGAATTGCTGGCGATTTAGCTTTAAACCCAGGCCATCATCTTACAGCGGGGGGAAATATTCAAGTATAAAATTCCGTGCAGCCTGAGCCAATTATTGTGTTACATGTGTGCCGAATGGGAGAGCATAACCTGTCTCTTAACGAAATACCCCCAGTTATCTAATGCAACGTTAATGCTGGCCAAAAGGCAAGCCAACCTTAAAATTGGAAGATTTATGACTGGAGTTCTTCTGCCTGTGTAGAGACAGAGATAGCGGAACGTGAACATGAGCACCGTGAGAGGTAACGCCAAACTCACCGACTGAAGGAAGAGCAAGGTCCGAACATAATCCCTCTCGGTGTTAAGTATTTCATTTAAAACGCAAAGCCTGAGTCGCTGTTGTCGGTCCGAGTCCTTGGCGGCGTGGATGCCGTTCTCGTGATGCCCGTCGTCCTCTTCCATGATGGCAACTCAACCCCCCCAAGAAAAGGTTGCTCTCTACAGAAATACTGTCCTTTTCCCTAAGTATCCACACTTTGCTGAGTTGTCGCCTCAGTCCATTTTGCAGCAGCAGATTTTCCCCCCTTTAAAAAAAAAGCCCTCGCGAGCGGTGATGCGCAACGCACCGCGCGCTGGAAATAAAGTTCGGCAAAAGTACCAAAAACACGAGCGGAGAGCCTGGATGTGTGGTCGCTACACCAGCTGAGGGCGAGCAGGGCAACCGTAGATCAGTACAGAGACCGGAGAGACGACAGAGAGGAGGAGGAGGAGGAGGAGGGACCCAGCGTCAAACACACACACGCACACACACACATACACACGGGGGGGCCACCGTGCACTTCAAGCGCCGAGCAGTGAGCACACAAACAAACAGCACGTTCATAAACACATCTGTCTGTACACGAAGAGACCAAAACACTGCACCTTGTATTGATCACTGTACAACACCAGTGTTTAAGTGGCTCCAAAGGAAACCAATTAATACAGCTGCACGGAACTGACTAAGCCTTCTTAATTAGTGTTAAGGAAACCTTAAACACTATGAGTGAATCAATTAAAACATGTAATGAAATACGAAAACAAACACGGTAATGCACATAAAATAGCAGGAAAAAAAAAAAAAACTCATGTCCCCAGGCCACTTATTTATATTTTCATCTTTTTTTTTTCCAGCCTTTTCTATAATAAAATGTAAGTAGGTTCATTTGTGAGATGGGCAAAGCCTGCAAGGCTAAAGGGGAAGTTTGATTAGAATTATACTCATTTCTTAAACGCAGCCTACCTTCCAATAGCCGAAAATGTCCTGAACATTCAGACGCCATTTGCAGTCAAAAATGAAGAATTAAAAATATTAAATCAAAAATAAAAACATACAAAGAAACAAAATGGTGGCCAATTCAATAGTTTATTATCAGCATTATCCCCCATTAGATGGTCTAATGCAACATATGCTAGCAAGGCAGACATAACGGCCAGAAAGGAAGTATTTTAAAGAATTATGGAAAATGTCACCTTTAATTGTTTCGAATATTAATTTAAATTGAGTGTTACAACTAATAAGTCAACGAAATATTTTTAATAACGTACTATGTTATGTTGTGTCAGTTAGCCCGGTGTTAAAGCGCCTACCTGTCACAGCAGTCTCTCACCTGTGGCTAGCTTGTAAATTTAAGAGGAAGGCGCCCTCTGGTGGATTCAGGCACAAGTGCTACTTTTGGTTAGAAAGAGCACACGTATCAGCTGAACTGCTCCCGGGGTGCGGTGGATATTTACTGTGGTACGTTAATGGGGGCGTCCATGACTAAAAAACCAAACGCGCCCTTGAGCTTGAAGGTCGGGATACCCATTAAACTCGAGATCAGTCGTTACTAACCGCGAATACTTTCGGTTACAGCACCTTAACACTTCACAGCTTCAGGACATGGAGTCACACCCACTGTCACAGGTGTCACCAGGAGCTGTTAAACGTGTTATCAAGTTAAATCCGGCATGTTCCACCACATTCATACACCACCTATAACACCGCAGGCCACATTCACTTCCTTTGTGGTGTTAATATTCACATCTGAACAACTGTAATGTCTGATTGATTCTAGACTTGCTCCTGGAGAGAAACTAACCGATCATTTAAATGTTAAAAACTAAAAATGGAGCTTAAAGGTGCACTACATCATTTGGAGGGAGGCATTTTAAGAAACAGAAACATCTTAATTTATTGATTTCATGACCCAATAAACTAAATAAACAAAGAACAGCACAATTCACACCATTTTAATTTGTTGATGTTAATGTTTGTGGGACCCTTCCACTCTTAGCAGCTCCCTTGTTAGTGTTATGCAGTTTTCTGGGGACCTTATTTCTCTCTTGGATGGGTTGTTTCTACAGAAATATGTCAAATAATTATGTCTGAGATTGTATTATTGCCCTATTACTACTGTAAATAACTACTTTTCTCAGTTTTAAATTTTTTCCAAAACTACATAGTGCACCTTTAAGTGTATTCCTCATAGATGTGCTGTGAACAAAAAGTAATATGTTAGGAATGGGAGCAAATTAAAATGTCAATAATAGTTTTAATTGATGCATGTTACATTCAATACCCATTGTGATCCTCCCACACATAATTGCATACATACAGAACTTTTCTCGCCATCTCAGATGAGGAATGCAACAGACAGCTTGTAAATGCCTTACACTATCATATATTTACAGATCATCCTCCGCTTCTGTACATGGCAAATCCTTAAATACGATCAAACATCAGAGGAACAACATAGGAGACGTATGACTGATTGTGTGTAGTTTTCTTTGAAGCATATTCAATGTACTTTTTTTTTTCCTTCCAAAAAAAGGCATGTGCATAAAGCACGGTCATAAAAAGTGAGTCACACAGTTAGACATGGTAGGTTAAAAACTCCTCGACGCCTCTTCTTCATTCATATTTCACAAGATAAAACTTTTCCTTCAGCAGGGTTTTTTCTTTCAAAATGCACAAAAGTACAAAAAGACATGTAAGGTAACCAAAGGGAATAGAAAATCAACCAAAAACAAAACAAAAAAAAAATGTGCTCAGTGCATTAAGACTTTCCGATATAACAAAGAAACTAGAGGTGTTTGCCCTGTTCCATCTGTGTGATAAATAATTTCACATTGTTACAGGCAGACAGTGAGAGGGCTTGAATCAAAAACCAAAGTACAGTGAGTAAACATGAGTGAAACAAACTGTGAAGCCAAAAAAAGAAAAGAGATGTGTGAAGGCAAAAATGGACATTTATGTTATCCAAACAATGTAAATGATAAGGTTAAATATTCTCTTTCTGGGTTTAGATTAATACGAATAAAAAAAATACAACTGAGATCAGCCAGAATTAAAGTTTATGCTGTTAGCTACATTGAGAGTTTTGGCGTTTGAATCACCACAGATGTGTTTGGAGGAGCGAGACACTGAAACTGTGCTATTACTTCTGTTTGGTACTTCAATGTCTGTGGTCATTTCATATTAGCCCTGCAAACATCAAATGCAAACTCCAGGAGCTCTGTAACTACTCTCATTATCAGTAAACTCACACGTTACCCGGCGTTAAAGAGTTAAACCAATTCCCAGGTTGTGTCCTGACAGAGGAGACTGAAATCTTCAGCACTATGTCATCGTGAGATTCTCCTTTGTTTAAAGTGACATAATTCATCTTGAAATGCCAGTGAAGGGTTTTTTGGGGGGCCGCTGTGACTCCCTGTAGTGTAAATGATTTGACTGGCTGAACAAGCATACATGTACACACACATACACACACAAAATCATCAGTGCAGTGGCTGATGGGAGAAGGGATGACTTTCAGACTGGCACAGAGACAGCTCAGGTGTCAAAATGACATCCATAAACAATAATATAACGTAAGAGTGCTAGAAATCATCTGCAACATAAAAAAAAACAAAAACTTACAAACAGCGACATTTGTGTGCTCAGTCAGTTGCGGCGATGGCCCAATGTGTGTTGTGTTTGCGCTAGGAAGACTTTAGCAGGTGTCTCTGCATGTAGATGGCAATTTGTTGTAAAACTCGATTATGGGCAAATGTTGTCAGTCATTTCTTTGCTCTCTTGACACCACCTGTCCTGAAGCAGCAGTGATGTGTTTTATAAAACATTTTTATAAGTCTGACGTGTTTATCTCCTTGGCAAAAATCCAACCATAAATCTGTCTGAAACAAAAACAGATAATCAGATTTGGATTTTGGACACAAGTCTGTATTACCAAACCATCATGAAGTTCACTCATATCACAGGGTTTTAAAGGACAAACTTATTTTTACAAGTTCAGAAAGGCCAACAGTGTAACTATTGTATTGCAGTTAATGACAAGCAGAAACTCTTTTTTCGCCACAAAGCATGGACCTAAATGAGGAGAGACAGTCACTGTTGAGCGTCAGCCATTCAAATCTTCAACGAGTGGCTGCGACATAGAAATGTAGCTTTTTCCGCCTTGGCATGGTTTTTGACACTTTGCTCTCGGAGTCAAAGGCAGACAGTGTTGATATATGTATTCATATAAATAACAAAACAGTACAGTATAAATATAAAGATTCTGTGTGTGTGTGTGTGTGTGTGCATGTGTGTACGCACATTTGTAAATGGTGTGTGGGTATAGGATAACGGTGTGTATGCGTATGTGTTGCCGTGTGCGCTTGTGAGCCAGTGTTAGGACAGGACAGGGGGGTTAGAGGTGAGGCTTCCCCTCCCCCACCTCGTGGAAGAGCGAGGTGTAAAACTCAGGCTCCAGCTGCTTGTTCCGGTAACGCTGGACAATCTCAGTTATTTTCTGCTTCCGCCGCACGTGAGGCGGGTTGTACAAGTCACTTTCCAGACGCTTCCGTCGGCAAACGTTGATGACCGTTTGGCGCACGAGAAACCCTGAGAGGGGGACATTAACACAGGAGATCATCAGGTCAAAGTATACAGTTTTGAGATACAAAGGAATTTGATGAGATGGATGAATCCTATAACAACTTATAAAGCATGAACGTTCCTTAGAACTTTTGGTGGGTCAAAAGTAGTGAAGATAAAAAAAATTAGGTTCAGGAAATATATTCCAACATTTAACTATCTTTCTTGACTAACAGAAGGAGTTAAATATATATTCTTTTAAATACTGTGTGTATTTCTCTTGTACATGTATGTTCTGGAAAGCCAAAGAAAGCCATCTGCTGGACAAAAGTGGTATTACAAGTGCTTCATGTATTGTTTTTCGAGCTAAAATGATGTTACACTGCTCATCATTACACTGTTTAGCATGCCAGTTCAACTGAACCTTGTTCATATCACACCCATGCCCTGGTCATATTACAAACCATAACTTCTGCAATGAAAAACAATAATAGATTCAATGGAGTTCATTTCCTGTACACTCATATGTCAAACCATAAAATATTAATGCGTTTCGATTACTATTTCAATGAGCTCATCAATGACCCGAATAGATTTCCTGTAAAACCATGTGATGCATTAGGACTTGTTGCCACTGTTGTTTCTCACAAGGCAAAGAAAGGAAACACTTGGTACGGGGGAATAGACAAAGACAGAGAGAGCGGTAATACCTAGTGCTCTGCGGCTGACCACCATGCCGTCCACCAGGGGAATCACCATGCCAAATTTACCCACTGCTCCATGCAGCCGGATCCTGAAGAGTCCCGTCTTCAGAGGGTGGATGAAGATCAGAGGAACGTCCTTCTCAAGTAACCCTGACCTGCAGCACAGACAATGAGAAAACACAGAAAAGGAAGATGATGTAGGTGATTTGCAACAAACTAAAACAAAACAATATACAGTAGAATAATATTGAGAAACTGGAACTACATAAATCAAATGAAAAGCACACAATTTATAGATAATAACCTGATTTATATTTGCCATTACCATGTATTCTTATAGATTACAATCAACTTCACTGAACCCGACTGGCCTCCTCTGATGCAGTCGGTGCTCTTTTAACTGAAAATGAGAACTTGGCGATCTTCACAGCTCACACCCAGCTATTATCTTTTCAAGGGATCTGGGCACTCAACAAACTAGTTATGTCACTAATGAAATGACAGTTGCATCATGTTGCATCAGATCACAATGCTCCAGACAACACCCTTTCAAAAGCGGCGCTGTTCATCTGGTTAAAAACAACCCATTTAAATCTGTTTGAGGCTTGTGGTCTGTGGCCTCATCTGTTGTCAATCGATCCACAATCTTTACAACAAAGCTGCTTAGTAACAAGTTATGTCAACGTGGAAAAAAGGACAATCAAAACAATGCACATATGACTCATATTTCACAAAAACTGAATTTTCCTTTGTGCCCCTTCACAGTCGTGACCATTGTCACAGCTCTGCCGTACTTCCTTTTCTCTGCCTGCTTTTGCACACCCTGCATGTTGCACTTCCTGTTTTTGCACTGTTTGTTTATGCTCGGTCTGTTCTCCTGCGTAGACAGACGTAGAACATGGACTGGTTTGCAGAATGCTTTTTTTCCTTCTTCTTCTTTCTTGCACCTGACCAAAACCAGCTGATAAACCATATGTTCTCCAAACACGCAGCAAAGTGCTTTGAGTGTAAACTTGTGATTACCTGCAGGAAGTGCTGTTGCTCATGCTAGCTTCCAAGCCCGTGCTGGTTTCCGCCAAGAGATCAGACAACGGGAAGTTCTCTAAAAACACAAAAACAATGACATTCATGTATCTCAATCCATTGGTATCATACTTAAGGAACTGTTTATTATTTTGTACCAAAAGTTTTATGAGTGGAGTCTAAAAAAACAGTACATCAGTATATCCTAACAGTACATCCTACACAAAATTAGAGGAAAGGGTTGCAGTAAAAAGAGAATGTGCCTACCAATATCATCAAAGCGCTCCACCCACACCACAAACACCTTTGTCTCAGGACCCAGTGGTGGGAAAGACTTTCCAGTCGATGACCTCTTTGCCTTTACCAAAGGACTAAGCTATAGAAACAGCACAAAACACAGAGTTTAAATTAAGCAAACACAACATAAAAAGCATAAGCACGGCTGTCAGCATACAGGTCAGTTAGACTCGCATAAGCCCCACTTTACCTTTTTGGCAGACTCCAGATTTTCAGAATGGTTGGGGAACAGCTCCAGTGTGAGATTGGGTTGTTTGAGTAAACCAGGCATGAGGTCTGTGTTGGTGTCTGCCTCCACTGTGGAGTCACTGTGCACTGATGACTCCTCTGGGAAATGACAAAAGAGCAAATGACAACTGTGTAAACCCTGAATCCCACGCTTGACAATATCTATCAATTCATATTCAACAGAGCAAATGCTGACCAGAGTTTTCTGTCAAAGACGGAACAACAAAGGCGATCTCTGTCAGAGCATCAGCGTAGTACAAAACTTTCTTCTCCCCGTTGAACACTGAACCTCCTGTGTCCTCAGGACTAGACGCTTCCTCTACAGTAAAAGAAAACAAAACAAAGCTTCAATGTTAACTTAGTTACCACAAACATCCAACATACACATTACAGCTGCCATGCATTCCTCCACAGCCTTCAGAAGTTAACTTTGCACCTTACCTGTGTGTTGCATATCATTACTGTCAGAGCAGGAGTTGAGGGACCAGCTGGTATCTAGGTGTCCCGTCCACCCTGGGTGGCGTCCGACATCCACAGGCCAGCCCAAGGACAGCAGGAACTCCAAAAAGTGTGGCTGGACGCTGGACGACGACTCCACGTTCCTCAGGATCTGAACACAAGCATGAGAACGCATCCATTCTTAAATGAGAAATTTTTATACACACACTGTGAAAGAAGTAACAAGGTCAACATCTGTACATTTTCAGTCCATCTATAAATGTCCATCATTATACAGTCTTTCCCACCTCTGGGCTGCTTTTCTGTCCAGCCCTCACGTAGAAAATAAAGACAGTGTCAAACGGTCTGCAGGGGAGCAGGTCCAGGTAGCTGATGTCGTCAAAAAACCCTGGCAAGGACGACTCTAGGCCAATCAGATGAGGAGGTAGACGACTGTTGTTGGGCTCCTATCAATAATAAAAGTGATATACATACATCCTAAATTAATAATATGAACAATTACAATGTTATAAATATACAGCATGTAATATAAATGATTTATAGATTACAGTATCACCATCATTTATTGTGATTTTTCATTACACAGACATAAACAGAATCACAATGCAATATAACAAGTGTGTGTAGCTGGAAGGCTTGCATACAATATTTAATATTGGCAGAAAAAGTCTTTTCCGCGGTTTTAATCCAAGAGCTTTTTGGTGAAAAACCTTTCAGACAAATTATGTTTATCAACCTTGAGCGCTTCCAGAGACAGAAAGCCGAAGTGAGAGAGGAAGAGGCGTGCTGTCTGGAACTCCTGCGAGGGCGGAGGGGGTTTGCAGTCTGTCTGTGGGTCAGGGTATCGCTTGGACTTCCAGATCTCCTCGCTGTGCCGCTCCAAGGCATTCTCATACTCTATCTGCTTGGTCATCAGAATTCGAAGCTTGTCGTGCTGAACTTCCAGCTGTAAATACATGAAGAAATTGGGCATTTAAAAAGGAGAATAGATTTTAAGAGGCTGTGGCTAATAAATTACACTGGTTTCATAAATTCAGCATGAACCCACAAAGTGCAAGGCCCACAGTCCAAATACCTAGGTTTCACCTCCCAAAGCTGATTTGAAAGAGTCATTAGTGTACTCAAGCACTTACCTGGAGAACAATTTACAACAGCCCTTTCATACAATCAGTCTTTAAATTTTCTGTGTTGACTGTGACAAAGAGGTGTTGAGTCAACTCTGTGTTTTCAAACCAAAGTTTGTAGTGGTTTTGGATTGCATTAAAAGCTACAAATCATTGCAGAAGTGATGCATTGGATCAAGAAACCAAACAAAATGATCTTCATGTCTGTCACCAAACCACATGATTTGACCCTTTTTCCCCCAAAAGACACCCAAAAGGTGAAATTTCATCTCTACAACAACTCACTTGTCGGTGATTACTCATCAGTGTATTTGGAGCTCTTGAATCATCCTGCCAGCCCATACAACCAACCTGATTTTGTATAATAACACATCATGTGAGTGAATAATTCATTGCATGGCTATATTTCAGTTCATGCCTGTATCAGAATGATTTAAATGTGTGTGTAATTAGTCATAATGTGGATACAAGATCAGTGACAGGGTTCATAGGAAAGCTGATCTCACCTCCTTACTGACAATGTCATCCAGGTCAGGAATACTGACATCAGCTTTGACGAGAGGAATCTTATCCACCTCTTCAGGGAAGGGCCTCTGCTTGACATTGTACTTGATTCCCACATCATTGTTGGGCGTTGGACGGCCCTCAGGAACAAACACCTGCTGTGGAAGGAGAGCAGTAGACGAGATATGGAGTAGAGTTGTTATCAGAGCAAAGGATGTGGAGCCGCAAGTTAAATGAAAGTAAAAGTCAAAAATTTCGCATTAAACACTTCTGAGGAGACACTGGTTTGGCACTGTTGCTTTTCAGAGAGATCTCACCCTCTGATTGGCCCGAGCTCCTCTGGGTTGGTGGAAGAGCTGCATGGTCCAGGCATGTCTGCCAGCCGTCCCTCGGATCAAAACTGTCACTGATGGACTGGGGTCTGTTAGGACAGAAACGCTGTTATTTATAACAGAAACAGGACGGCATGTTGTTTCTTTGGTTTTAACTTCCCAGTACTTGGGTATCTGGCAGGTGACACAGTCTCTTCTTGTGCATTAACAATGAATCAAGCAACCCCTTGATTCTCCCCAGTAATCAAATAAACTGGTATTTTTTTCACCAAAGGATAGATGATAAGCTACTGACTCTGCTCATTGCCCAGAGGCTGCTCCAGCATGGCGAGGATGACCGAATTGTCCAGGACAAAGTAGCGGAAGTTGCTAGCTCCTGTGGCACTCAGTCTGGCGTAGCGAATCAGGGTGTCTTCATTCAGCAGGCTGCAGGTGGAGGCAGTCCCGCTGGGGGAAGGGAAGGCCCCTAACACCTGCATGATACTGGGAAACACCACAGCAAAACAACAAACAAGAACATAAATATACAGAAACTAGGTCAATAGCTGCAGCATGACTGGGACATTGTAGCAGCTGGGAAATGAGTACAACCAAAAGTGCAAAAGTGATATTCAAATTTATAACAAAACATTTTTTCTTCTGAAAGGAGAAGGAAAAAAAGGAATGCCCCTTTAGTCTGCAATCTTCTGGGTGGGTAATACAGGGCTATACTGTAATAAGAGTTTAATGTTAGAAAACAATATTAAAGATAAATGGATTTTGACTGATCTTTACCCCTGCATCTAAGTTTTTAAGTTTGTGATGATTTGATTTGGCTGTTCGTCTTTTCTTATTTTCTGTGGTGTCAGTCAAGCCTTGATAAGTTTTTTCTATATACTCTGGTGTTATTGTTCCAGCTAACTAAACCATGTCAGTTTGCAGGATATTTAATTTGGAAAGCAACATTAGCTGAACTAAATGCATTTTTCTACAATAATTTGATTGCTAGCATGTCAACAGCAACAAAAAAGAAGTGTCTATGTTTGTAGATAAGAAGACAAAAAGACATAAAAAGAGGAGACATCATGGATAGAAAGGCAGGTCATGGTAGTTCATGGCTCTTTTGTGTCAGGGTCATGAATGTATGTCTGGGTGTCATTCTGTCACCATGACAAAGATAAAGGAATGTGATGATTACCATTTGATACAAATGTATTACAACAAATTTCAGTGTTATATAAATGAGGGGTTCTCCTTCTACATGCATAGATAAATATCTAGCAGAATGTCTTGGCAATTCACAGAAAGGTCACAACAAAAATGAAATGTCAACTTTTCCATTTCCACTTGTTTTCCTCTAAAAATATGGCCCAGGACATGTATTTGACACAGATATACTGTATATAAGCCTCAAAACCAACTTTTATTTTTTCACGTGGTTTAAAATAGAAAAACAGGGCCTTTAAAAGATAGATGCTTTGCATCTAGTGTAGAAACTTTGAGGAGTCTCACCAGGACAAAGTCGCCTCAGCAGCATCTTTTACTCTCATTGAAGCTGGGTTGTGCTCCTTCTCTCCTTTATGTCGGATTTCATGTTCCTGACGGGATTTGCTGCCGGATATGCCCAACTCCACAATCTCCAAAACTTCTACCAAACAATCCTGATCCCCCCAAAAAAACAGAAGTTACAGAGTCTCAGAACAGGAATGCCAATTTTTTTCTTTCACTATAAATTAAGCTTAGACTAAACATAAACACAATCACCAACACTCACTGAATACTTTCTCTAAGAAGAAATGGCAAGGTATCCAAATTTGTATATGTTCTTGATAAAAGTTGAATTTTACTAAGTCAAATAATATCCCTCTTTCTTAACTATCTGAGGGAAATTCAAATTGTAAGACTTGAAACCTACCTTCTCATCCAACATGTCGGGGTGTTCTGTGAGCCACACACACAGAAACTGGAAGGCAGCTACAATCATGGAGTGGAGGTCTCTGGATTGAAGAGGAGCTGGACGGCTACACTGGTAGACAATGTACCCACATATAGAGCTGACGGCACGTTTGCGATCTGCGGAGTCTACTCCCACCTTGACCTGGTCAAGACAATGCAAAAATACAGGAAAATGGTCCACAAAAGATACATTATAAAAGCCTTAATTTGAATGCACTTGTCAACAGTTTTTGTAGGCTTTGGTGAGTAAGCAACAGGCTGTTTAAATAGGTACACATTTGATTATTTGTAGTTTTAAAAAATATTTTGAAACTACACAACTTTTAAGTTCACATTTTAAGTTACTTTAGTGAACCTTACTGTCGCCTCAACGTCTTCTATCTCTGCTCCTCAATACTCTTCATCCATGTAACATCGGGTGTAGCATATTGACATTTTAGGGCCAATTACTATTTGCTTTCCTTATTTGGAAACTGACACCTCTCATAGCATTCTGGCAGAGCAGGTGCGCTTCTAAACTGGGAACAACTGCAAAGCCATTTCCAGGCTGAGAAACTGCAGCCAGAAACTTCTCTCTTTCTGGTAATTTGTGGGACTGTGCTGACGGTTTGTGGGCAACTCCCTGGTGACGCACTTGGAAAAATTTTGACATAGAAATCCACATGAATCACCTGAAAGCACTATTGATTTTCTTCAGTATAAGGGCAGGAGATATAGAAGTTAACTTGGACCTGGGGTTAAGATCAAATCAAAAAGCCATGTACCAAGTTAGTTTGATGCCATCTGTTGCCATGGTACAAGCACAGACGTTCAATAAACCTGATTTCTTAAATAGGGTTTTTTCTTCAAGCCATCTTACAGGAGCAAATCCAGGATGTACCCTCACACCATCTGTTGTTTTATCAAATGTTAGTTTGAAAGGTTGACGTAGCTTCAGGGTAGGTAACACTGGTAAAATACAAGCTGTACAATAGTCTCACCTTTGCTTGGCCAGCTATAGTAGTAATGATTTCAAATTGTTACACTGAGTCTCTGTGTGTTGTGGGCATTGCAGCTTTACCTTGGCAAGCCCAGCCAGCAGCTCCAGGGCAGCCAGTGAAATGCTCATATCTTGCCTCCACTGGGAGTTGAGTCTCTGGGTGACCAGGTGGATGCTGCGCACCAACAGGCCTGCCGCCGTATCTGGAAGAGCTAGACCATATAACACCCGGAAATACCAAACACCGCAAAGAATAGAGCAAAGCAGGATTCAGGAAACATTGCTAGGTTATACAGCACAACAGGAATGGAAGCCCAGTTAGTAGATATCTCTTTGTATAGGAAGCATGCAGTAGACCAGACTTTAAAGTCAGTGTAGTACAAAGTGTTGAGAAAAGAATCATACAGATAAATGGATAAACTACTAAGGCAGAGGGCTGAGTGATCAAGGTTTGACTCGGAAAGAATATATTTATGTACAATATAATCATTTAAAATGAACTAATTCAATTAATTAGAGATTTAAACGTTACTTAATATCAGATAAAGAATCACATGAAATATGAACATAGTGTTGTTGTTGTCATTTTCCCATGAGTTAATATAAATTAATTTATTTAGAAGTTTCACTATTTAATTTGGGGCTGACACTGATGAACATACACTTTCAACAGCTTTCTTTTTTTTCTTTATTAATAACTGCTAATCAATATAGGAAATGGCTGCCTTTTTGCTGAACATGAGTTGCCAGAATTGTTCCCGATGAAAACTATTACCCACTTGACCTAACAGAGCCTTAGGTACAGGCTGCGACACTGGCTCCAATTTTAGTAACCAAGCCTGGGATTTTATAAATATATGATGAGCAAAAAATCCCAAACCATGCTGAATATGCTGTTGCGTAGGAAACGACTACCACCAGGCACGTCCTGCCCACTCTCGCTTGTTTTTTCCCTTCTAGTACTGAGCCTAACACCACTATGTAGCCATTCCGTCCCACAGGAACCCCGTGGAACTTCCCCCTCCCCCCATTTCCTGCTCAACAAAGTCGCCTATAAATACCATTGTGTTCAGTAAAGATTGGTATAAACTTGTAGGCAAAATTAAATGGGATTGCTATTATTATTTGTTCTTTAAAAAATCAAAAATGCCTCTCACATCATGTCCAACACATTAATTTAGTCAAACACCGCTCAGCCCTTCCAAGGAAAAGACAACATTTTAAAATGCTGCAACCACTCAATTACAGACAAATCAAACCACAACAGCACTGCATCACACCAAATAACTTTGGTTTCACCTACAGAGACATTTTACCCAACGCTTCTTAACTCTGCATACCACCTTAACCACGTTAGCTATAAAGAACAAATGTGTTATTTATTAAGTAACAATACCACATGAAATAACGCTCCTGCAAGCCTGTTATGCAAAGCTGGCACCATCGTGTTAATTCACCAAGCATGATGATATTAGCGGTTTGTCTTACCATAGTCTCGAAGCAAGGCCTGGGCAGGACGCTCAGAGTCCGGGCTGGTGGCCTCTGTGCTGCCCCCACTGGTGAAACTAATGCCACTGTTGGTACGGCTGTGACTCTGACTCCTCACAGTCATGTGGCTCCCATCTATACTCCCCTAACACAAAAACACAAACATCATGATGTCAAGTTAATCACTCTGCCTTTAGCGTCATAAAATACAGTAGAGTGGATAAACAGTCTTACTGTTTCAGTCTGTGCACCAATGGACTCCAAGAGTGCTGAGTCTTGAACAATATTTAGCATCGCACCTGAGATGGGGAGAGATGGGGGTCAACAAGAAAACTTTTATATGGAATCATATAAAGACCTTTTGTTATTGTTAGTGAAAAGGCTTAAAAAAATAAAAAGAAAGAAGGTATGAAGAACCTAGCAGATACCCAGGATGAGCTGTGTGTTGGTGGGGTCAGTCTCAGTCTGCAGTGCTCCTATGAGGACATTGACGAGACGTAGCCTCAGGGACAGGAAAGACACTGGCTGGTCATGAGGCCACCCGTCTTCCTCATTGAACTTTCCTTCCAAAAGTACCTGAAGCACAATATCATCATGGTAAAGAACCCAACCTACTTAGACTTAACTATAGTAGGGACATTACTTAAACTAGGGGTTTTCACATTAGATACAGAGGAAAGCTGCAGTCAAAGAAAATGGCTTACACTACAAACACAGAAACACACACCTAATCCAAAGCCATTACCTCTGATTTAATGTTGCCAAAGTGATGTGGCAATGGCAGCATTGCAAGCAGGATGTTGATTGAGGCTCTTCTCAGGTCGGTAGGATTTACATAGATCTTGAATTTTGACAGCTCCCTGTTCGAGGTAAAACAAAACTCAGACTACAAAAACTTAAGACAATATTCTGGAAACCTCTAAAGAGAAATCAAACAAAACAAATAAAGATACTAAAAGATGCAAATTACATGATAACTGATCCAAAACTTGTGTAAGATAATACCAATCTAACCTGTCTGGTACAATAGTCTCCAGGGCAGCTATGAAGTAAGGCACCACCACATTGATGCCCTTCAGGTCAGTGCAGAAGAGAGAGGAAGAGTTGAGAATGATAGAAGCCAGGACTGGTCTACAGATGAAATCGGAGATCTGGAGACCCTGAATCAGGACCATGTAGAACCTGTGAAAGAGAAAAAGGAGTACTTTTCTATTTCAGATCAGTTTAAGTCCCCCAAAATGTACTACATGTCAGTCAACTTATAGCCAAGATTTCTTTATTTAAACTAATTTAATTGGGCTAATAAGCCTCTGCATAATCAGCAGCTCCATGTTTGGAGATTTCTTTTGAGACATGCCAAACAGTTTGATCAGGTTCTTGTGTATGCTGTGCTTACAAATATTAGCATTACAATCACACTAGCGCAGCAACAATAAGTCAATTAAAAATCCCTACCTGGTCGTAGAGCTAAGAAATCATATCAAAATATGTTCCAAAGGAACTGCTGTGTAATCTTAGAAGCAATCATTTGATTTGACATGAACTGCAATGCAAGCCACATTGAGGGTTGTATCTAACCATTTTTCTGCAAAGGATAAGTAAGTAAAACTGGTTCAAGCATAATTTCAAGATGCCTATCCAAATACATAAATGAATAGACCCAAAGGCTAAATGTTACAGCAACAACACAAGATATGCACTTTGACACATTGGTGAACAGGTCTGAGAGAGCAACAAAGTTTTTCCCATTTGTTCCATTCAAACAAAAGAACAATGTAATTTCACTTAACCAACCATAACATGTAAATATCCCAGACAAGGTACAACTGACAAGTCACTTAATTGTTAAGTCCTGCATGTTTCAGTGAACATATGCTCACTAAGATATCCCATCCAAAGATTTAGTTTTACCCCGTCAATGTCTCGTTTTTGTCACTGAAAAAAGGGTTGTTGAAATTTCATTAGCAGAATTAACACTGCCGGCAAAGAGCATAATCAGAAAATAAAATACAAAAAATAACTATGCTACCTGGACAGGTAAACAGGCAGAATCTCTTCTCCAGTTTTCTTGCTACAGAAGATGCGGCACAGAGTCCCGCAGGCCTCGGCCCGTCCTGACTCATAGCTCTCTGGGAACTCGTTAGCATCAAACATGGGGTTGGATACCATAGAGTCTGTGGACATTTGGGAACCCTTTCTTCTCAGCTCCAGGCCAACTTGAGTGGCTATTGCTGTAGAGAGTGGGAAGAGACAGAATGAAAGGACCCTGAATTGCAATGTGGTCATTTGTTTACATGCATGCATGAGAAACAGGCAAACAAAGACATGTAGCCACTATATGCACACTACAATAAAATATAGTAAAAATTTGATAAACAAAAGCACCATAAAGCAGACTTTTATTCGCTATCGCAAGAGGGAACAAAGACGTCAATGACTGCAAACGCACGCACATACACACACACATACACACACACCATTTGTAAGCATTCAAAAGGGAACTCTGACACAAAGAGTTTGCTCTAAAAGTTATAACTGTCAGTGGCACAAGGCATGACCAACCGTGGTGTGCTGGTAATAGCTGCAACACCACAAAGCAAAATCCCTGTGTCAGCCCCCTCGCTGTTGCTATTATATGACTGTCACTCAAGGTACAGAACATTCACTTCATGCATTGAGGCACCAAACCAATAAAATCAGAACTCAAGTGAACTGACAATACAAAAGGAAATAACGAGAAACATTAATGCTGAACTTGAGGGGGGTCTGAAACTAAATCATAAGGATTAGTGTGACCCAAAGGAAAAGAAAATGAGAACTGAAAAACGGGGTGGCGCTGTCACAAACTGGCAACGTTATGGTCGAGACAAGTGGTCAGTTGGTGAAACCCATTCCATCACCTTTGGAGAAACGCTGAGAGAACGCTGGTGAACTTTTATATATGTATGTATGACAAGCAGTGGGAACAGAAAAACAATGGAGATAATGGCGATGATCATGAGGAACTCAACTGAAAAGCAGGAAGATTTGTCAAGAAACGCAAATCAAGTGAGGAAAAAAAGCTGCCGTTCCTACTTACAAGATTTATAAGAAAGGAGAATTTGGATAAAAGAGGCTGCAAGATAACAGAAATAGTGGAGAGACACAAAATCAAAGCAGATCCAATATTTTGGGATCAATTCATATCAGGCATGAATTGTGTGAATGTTTTTTGTTCTCCTCAATACATGACTTTTGACCCACTACAACTCTTTAACATTAATCAGACATGGTAGACACGTGCAGGACACTACACCAAAAAGAGAAAAATAAATGGAGAGCCAATGATGTGCCAAATTTCTTTTCAAATGACAAGTTCTGTATGTGCTGTCACTGACTTCTCTAGTGATGATTTGACCAATAAAATGACTATATGAGGTCCTAATCTATATACAGGTTGAGCCAAGTTTAAATTGTTGGAAGATGTAAATGGATTAGAATCAAATGGAAATCTCATACCAGGCCACTTCTAACCAAGCCCTCCACACACAGAAAGGCACAAACAAGTTTCAGAGAAGATGGTGAAAAAAGGAAAGGATATCCCAACGACATACATTTAAAAATAACGCAGACACCAAAAACACACAAACTCCACGAAAACATGTACTAACAAACGGCAACGAAACACCCACCTGCCCATGCATAAACTGAAACGCTAATAGATTCACAGTCTGACTTCTTACCAGTCATGCTGGGGTCTCGACTGAGGCCGCTGTGCAGCTTACAGTGGACCAGAGCAGCATCGAAAAGCCACTGGCCGAACAGGTTGAGAATGCTGTTGACCTTGGGTCGTGCTGGGGCCGGCAGCGGCCGAGACTCCCAACTGCTCTGATTTGGGCTGGAGAGAAGGGTCGGCGAGGATGAAGTTTGTTGTTGCTGCTGCTGTTGCTGCTGGGATGCTTTGGTTGGTTGACTACCACTGCTCTGCAGGGTGGGGAAGGACAGAGGAAGATATTTGTTGGGCTGCTGTTGACAGCACAGTTGAACCAGTTTTTCTAAACTTTCTCCACATTAAATGGGACAAAACAGAAGACGACAAGATCAGGATTGAATATTTAGTTATGATGTAATAACAAAGCTTGTTCTCTCATGTTAACTGCTTTACTTATTTCGAGGGACCAAAGACAGTTTTCTCAAGATAACAGAATAATTTATCACAAGAAAATGACTCCATAAGCAGACCATGACATACACATGCGGCTCTGTGGGGCTGGTCAGGGAATTTCAAGCGAACCATAAAAAAGTTTATACAAACTTTTGCAAACATCAGTTATGAGAGGAAACAACTTGTTTTCTTGTGACAAAATGTGACAAAGCTCTGGTCTGCCAGGCCTGTCAATCAGCTTGCAAATAATATAAAAAAAAAACAATAATAACTTTTTCAAACTGCACTATTATTATTATTATTATTATTATTATTATTATTATTATTATTATTATTATTATATTGCTATTCGTACAGTTTAACGTAACACTTGAACTTACAGTTGAACTCTTGCTTGTGGTTTTGGTCACGACTGTATGCCGTTGCTTGCGGCTGTGAGGGGGCGTGGTGTTGGTGATGGAGGGGGGCGGGGACATGCTCATTCTGTTGACTGGAGTGGGCGGGGCACTGTCAGCTCTGGGACGTGATATACCTGTAGACAGACAGGTAAAATGAGCTAGAGACTTTGTGTTTGGGAGATGAATATTTGTGATTAGCATTAGTAAACAAGAAAGAAAAAATCTTCATCCCACAACTCTTCCAGGGGACAAGACTTGTTATGGTTAAATAAAATTATTTGAAGCAGTTTTTGGTTTGAGAGGTCAGTGACTTGATTGTGGACAATATTCATTCATAGACATGCAAGACAATGGTTAGGTACAAATCAACAGTAATTGATATCAGTCCATCTTGATTCACTTGTTGTGCCCAAAAGACATCCCTCGCTGCTGATGTTGGAGCTTTGTTGGAATATTTGGGAAATATCATTTTGCTATATCAGGTCTAACCCCAGTTGTTAATATCATCACCACCAATAAATAGTCCATCATATGCCCATCTCATTACACAACGTATCAGCTGATGTCTGTACCATGAGAAAGCAGCACTGGACAAAAAGTGAACACCCTCTCCCGTACATCTCTCTTTTCAACAGAGACACCTACAGTATAAAGAGAAAAATACACACTGACATGTTTCTATTCAAAAACTTAATACAGGAATTGCTGACTGATTTCCTCCATCTTGTTTCTACTTTAAAGTAGTGGCTTTGGTATCCTTTGATTTCAATACAGTATAAAATGAACTTAAGAAACGTATAATGTGCTTAAGATAGATTACAAATCAAATCAAATTAACCTATTTTTTGCACAAAATGCAACACAGAAAAATTGGGCCATGCAACAAATATGTAACTTTGACAACAGTAATAGCATACAGAATATGATGGGCCACCATACAAAAGTAGGTAGCTGACTCAGAAGGTAGGAACAACATTTAAAAACATCTGTAAAACAAAATGAGCAGTAATCTGAACATGTTTTTACTATTACTATGACTAAAATGTGCGATCTTTCTGCTATGTTTTATTATTTCCTTCCTCTGGTGCCTTATGAACATCCAACCAGTCACTACTCTGTATCCTCTTACCTAAGAAGGCATCCACAAGGCAGCTGACACCCCTCATGGCCCTGAAGAAGATCTGGGGCAGCTGTTTCAAACATGGATGCAGCACCACTTCATGAGGGATACCGCTGGAATTAAGAAACTGTTCCTGAAACTTTGGAGTGGTGCTCACTATCGCAGGGTTGCTCAGGTCCACTGGGTTGCTAGAAACAAAAGGAGAAAGGAGGAAATAAATGGATTAAGCAAAAAGCTTGCAGATGCAGCTCAGGCCTTTTGGATTTATCTGATATTTGATTCTGCCGTGGTTTGGAAAGAATGGGTGAGTTCTCTCACATTTAACACTGTCAGTAGTGGGATGACGACAGAGCTGTATTTTGAAGATGTTTACATTCAGATCAAATTTGGAAGTAACCATGAAAGAAAAAACATCAACAAAAACAAATATTATTAAATGATCTATGAATGTGAATGAGTTTCAAAGTGTGGAAGGTGGCTGTAGTGCCACCATGAGGTGGATGTTTTGGAGTAAGATGATAGATGGAGGGAAAAAAGGATGAGGGAGGGGATGAAGGAATGAATACAAGAAATAAGTAAGGTTGAGAGGTATGGATAGATGAAAACATACAAAATAAAATGACACTGTATTAGTGTTACATTTATTTAAAACAGTTGGCAGAGTACATAGAGAAGGGAAATATTTGATAGTAAGAGGGTGATGTGAGGTAATTCCATCCTATGCTACAGCATCTCTGTCTCTTACAGCACATAACAAACCTGTGTCCATAAGAGTTAATACTATGGGGAGAAAACATCTGTTTTTCAGTTTAAAACTCAGGAAAATGAGCATTTATGCACCTCAGCATGTGGAGAAAGCGGTACCAGGTCTGTGCCACACAGTCATTATCCATCTCTAAAGGAATCAGGTTGGCATCTTCATCAGGAACTTTGAAAGGTGGGAAAGATGGTCCGTGGGTAAACCGCAAAAGTCTGGATTGAAAAAAGTGAGACACAAACGCTCAAGCGATCACACTTTGCAGAGAATACAGGCACTTATCTTATCATTCCTACTGTCATCATAAAAACAACAATATATATTGTGTATAAGGCTACTACTGTTTAGCCAAGTGACTAACTATCTTAACACCACAATAAAACATAAACAAAACACACTTTCAGTGACAAACTGAATTAATCTTCAGCAGTAAATCTAAGGCCACATGTAGATGAAGTGGCAACTTTCTAACCTGGAGGTCAGGGCGCAGGCCACTCTGCTCCACTGCTCTACAACAGGAGGATGGTGTCTCCAGTTGGCCAGCATCTCCCTCGCTGTCTTCCAGTAAGGAGGCGTGGGAAAGCAGCGGGCACAAGCCAGTAGCCATACCTCAAAGAGCACTGCCATCAATTTCTCTGCCAGTTTCTCTGCCACCCCAACTGAAAGAAGTCACATTTTAGTAATCATCATTAATAATAATAACACAGTAATAGGGGCCGTGTGACACAGGGGGAGGCATACCTCCAACCGTAGGCGGGGCCAGTAATGTGTCGTTGATGCGCAGCAGGAAGAGCAGCAGCACCTCCCAGGTTTCCCTCACCATGGAAACAGACTCGCGTGCCAATTTCTGGACTGCAGTCAGAACTTGCTGGCAAAGCCTGATGTGGTTCAGACTGTGCTGTTCAGGCCTGAAGGGAGACACAAAGTGTTTGAAATGAGGGGACACAGAGGAAATCAGAGTAAGGGGCTGAGAAAAAGAGGAGACATTAGAAGTTCACAGCAGACAGCAGCCAGAGATTCAAGGAGGATGACAACCACAGAAAAAAAATACACTATCCACAGAGAAATACATTTAAATTTTAAAACTATAGGTAACAGGAGAATTGAGAACATTTCTGACATACCTTGGTACAAAAACATTGTAGAGATGTTTGAGGATGGTCTGGACATACATATTTGGCTCCTTGACAACCGGCTGAGGCATTGAGTCCCTGGGCGACACCAGGGCCATCATCCAGTCTGTGTACACATCCACACACAGCTTGACAGTGTCCCCCTCTAGGGGGAGGGTGAGGCCGTAACACAGCACCTCCATGGTCCACTTCACCTGGGAACCAAACCAATCTTGTTAATATATGTAAATGTTTTCATGCTGTGTTTTTCTGGTTTATTTCATAGAATACTGCTGTCGAGTTGACATGTATCCTACTGCACATGACAAGGCAAATGACAGCTCTCAAATCATTTTTTTCAGCAGTTTTATTTTCTGCAAGTGCTGCTTTACTGTGTCATGTGAGTACCCTTAAGCAGTTTATCCCATCTGATTTAGTGTCTCATAACAAGAAAGACCAAAGGTTTAGGGCATGATGATGATAGCAATAACAATACACTGCCTCTCTAAAACACGTTTCTTTGCTTGCTGCAGAATCAAAAACAGACAGAAAGTACTTAAAAGGCATGTGACGAATGAAAGCCAGACTGTCATCCTACAGTGAATGGTAAACACAAATGAAGAGGTTTCAAAGACTACAGTACAGACGGGAGATGTCGCAATCATGGGGGTTTTTTGCCCATGATCCTGATCCAATTAATCGTATATTCAGTATGAGTAAAATCCCAGATTTTACTTTTATATATTTGTCAGCTGAGGTCATCCTTCCTGCGCAACAGCTCTCACTCTTAATTTCCTACTGTGTCCTGTGTCAGACAGAGGAGAGTCAGTGGGGATCAGTAGCAGGAACGTTTATCCAAGCTTTATCCTCAGCATGAAGTGAAGTTCAAAGCCACAGCGGCCCTTCAGATGCACGGTGCACCTGAAAAGTATTACTGAAATATTTTTAAACCAACGCAGTTCTCTTCACATCCCTTCCTGACACATGCTGTCATATCATTAATTGCAACTACTGGCTCGCTGTGAGCTCTGCGGTTCACTTGCTGATAACGGTGTGTGTCTTATCATAGCACAAAGGCGACGGCTTGAATTAGACAAAGAGACATCTCTATTGAACATACTAATATTACTGATCTCTGAAAGTGTATGTGCCTCAGAAGGCTTTAAGACATAAACATAGCCATTTACAAAGTGTATTTCTTGTACAGCCTATGCAGAACCCAAAGAGAAAAAGAAATGCACAGGCATCAAAACTATGTTCATTTTCATTAACATGGAAGGTGAAGTGAAGGGGGAACTATAACAACAGCTACCAAGCGCCTGTTGTGTGTCTGGCCTAAGCTTCCTGCAGAGATAGGAGAAGCTATCTCTGTAGCACTCCATCAGTCACACCTCTTTATGTTACAGTAGCTATACCAAAGACACTTATAAATAAACAACGACAACTCACCTAGGCTTTACCTAGTGGGACTTGAATGGACTTTGAGAGCATAAGGACACACAAAAGGACTATGATCTTATGACATAAAAATGTAACTCATTAGCCTCAATGTCATGCATTACATCTGGTAAATCACAAACTTCACAGGACAATCATTCCTACAGTTAAACGTGGCAGTGAGAGCATGCCATGATTTTCATGGCAGGAACTGGGAAAGTGCTAAGGATTAAGGGAATCAAAAACAAAGCCAAATATAGAGAGGCACTTGCATAAATCCCACTCTACTATGCATGCAGCCTAATGACACAGTGACACAAAGCACAAATCCAACATAGCACTGGTCTTTGTCACAATGTTTGCCAGGCTAGAAACCAGATTTATTAAAGAAAAAAAAAAAAAGAAAGAAAAATTCTTCTTCTGTATTGAAGTTTAAAGAAGGAAGCAGAGGGAAAAACTGCCTGACTGCAGTTGTGGAAACCTGATCATTTGCAGGCATTCCTCATATATTTTACTTTGTCCTTATTGGGTTTACACTTACAAGTGAATGAAATGAATTGAGAGTGTAGTTATTTTTGACCATATCTACACTGACACAGTTATGACATAGATATTTGTTTATAAAATAGAGTTTCCCCTCTGAATGCAGTTGACAGGAAGCACTTTTATCAGATTCTGGCTTCTTAAACGTTAACAACTTGTCGGCACAGCTTGAATATGGCACATACGACAGCGCTGGGCATGCAGGAGGCTGTTCCTTTAAGATTTCCTGCACAAACCATTCAAGTTATATCAAACAATGACTGTGCAAAGTAAAAATAATTAAAATGTCATCACTGTGCAAACATTAAGCAGTGTGTCCATAAAAATGCTTCCATCAGATTCAAACAAGTGATAAAAGCAGCTCGCAATCAATTGAAGAGAGCAGAAACTTCAAGTTTTTACTGATCGGAATGTTGTCTATCTATCTGTGTATCCATCTATTCAGATATTGACATTTATTTGTTTTCTAATCACATGGCAAGCAATATCTCAAAAATTAACTTTTCGAATGTAATCGTGTGACTCGCTTTGTCTAAAATATATCCAATGATTGAGTAATAAGACCAACCCCCCCATAAAACATATAGCACTAAGTTTTCCTTTGAAGCATTGGTGATGGGGCAGGTAGCTTGGCGGACCACCAAATCACCAAAATGCAGAGGCTGCGAGGTGGAACTGTGTGGACCTCTTCCTCACCTCCTTGTCTGTCTTGAGGATGTTCTCTGTGGCGACAGGGCTCACAGCCGTGCCCAGAGGTTTGACCACAGCATTTGCCACCTCCGTGCCCACAGTGGTGGGATAGGTGTGCAGGACACTCAGGTGGCCCTGGTCACTCTGCACCACCAGCTGCAGCGAGCGCCACTCGGAGTACATGCTGCCGATGTCTACTGCACTCTACTCACACCTCCTGCCCCCACCTGCAGACACCAAAAACAGTCAAGTTAATAAGGCAAGTTGTGGAAAATACGTTTTCTTTAAGAAGGCAACCCTAGCTAGAAACCAGCACTTATACAGTTGTGCCCTCTGCTCTGAGAAAACTTCTGCCAAAGCTGTCAGTATGTTGTCAATGCTGCAAAACGAGAAACATACACGCCTCTTACACGATAACTGGCTTGATCTTGATGTCTATCACAGGTCCATCAAGCGGCATTTCAACTTTTACGTGCTATCTGATTTCACCTCGTCTCGTGTATCCAACGTTAGTGTGTAGTGGTGGACGGATTAAACGGTATCGAGACGTACAAATGTATGTTAACGACGACAAACGATGTAATCATATTACAGCTAAAGTCGTTCAGTGCACTGCACGCAAATGAATGCTGACTGATGTGCAGTTAGACTGTAGCAGGACCCAGCAAACAGATCTTAGTATGTCGTTGCAACAATTACGTCTTCTCCTTCCAGAGAAAACAAAAAGTATCGAGGAGCATTACATAGCATATGTTAGCTTTAAAAAAAATACACTATATGGCTCTTATGCTCTGAAAGCTTGAACCAAGTCAGGGAATTAAACACACCAATTATTTGCATCCTAAACCTCGAGTCGTTAACAAGCCAAGGAATCATAACCAGGAAACGGTTCTGAAAATGATTAGCTTGCTAACGATAGCTAGCACTGACATCAAAACATCTTCCTGATCTCGCTGTTGACATTAGCTCAAGTTAGCTTCTGGCTGTCTTCTGCGTTGCACAGCTGTGTCTCTTGATGAGACAAGAAGCTGCCGTTAAGGACAAACTGGCGGCCGTATGTGCCAACTTATCAGTTACCTCAAACTACGTTGTAGTTGAGCCGCTGCTAGCTAGCCGGGCTAATGTTCGCAGCGCTAGCCCGTTCGCTGACATTAGCAGAGCTGCCTGCCATTTCTGCTAGCTATCTAACTTTGCAAAGACGCTCACATTTGTTCGCTAGCTACGCAAATACGGGTTTTCCCATTTACCTGGACCGGCTGGAAATGCTGTCATAACAGAGCTCTGAAACTCGCAGTTAGGGCTTTCTATGTTTCCTGGTCTAGACCATAACAGCCTCCATCTTCGCAATGTCAAGGCTTGGAGATTGCAGCTTGATGGGCTAACGGGAAACAGGATCCGTAGACCGACGCCCCCTGCAGCGCTGGCACGGCAACTGCATCAGATCTGATGCTGCCTTCAGGTGCCTCTGGTGAACTCTCGTCCGCTTGTGATCCTTCACGACTCCCATTCAAGTAGTCTCAGAGAAGTAAGATGATTTATAATGAAATAAATCAAGTAATCAAATAGCTATGGGGGTTAGATTACATTTTGCGGTGCATGGTTATGTAGAGCAATTGAGCAAAAGGGGTTCACTGTAGGTTATCGGAAAAAAACATGTCTTATTGTTTTTCTTGTTGTTGCTATCAGTACTCAGCTTGGAATGAAACAAGATGAAACTAATATGGTTTTTGGAAAGAAAAGAAAGATTTGTCTTGCAGTCCCATTAGTAATAATGTGTACTTCTGTATACATAATCTAATATTTTATTTCAAATATGTTATGTTTATCTTATCATCTATATCTTACTGCTATTTTTTCTCTCTCTTCTTCTCTCCATTTATGTTTCTTCTACCAGCTATAGACTAAACTATAGCTGGTAAGAGATCTAAAGAATTAGGGGCTGGGAGTGGCTCCTGAACTGGTTTTAAATGGTCCTATTATGTGTTCACCAGCAGGATGAATTATCAAAACAGAAAGTCTTGTCATGTTTTCCGGACTTGTTCTATTTTGATCTCTTAGGTTAAGCCAAACATTGACAATCACACCACCTTTAGTCTCAAACGTTACTCCACTGGATATCTTAGGAAGGCCTAAATTTGGTGAAGTTGACTTTGTTGTCAAATCCAAGTCATATTACAAAAGTTCAAACACTAAATCTCATAACACTTGTGACATAATTAGCTCTGTAGTTTAAATGTTTGATTAGGCTAAAGACTGTGAAAACAACACCATCATATCCATCCATCCATTATCTGTACATTATATGTACGCCGCTTAATCCTCTGCAGGGTCGCGGGGACACCATCATATCAATTCGAAAAAGAATGGAAACTAAAACTCCTGATGAGGGAAGAAGTGGCAGCACAGCATCACAAAATTATTTTAAAATAATTTTAAATTATGCATTGATATCATGGTTAGGCCTCTGTAGCTCTGTGCATATAGTGCATGTGTTAAGATTTGTTTCTTGGTCATATAATCCGTTTGTCTGCTTTGTAGCCTTTAGTACCTCTGGTGGGATCTGAAGAATCAATGAACAGAACTGCAGCTTCAGCTACCTTAATTTGTCATACTTTTAGTTCCTCGGCCAAAACAGCTATCAGCACATTTCCATCTGTATATAGGAGCTGGGAACTGAACTCAACCACCAACTATGGCTACAAGCAATGGCCAAGACAGATTTTAAGCATACTGTCGACATCTCGATTGTTGAAAGCCTGGTCAGGTTAAAATAAGATCAAAGGACACAGTAAACATTCATGAGAACTGTATTGTTTCTGATATTCAGACTTGTGATTAATTTTTTAATTCTAGCGATGACAATTCTGCATTTCATCTCGTGAATTCAGAGAAATATGTTGATGAAAATGATGACTCACAGTGGATCCATCAGCGGACAGTTGAAGATGCGTTCACTCACCTGCAGGGGGAAGCCTTGACACACTTTATGAAAGATGTCTTCTCAGTTCCTTGAGTCTTTTTAACATAGTCAGTGTAGTTACTCCAGTCTTTTCGCTGAATGTTTATGTGACCTATGTGGAAAGTCTGCTATAATCAAAGTCTTCTCTCAAGGAGTTATCACCGTTTTAATCTGCAAATACCAAGAAAGCTCCCTTCAAATTCGAGCAAAATATTCCATGAATAAATGCACCTGTCTGTATGTATCAGACATGAGCATCATCTCTTCTCTATTAAACCGTGGTATGATCGTGCTGTCATGCTTCTGCATTTTTCCCTGCCGCACTGAAGTGTATTTAAAGCTTTATTATGTAACTTTTTTTTTAAACCTTAAAAATAACAGCTACACAATCATTTTGATGGTTCATTCTCTTGTAAAAGGGTCAATTGGTGTCTCTTCCCACCAACGCCTGTTTCAAGTTTTCAAGACTTAACATTATGTTATGATACAATTCTCTACATTATGTAGAAACTGGCAGAAAATGCCTACAGTGTTGCATTAAAGATATAATCAATCATACATATTAGTTTTGTCCTATTTAATAAACTCAAAGTGCAAAGCTAAAGCTGACTGGCACGACTCCTGATATGAATTTGACAAGCAAGAATCTGTCCACATGCTCGAGTGCACTATGATAATGAAACACTACAGTTAATGTAAACAAAATGAGTAAAGGACTTTATTGCAAGCTCATGTTAAGTTTCAATAGTGGTCAACGAACATAAAAACAATACATTTGCTCTGAGAGGGTAAACAGAAGACGGTCAGCTGTAGCTGCAAGGATCCTTTCAGTAGGGGGCAGCAAAGACTGGCTTCAACATGTACCCGTCTGTAAACGGCGTGTCAGTAAACAAAGTATGCTATTAATTCTTACACTTTATCAATTCTTGATTAATAAATATGAATGACGGATCTCTTTCCAACACAGGACTACTCTCACTTACGCTCATCTGTATCATATGCAGCATCTCCGTAGTTCTCAGGGCATGTGGCCGGTCTGTTCGTAATTTTCTCGAGAGTTCAAAGCGGTCCCGAAGATCCTGTTATTAGGGACCACATATTAATGTCCCCTGCGCGCACACACACAAGTATCGAGCATGTGCCGAGG
This sequence comes from Acanthopagrus latus, assembly GCF_904848185.1. NCBI lineage: Eukaryota > Metazoa > Chordata > Actinopteri > Spariformes > Sparidae > Acanthopagrus > Acanthopagrus latus. The sequence continues at coordinate 23,741,450 of NC_051045.1, read as the reverse complement.
GAAGTCATTTAAGTACAAGGCACATTTCTATTCATTATAAATGTAAATCAGATGTTCTCTGAGTGTTAGCAGAGATTGGAAAAAAGAATCGCTGATTTGGGCACGCAGCCCACATATGGTGCAGAGCCTTTCTCCAAAACAAGACACGTATAACATCCAACATTCCCCACACGCCCTGCCCTGTAGCTGCACAACAGACAGAGGAAAAAAAAGCTTTTTGCGTCTTTAAACTGAATCGTTACATTTACTTTCAGGTGTACACCAGATGAGACAATGGAAATTTCTTTTTAAAAAAAGCAAACAGTCCTCTGTGTTGCAGATTGTTGCAGTCAACATGTGGCCATATTGTCCTGGACCACTCTTAAGTGTCTATGGTTTCCACATGAGTGCTCAGCAAGCCAAACCTCACATCTCTCTTGGAGGATATCCACAGAGGGGAGAGGCAGGGGAAAGAATTATGGATGAAAGTCAGCATTCTTCGAGTCAGCCATCGTCCCTCCATGTTTGGTAAGGTGCCCCTGTAGTTCAGAGATGCTATGACTGGTAGCCATATGCTAATGCATCTGAGGAGCAGAGGGAGAAACACGCAGTTGAGACACTGACATTCAGACATTTAAACATTTGGGGGAAAGTCAAAGTGTTGTGTAATAAACTGTCTCGTAGCTGTGATTACTGCCATCAGATTAAAAAAAATGGGATTGAGATGGAGTCCAACAGAAACATGTTTCAAGGGCCTGTTAACTCAAAATACATCATATACAATATGATTCTTTTTCTTCCTCCTACCCAACACAATCGAGGGTGTTCACATTGATCAAATATTACATTTTAAAAAAGCTATTTCAGGGATTTTTTGTCCGGTAAAACCAAATAAATAGTTTTGATGGTTAGGTCTGTGGATAATCCTTCTTAACCGGGTAATTGATTATGAAGAGAGATGCAGGGCACCAGAAACAAAAGTATTTTTCTATTATTTTGGGCGACAGACAAATCCAACAAACTTGGACAATAAAATGAGAACCAGTTAAAGTAAAAAGAAACATATATAGTTTTTTCGTGATTTAGTAGAGCAGAGTTATTATTAGCCTATTAACTTGAACTTTTGGGAAACAGGCCTACTTGTAATGACTTTCTTTCCAAGACTTTGGAGAGAGGTAGGTTAGCTGTTTTTATGCTAAGCTAGGCTAATTGAAGCCTGGCTCTAACTGTGTGTCTGAGAGGAAGCGAATAACTGTGTTTCCCAAACTATTCCCATAAAAAAAAGTGCCTTACTGCAGAAATTCACTTTGCAACATGAAATAGTCGCCACTCACTTGAATGAAACTCCGCCGTGCAGCACAGTCCCTCTCCCCGTGCCGTCCTGTAAATGGGTGACACACAGACCCTAGTCGATGGGGGGAGGTTTGTGAGGCGCGTTGACAGAGAATCGGGAGGCAAATAGAAGGAGGAGCGCTGGTCGGAGCTTTGCTCTCCCTCCCAGGTGAGCCAGTAGCCCCTCAGACCTGGTACGCTGACCTTCCAGTCGACTTGCACTGAGTCACTTCCCACTGTGGTCAGCTGGAGGTCTGCCAGGGCTGGAGTCACTGGAAATGGAGGCGACAGACATGTTAGTCAGAGGGGATATGAATAAAGATGCTAACGGAAAACAGAAACGCTTTAATAGGAAAATGAATTGGAAGCTCCCCTAGCTGCTCCCTGAACTCGACGTGGACAAGTCAAACCTGAATGGAAATGCTAGTCATTATCTGAAACTGAAGACCCGGAAGGGCCCAGGCTGTGTAGGATTAGGATTAGCGTAAATTGATCCGTGGTCACCTAGTTCAACTGCAGTTTGTTCGTATAGCTCACCTTCCTGAGTGCACGCTTTAACAGACATGGCCTTCTCCTTGCCCGAGGTGTGGCGGGCACTAACAGTGACCAAGTAAGTGGTGTCTGGTTGGAGGCCTCTGAGGAGCGTGGAGTTTTGCGTTCGGCTGACAGTCGTAGCGTGGACCTTGCCCCTGGGCAGGGCGGAGTACTCGACATAGTAACTCGTGACCGTCTCCGGCTGCAAAGGACCCCAACTCACCCGAACACTGGTCTCCCCCGACTCAGAGACCGTTACCGTAGCTGGGCTCATCACCACTGGTGTGTGGGGGGGAGACAAAAAAAAAAAACAACCTCTCAGTCAACCTCCTATTTAGTATTTTAGTCAGTGCACAGCCCAATGAAAACATTTACAGTAAACGGAAAAAGAAGTGTACAGTAATCTAACCTGGCTTTGTCTTGAAGGTGACAGAAAGTGCATTAAACGACTGTTCATTGGACTCCGGCGTCAGTGTGGCAGTATAGGTGGTGTCAGGTTTCAGGCCTGTCAGCCGGGCGGTGTTGGAATCTGCTCCTTCTATCAGTCTTTGGTACTGAATACCTCCGGTGCTCGGACTGGTCCCACTTCCGCCGCCGCCGCCTCCTGCTCCACCCGTCTGAACCGGAGCGAAGCGGACCTCGTAGTAGCCCGTCAAACCGGACAGAACGGGTCGCCACTGGAGCGTGGCGGAGTTAGTGGACACATCGCGGACGTTGATTCGCTCGGCTCGGATGATCTCTGTTGGAGGACAAGGAAGGATGAAGTCACTGTGTGCGCGAGGGTCTGTTAGGATTTAGGGACAAGTTATAATTCTGTGAAGACTCGGAGACGGCTGGTGTCAGGGAAGAGGATGAGACAGAGTGCTAAAAATTCCTTGGTTTCAGACAGCCACCCACGTAGACAGCCAGACTTGGGTTTCTGGGTGCATCCATAACCCGACAACAAGACAACTTGAAATAGCCAACCCAGTGAGGCCCTGCAACAAAATAACAAATGCCGCAGAGGCATCGATATCTGTGGCAGGACCTTTAGGTTCTCAGCAAAGACTCAAGCATTTCTCCTTGTTGCACACACACCTTATTTATACCATGCATCACGGCTTACAGCTGCAGTATAGAGTGCAGAATTAATCAGCTCTCCCTTGTGAGCGTAATGGCAGTTACCTAATCTGGCCAGAGAAGTGGGCAGCCACCCCTGGTCTATATCTGTAAATATATATATGTGTCACGACTGGCATAGTGTTGGAGGATGCAGTAAGCGAAGCTGAATCATTAATCCATTAATAGATCATCATATCTCATTACAGGGACTCTTACACACGCACATAGACACTCCCGGCGTCCCGGCCTCTTATTCAGTCTCACTGTCTTCAGGGGCATGTGCGGAATTAGGGTGAAGCACAGAGACACGCAACGCAACTTTGTGCAGCAGAGTGGGCAGGCAGCTAAGTGTGATTGTAGCTGTTTGGATGAGTCCGTTTCTGCTACGGAAACTAAATGTTTATAGAGACAGCTTCTTTGGTAAAGTGTGTTTCTGCAGATTGATCACACAGACTACAGCGGACGTTGCTTCTATAAATACTAGTGGCTGTTAACTGCCAGTGTAATTGACTCAAAACATGGAGTCTGCAGTTTGCCACCTGTACGATCATAGACTTTCGCAGAGTTAGAGCATATAATAATTCATTTTTTGGCCACTTGGAGACCAAACATCGACATATCACTCTATGGCCTAAAGTTGTGGTCGCTAACGTGTTAGCATGCAGTTGTCTGTTTCCGCCTGACACGGATCAACATTACCATTCCCTTGGAGTCATATTTCTATTCACTTTTTTATATTCTAATATATTTTGTTATAATTGTCTTCTTAGCTCTGTTTTGACACAAATGGCTTAAACTTTAGCAGCTACATGACTACATTCTCCAGTTAGTTTTAAGCTTTGTGTTTTTCATCATCTGCAATTATTTCTCCGGGAATAATGCACGTGATTTAAGAAATCAGGCATATTTAGGTGGCTGGTGTCTGTGAGTTGAGTTCAAAAGCAGACTGTTGGCAGAGGTATACACTCTGCGTGCCGTTCTGGTTTTCTGTGATTTTGTCACAGAGAGTGACACCGTTCACTTTACACATGCTATGTGTAGGCTCAGAAATCACTCCCTCAAAACAGTTCTAAATTGATGAATTACAGTGCATTAGCATTAAATTCAGCAAAATCACAAAGTAAATTAATACAAATCCTTCAGCTTGCAAATTATATTTCAATCCATTTATTGTGTATGTAAATGAGGAATTAATAATTCTGTTCTGCGTTTGATACTTATGTGAATGTCATTCTTACAATTAATTTCTCAATTCTCATGCGTTTAAAATGTCTCTATTTTTCTTGAGTTAAAAGACAGATCTCGAGTCCGGAACACAGAGCGGTAACAAGGGTTATGATTGACAGACATTTAAAGATTATCTTCATACAATATTAATCATTTATTATTTGATCATTATTCAACACTGAAAATTAATCAGTAACATTTCTGGCACACTTTGGGTGTTACTCCTTGAACCTTAAAATACGCCCAGCTACCTCGCACCATACTCACCAATGATGGCGTCCCGCAGGTCGTCTGTGATGATACTCAGATCATCGATGTCCACAAAGTACAGGTGGCTCTCCACAGGTGGACTCACCACTTGCCTCAGCACCAGGTAGTTGCCATGCCCAGTGGAGACCACCAGCACAGCCACGCCTTCCTCCCGCAGCTCAGCCATTGGTCCAACCACATCCCCGGGTTTCACCCCATCCGTCAACCACACCAGCACTCTCGGGAGCCCCGCCCGGGCCCCGCCCGGTGCTCCAGGTCTCAGCACCCGCTCCTTTGCCATCCGCAGCGCCTCCACAGTGTTGGTGTCCCCCCTGAGAGGTTTGGTGTTCTTCAAAGCCCCCTGGAGGCCACCTTGGGTGCTGTGGGTGTCAAAGCCAAACTCGACGCGCGGTTGGGTGCCCACCTGCAGGAGTCCCACCCTCACCTGGTCCTCTCCCAGCGAGAAGGGGCGGAGGAGCTCAGACAGGAAGGTGAGCATGCGGGAGTGCTCGTAGGACGACACACTCCCTGAGGAGTCCAGCAAGAAGAGGACGTCACCCTCACAGCAGTTCAGCACTGTGGGGGAGAAACACATTAATACAATCATTAATATGCTGCCTCTGGGTGCTGGTGGGAGAATTATGTGCAACTCCCCATATGACTCCTTTCCTCTGATCCCCTCTCATGCTTCGCTGACAAACGCACATTTGGAATCTCCCTCCCATTCTCGGCTGACCGTCTTGGAAAAGTCACACAGCTTTTATAGGGGGACAGGGGACGTCAACATGAAAGCAGCAGAGTCAGAAGCAAGTAAGAAACAAACAATTACAGCAAAGATAAGGTGAAATCAAACAAACACTGCAACTACAAAATGATGCCGGCTTTATGATAGCTTCAGAAGTGGATGATGGATAAAAGGCCTTCAAGCCCTGGGCCTGCGAGTGGATTCCCCCCCCCCCCAATTTTCCGTGCGTCAAAACAGAAGCGTAGTTAAAAAAGCATGTGCCAAGAGCGAAGCACAGGAGGGAGGGAAAACAGTAGCTGCTGGGCATTAGTGGCGAAGGGAGAGGGAGTGGAGAAAGGAGGTGGGACAAGGGGAAATAAAAGGCGTTAAAAGGAGACTGAGGGTTTGGGGGGGTGGGCTGTACTGGCAGTTCCAAGCGAGAGACGAGGAGGAATGTTGGACAGCCATATACAGCGCAGAGAGAGACAGAGAACGAAAGAAAAGGAGCAGCAGCCGCCGCAAGTGAGGCATATTTAGTTGCAGATCATCTGAGTGTGCAGTCATCCTAAAAAAAAAAACTAAAAAAAAAAAAAACTAAAAAAAACGCCCACTGGTAAAATCTCAGAGCAAGGGCTTAAAGAGAAAAGTGAATAAAAAAGCCAGATTCAGATATGGTGATATAATGCTGCAATTACAAGCACAGGCTCAGACACCTTCGTTATTTTACTATTTCAATGTTCAAGACGTGAGATGAGGTGTTGATAACACTCGAGGTGTCGAAAGCTTAAGACGCTGCAAGGTCTGCACACAAAAATCCCATATATAAACACACACACACACACACAGAAATGCAGACGTGCACACTCGCAGCCTTTCTCTCCATCAGCCTAAGGAATTCCTTACATCGTCTTGTTGTTTGGACTTTGGAGCGTGGGGGCTCCGTATCGCAGCCCCCCTACTACCTCCACCTTTGTGCAGGTACGCCTTTATCTGAAATCCGACGTCTGTTTATTTGGGGGGGGGGGGTTTAAATGGAGCCTGCTGTTATCGTATGCTCGCTAAATGGGATTTATAGGTGCACTATTAGTGCTCGAGTGATGTGATGGTGGAAACATGAAACCTCAGGTGGTCCCAGTAAAACGGTACGGGAGCGGAGCAGGTCTTGCAACCTGCCGAACACATGGGTGTGTAATGAGTCTGCCGCTGACACATGCGCAAATATGACAATATATAGGTTTTGTGGAACGAAGGGAAGCGAGAACATGAGAAACTGAAACAGACAAATTTCATTTCAAGTCAATAGTCAGAGCCAGAGAGGTTAACTCCCTTTTAATAACTCATGATTACCCATAAATCGGGCTCCATGTTGCCTCTCTTTCTGTGGGTGTGAGTTGTAGGAATGGTAAGCTCTTCCTGACACAAGGTTGACATTAATAGCAGCAAGTGCACTTACTAAAAGCCCAATTACTGCAGGCTATGTTGGTTCAGTCTCCTAAGGTCCCTATTAATGGAAATAGCAAGGTGTCAGCATCTCACTCACTAGAACGTTAACGCAGACATAAAGATCGGCTCTCGCTGACGGACTCGGCGTCATCCAAGTTTAGCCTCTCAGACACTTCACGGTCATGTGATTTACCGCAAGGCGTGAAGGCACCGCCGTGATGACGGCTGTTTGTGTTGTGTTTGTGAATCAAGACTGCTGATCTGGAGTCACCGATCACACATTATAAACTCACCGAGGAGTCAGTGTGAGGTAACAAAAGATCGGCTAAAAAATTTATCATATTAAGTTTGTACTGTAAACTGCAGGTCCAATCTGTAACTCTCGCTGTTATCTCTTCTCGCCTGATTGTTTCTTTAAAGGTGCACTATGTAGTTTAAGTGAGAAAAATCTTCATTGACTGATTTTTTTTTTTTCATGCCTAAAAAAAAACTAAATAAACTCTCTGTCTCATGAACAAACTGAACTTTAAGGACAACACAATTGAATCTTGTTATGTTTATATTTGCAACCTTTCTATCTTCAAGCAGTGTTTCTGGACCTTACTTCCCTCTGAGAACAGCTTTTTTATTCACTTATGGAAAAATGAATATATCTCAGTATGTGTTATCACCTCATCATTATTGCAAATATTGAAATTCTGAGTTTGTACTTCTTCTCCTAAACATACACAGTGCCCCTTGAAGGGATAAAACAATAATCCAAATGTGAGCAGAGAGCCTGCTTTGTCCTTCCCATGGAAACCGCCGCTGTGATGCCAAGCGATTTCATCAGCAGACAGTTATTTGGAATTCAACCCTTTTTTTTCCCTGCTATTTGGGGAGCACCTGAAGGCTTTGTGCAGGAGCCAGGGTGGTCCCCTATCGCCGCCTCTCTCCCTCTTCTTGAGGAACCACTGCCGCCGGGCTGTTGGGTTTCATCAACTCCCAATTCTATACCTGGAGACGTGCCAGCTCGCTGAGAACACTGGTGTAATGTCAACCCCACCCTGATCCTCCCTGAGCCCAGACAGTCTCTCCACCTCCTGAAGCCGCATCAGTTTCTCGTGGCAAACTCACTGCATCTAATGTTATGCGCCACCAATATAAACTGAGATTTATATTAACTTAGGACAAAAGCTGTGTGAAGATTAACGGTGAGAAGTTTTTGGATCAGCATAAAAATTATGATGCTGAAGTGAATGCTGCTTCCAAACAGATATTAAGGGGGGGGTTAATATTTAATGAGGTAATAATAAAAAAATCATAACTGAATAAACAAGCTGCTCACAGAGGAAAATAAGCAAATAAGCTCCCAGATGGACGTTTGAAGCTAGATATAAACAAAGTAGAACAGTATGAAATAGTGTTATCCTTTAAGGTCAGCTTCTTTAAGCATGAAAACAAACACTTCGATTTATTCAGTTTGTTGAGGCAGGTCTTTCTCTTCTGATTCAAAGCTATACAGTGCACCTTACATCTTACATTTAATTCTACTGCAACTATTTTTCGTTTCCTCTTTTAGCCACGGATTACAAATCGATCCCTGGCACAATTCCCTGCATTATAATAAATACGGACCAGTTGTGTCCGTGTGTTGGGGGAGCTTACCTCCTTCAGGTGCGGTGTTCTGTGCAGCCATCGGCCGCAGGAGCAAACACAACAGCATCCATGTGAAACTCGCGTGGCTCTCCATCACAATGCTGTGAGTCAGTTCCTCCGAAGAAGCAATTTATAGGGTAACACGATTTTTTTTAATGCGTTCAGGAGTCAACCATATATCCACCAGAGCCCCGAGGAGCGCGCTCCCATGAAGTCACTAGATCATAGTGAGAAGAATCATAGTGAGTATGAGTCACATCCAGGCGGCTTCTTATCTTTCCCCTGCGTTGGACATGATCAACCAGCCGGTAACTGGGGACGTCTGTAGCTGGACTTAAACTGATCTCGAAACTTCGGTCTGCGTGCGCGAAGTCTGGATGCTTCTCCTCAATGCAAACGCGTCTGGCTGCTCGCGCTCAGCACACCAATATCAAGCACGCGAGCACGGACGAGAGTTCCCGGCGCCACTTTCAAAGTAAAACTCCTGTTACGCAATGCCAAACTGTGCTGGCCAAATACACACATGGACTTTGTCCTGCGTACCAAGGCTAATTATAGTTGCGATGATACATTTAGGTTAAACGCACGGGTTTTGTCGGTGGTCGAATTAAAGCGTTTCGTCTGTGGGCTAAAGTAACTAGAGCTGGTAATACCAGAATGTAAAAATACTCGATTACAATCAAATTCCTTTTTTTTTTATTTTTAGATTGAACTTGAATAAAAGTACAAAAGTATTGACTACTTGATGATGAAGATGATGATGATGATTATTATTATTGTTGTTGTTGTTGTTGTTGTTGTTGTTGTTAGGTAAGCAGGATGGTGTAGCCGCTGTTTGATAGGTAGAGTCCACTGCTTTATGTAGTGTTTGCTAGTTTAATCCCTAACAATGCATTATCAATTGTAATATATATATATATATATATATATATATATATATATATATATATATATATACACACACACACACACACACATATATATATATATACACACATATATATATATATATACATTTAGATGTACATTTTAAATACATATATCTAAATATCAAACGGGTTGAGTGGAGCAACACAACATTTTTACCTAGATTCAGTGTGGATCACAAAAATGCATCGCATGCATTTTTAAGACCTAACTAATGTGTTAAATGCTTTTTCTTTATCATAATCACAACACTTTAAAAAAATATATATTATTCAACCTACATTATCTAGATCCATGTCAACATGCTTTAGCGGACATATTGCTGCGTTGCAGAGCAATTACTGCCACCTTGGTCAGTGGAATGGTTTCAGTTCACTGCGAGGCATTCACCTTTGTGAGTGTGCATGTGCATCCTCGAACTCATGCACAAAAACACAACAAAAAAGAAAGAGGTGCCCACTGATGAAAACACAGCATTGAAAAATCCCACAGGGTATCTTTAATGTGCAAAATAACTGCGTCTACCAGATAAACACGGTAAAGTAAAAAGCACAATATTCACCTGTGAGCTGTGTTACCGCAGCAGTATAAAGTAGCAGAAAATGGGAACAAAAGTTAAGTAGAAATGCCGCAAATTAAGAACCAAATTGAATCTACTAAACACTGTAGTGTTCAGGGTAAGCCACTGCCAATAGCTGCCCAGAAACATGCTTTAACTTTGAAGCTAAAGTTGCCCCAGCCTCCCTCTGACTACTCCTGTCTGGCTTGACGCAACTCTAACTATCTTGTGTACCTCACTCCTCCCTGCTCTCTCCAGTGTCCCCAGTAACCCAGAATAGTAAGTAGGGCTGTGTTCCCCATACAGGCGTCTACACCCTGGACCTGAGCCGCAATTAGATTCAAGACTTCAGGTCAGTTTATTAGCAGGGATATAAATGGGAAACCCCCTAAAATTTCACTTTACATTTCACTGAGATGAGTCATACGGCATATTTTGATATTAGCTGAAGTGTATAAATGGATCTGTTTGAAAACATATATCTTTGCTGATACACCCAGTAGCCCTCTTGATATCTTCGGCACAGGTGTAAAAAAAAAAAAAAAAAGATGAATTGCAAGTCATTTTTAACTTTCAGCTTAACTTTGTTTTCTGAATATTTGTTGAACCAGTTGAATGCAACCAAGAATTTCGGCTTGAGGAGCCTCTGGTACACCAACAGGGACCACAAATACTTGCAGCATTCAAACCACTGGGAGTGCATCTTTGAAATTATACAGCACGAGGTCCTAGAGTGGAAAAAGGGTCACAAACTTTGCATGTTGGCAATTTTCTGAGGTCAACCACTCAACCTTTTAAAATAACATGAAGATTTACATGTGAAAGCGAAGTGAGTGGACAGTTCAGGCGGCATGGAGTCACAAAAGACCTACTGTATGATTCAGCAGAGACAGGACCTATATTGTGTGTGTGCGTGTGTGCACGCGCGCATGTGCATGACCTATTAAAGTGCTTGTGTGCGAGACAAACAAAAAAGAAACAAAGGGGGTAGGAGGGAATGAATAGATGTGAGAGGATGCCGGAATTCAACGGTCTGGATTCCTCTGTGACACATCGTGTCCAAATACATGTATTGTTCCAGTGAGACATTGACAATAAACACACCCGTTCCAATACACACACCTAGTAACTAAACACTATCAGTGCAGCGCAGTCAGTCATTGTAAACAATCATGATAGCTGACCTGTATGTAATTGGAAACTTCCATATAAGGAAATATGTAGAAAGAACACAAAATATTAGAAAAAGTCACCATTTGTTCATTTTATATGCATTTATAATGATGACTCTGAATCGTGTGACAATTAAAGGGTAGCTTCACCAATTTACTTTTTTTCTTTTTTAATTTTACTCAATTTGAATTTCTACGTAATGATGCTTTAGGGTGTGTTTACAGTTCTTGGGGAGTATTTTAAAGCCTTATGTGGCTCTAGAGGAAGCCCCATGTAATCTGATAAATTCCCTGCAGTGATGTCACTCTGTGGCCAAGTTGCACTGTAAGTAATGTAAGCGACAGGTTTTGGAAAGGAAGATGAATTTGTGTGGAATAAAAAATCTACATCTCTGGTTCTGTGGCACTGAGTTTGATAATTTGTCTTTTAACTGTCCATAATGAATCCAACAGTGTTACAGGAGGGCAATTATCTGCAGTGCAACTGAGTGTCACTGAGTGACATGACGGGAGAACTGAAGAACTAAAGAACACTTCAATGTGTAAAATTAGCGGAGGTTGCCTTTAAAATGTGAGTCCAGTTTCCTAAAAATGTTTCATTTCATGCTCTGTTGCTAAAACTGAACGTTAAACATCTGGGAAGTCAAGTTCCACACACATCATGATCCATTTACACTCTGCTGCTACTGCACAACAGACATGCAACATTAATTTCTCTGTGGTTTTCGTGTTCCTCCCCTCCAGGCCTGAACAAGTTCTCACATGCACATTTATGGCCCCCGAAGCTCATGGTCATCGACACTGTGCTGTTTGGATATTACTACAGATGGGAGTTCTCTTCCTGTGCTTTTTTTTTTTTTTTTAGTCTACTCAGTTGTAAATCAGTTAGATACACACTGAATACCCCCACCCAGAACATCTTGGCCTTGGTGTGTGCGGGAGCAGTAAATAGCTGAACATGCATGTGCAGAGAGTGTGCTCCGAGTGTGTATTTTCTGCGTGGGCGTGTGTCCGCACGTGAACACATTCATACATGTATTTCACCATGTCAGGCATCGCATGAGTTGTGCAGTGACAGATCACACGCAGCGGACGGACCCGGTGTGTGTCAAGCGCACGATCTTCAGCTCGACGTTGCGCTGACATCCGCACATTGCCAGCTGTTTTCACCCAACAGCCTCATGTCACCACAATGCCTCCACCGCCTAAATCAGTGTGTCAGATTATGCAACCTGCACGGAGATCTGTTTCTGCTCATCTTCACATACCATCGTAGGCCTGGTGGGATGACAGCTAAAAGTCCTTTCAGAGGGAAAAAGTGCAACAGCACTGTAAATTTGACCTTTTAGTTCTGGGCAATCCCGCAGCAGATGGAGTAGGGGGGGACGGGTGGAGAGGCGAAAAACACTGAGATGTCATCTGAGGCGGTGGAAGAGTTTACGACATTTTGTTCATCACAACATTATGGGTGTGATAACCTGGAAACGGAGAAAAACAGACGATCCTTTGGGACAGGGTTGGAGCCTGAAACACTCCTTAAGCAGCCTGAGTTACTGCCTCTTGCAACTTTGGCCCCTATAATAGCAACCTAGTCGTAATTACGCATTAAAATTTGGGCTGCCGAGGATATGGCTACATATCGGAATGCCACTGTCAGTGGTTCAGTAAATTCCACAGATCTATATTTGCCAGTGTTTTCCTACACTCTGCCAGTCCATGGTATTCGAGGTTTGGTTTACAGCAAGCCACGGTTTATGTGGCGATTCGGGGAAGAAAAGCAGAAACACTTCTGCTCTCAGTGAAGAAAAAAAAAAACTGCTCCATAAAGACAGAGAAGATGATGGAGTAGGTGGAAAGCTGATCGAGGGGAGAGAAATTAAGGAGAGCAACAAGGTCGATGCAGGCTGTGGGAGTGACGGAAAAAGAGAGATAAATCCAAAGATGTTGGATAAAAGCGAAACTCAGACAAAATATTAAGCAAGATTTACATTTTGGACCTTTCAGGCAAGCAGCTCAAACGCGGAGCCAAGAGCTCTCTTCACGTCCTGCGAGGCGGAATCCTGCGTGACGCATAAATAAGAGCCATTACACTAAAAATAGAGACAGGCGAGTCGGAGGGACTTCCCATCACTGGGATGTGCAGGGGAACACAAGTGCTCCAAGTGCCCACTGCCTTCCTGAGAAACACTGACACCTCCGGTCCTGTGTCAGTGGTATTTTCCTGCCTCTTCTGATCAGCATCCTGTATGTCCACAGTGGGTCTCGTCTTTTGCGTCTATGGAGGAATTTCCTAAGCTTTTAACTTTTAGAACATTTTGTTTTGTACCCAGAAACCTGGCAGACAATTGAGCGGTCGGCAAAAGGCTGTCTAAGGCACAAGAAAAACAGAGTAGAACCTTGCTTCGGGAGGACGCTGCCTGTTGATATCCCCCCTGTGTTCCAAGAACTCGGGACCTAATTGCATCCAGGGAAATGCTCTATCTTTGCTTTTCCTAAACAAATATGACAAGTTACATTAAACCGTCCAAGCAACCGTCCGGTTGGAGACGGGACCGCGTTTTCACAGAATAAATCAAGGTGCATATTTAAGTTTGGACACACGCGCCCGTGTCTGCTCACTGTCTCGGAGTAAAAGCGGGCATATATGCGACTAGATCCACCTCGCTAGTTAGAACATCTGTTTTGCAATAATCGACAGCCAGTGAGACTCCACACTGGTGAGGCCAACACCCACTGCAAGTTTCCACAGTAAAATGTCACAGGCTGCCTCTGGTGCTGCCAAGTTGGGACGATGGAGGTTCTCTCTGGCTCGGCTCAGACAATGGTCTTATTGTGGAAAGGGCTGGCAGGGGGCCTTCATTTATAGATAGTGGGTAAATGTACTCGTCTGCTTAAGCTCGGCATGAAAGAGAGCTGACTTTGATGAAATGGCTGGCTGGTCCAAACACTCGATCGCGGCGAACACCTGAGGTAACAAGTCCAGAGCTTTACGCAGAAGCTCACTGGAAGAACATTTTATGGGTATTTTTTGTTTTTTTTGTTTTTTTTTACAGCACGGTAGGCTCTGACTCCGGTGGCATGCGTGTGAGAAACTTCACCCCTAATGAGCCTCTGGAAAAGCTCTAGTTGTTTCCAATACTTCTACGTAGAGCAAAGAATCTCGCTTTGTTGACTATAGTTCAGCAATATAAAAAGGAAATTCCATTCACAGCCTCGGCGTGCCCCCAAGTGCTCACTTGCATTGTAGAAAACGAAGGATTTCCATCCAAAAGCACAAGCTGCTCAAAGATCCTCTGACGCTCGCCATAAACGGAGAAACACTAAAGTCCCACTTATTCAGAGACCACATTAGAAAAGGTCAGTGGCGGTGACTCATCCATGTCAGAGCTCTCCCAGCGCAGCCTGTGGGAAGGAGGATGGCAGGCTACACTTTTCTGGATGTAACAAGAGTTTCTCACACACAGACAACCACAATCCGGCACTGTGCTGAAGTGTGTTTGTGCCTTTATTCACATCACAAGAGACTCTCATAAATCCTTTCCTGCCTCATGTTCCCATGTCGCATTTCTTCTCATGCTTTACCGTCTCTGTCTAATCATCCCTTTCCCTGTCTGCTTTAATAGAGCAAGGCGTCCTTTCTTTTTTCACCTTCCTCCTCTCAGCTGGTCCTCCATAGTGTTTTGGCCTCAGTTGGACGGCAGCTGGATTCTCCATTCTCTCCTCCCTTTGTGATTCCTCGCCCTCGTATTGCTCCTCGGCCTCGCACACTCCCTCCTCCGCAGCCCCAGCTGCCTTCCACCCTTAGTAACACTCCTATACAAACACGCAGACACAAGCACGCACACAGGCCCTCACATGTACACCGAAAGTGGTGCACACACGCGTGTACAGTATAAATGCACAAGCAGGGGCCGACGCGTATACACACACAAAAGGGAGCTGAAGTCACTTTTGTGGTATGTCTGAAGGTTTAAAGGAGCAGGGCTGTGTTGTAATTACAAGTGCATCCGCGGCGGAATCTGTCAGGGCAGGTTGATCTTGGGGGGGGAAGGCCTGGCAACCTATCAAAGCTATCAGTGAGGCAAACCAACCCTGTCGTGCATCGTCTCGCTCAAATAACAAGCGCACATACACAAAAGGCTCACGATAGCGCAGTCGCCGCAGCTGGTCAAACCGTGCCGTTTGATACTGCAGACCTCACAGGCCAGGTTCAGCACGGCGGGGCTGAAGCGCTGTGGCGCAAACTTTTACTGAGGCACCTGAGCAGGTGTGATGAACATCCCTCCATCCCTTTAATGACAGACAGATGACAACCTCGCTGTCCGGCCCGGCCTGCCTGTTAACACGATCACCTGTCATCCACATCCGCTGCCTCCCCACTTAAGTCCGCGCCTTTCACTTCCAGGCACGTTCCGCACACACTCAAAAGTTTTCAGCCGCTCTCTGTTATCTGCTTCCCACTTCCTGCTCTTTCTTTTTACAGTATAAACACACACACACACACACACACAACACGCCCTCTGAAGTGCCCCACAGGTCATTCGGTCCAGTTCGTCTTGGTTTCACTCAGCTCCCCTCCTGTCGAGTGTCAAGGTGACAAGAAGGAGAAGAAACCTGACATTGTCTGTTGGTGATATGCTATGGGGGAGACAGGGGGCGGTGTCGTGTTTGAACTTGTCTGACATGAGCTTTGGCTGTCTGGCCTGTCTCTTTTTCAATGAGTAATCCATTGTCAGACTGAGTACACACACACACACACACACACACACACACACACGCTTCCAGGTTGTGTGACATAGCTCAAGTACAAGAGGGAAGAGAAGTTGTAGCCTGAGGGAGATCGATGGGTGGTGTGTGAGACGGGGAGGCTGCTGGTTAGGTTAAAGAGTTCTTGTGGAAACATCTCTGAAGCTTCTGGGGTTAAAACAGCATCAGTATAGGCTGTGAGGCAGCAATGTGCACCTGAAGCAGTCAAAGCGTCACACGACGTGTTGAACAATATCTCGGCGGCCGTTCAGTTGATTGCCATGAAATGTCACGTTCTCCCTCAGAATTGAATTGTAATAACTTTTGGCATTCCCTGGACTCGTCTGCCAACATTATCAGATCTAGGTTTTAATTTAAGTTTATTACATTCCCACAGTGTTGTATAAACACCCTAAAGTCAAACTTGAGCAACAGTTAAGTTAAGTTGAAATGTTAATTTGATAAAAGTGAAAGTCACCTTTACAATCTTAAAGTAACTGGTATGAAATGTATTTAAATATTAATAGCTATTTTCAGGCAATAAATGTACTAAAATTTAAGTACAAGCCATTACAATTCAAATTCCACATATATTTACATGTAGCCTATGTATACAGCCTAAGTCCACATTCCTGATTGTACTTAAGCACAATACTTGTAAATGGACACAATATGCTAACATGCCAGTGTTAGCATACTAAACTGAGATGATGAACATGGAAAGCAATAAACCTACCAAGCAGAAGCATGTAAGCTTTTTCACTGAGTGAGGATGTTTAGCTGAAGGAACCACTGTGGCAAAAACACAGCCTCACAGAGCATCTAGCAGGGACTGTCGGCCCTCTGGGTTTTGAAGTCTGTAAAACTGTAAACAGAATGAGAGAAATATCTGACATACTTTTATGGTGGTGCAATGAAAGCCATGAATGATTCGATTAACAGACAGAAACCGTCAGGGGAGCGGTCTCCGGAATTTCGAAATATCCCAGTTTTCATATCCAGCTTCCACCTCTTATGGCTAGATGATCGGGGCCAGAGGGTGTTCAAAGTGTTAAAGCCACTATGAGTAGAATTTTAATGTGACTCGGCTTTCAAATGCCTCAGGGCCTCCACGGTCCTGTGTTAGTGCTGGAAAATGGACGGACTGCACCAATTCTCATGCTGGGATTGAGGAGAAACCCCTCTGGCGTGCTTGCGCGTCTTTAAACGAATCACAATCATCTTGTGCAGGGCTAAACGCTAGATGCAGCTCCAATGCCTCTTCAAAATAGTGTCAAGGGAAATTCGGTTTGCACGTGGAGAGGTGAGCCCAGGCACTGAATTGGCAAAAGGAAAGGTGTCAGCTGCAGGCTTGTTTAGGTGTGTTTTGGCAGACAGGTCAACTTGCCAGTTGCAGCATGTAGGTTGCTAGTTTGAAGGTTGTCTTTGTTTTTTCAGGTAGCAGAAGGAAGGAGGGAATGGGTGTCAGTGATAGGCTTTACAGTCTACATCTAGGAAGTCAGACTAGCTTTCAAATGATTGTGACTTTTTTGATTTAAAAAATCTTTCTATTTCCACTGGGGCAACCATGATTTTCTTTTTAATCCACACATGCTGGCTTTAAAGTAAACTGAAAGTCTGAAAATGTAAAGACACTGAAGATAGTGTAAACACAAATGGGGCTGCAATTAACCATTATTTTCAATGCATTCAATGTATAATGCTGTATACAATATTATGTCATGTAAAATTTTTATTATTGTTGTTTTGAGGCAAGGCACTGGTAACAACCGATACCTACGCACTGGATACGAGGGACGCTGAGCACAGCTGTACAAATAGTCCGAGTTCAGTGCGAGATACGGCAGGAGGTCATTTCATAAAATCTTTCCTATCTCTGCTTTTCAACACTCAAGGTTTTCAAACTCAGAGTCTGGGCTTTTTTCTTTTCAGCACATACAGGTCTAGGCAAGCAGCAAACGTCTGTTAAAAAAGACAATGTGTCCGATTCAGCAAATCTTCTTTCAACACCTCTTATCTGTACGTCATCAGTGGTTATGTTGTACTGGTCCTGTTTAATGTATAAATCACTATTAATACTATGCGTGAACTATGTTCCAAATAAAGAGTCCCTATTGTACATCATTTGCAATCAAACTGTGTCTTTGCTACATATAAAGTCTTGTTTATGATACACTAGAGACTGCTCAGCAGACTGTATAAACAGGATGCCTCTCAGAGACAAATAGAGCACACGTCGGTGTGGAGACTGCTCCGTGACAAAGCCAGGATATCATTTTGACAAAGTACCCACGCTGTACTAACAGTTCCTCCACACGGAGACCTGGTGGAAGTTCATTCCACCCTTTCACACTTTTCCGGTGTTTGGCTTTGCTGTCCTGTCATGGTACAGGTTTCAGATTGGAAAATGGGAAGGGCGATGAGAGCGGTGCCAAGCGTATACAGTAAACGGGTGCTGATGAGACAGTTGGGAAGGGAGTGGGGAAACGATGCCAAACCGTCTCAAAATAACCAAGAAAAAGTCAGAGATCAGCAAGACAGTGATTAGAGGGGATTATGGAAAAAGGTTATGTGAACTGCTGAAGAAGAGACATAATTTTGGTTAAAAGAAGAGAGAGAGAGAGACAGCATCTTAAAACAATGACGTGTACAGATACTGGTCGAAGCACAGTGGCTCCCAATGGCACCACTGGCATGCATCAACTTTGAGCACATTCAAAATGTGCTTAAACCCTCACTCTTGGATCATCACAGTTGTCAGTGATGACACATTTATTTCGAGTCTACTATATTTCATTTTCTCATATCAAAATATACCATCCATATTGCACCAAATACCACGATACTAGACTACACACAGTGTACTTTACTTCACTACACTACAGCACAAGATATTACACACACTTTGACGTCTACAATACTGTTGAATATCAAACCATATCATACTGCACCATACTATAATGAACAATAAGGTATTTCACCATTCTATACTACACTTCACTTTAATATACTATACTATACCTACATTTTCTAAAAGTCCTAATGTTGGAGTTTTTATGCATTTCACTGTATATCATGATGACGTGCCTTGCATCTGAATGGTGCTATATAAATAAACACCATACATAATGTATCATAATTTAGTATACTATAACATACAATACATTTTATAATATACTTATACAACACACACTACTCAATAGTATGCTACACTTTACATATTGTGGTATATATTTCTATACTGTAATAACTATAATACCATATAAAAACTATGCTTTGCAGGAGAGTTGAGTATGGCACTGTATGAGTCATAGCTCATATCTCTCCTTGCACATACACAAATTTCAGCAGAGTCCCACTGAATTCCATTCATTCCAAATACATGGGCCTTGGTCTGCTGTGTCTTTTTTTTTTTTTTTTTTTTCTTTTTTCTGTACCTTCTTCTTGTGACCCCATTGCCCTTAAAATCAATTCACGGACCACACACAATTGAACAATGGCGCTTTCTGTTGCATTCTTAGCCACTGGTAACATCTAATCAAAAGGTCATTGTGCTTGCATGACTCTGTCCTTGAGCGAAGCTGCTTCTTTGAGTGGTTGGCAGGCAACCGTCCCTCAGCCTCGTGTACTGTCACTGAGCATCTGAGAGAAACTTTTTCTTTCTTGTGGCAGAGAGTCATAGGTGGTCCTTGGATGAACTCTGAAAGAAATTGTGTGAATAAGCGTGAATAGAAGGTGAACCTATTCAAAAGGATTATTTATTGCTTTTACTCTTCACTTCATTCATTTCGGCTTTTGGCACATTTCAGGATGATCCACATAATGAAAAGTATAACAATTGAGCTCATTTGAGTGAACAAAAATAGTAAATGCAATAATCAGGGCTGTGCAGTCAGAACTGCAGAAAAATAAATTGAGGCGAGATACTAAATGTAACACTCACACCTACTGGCCAGCAGTTGCACTAGCTCTGATTTGGGGGTTTTCACTGGTTATATCCTCCTCTCTGTGTGTTCATATGTGAAATGAGCAGCTAGTTTTTGCCTCAGCTTCACGTAGCGCATAACCGCCCATTCCTGATCTAAATAACCCTTAATATCAATGAATTTAACAAAAACTTTCCAAAACTTATCAATCGTGAATAGACCCCTGCCCAGTTCGCGTACGTGGAGGTTACGTCACATAACGTTTGCAAACGAATGATGCTTTCATGTGCAGTCGGAAATATTATCGTTAAATGCTTAGTCACCACGTTACTACATTACTCCAAGGTGATATTTTATACCGTTACATAGGAACCGTTTAAGAAGCTACTGCTACTACTACTACTCTTTCTACTGCTACCTCTACTATTTGGTTGCAACGGTGAGTTACTAAACGCCTGTTAGTTAGAGTAAGTAAAAGAAATCAAATGTGTTTCAAATGTACATCTCTCTACTTAATTTAATCCGGGTTGACATTTTACAGTATAACATACACAAGAAACTGGTTGGATGGGGGAACATTTGTCATCGCAGGCGTTTAAGAGTGTGAATGTCTTACGAACACCCTAATTTGCAGATGTCAGAGCTAAGGAGGGACACCTGAACGCAACAAAAGTTCAGTCTGCAGAGTTGTGACATCTGTGGCCATGGAGGAAAAACAGAGCATTACGGACACACAGTTTTCTCCAGGTACCAGACAGAATTCCGTCATTGTTTTCCCTAGTGTTGTAGTAGAGTAAGTTATTAAACTAACGACAGTATAAAAGTTGCCTCTGAACCGTTAGCTAGTTTACCGCCTAAGGTAGCACGGCCACTATCAGCCAGCTGCATGTAGCGGCTAACACAAGTTTTGTCTACTGTTGACATTCGGTGGTCAAAGTTACATCGGCTTGTTTTTAAGCTAATGCTAAGAGGAACGTCGAAAATCACATGGGTCGGACACACTTTAGCAGCCTCTGTATGTTGAATTTAGGTCAGTTCATTAGGGACATGATGAGGAGCACAAAGTTAGACTCCCAACCTAGTTTCGTCTTCCTATTTGCAAAATTAGAAACGGCGTCAAACGAAACTACACTCAGAAATCTGCCAGTCTAATGCAGAATTTTCCTTAGGTCGTATAAACCTGTGTTGCAGAATATGACGTAAGACTTCATATGAACCAGTGGGGTCCTCTGGTAAATTCGGCACTCAGCATGTAGAATAAAATCTGTTCTTACATACTGTCTGTTCCCTACAAAGTCGCCTCAGGCCCTGTATCTCTGAGGTTTTTACTTATGATGAATGTATCGTCAATATACGTCACTTGTGATTGGTTGCCTCTGTGATGTGTCCGTATGTTAATAATTAATCTTTGTCCATTTACCACCTTAGACCCAGGGGGAGCAGGAACAACACAACAAGATGCCCCACGTGACCAAAACCCAGAGGAAATTATCAGCAGGCAGTTGGCAGAGCAGAGCCGCTTTGCTTATGCTGCCCTGTGCAGCGTCTCACTGGGCCAGTTGTTTACTGGACCTGAAAACAGGTATCAGAGCCATGTCATCATGACATGCTGTGAGAGTACTTGCTATTGGTACCAGTGCAGTAATTGTGTTGAGGAGTGTTTGCTTATCCCAGTTTTTTCCCCTCTAATTGCATCAAACATATTATGTGAGTTGTGATGACTGAGGAGATATGAATGTTTGGTCAGTGTGATTAACTATACAGTACTCCAACAAACACTGAGTAGAGACAGGATACTGGTTCTTAGTACACATTTGATTGCATTATATTTTTACTACACGTGGCTTCTAGATGAAATGACCTTCCCTAATGATACAAATCCAAATGAAATATATTAAAGTTGCAGTTGAACTGTTGTTGCTGCACTTGAGGAGCTGAGCTGTCGCATGCCTCTCAGTGTGTTCAGGGAGCAGTATCTGCAGGGCCTGGTCCGCTGGCTGGACCTGGATGAGTCGGTGATGCCGGTCATGGGGGCTTTCCTGTCAGGCCTGGGCTTCGAGGGCTGCGACACCTTCCTGTCCATTCTACAAGCCGACCCGCTGCTGGCTGCGGGGGCTACGCCAATCATACAGGTGTTACTCACTCGAACACAGGGGATGAAATTACATCGAATGCACCCTGTTGGAAATTGGATTGTTGCGACAGCGAATAGAAATGTGACAAAGAAAATGTTGAGTTGAAAGATGATAGCAAATGGGAACATATCATGTAGAAATGTATAACTGAAATAACTACAGAAACACAAGTCAAATATGCAATAAAATAATGAGAATTACAATAGAATCAGCTGGAGCAGCAATTTATTAATTAGTTATAACATCTACAAAGAGTGTGTCATTGATTCTACTCAAGGTCATACTATTATTGACTATTATTTCATTTCATCAAATACAATCAAGAGTTGTCAATGAAACGTTTTACAATTTTGCTTTGCTTTTTATAATAGAAAATTAATTGTATTGTACTTGTTTTGTGTCTTGACTTTGTATTTCAGAGTCTGGTGTCTTTTTCTGTCAAAGATGGTAAGAGTCTTTCGATCAACTGATGACTGTCAACTTTAAATGAACGTAAAAAATTCCATCAGGCTTGTTTATTTATCATTTTACTGCACTCAGGCCAGTACGACGCCAGAGCGAGGGTCCTCATCCGTCATGTCAGCTGTCTGCTGCGAGTCTGTCCACAGCAGCTGGAGGAGTTTGAGGGAACACTGGTGGAGAAGCTGGGTAAAGGAGGAGAGGAGAGCGAGTAAGTCCTGGTTAGATGGAAGGATGGATGAGAGATGAATGTGACTGAGACACTAGAGATGTTTACATGGTGCATTTTACTGTACGAATATTAGGCAACTTCATGGTGATATTAAATTTAAACCTGATTTAATTTGAAATACTAAATGATTATACGTTACGTCTTAGATTTTCTAGTTTTGTCCGTGTGTCAGACCATTAAAACAACACAAACACTGTGCATGGCATTTACGCTTGTATCCAAAATGTTTGCATGAAAATATTTGTGAAGCATTAGCAAGTTCTTCTTTGTCAGGGTGTCATCTAAAATGCAACTAAAGAGTCATTGGAATTGAAGTAATCAGCATCTCAACTAATATAAATGATCTCTCTTACTCTGCCTCTCCATTAGAGAGGAGTCCTCTCGGCGACAAAGGAGAGAAAGAGGGCGAAAGTTACAACGCTACCTCCTCATAGGACTCGCCACCGTGGGTGGAGGAACTGTGATTGGTGATTATTCTTTCTTTGAATATAATAATTTTGAAAACATTTGAAACACCTAGTATCTTAATATGGACCCATAGGCTTCAACTGAAAAACTAATTAACTCATAATTAAATCACATATCAGAATGATGCATGTGCCTTTGCCAGGTGTGACAGGTGGGCTGGCTGCCCCTTTGGTGGCAGCAGGGGCCAGTGCTGTGCTGGGGGCTGGAGGGGCCGCTGCTCTGGGCTCAGCCACTGGCATTGCAATCATGGCCTCCCTATTTGGAGCAGCAGGAGCTGGACTGACTGGTGAGAGGGTTGGATGACACTTGATTGTGTGCAAAAAATAGTTTGAATTTTGACTAGTAACAATACATATTTTTGATATTTTCTCAGATTTGTTTACTCTTCTTTTTGCTCTTCAACCTTTATTTAATTTTCTTATGTTGTATCTCCAGGCTACAAGATGAATAAATGTGTTGGGGCGATAGAGGAATTTGAATTCTTGCCTCTGCGCTCCGGTAAGCATCTTCACCTGACCATCGCGGTGACTGGTTGGCTCTGCAGTGGTAAATACAGTAAGTATGGCTTCTGCTGCTTCACTACCACAACCACTGACAGTTTTCACTGATTAGGTGTAGACAGTGTCGATAAATCTAAACCTGCAGAAATAAACTGAATAAATTACAATTACATTCCCCAGTTTTTTATCAGACGAAGAAGAGGAGTGTTAGTACCAGGGTCATCGTGTCCATCTGCTCGTGGTGAAACAAAATCCAACAAAAACAAGATTGACAAACATTGCTCCCCTGACACATTCACTGCAACCTTATTTTAAATTGATTGATCATCAGCATGTTCTCGTCAGGTTTGGTGGGAGGTTTGGCAGCTCCGCCAGGTCGATTCCTTGGAATATTGAATAGATAACTAGATGATGCTGTTTCGGAAGAAACTGTGGAAGTTTTTTTTCTGGTTGCTTTAAAGCTGATGCTGAAGTGAGTTGCCTGATGAACACCCGGCCGCAAAATTGCATTTCTTGCTAAATTTCATATTAGGGAGTACTGAAAAAAAAATAAAGAGTTGGAATTGTATTGGGAATGTGGTATAAGATGTCAAATGTTGTTTAAGCAATAAGAGGTGTTGAAATCGTGTCATGTAAGTATCCAAGTTCGAATAAGATTAATCACCCACTAACGACAAGCCCTATAAGTGAGTTTTTTATTTTGAAAGACTTAGTAAGCTCCTCTAGGTTCAATTTGATTTAATTTTTTATTGAAAGTTATGATAATATAGAAGTAACTCCAATTATTTCCTCAATGAGCTGTACGTTTTGAAGTTTGAATGGCTAAAGTAGTTACACATTTTAAAAAAACAAGGAAGACTAAGAGTAAAGAGAAACAAAGTACAACCTGGATGAGATCGCTGGGAAACAGCAGTATAAGTCTAAGCAGAATACTGCGCACAATGTTCTAAAGCAATACCAGTAAAGTGTCTTCCTGAGATTATGAAAACAAACCACTCATGTTTTGCTTTTACATAAATCCATGAAGCTCGTTTCCAACACTAAAACCCACACTCAGTTTTGCACAGGCTTAGTACCCCCTTCACATACAATGAAGTAAAAACACTTGATTTACAAGTGCTGCTTCCTTTACATAAAAACACAACTGCTTTCTTCCAGGTTCGTTCCAAGCGCCATGGTGCAGCCTAGGCGAGTGCGGGGAGCAGTACTGCCTGGTGTGGGAGTCACGTTTTCTCAGGGATCTGGGCTCAGCCATGGCCTCTCTGTTGGATGGGCTGGTCAGCATTGTGGCTCAAGAAGCACTCAAGTACACAGTACTCTCAGGTAGGAGGACAATCATGCAGAAAGCACCTAGGCCTTGTCCACACACTCAGAATGTTTTTCCCATTCTGTTCACGTGACCTTCATTTTATGAAATATCTCTGGAAACCCGAGAACACAGAATCGATTCCAAACAGTGTTCGGATTTGGAGACAGGAATGTTTGTGCTTGTGGTGAAATAGTTCATTTTTCTCAACTTCAAAATTGGGATCTGTGATATGTCAGTATCAAAAGTCATGTTATTATTGCATAAACCAATCCTGTATATCTTATATAGCCATTGTCCTTTTGTTTTTGCTCAGCACTGAATTGATTTTACACCATCACACTGTGCAGGTATTGTGGCGGCTCTGACTTGGCCTGCGTCTCTGCTGGCAGCAGCCAGCGTCATTGACAACCCCTGGTGTGTTTGTCTGAACCGTTCAGCTGAGGTGGGGAAACACCTAGCACAGGTGTTGAGAAGCAGACAGCAGGTATCATAAAATTGAATCTCTGTTAAGATGCACTCTACCACAGTGTACCACAGTATTGTGTCAGTTGTTGCTTTAAGTTAGTTGTATATTTTGTGTGCACATTATTAACTGCATTATTTCAACATTCAACTTTCTTTTCTGTCCTTCAATTGTACTCTAGTTATATTACGAGAAAATATTTTGATTGACTTGAAATTTTTCGCTGCACTGAGACAGAAAAATCTGCCAATGTTCAGTAAAAACAATAAATATGAACGCATCTTCAGAATTGTGCATCTCTTCTTTTTCTTTTGGTATTCGAAGGGGAAGCGGCCCGTCAGTCTCATCGGGTTCAGTCTTGGAGCCAGAGTTATCTACTACTGTCTACAGGAGCTTGCCAATGACAAAGGTATGAACATCTTTCAACAGATAAACTATCATT
Organism: Acanthopagrus latus; assembly: GCF_904848185.1. Taxonomy (NCBI): domain Eukaryota; kingdom Metazoa; phylum Chordata; class Actinopteri; order Spariformes; family Sparidae; genus Acanthopagrus; species Acanthopagrus latus. The sequence continues at coordinate 23,715,885 of NC_051045.1, read as the reverse complement.
TGATTGGACTTTGATTAACAGCCATATTTGTTTGCACCGACTTGCCAACCATAATTGTTGACTCGGTTTGATTTTCAAAATGTTCTATGTGAGACAATCCTGGGTTTAAAATTTTACCACAGTTATTGCCATCTTTTCTCTTAAATCCCTGGTGATGCGGATTAGTGATCATTTGTGTGATCAAACCATAATTAGCCTAATTGATGTTCTCATTTTCAATCTTTTTTTTTTTTCATGGTACATTGTTCTAACAAACTGGTTGAGTCCTGTGCTGTTGAACTCCTCAGGTAGTGAAGGAGTAGTGGAGGATGTAGTCCTCCTGGGGGCCCCTGTGGAAGGCTCTGAGAAGGCCTGGGAGAGAATGACCCGGGTGGTGGCTGGGAAAATAGTGAACGGCTACTGCAGGTAATCTGACAAAGGTCTATCCTGTAATTAGCATGGAGGCAACTGTGTACATGTTCATGTTAAATGCTTACTGTTGCTTTATAGTTTTGACATGCTCATTGTTCATATTTGAGTTTCAATGTTTTGGCTATTCAGTATCATTAAATGACTTTCTGAACTATCCACCTGTCAGAGGGGACTGGCTCCTGGGGTTCTTGTACAGAAGTTCATCTGCACAATTGTCTGTTGCTGGGCTACAGCCAATCAACATCCAGGATCGGCGTATAATCAATGTGGATCTTTCCTCCGTGGTGAGTCAGAGCTCGTATTAAATAAGGCCCACTGAAGTTTCCTTAATGACTAGTTTTTCAAGTGCATCTCAAGTTTTTCACCTTTCAACAAAAGCCACGTGCAGAGGCATCAGCCCCCTCAAACTGACGCATCAGTGTCACATCTGTTTGCTAGATCAGTGAAATAATATAAGAGTTCCTTGACAGACTGACGAGGGGAGAGAATGAGCTGGCAGGATCCACCAGACACCACTAAAAGGAGACATGCAAAATACACAGGATCTGCAGTTTGTCTTGCTATATTCATCTTTATTCGGTTTTAGTTGTAGTATTTGTACTGTTGTTGTTTCAAAGCTTTACACACATCATTCAGTCAGTAATGATTGTTATTTGATCTGAGGGTAACTATTAGCTGTGGTTTTTCAGAGTTCAGGTTTTGAATTTTAATTTTTGCCAAGTCTTTTTTTCACCGTGAAGCTCTCTCTGTCCCTTCAGTATGTTTCTTGGCCCCTGTAAACACAAAGCTTACATATTATCATCTTTTACATTTTTATGGAAAACATGTTTTACACAATTGCTCATTTACACATCCAGCAGATACTGAGTAACATTAGCATTAATTTGCATCTTTCTGTGGTAATCTGTTTTGGTATTCACGGACTCCTGATGGAAATATCTGTCTCTTTTCTTAAGCTGCTAAATGCCGTACTTTGTTTACCAGCTGTTTGGTCCTGAGAAATGAGAGCGGTAAGAGTGAAACAAAACAGCGAAGTTGCAGGCCCTACAGAAAAAACTATTGCGGGAAGATGCTAAAACACACTGCAGAGATGAGCAGAACTGCAGAGCCTGGTGATAATTTCCTGTAGAATCACCAGAATGATTAACTCCTTTCTCATTACACACATTCTTCTAACCTATAGGTACTATACGACAAATGATTCACTTTAAATGTTCTATTTACAACATTCATTTACACTAGACACTGGATGTCTGCACTTTCCCAACTCAGGGAAAACGGAAACGGCTATTATATTGCTTTTCACTAATCCACCGAACTCCATTGACAAAAATAGTAATTTTAGATTGCTGAACATCCATTCATTCACACTTGACAGAAACAGAATTAAACTCCCCAAACCCACCTTGGTTAGTCTTTCCACTGTCCCAATAATCACCCACTCTGGATAGGTCACACTAAATTTCCCAAATTTGATCATACAAAAACAGTTTCTCATAACCAATAATAAAATGTGATGACATATGCTTTTTTTCTCAGAGAGTTTTATTTGCATTTTAAAAGACACAGTTGTGTTGATCAAATAAAATTCAAATGTAAGAAGATAATAAGGCCCCTGCTGGTCTGTTAAAGTTCACAGCAATGCCTTCCTCCCACTCTGTAATTCCACATGATTCCACATGAAACATCATACACAGTAATGGCCATGTCAGTTGTCATAAGCACAATAAAACCACACACTATACACCTGTTCATGAAATGTGAGGGATAAGATAGCTAGCTTTACAAAGAATATGAAGAACAGACTTGTACAAAGTAATGATGTTTTCTAAAAAAGGAAAATCCTCTGTAATTTACATAGAAATGTTTATCTTTGTATAGACAGTAAAACCATGTGTCTGCTTCCCAGGTGAACGGTCACTTGGACTACATGCGTCAGATGGACACCATCTTGGTGGCAGTAGGAGTCCCCACCAAAGAAGTCCCAGGAGCCTCCTTTGTGATTCCTCAGCCTGTAACAATAACAAAGGGGGCAGTGGACATCCCTGACCAAACCCCTGATGTGCAACGAGTGACTGAGACACAAAACCAAGCTGAGGAGGCTGAGACTTGTACCGAAGAAGGCGGAGACGTGAAGAACGTGGAAGAGACAGAAGAGATGGGTGACGGCTGGGATATCCCTGATATTTCGGACTTGCTTGACTCATTAAATGACCCAGAATCGGAAAGTCAAACTGGAGTCAAAGACAATTTAACACTAACTTCTGAGGAGAACGCCACTTGCGACGACACAGCCTCCGCTTTTAATGCCCCGTGTGACGGTGTGGAGGAGGCTGACCCTGATAATGAACACATATCGTGGAGCTGGGACGATACACACTGGACCATGGAGCACACACACAAACAAAGGCAGCCAAACTTGTAAAGAGCATCTTACAGGACAAGCTGCTTCCCTGTAAGATCTCCTCTTCTCAATTTTTTTTTTTTTTTTTCCCCAGCATCAGAGCTTTGTTGGAGAAAATATTCATTCCACTCTCAACACACTGACATGCCAGAGACAGCAGTCTCCAGTGAAGAGCCCCAAATTGTTTTACTGCTTTGTTTTACCATGATATTGTATTAATTTATTAACAACTCAGAATTTTTTAATGGAAGGTTTTTTTTTTATTTTATTTTATTTTTACAAACTGTAAATATTGTTATAATTTATTGACAGCTGTGAAATCAGATACCTGTAAATACTGTGTATTGTAGGCTGTAGAGGATGCTGCTGGCTCGGTTGCCGTGGATTTTAACACAGTAGTTTGATTTCCACACGGCCAATTCAGTGAATGCATCTTCCTCAAGGCCTTGCTTTTCTGAAGGGCTGCCTTCTGTGGAGTTTACAAAAAGTTAAGTTACAGTGTTTACTGGCACCCCTAACTGCAAGTCTCGACCCTGAACATTTTGTTTTGGTTATGCCCCACATGGGGTTCTTCAACCAAGTTTCTTAAATGGAAAGAAACGCGTAATTCAAGCTAGAACAAGGGTGGAGCTTACTGAATGTGTCCATAGACATTTTTTTTTAACCATAAGGAAATCTCTTGAGCCCGCATCTCTTACCTCATTGTGAGTAAATCGTGAATTATGATGAGTCTCTGTACTTTTCTTGATACACTTTTCCACCATAAACCCTGTCAGAATACTTGCTAACTTTATTTCCATATTCAGTCCAGGCTGTCGACCTGATTGGGCAGAAGCAGAGGCAGCTCGACGCCAGCGTGCTCGGCGTCCAGCAGGTTGACGGCATCGGTGGCGGTGGCTGGGGGGTGGGTGGGGTCAGAGGCCAGGGGAGAGGGGGGGCTGCTGGCGAGGTTCGGCTCCCCTGAGTTGCGGAGAGAGAGGGAGAGCGCAGGTGAGGGTCTTCTGGTTGACCGCGAGGAGCAGCAGGGCAGGAGCCTCCCCAGAGCTCGCTTGAAGTCTCTCATGAACAGCGGGTAGATGATGGGGTTTATTGTGCTGTTGCAGTAGCCCAGCCAGGTGATGGCGTCAAAGAGGGCAAGGGGGACGCACTCACACACTGCCTGAATGAAAGGTAAAACAAAAAAAAAAAAAAAAGGTTTAAAATTACTGACAGTAGCAAAGCAAGTTAAGCTCTGGTCAAATGTGAAGTTTATTATTTTCAAAGATAAATCAGAAAACAAATAGTGAAAATGAACAAAGAAATAAATACAGAGAAATATACATTAAAGGCACATTTTTGGACCTTAAGGTGATTCATGTTTGTATCGTGCACATGGAAAAGGACCCGCAAGCATGACTAGGAAACAGATTTATATGATGAGCAATTCAAAAAGGCTTTGGCTTTGCAAATGTTATATAAGGATGGAAACATATGCAACACATATGTTCGATGTAAAGGGGAAATTCTGGTGTATTCATTCATGAATTACTGCTTGGGGAAACACACCATGCTGGCATAAGTTGCAAAACAACATACTCTTTATTCAGCAACATAACAATTACATTGATAGAATAAATGCAGAAAATTATTCTTTTGTTCATTGTCCCTGAATGTATCTACTTATCCCTTTTTGCTCAATGTATATTATTTTAATATCATTTTATACTTCCATTTATTTATTTTAATTTAAAAAATGAGAAAACGTCACCAAGAAGAAAGTGGAAATACATAAACACCGAAATCAAATCAAAAATTCAGAAAGAACAACAACAACAAAAAAAACATTATTGCCCCATTCCCTGAATATTTATTGATTCTTGGTTAATTGTGAACATTTATTTATTTATAATTTATTGCACATGTTAAAGTCATTTACAGTACAGCTTTTGAATGAATAAACAGGAACAATTAAGAAGATAAAACTAATAGAAAAAGAAATAGTTACATAAATAGGAAGTATGATCTGTTATTTGTATATGGTGCCAATTGCCGATCGTTTTGTTCCCACTTTAAATTTAAGTCTTTGGTGTTTGTTGTGTAATCATCCCCCCCAAAAAAAAGACAAAGGCAGATTTTCTTTCTCACTCACAGTGGTTCATACTTTTTCTTATGAAACACGTCATTTTCCCGAGAAAAAAGAATATACAAATGCATTTTCGCGTGCACGGTTTCGTCTGATGGTTTTAAAAACAGTGATGTTGAGCAGAAACCACTTGGTTCAGAGGAGGACAGTGAAGGAGGAGACAGCTGTTAGAGGAGAGCTTCCAATACTATCAAGATGAGACAGGGAGGCGGTGGGAACGGGACAGGAAGGAGGGGTGCGTTTCACACACCACATTGAGTGTGAAAAGGAAGGAGAGCGCAGACACAGTCAAGTCTCTGTGCTCGGCGTTATGCAGGGGAGAAGCGAGAGGGCACAGATGGGAAATCAAAATTACTGGATCATTGAAAGCTTGAAAAACAGGACAAGTGTCATTACCAATTTAGATTGGGCTTTTTTCTTCTGACATTCATTTACTCTTGCCTAGGCCGTTCATGGCCGCTGATGTCTGCTCGCTGAGTAATGAGCTCGTGTGCTCAGTGTAATCAAATCAAAACCAACAACTTAAAAATGAATACCAATTATAAATGGTACATTGGTGTGTTGCTTCTGAGTTTGGGAATGAGTCAGCCACACGAAGCTGAAATGCCAATCTATTTCCTCGTTGGATAGCTTGGCAAGGGCTGTGACGCCGAGGCTGGCCAACACAAAAATAAACTGGTATCCAAGTGGGGTTTTTTTTTTTTCCTTTCTTTTCCTTCTTTCTTCGGCATTTATTTCACACTGTTTTAGTGGCCATCACACGTTTAAATCTGTGAGAAAACTGGCAAAAAAGTGTTTAAAAATCTGAGTCACAGATTTATGGAATAGAAGAGCTATTCAACATCAGGCTTTTTACACAGTGAGTGATTTTTAAAAAAAAAAAAAAGTATCTTTATAGTGAATAAAGAGAGCATTAAGGTGAAGGCAACCTCCCAGCTCATCTTACTATGCTACTCAGATCCAAGAATCAGCTATCACCGTGTCATGTTGACTGTATTTTCTTTCCATGTTCAGTGATTGCATTTGTCATGTCTCACACAGAGTCAGGGTTCTTTGACTGACCTGAGCCATGTTGGCGATAAAAAAGGGTAACCATGCGCTGAAGAAGAGTCCCAGGAGGACTCCTAGCGTCAGACTGGCCTTCAGCGCCCTCCGACCCTGCCTGTGAGCCAGGCGACGCTCACTGTTCACCGACGGCTGTAGACGGCAGAGGAAACAAAAGGTTACAGGTGCAGGGTCAAATCTCCCTTGCCAGCATTTTGAAAAAGCTAACCTGGGTACTTCTTCATAGCCTTTTTGACAAGCAAATTACATTATGTTAATTCATTTTTAACCTCCTTTATGCACTTAATTAGTGGTTTGCCTGAAAACGTCCAGTTTCGTGCTGATGGCAGCAGATAATCACGACACTAGTCGTGTTTTGATTCCATTGCTTAAAATGGGTAATGTAGGCTTAAGAAGGGTAAGCCTTTCCAAAATGTGGCGCTTTAGTCAATTATTCCTATAGTGTTGTGTTGATCGCAATTAAATCCACAGGATAATCTGCTGATCAAGTGGCCTGTTCATTGAAAGCAGCACTGATTAACAGTGGATGTGGTGACAGTAGGAGTGGAGTTAAATAATTCACTTAAAGGAATTGTTGTATGTGCCACAGCCGCCAGTTAGCTTAGCATAGCACAAAGAATGTCACGCTGTCAAAGTAAAAGAAAAAAGAAACTAATTAATTTGTCACATCCAAAAGACAAGTGTCAAATAAACAGGCTTGTTGTCTTTTTACATTTGACACAGCTGGGCTACATGAGAGTACGATCGAACGAGAAAGTATATGTCCAAAATGTTCCAAAAGTGTTGTGTCAAAAAGCTGATCAAATATTTGTTTATTATGTCTTCTCCACTCCTCAAGAATATGGTAAATATATATATACATATATATGATAATGTAATGAGCACCTTAAACTTGATTAACCAGGCGGCCAATCTTTACAAACTAATGCTGTGCAGCCAAACATTGTTGAAACCAAAACATTTAGATTTTAAATTTTAGGTGAGATCGTTCTGTGTTACTTGGTTTTAGAGGCCAACTGATCAGCGGTATATCTTTTATATGTATATGTTGTCCAATGCAGAAAGAGAGCGTGTGTGTGTGTGTGTGTGTGTGTGTGTGTGTGTGTGTGTGTGCATTTGGTTTAAGGCGAATGTGACAGACTACGTGGGTATGATGTTTGCAGTCACATCTGACACGCTGTCTGTACTTTCCTCTCTCAGATTTCCAGGCAGGTTTTACACCTCTTCCCTCTCACCGAGTCTCTGCTTTTCCTTTAGACATTCTGGGCTGAGAGTGATTAAGGAGGAAAACATTTTTTCCGCAGCGGCAGAATTAGTTCTTTAGACTGCATATCTTAAGATTCTAGGTACAGAATGAAAATAATGAAGAGAGTTTGGAATTCATGAAAAGGTGAAAAGGATTTCTTTATCTCCCTGTCCTTGCAGACCGCCAGTGAACGTGCAGGCACACATTTGCACGGCTTGCCTTTCACTGTTCTCTGTCGGTTCAGATTCAGTGACATCCTCCACGTTTTTATCGCCGGCTTTACACGTGAACACAAGGTATTTGCCATGCCGACAGACGTCTTTATCACTAAATAGCCTCACTGGAAAGACCGTAAACATCCATAGCGCTCCTTTAGATTGAGAGAGGCACATCTTGCTGCAGCACCACGACACAAACACCCTCCGACATACACTATTGAATAGATCATCCATTTTTATTATTTTTTTATCAGCTTGGCAATGTTAAACACAAACTTACGGTGGCCCTGAAGCGCAAATCACAAGTAAATTAAGAAATGTAAACAAGAAAACACAGCCTGCAAATTGGAAAATTATTTAATAATAGTATTCATTATTATAATGCAGCCCAAAGTGCTTCACATTTAAGAACAAAAAAAATACACCAATAGAATTTGAACAACATTTTTTTATGTTTTTCTTATTCACTGTTGTGATTTGCCCTTCAAGGCCACTTTACAAAGTAGTTTTCCCATAAGTCCTACTTTCAGCTATACTTACAGACTAGGCCTACTCAAAAGCAATCTTCTAATCAAACACATCAGGACGGTCAAGAGGGTCTGGACTCAAAACTGAGAAAACTACATTCGGCTGCAAAATAAAACAAACGTTAAAGCGTTATTGGGGTTTTTTTTCAAGCGCCTGAGGCATACATGGCCTCTAATCATAAAATGACCTACAGCTTTAAAATTGCTGCTCGGACGATATCAAACTTGGGATGAGTGGATTTCAGCGTGGCACAGCATTTTGTGTCACGGCATGAGACGCGGTGCGAACAGTGTTGATAAAAAACCTTAAAAATGTCCAGGTAAAGACAGGCTGGAGAGCTCTTACTCAGATGGACTGTAATTTGGTGATTATCGTCTCCACTCACAGAATGAACCTTGCCAACACCCACTCACATTAAGGTCTACTCTACTTAAAGGCCAATCCACTATTTTTTACGCCATTGCTGACTTTTAGCGGGTGTTTCGGTTTGGCTTTTGCGAAGAAACTGGCCAGCACTTATCCACTGAGTGCCCTCGAGTGCATACTCTATCTCAAGTATAGACCGTATCTGCCCTGGCTGTGTGCCCTCTCTTCCTTACCGGTACATTTTGTGACACAAGAGGCTCCTGGTGACTGCAGTCGTCCCCGTCCTGCTGAGGTTGCCCCGCTGCGACCCCAGGTGAGGGAGGCCTGGAGGGTTCCCCGAGGGAGGGATGTGGGTGTGGCGGGTGGCTCAGCGCCGCGACCCTCTTTGCCTGCCTCCGTGCTGCGAGAAGGATCCGACAGTAGGTGAAGCAAATTGCGCTGGAGGGCAAAAAGAATGTGAGTACAGATGCCACCAGGGCAAAGGGCAGGGTGACCCGCAGGCGGCAGTGAAAGGAAAGGCCTCCTGACGGCGACAGCTGAAAGTAGGACGCCGGGTACGGTGTGTCGGAGTACGAGCTGACGTTGCTGCCGCTGACCCCGGGACCTGGCGAGTGTCCACTCCAGTGGCCTAAGCTGTGCCATTTCATCTGAATGGGCAGGAAGGAAGTCAGCGCCGCCAGCCCCCAAGCGGCCCCGACCAGGAGCAACGCCCGCGGCGGCGTCATCCTCTGCTTGTAGCGCAGCGGCGAGATGATGAAGAGGTACCGATCCAAACTGATCACGCACAGGTTGAGGATGGACGCGCTGCAGCACATGACATCGAAGCAGAGCCAAATGGGGCAAAAGGCGGGCCACAGCACCCAGGCCCCACACAGCACGTTGAGCATGGCCGGGGGCATGACCACCAGGGCCACCATGAGGTCGGACAGGAACAGAGACACCAGGAAGCAGTTTGAGGTGCAGCGCAGAGAGCGATGGGCGAACACCAAAGCGATGAGCAACATGTTGCCGCAGACTGTCATGAGGATGATGACAGTCAGCATGAAGGCCAACAACCAGGGGCCGCTGCCAGTGATGTTCCAAGCACTGGCGGTGGCAGAGCTGCTGTTGTAGCTTCCTACGGGGCCAGACGGGTGAGAGTCAGCCATGGTGCTGGTTGTCAGCGATGAGTGAGCCGGCCCCTGAAGGTTCCACTAAATGTTACAGACCTTTGCAGCCAAGGCTCTCACTTCCGGGGCACTGGCGAACAAAAAGGAGCCACACAGTGCTGAGAAGCCATCCAACTCTCTTCCCGCCAAGGTTAACCCGACAGTTCTCCATGGGTAAATATCTCCATCTCCTTTTGGCAGGAATACATCCAGTTGCCCTGGGATTGCTTCCACCGCCACCAGAAAAGTGATCAAAATCACCCACACAGTTTCGCTCATCTCTCCATCCCTGCCTCATCCACAGCTACGAGCCAGAATGAGCCATCCGATGACTGACAGTGGGTTTCGAAGCAGCATGTCACACTGATGACAGCCACTGGAGGAGGGCACACACAGCGAGATGAGCTCGACTAGACGTACGAGAGAGCTGTGTGAGAAACTACCGAAGATGAGGAGAACACGAACCCGTTCTCTGAATGATTCCTCCCCTCAGAGAGGTGGAATCGTGCGGCTTCCGCGGGTCCTTTGTCGAGCTGGAGCTCCGCTGCCTTTCACAAGTCCTTTTTGTTCTGAGAAACAGCGCAGGGGAGCAGGGACCCAAGCAGACACAGCGCAGCAGTCATTTGTAAGCAAGGCTCCGCTCCTAAGTGCTCTACAGGTATCATGATCCTTGTAACGCTGCCTGTATATATCCCCCCCCCCACCCAGCTCCTGTTAATCCCTGTGTCGGCCACTCCAGCGCGCGTCCCAGCCTGAGCGCACGGATTCTCGGAAGGAGCGTGTCAAAGCATCGAGCTGTTAATGCATAACCATGCACAATCACAGCCAAGAAATGCTAATTCTACATCATAGGAATTGGTGTGGGTGGTGTTCTTCCATCTTTGGTCACTGAGGTTTTAACTACTTAGGTGCAACTGTTACGGCGTTCTTTGTGAGGCATTATTAAGTTAGGTCTATTTGAAAAGGGACTCACACAGAATTGAGCATTCTACCTGCTTTCTGTTTCATGGTGTGTGTTTGTGTGAAATTTAAAGAGAAAAGACTGTCTGATCTAGTAGTCGCACTGTCCATTATATCTAGTCTGACTTCATGTTCACGAGACTCAATAACTGGGCTATATAGTCAAGCTTTTTTACTCTACAGTCCGTGGCGTGAAGGTGTTTTTATAGCCTTTCCAATTCAATACACTCTTCCTGGATTTGTTGTGTTTTGACTTTTTTCAACTGAAACAGATGAATGTTCACAAGGTTTTCATGATGAAAATTCACACCTTGATTATACACCAGCAATCTCCACACAACTGAAGTGATCATCTGGACCACCTGGCTGCAGCTGACATGATTTATTGCATCAGAGTAAAAGGTCTTAATACAAAGGCAATCATTTAGTTTGCACTGTATATTCATTTACATACAGTTGTAAAGCATTACCTTCTTTTTTTTCAGCTTTTGTGTTGTCTGTGTCAGAAAATCTAATCGCTTTCGTGCAGGAGCTAGCTGGTTAGCACGCTAACTTAAGCAGACATTTCTTTTTTTTATTTTTTATTTCGAATATGCAAATAGAACATGGCTTCCTGATTGCAGTTTAACAAATTATTTGCACAACATCATATGGAAATGAAGATTTTGAGGAAGCAAAATAATACGATAAAAAGTAAAATAAATGACATATGCGAAAAGGAGTGAGAAGAAGCATAGCTTGTTAGCTCTCACCCCTTTGTCTAAATGAAATTAATACATATACATATATATATATATATATATATATATATATATATATATATGAAATTAATACATATACATATATATATATATATATATATATATATATACATATATATATATACACATACATACATATATATACATACACACACATATATACATACATATACATACCAATACAAATATCTACATACACACATATACACCCACACACACATACACACACACACACACAAACACACACACACACATCCACATTCTTTACCTTTCATCACCATGCCACATCAATTAATAAATGATAATCACCAATACTCATTAATGACCATTATCCATTATACTCGGTAAATAACATGTGTTTATACATTTTCTTGAACTGGTTGATATTTGGACTTTGCTTGAGTTCCTCACTTAGGTTGTTCCATAGCTTGACACCAGCAATAGATATACAGAAACTTTTCAAGGTTGTTCGTCTGTTTATTCTTTTGAAGTTATGTTCCCCTCTTAATTGATAACCTCCCTCCCGATTTCTAAATAAAGTTTGGATATTTTCTGGTAATTGTCTGTTTTTTGCCTTATACATGATAATTTCTGCAGCACAATACATAGACGTCACAATGCCGGGACTGTTGTTTCTCCATGTTCTGTTGATAATTTTTGAGTGCTTTCAACTGAAATTCTTATGTATTGCTCCTTTAAATGTGTGCATTTTTGCAGAAAACCTTTGATTATTTCATTTAAGGGGCACTATGTAGTTTTGGAGAAGAAATTCAAACTCATATTTTTTAATATTTATAATACTGATGATTTAATAACACAAACTCTTACATTTTTGTTTTGCCATAACTGAATAAACAAGCTGTTCTCAGAGGAAAATCGGGTCCCCAGAACACCGAATGAAGCAAGAAAGGTGGCAGGGTCCGCCAAGTATAAATAAAGTAAAGCAGTATGAAAGTGCATCGCCATTAAAGGTCAATTTGTTCATTCATTCATGAAAAAAGGGGTTTGTTGATGCATAAAAAAAGGTTAGTCAGTGAAGGTCATTCTCCCCTGATTAAAATGTTCCCCCCCAAAACTACGTAGTGCACCTTTAAAAGTCCATCAATACATAAGGAACACTTAGGTGTCAGTTCATCAGCAGTAGATTTGGGTCAAACCTCCGTCGTGCATTGTCAATCTAGACGAGGTGACATGATAACAATTGTTATTCACTTCCCAGCAGGAGAGCCTGAATACTAAAACAACAGAAAACAAAAGCAGTCAGGGGGTAAAGTCCTCTGCACCCCAGCGTGTCAACAGCCTCGCCAAATTCGAAACATATTATGCGAGGCTCTCAATTTTCATGCCCCCTCAGAACTGACTAATCTCCATCACTACGCCCATCATCTGCCACATCGCATCAGCTGCTGCCAACCTTCTGACCCCCTCTCACCCACACCAAGCCCACCACCTTATGGGATAGTGTTTGCCGCGCGGCCCCCACCTTTCTCCGCGACACATTTGAGAAAATCACTCCCACACGCATTCAGAAATAAACTGCAAACCCACCTGTTTAAAGCTGCCTTAACACTTGACTCCTATTACTCCCTAAAGCATCGCCATCCCTGCTCGGAGTGTATGATTTATAAGTTAGCTATTATAATTCATTATCTGTCTCGTTTTTGTACTCCGTTGTTCAAAATGATTTCTCACTGGTTGTCATCCATTATAAAGCATCTGAGGGAAAATGACTCACCAGGGCATCGTTTTTGTTCTTATGATCATTTTATTAAATAAACACAGACTGTCCTGATCAGGCACATATACATCATACAGAGTCATACTAGGGATGGATCGTTCAGCAGTGACGTAAAGGTCTAACTGTAGAACAGTGCAAATGGAGACTCCCCCGCAGAAAAAAAAAAAAATTAAAATGAACAGACTCAAAAGAATAAAGACGACAGTCCCTCGGTGACTCGCAGCTATTGCTCCTGTTGAAGAAAATGGAAAACAGCAAAAGAAATCTTGATTTACATTAACAACGACACAAAGTTGTTACTTAGTTAGAAACAAGGAATTATTTCTGTAAGTTGTTTTAAGGTGCATGTGTGTTTTATTGTACTTACAAACCTTTTCACTTCTCTGCTGAAAATAATGTGACCTCAGGTCATTCTGACAGTTGGCGTATGCCATGCCAAGTCCCGCTCCCGAGCCGAATGAAATCGGCCACGTGTGCCCTACAAAGGAAACAGGTACTTTATTTTACATTTAGCAGACGCTTTTGTCCAAAGCATCTTACAGTTATTCATACATTCATACAGTGATGGCGGTGGCTGCCGTGCAAGGTGCCGACACAAGATGCTGGCTCTACCCCCAAGCAGCAGCCACCCGTCTACTTTATTTCTTACACAAAGACACATTTCACTGTGTGATCAAAAACATACCAGCGTTGGCATGTGAAATACTTTTCACACTGTTGTTGTGACACCTTGACTGTTTTTTTTTTTATGTACTTTAATACTCAAATGTTCATTATTGTGCTTTTGAGGATAGGTGATGTAATGCTCTTCTCACAACAAAAGCACAGAATACTCACAATTATAATTTAATTTTGAAAACGTGTTGAAGTTGGATAAACCCATTGTTTAACAAAAAACACTCAAAACACTGACGCTGCACGAAGTAGAGAACTTTTTTTTTGTTTTTGTTTACCTACCTACAGAGCGTTACCCAGCTCTGATTATACACCATCATCCTCTGATGCTCTCTTGTGAAGAACTCAGTAAATTACATGTTCAAGGGCTGAACAATTATTCGAAATATTATCGAAATCACAATATAGCCGAGTGCATAGTCATATTTCAGAGGATACCTTGTTTTTTTTTTTGATAAAGGGAAAATTCTTCACAACATACAGTCAAACACGAGGCTCTGTGGTGATACAGAGATGCCCCAACCTAAGGGAAGATTCCCTTTTTGCTACAGTCCCAAGCAAAAATCATCCTAATCTTTTTGAGAAACGAAATGCAAAATTACCATTCTTGCTAAAATTCCCATATAGCTTACTGTTCAGCAACAATCCGTTGAAACTACTTACGTTTGAAGAACAGAACGGAAAACACGATTCCCAGCCCCAGTCCAGTACCTGCAGAGGTGGACATATTAAAATCAGCTACAGTATGACATGAATGACAATGTCCCTTTAAAATGACTGTTCAATTGATACAGCTATAGGTTAATTCAGTGTGAACCAATAGCAATATTGTTTATTTATTGTGCGCATTTGCATGTATATTATGTATAGTATTTTTTGCTTGTTTTTTGTTCGTTTGCTTTGTGATAATACAGATGACATTAACTTCAAGCTTCCACATTGTACGTGTACTCCCATCCATACAGTATGGTGGTGGGAAGCAGGCCTGTGTATTTGTCTAACAATGGTTAATAGTGAGGTGTTGTTTCCCTTCGCTGTTTCAAAGAACACCTGCACACTTTATACACTGCTTCGTTAAAACAAGCGGGCCAGGTGGTGCCTCATTCCACTGGCTGCAATGTCAAATGACGTAGCACCAAACTTCATTCAGAAAACCGTCAGTTTAAGGCGCTAGCTTACTAGCTTCGCGTGTATGAACGTGGACTTTTTTTTTTTTTAGGAATAATACAGGATCCAGTGGTCTACAAATGCCACTGGCTCATCGGACAACACATAATTTGTAGAAAGTAACACACCTTTATACTGAAAATTGTGGAGTTGTGAGTCCAGACAATGGAAACATAAATGCGTAAGGATGATAAGGGGAATAAAAGTGTGGCTAATGTTTTATATGTCTGCCGAATTCAAGAGTGGGCGAGTACCGGCTCGCTAAATCTCTAAATTAATATTTCCAGCAAAGGTTTACGTGTCGATAAATGGGAAAACAGTAAAGTAACATTTTCTGAAAGGCGGTTCCTCTTGAGCTTTTTCCAACAACTTCATCAAAGAGAAACGCAATTTTGTATACGACTGACGTTGTGGCAAACATACCGATGGTTCTTTGATTAAATTACAGAATTAACCCACAATTTAGCTACTTATCAGAATAAATGTGTCATATGTATCTAATCGGTCATTCGGTTGTCCTTTACGAGCCCTTAATGGCTAGCTAGTTAGCCTATCGCCCAGTCAATGACAGATGTGGTCTATAGTGAAACCTGCGGCTTATTTTGTCGTTACTTTAGGATATTACAATGTCGTCATACACACGAGTCTTTGGGATATTTACCAAGTTTAATGGCACCGTCTGCCAAGCACCGGTCCCACTTTTTCCCCAGCTCCTTCTCAGACATGCTGAACATTAGCTTGTGTCAGGCTAGAAGTGTCAAATGCAGCTCACTGGTGATGCTTTCACGTGCTGTCGGAGAACATTTCGATTTGTGCCACAGAGGGACGACCAAGTGGCAAAGGGCAGAAGGCTGTATTCCCCCAAGAGTACTTTAAAATGTTTGTTTATCAGCTCAGTGTTAATACTGAATATGAGAGAAAAAATTTATATATACTGTATATCTAACTTCGATTATACTTGGTCACATGAACGCAGCATTACGCCAGTTTTCCAAACCTCGCGAGTGACGTTACACCCGCAGCTTAATGTCGCCATCTAGCGGTGAAAACTAGAATGGTCCACACAATAATTAACCCAGTGATTGTATTAATATAGTATAATATATATATAGAATACACACACGTATGGGTTTTAAAAAAAACATTCATATTTGACTTTTTTTAATCCCATCATTTTTTGCAAATTTATTTTAAAGATTCTGAACAAAATTTCGTTTGACACAAACCAGTACACTGCCACGAGTCTTTACAGCATGTTCACCTTATAACACTGATTTCCTGAGATGACAATAGACAATATCTGACCACATACAATGCGCAAACATTAGATATCCATCACACAAAAAGTTGGCATATTTTGAAATCGTTACCTTTACATAAAGATGCTGGGACACTTGATTATTGTGCATTCAAATCTGAAAACTAGAAAACTGGTGTTTAACACAGAATCAAAGCACTAAACATGGAAATTATGGTATATATGAATCCTACAAACTGACTGACAAACATATTCAATTCATAAAATGGCAGACAATCACATACAAACGATCCATGTCACTCCTCAGCAGGCAAAGTGTGTGAAACGGCCAAAAGTCATCTTGTTGGCAGTGATTATCAAGCACAGCCGTGAATACAAGTTGGCTTCTTAATGGCCTTCAAGTGAACTCTGAAAGAGGGGATGGTGATAAGTATTTTACACATTGTGAGTGTGAGTGAACAGCAAAGGGACACCAAAGAGGTAGAGACTGTGTCCTTGACGAATAAATGCATCTTTGGCCAAAACAAAATAAATCCCCTTTGCTTTTACTGCCTTTACTCCAAATATAGATGTGTCTTAGCTTTCACTTGTCTTGTCAGTGACAACCAAGTGGTAATGCACATGTTGTGCATGTGAAAACAATAGCTGTCATCCAAATATACCCGCAGGTGAAAGCTTCCTACCATGATGTGTTTAGGTGGCCTTCACTACAAAAAAATATGCTGTGGGTTTAACTGCATTCCATCTTATATAAAAAAATAATGTGGTGCACACAGGCAAAGAGATCATCAACCCCCTCTCTTCCAACCCTGGTCCTGGAGGACTTTTTGCCCCAACCACAGTTCACTCTGAAGCTGCGCTGATCACTGTGGACCCTGACTGAGGGGACTGTTCTTGTGCTGCTGTTGCTGCTACTTCTGCTTCTGGCTGGCTGGTTTCTTCTCTCGCTGTTTTCACAGAGCTCTTGCTGATGACAAGGAGGTCTCGCAGCTCCTTGTTCTCAATCTTAAAAAAAAAAAAAGACAAAAAAAAGCATAGAAAAAAGTGTAAAAAATAAGATAACTGATGTATGATAACACTGTAAGGTATGTGTATGCGTAAAGAGCAGCAGATTTGAATGTCTGTTTGACCGACGGCAGGGCGGGGCTACACACATGCCGAGGCAGAGCAGAGACAGTATGCCAGTATGAATTCACTCAGAAAAAACATCCACAGTTGCACCTGATTCTACTGGAGCACTGTGCTCACCTCTAGTTGAGCGAGCCTCTCTCGAACAGAGCAGTAGTGCTGATCGTCCACCTGCATCGCCCTTCTCATCACCTGGCCCATCTCGCATATCCGCTCCACCTGGCTCTGCACTTCCTGGAGAATATCCAGAAAACAAGATGTTTCTTAAATCAAAGCACTTAGCTGTACAAGCAATAACTTGGGAGTCCTAACGTATTGATTAACTGAGAATTTTAAAAACGCTGAGACAGCCGGTGTACTTTTGCGTGGTCCTCGTGGAGGCTGAGCACAGGTTTGGTGTCCAGCTCCTTCTTCGCCATCATCAGCTGAAGCATCTGCTTGCGGTATCGACCCATGATCAACTCTAGCGCGTACTGGTGTTCTTCAAGAGACAACCAAAGCTCTGTAGAGACAGCCATGAAGAGGGTTAGCAAAGATGTATTACAACAGCCATATAATATAAATAGGGTATGTCTTTTTTTTTTCTTTTTTTTTTAACCTTTATTCTCCCGCTGTAGTTCTTTGATTTGAGTGTTTTCCTGAGTCAGAAGGACATGGGGCTTGTATTTGGTCAGCTCCTGAATCTCTGAAGTGTCTTCTATTTGCTGGGAGGAGAGAGCCACAAAGGGCAGTCGTGAAGAATGTTTAAATATTAAATCAACCATTTGTGAAGTGAATATGAAAACTTTGAAAACGTGTTATGTCAGAAAGGTACAAACTGAAAGACCCCTGCTTCCAAGTGCAATGATGATGCTACAACAAGGTATGGTGGTGTAAAGCCAGTTTGATCTATTTTTTAAAGATATACAATTATTCTACTCGTAAAAGTATCTACTTCCAATCTCTGCATCAAAAGGGAAACTGTAAAAAGATTTCCAAGAAAATCAAAACGTCTGATTGTTGCTTTCCTGCTAATGTGGAGGTTGATCTGCTTGGTCAACAACTTAATTCTTTATGTTTGATTGTTAGAGCAAATACCCTAAACAAACACAATAATCACAGTTGGTCTCAAAAAAAGAGGAATCTCATGCAATATAATGAAGCCTCTGTAACTGAATGTCATGCCAAACTCCATTCAGCAACAAGGGAATTTAACGTTGCTGTGGTTATTGCAAACATACACAGCTACAAAACATCTGAGCAGATCATTTTGAAAAACTGAAGAGACTTTAATTCATGAACAA
Organism: Acanthopagrus latus; assembly: GCF_904848185.1. Classification (NCBI taxonomy): domain Eukaryota; kingdom Metazoa; phylum Chordata; class Actinopteri; order Spariformes; family Sparidae; genus Acanthopagrus; species Acanthopagrus latus. The sequence goes on along the minus strand of NC_051045.1, from coordinate 23,697,407 downwards.
TTAACCACAATCTCAGCTTTTTATATGTGGTCCACATGTTTCCCTGTATCATGATTGGTCAAGATCATCAGAAGAAACACTTCAGAAACTGGGGGGGGGGGGCAGTGAATTCTGCTTTGGGTTTCACTTGTTCTGAATTGGTGGGTAAGTCCGAGCTCAACTACGCCTTGTTGTACCAGTATTGTGAGTATACAGAAGGAGTGCAGCTTTACGCAGCTGGGTACATGGTTACCATGTCGAGATGCGTGTCCTTACCTTGTCTGGAAGGGCATTTCCCACCTCTCTCATGCTATGCACTCTCTGGCTGAGGGCCCCTGACTGCTCTATAAGTCCCTCGGCGGCCGTGTCGTGCTCTTTCAGCCTCTCGAGAAGGGTCCGGGCATCGCCCAACACTTTTTCTAAAGTGCAGGCCATTTATTGGAAGCTGACAACTCCTGTGTGTATCGCCAACAAGCTACTCCACACAGTCAGCTGGGTGAAAATACCTCGCCGTCTTTGTCTACCTTAGCTTTCTAGCCTCAGTTAGCCGAGGCAGCTGTGGTGGCTTTGCAGCAACGTGTGCAAACTATACCAGACTTGTGGAAATACTTGTCGGTAGAGAGAATAACTATAGTTCTCACGAATAAAAATGGTTACTCTTATTTGTTGTCAACTGCCGTTTCCGTGTGAAAGACTAAACGGCAACGTCACGTCCGTGTTTTCTTCTTCTTTGTATACATTTCACGAGCATCGCAAACCACATTCGGGGTGGATGCCGCCCTCTGCTGGAGAGTTTAGATATTATAGACGTTTGAAAGATGAAAAAAATAATAATAATAATAATAAAAAATAGCCGCAACCTAGGCAATTATTTTAAAAACAAAGCAAAACACCGGTATACGGGGGGGGGGGGGGGGGGGGGGGGGGGGGGGAGCCATGCTGAGTTTATTAAAGGTGAGCACTTATAGCATATTGCTACTTCAGACCAATCAACTTGTGTTTCTTTTTTTTTTCCATTTGTTTTTTTTTTCGTGATCTATATTCATTGCATTATCAACTCGTCCTATGGAAACAATCACTTAATTCAATCAATTTTATTTTATTTTATTTGAATTCTACTGAGATTTTGTGTGGCTGTGACATCATGTTAAGTCGCAATTTAAGTCTAATTTACAATGTTTAATAATGTTGCAACCCTCCTTTTTTAGCTTTCTATGCTTTCTATGTGTCTTTGTGGTCCTAGCTTGAACAAAGATATACACACTAAGTTATTGATCTTTTTATTATTATTCCTGCTCTTATGATTATGTTGGTACTTTAACTCAGCGGTACACACGGGAAAAATACATTAAATGAATGCATATAGACTGTTGTGTGTATTTATATCGGCCCTGTATGATTAAAAATCAAGTAAACTGATGCACACGTTTGATCGATCAGCCATTAAAGACCTAATCGGCTTATTTAAGAGCTCAAGGTATTATCATCATGTCAGAAGCATTGCGGTGTCTCGTTGACCTACAATGTCGTTCTTGAATACAACCCCAAGTTGCAACGTGTGTCATCAGAAACTCTACCAAATGAAGAGATAGGGCACTGTTAATTGATCAAATGTGGGACACGTTTGGGGTTCGGGTGTCTGGAACAACCGAATGGCATGCTGATTACCACATTGTCGGGAGAGCGGCATTCGAACCTAAACGGCAAGTTAAAGAAGAGAACCCCACAAATAACATCGGGGATGTGTCACCAGAATCCCATTGTCACTTCGTCACCACAGTATGGGTTACTCGCCAGCAGCTGTACGACAGTGGCCACTCTTTCCTGTAGGCTCTTTGGTTGTCCTCGGGCTGTCAAATATCGCGGTAGTCGCCTCCCTGCTCACTACGTAATGTGCCGTGCTGCTTCTAGCGGCGCTGGTGACAGTGCTGAAAGCTGTTGGGGTGAGTTTTTTATTAATTATCCCGTTTCAAATAACAATTCGGACATTTGTTTGACACGTGTCAAAGATAGATATCCTTTTTCTTGAACGGCGGGTATTTGGAAGTTTACGGTCGTCCTGCGCTTGGTCATACGCAGAGCTCGGGCCTGGGTGGGGGCAGCCGTGTTTTTTCCTCACCATAAATCACCACAAGCAGTTCAGCAGCGTGCTAGCTAACTTTAGCCGCTACTAGCAGCTTAGCATTGAAAACCGCCTCTTTATATAGTAACGGGCTCGAATTAACAAACGTGTATCCCCAATACGTGTCTCAATGTGCCACGGAGACGGCACTGGTGTGTCACTGCTGTGGTGGACGACAGTGACGGACGCGATAATTGATTTAAAATTGAGCTCTCGTCTCCGACCGCTTGCCGTAGCCTCTTTGTTGTCCGGTCCTCGTGCCGTTAGCTCAGATAACGTTACGTTTCTGTAATATGTGTCGGAAGTGTATAAACTAAAATAATGCAAGCTTATTTTGACCTTGATAAGTCGTAAGTGCACCCATCCCGAATGCTCGCTAACGGCAAAGGTTTTACTGTTTCCCTCGGCACTTTCATATCGACCATTCCAAACTCTTCTATCGTGGGTTCAATGCGATTTCTATCACAATACCCTGTGACGGAGGGCAGTGCGCGGTGCTACAGAGTTCTTTTGGAATATGATATTATTAAAATAAAGTAATGATCGTTTGTCATACGGATGCCGAATGCGCCCGCACACCGCGTTGACCCATAAGAAGTCCCAAATAATTTTCTACCAAGTGTGTACATTTTCTGATGAACCACAGAACGTTAAAGAGACCGTTTCTTGGACGGGGTTTGGTGTGCTTGTCTCAGTGGACTTAAATGACATGATGGAGAGCCTACTTTCCGCTAACTTTCAGAGCAGAGACTCTGAGCCACATAGCTGCGATAACAACTAGATCATAAATGTTTCAATGCCCGATGTGCTACACATCTGAGCTAACTTGTGGCGCATTGTCGGCCGTGAATTAATTTCCTAAAAAGACTCGGAAACGCCCGGGGGGTATTTGGCACTTTACGACTTTAGCGTTAGCGATATGCTAATCTGTGTGGTTGCATTTGTCCACGCAAGGTCATTAAGATTGTGAAATTTATACGAAATCGCTGCTGCGGGCGCTGTTCTGACTCGTAGGCAGCAAAACGGCGAAAAGCAGCCCGCCTGTGAGTGTTGAGGCACATGTTGTATAGTTTTACGTGTGTTGAAAAATTAGCCGCTTAGCAAAGATGTGACGTTTTCGATAGCGCTGCATGCCGCAACGTGTTGGATCAGGCCTTATTAGCAGTTCCAGCTGAGGATGGCGGATTGCTGGGAAGTCACATGGTCGGTCCTGTCAGAGTGGTGGTTGTTCGGGCCCAGACCAGAGTGGCACCGTCATGTTGAGGCTTGCGAGACTAGAGACTTAATCTTGCTGTTTATTCGCCCGTTCTATCGTTACAGGGCCAGACCGTATGTACAGTTCCTCGCATTTCTTTAATGATTGCGGAGTCAAACTAAAGTTTACTGCTGGGGAGAAAGCGCTGAAATGGCCAATCGGTGCTGGCGATTTAGTGGGTGGACTGTTTTCTCTTTCTGCGTCACCAAAGTAAAAAAAAAAAATGGGGGGGACGCAGGAGCCCATCTCCTCCGAGGCTGTTTTCGCAGGAGTCGTCTCTGTTCATTGCTCATAACCTTTAACCCACTTAAGAAACCCATCGTGTGATAACTGCCTTCTTTGTTTGTCCTATCACTAGGCTGCACGGCTTTGGTTCCCCTAGGTTCAGTAATCATCAACAAGTGTTGCAAATGAAATCAAAACACACAAGTGTATGTTAATTAATGTGAATTAGACATTTTCATCTGAATATCAAAAAGGCACCTCTTTAAAAAAAACAACAACAACAAAAACCCACCCTCCCTCTTGCACAGAATACACGTGGGCAGTTTCTACAGCATTATATTTTAACATTTCCAGGAAGTACTTGGGATGGTAGTCATTGCAACACAGTCACAGCAAACACATATCATGTGTCCTGGGTTGGCTCACCCAGTGTGTTTTCAAAGCAGTGTATTTAGGTCAACAACAATCTGCTATAGCCTACTGACTGGAGATCAGTTTGTAACTAAATTTAGTAAAAAATTAACATACATGGGACACAAACTAAATGTCATGGCATGAACTGAAGTTATGCACAAGGACTTGTTGATCACAGCTATTGCCTGCTAGTCAGCTGCCTGGCATTGTGGGCTGTATCCAGAGGCATCTGAGGAAAACCTATTTTTATACATGTGGGTCTGGGGGTAAAGAATCTAGTGTTCAGAGAACTTCAATTCGTTGCCAGCCAGGGTTGTTGCTGTTCATGCGTCAGAAAATGTGCAATTCTTAACAGCTGACAATGTAAATATGGTTGTCTGCCTCGCTGAAGACTCTTGGAGTTGACCCTGAAAGTTTGAGCAGCAAAGTTTTTGTTGTTGTTGTTAATCAACATAAAATGACATCTTAAGTCCTCACCTCTGCTCATCTAACCAAATCTGCTTTTTCCCCCCAACAGTATGAAGTGAAACGGAACTGAATTTTTGTACCATCCGCAACTGCTTCAAGTTCAGATCATAACAAAGAAACTGAAGACAAACCACCCAAAACAAGCAAAGTTGCAACACCGAAGACACCTGTGGGAAAACAAAGGATCACTTCAAGGGTTTAAAACACAAGAAGTAACCAAATCCTGAAACGACCAAAGAAGACGCACATCAGCCCAATTGAAACGCGGAAGAAAAGCAATCCTATGCCCAAGCATATTCTGAGAAGACAATAACTGATCTGAAACCAGAAGTTTGTGCCTACTCAACAGCTTTGACAAAGCACACGTCCCAACGCTGCTCCTAGCCCTCCTCATCCTCACCACACCACCGACTCACCACCGGGGTGTGGAGTGGGCTGCTATCTGCTAGTTTTTTTTTTTTTTTTTCTTCCCCATAGTTCCCCCTGTCTTTCCCTCCCTTTTACTCCTCAAACTGTTTTCATTGTAATTTTTTCTAAGCAGTGTTATTGCACCTGCGTTTGCCTTTTTTGAGCTAGATTTCTCCCCCTTTTTTGCTTTATGCAACCATCTAGAACTTGTGCCAGAAACTTGTAACAAGTGTGTGTGTTCAACTGTGTGCGTGAAGAGGTCTGCAGGAACTGCAGTGTCACAGATATCCTGAGAATTACAAGATTCAAGACGTCGAATTAAGGTGGGTCTCAGTTGAAGTCCCTCCATAACATGAATCCTGTCATGTTAAAGACAGTTGTACTATTTTAACCTGTTTAATCGCTTATGATTTCACATATGTTTTGAATGATGTTCCCTCCCCTTTTTAAAATGCTGAAAATTGTTCCCTGCGAGGGGTTTAAATTTCAGATTCAAATTCGATACAACATGGGTGGAATTCAGACACTGCACTTGATAAATCCCCTATGTGTATATGTTGGGGTATTTTGAACAAACACAGATTGTGTCTCAATTCTGATTCAGTTTGGGCAGCAATGCAGAGGTTGTTTTCTTATCACTGAACACAGGACAGTGCTTTTTTTTTTTTTTTTTCTAGTTTGCTTAAACGCATCCAGCTTTGACAAATACACATGCTACTATTGTAAAATGGCTTTTTATTAAAAGCGTGTCTGGATTTTTGACCTCATCAGTTTGGGGTTCTTAATTATTTTATTTTTTTGATGGCAGCATCTTTAGTGATTATTTGCTGATTTCACTGATTAGTACACCTTAAACTAACCAGAGAGGGCGATATCGGCTCTTGGCACATGATAAAACGGTCTCGATGTGGCATAAGTGTAATATGTGATACTGAGTTGAAGGCTTGATTTGACCTCTACATTGCTTTTTGCTAAAAATATCTTATCAAACCTTGACATAAGCCAGCTGAACCGAACTGCCACCTCCTCCAAACAGTTAAACTGGTTATTTAATTCAGTTTGACAATGATTGATTGCCTTCCCACACCCAGCCCGCACCTTTTTTCCTGTTCTGTCGTTTTCAAGTCATATCCTCCCTGATTTTTGGCCTTTTGGGGGGATAAAAGCCCACAGCTATTTTCCTTTTGTATGTGACACTTGGCACACTGGCTTACCTATCTGCCTTACCCGTTATGTTTGTTCCTCTCTTCACCCTTGCAGACATCCAGCGGTGTATCATTTGGGTGGTTGCATAAAAAAAAAAAAATAGTACTTAACAGTCAAGCAAAAAAATTCAATCAAGTAATCAAGTTCAGCAAGTGCTCAAGCAAGTTTGGTCCGAGTTTATGGGAAAATATGGGCAGCCCCTGGAAAGGCTTTGTTGAGTTTACCTTGCCTGCGTCGCCACCCACCGCGTTTGTTAGCGCTGACCTGAGCAGCACCTCCCCTGTCGGACTCAGCCTGTCGCCATATGGCCGATCCGTAAGTTCCACCTTCCCACCTCTTTTCTACGTGCCCCACCCCCATCGAACACCCATCCACCCACCTTGCCCTGCATCTCTCTGCTGTGAATGGCCTAACCTCTTTCATCCTTTTTCGGGCTCCCGAGACTAGCCTCTACTCAGTTACATTGTTGCAGGGTGAGGGGTGTTCTGATTTAAACTGTAGAAATTTGGCACTGTTCACAAATGCATTTTTTGTAAACATTTTTTTCCCCCTCTTATCCATCTTTTTGTTTTATTTTGCGTCACAATCCAGAAAAAACATAGTCGGACCAGACAAATAATGTTGGTTACACAAGTCCATATCTCAGATCAAGGCAACACAAATACAAGCTAAACTACACATTGGTTGGTCCCTCTGAAAAACTAATAGATCTGTTACGAGTAGCTCATTGTTACAGTACAGCACAGGGCCTAACAGAAGAGGCTGCTCTGGGACCCCCCTCATAACCCATAACCCATCACAAACTCTGTCTACTGTAGATGCACCGCTATTCGACCTGTCATTTGCATTTTCTGATTCTCCATCTTCAGTAGTTTTATTTTACTTGACCTTGAGTAGCATTTGCGTTGATGCACTTGTACCTCTTCCCCTTAAAAGCTGCGAAAAGAAGTTAGTCAAACTTTTCACTTTTTTGTCTGCCTTCTCTATAGAGCCTTACCCATTTGTGTGCTGTAGTGCTTTAAACCACTCGTTATTGTGCCATTTGATGCCGTCATATGAGATTGTCATGGTAGCAAACACATTGTTTTTGGGTGGACTTTTTGCCTAGCAAAAATTGTGGCAATTGTGATTGGCTTAAATATAATATGTCATTGGAGAAGTCTTTACATAAACGGACATGACATTGTGGATAGTGTGCATGTGTGTATATATACGGTGGGTCTACAGAAAGTGGCGCACGGAGAAACACTGGGTGTCCTGCGAGATGTCTGCGGATAACACGGTCAAGTAGACGATGCAGTATTTTATACCCTAATACAGGAAAACATTTTCAACGTTTGCATGACAAATAACTTGTGATATCTGGGTAAGAGTAATTATTAAAATGTTGAAGTCTGTTTTTATATAGCTTTTCAAAGCAGTTACCTCCTTCCAACAGCATATCAAAGTCCTATCCCCAGTGTCAGAAATGGAAAGGGGCTCATCTGAACCTCCAGTGGCTCGCAACACTGGCTCTGGCCGATCTACCTCTACTGCTCCCATGTCAATCCCCCGCTCCGCTTCCATGTCTTGCCATCCTCACCCAGGAAGTAAAAAGCACAAGCGGACTCCATTGTATCAGAGATCAGTAAGGGGGCATGTTCGGTGGTGCCCGCACTGACTTGACAGCTCTGAGCTGCTGTTGTGTCATGCGACTTCTAACAGCATGGTTTGTTGTGTGAAAAAGGAGTTGAACCAGGATGTAGTGAGAATTTGATATTCAAGTTTTTGTAGATGTTCCAGCATAATCGATGGTGGTTGGCAGAGGGAGGTGAACTGTGTTTGAACAATTGTGTGTCTAATCAGAATTGCATGGAAGTTCTGGAAAGTTTTGCTTTTAGTGCATGACAACTGGAAATTGGAAAGCACGACACAGTGTGGTTGTTCAATTGGTTGTCAGTTGATTTCTTTCCAGTCGGTGGTATAAACTATCCCGAAATTCTTGCGAGGCAGTGTGTCCTTCTCAACTGCTGACCAGATGGCTCCAGAAGACTCTGACGTAGCTTTACTTTTGCTTTATTATCCTCCCCACTACCTCTGAAGTTTTCTATACCTGCATGTTTGAAGTGTGTTTTGTGTTGTTTTTTTTGTTTTTTTTAAGGTTGGCATCAAACACTGCATTAAACTGCGACCTCCCCCTTTTTTTCTTTTCTTTTTTTTTTGTTTCACATTTATCCACTACTGGATGCATGTTTATGCTAGCTTCTCCTCTCCCCCAGATGAGTTTTGACCCAGGCATGCTCCATAACAATGGACACACTGCATACGCCAATGGCACAGGGCCTGGCATGAGAGAGACTGGTGTGGTGGAGAAGCTCCTGACTTCTTACGGGTTCATCCAGTGCTCCGAACGCCAGGCTCGTCTCTTCTTCCACTGTTCCCAGTACAATGGCAACCTGCAGGAGCTTAAAATAGGAGGTGCGTAGCCTTGGACTAATTATAAATATTTAACGTGTAGAACTGATATTGTTGCAAAGACAAAATATTTCAGCTACATCACTGAAACTTAAGATGTCCCCTTTATCATTAGAATTGTGTTAAGTGTGTGTTCTGCTGCTTCTCTCTCCTCAGATGATGTAGAATTTGAGGTTTCCTCTGACAGGCGCACTGGCAAGCCCATAGCAGTGAAGCTGCTAAAGATAAAGCCAGAGGTGCTGCCAGAGGAGCGCATCCAGGGCCAGGTGGGGCCAGACCTGCACGCCTATCCCTTTACTGTGCTGCATGGTTATATTCATCCAGTTAAGGAACACCATTTTATTTTTGGTTCTGTCCTGTCTGTCAATTTAACATTTAGTATTTGCCCCATTATGTTTTTTGAGTAGGGGCAGGGGATGTTTTTGTAAATACGTTGTCAAATTTGATCCCCTTGTGATCCCCTTGTCATCCAGCATCTAAATTTAAGAAGGTTTTCCTTCAAGATTTACAATTCAGATTGGCTTGTTGTGCTGACATGCATGTTTGCAAGAGCTGTTGAATGTCTGTTAAACAAATATAGTCAAGTGATCAATGTGTTTGCCCGTCGGGCATATTACATTTCTCCATGAATGCTCACAGCAGCCAGTATAGCTCAGTTGCTCAATCTCACAAAGTAAAACAAATCTTACATTGATCATTCTGGTACACAGCTGTAAAGAGTCAATGAGCTTGACTGCTGCATCATTAAATTGAGCTCAGCAGATGAAGGCAGAGCCTTTAGTGCTTGGCTCAGTGGCTCAGACGTACACTTTAAAATGAAAGTGTTGCCCCTTGTTTTATAATGCATACACGTAATAAATCTGAGTCTACATACAGAGCACAGTGTGATTCTACAAAGCTGCACAATCATACAGATTTGTTGACGCACCAACTTGTTCAGTCGGGTTAGCAACATACTGGAGCCCCGACATTGTGTACAGATTTCACACAAGCACAAATGCAACTTGTGAGACACTTGATATACTTGTTACTGTGACATTTGAAATTCAGCCATTTCATCCATCATGCGTCCAGAAATATTTCAATTGGCATGTGTTAATAACGATAAATTCGATTTGGGAAAGCAATGTATTAATGGCCTCTTCTTGCAATTTCCTCCCTTTTCTGCAGGTTGTCTCAGCAATCCCTGTGCACTTGGATGGAAAGTCTGCCCCCGGCCAGGTGCCCACTGGTAGTGTTTGTTACGAAAGAAACGGGGTAAGAAAAGCGGCATCAATTACAGCATGCTTGAGCTATGAAAGGCAGTGTTAATTTAACTAAAGTTTCATTCTACCACTCTTGATAGTTTTGTGTAAATTAAACTTAATTACGTGTCACATGCTTAGTTATGTCTTTCGTTTGTATGCATTCTTTTACGTTTATGAAATATGATAAGGAATTGGAGTAGGCCTTGAATAGGTGTGTTGGGGACAAGTTGATGCTTAACTGCATTGTGATTCTCTCAAGGATCATATTTTGATGCAGAGAAGTCAATGGGAAATTAAAAAAAAAAACCTATTGTCAACATTATGCTTGTCTCTAAGGCTGTAAACATGTGCGTCATGTTTGGTCTATGCTAGGCTTTTTCAGTTTTGGTTTGGTTAGTGAGAGCCAATAAGTCAATTGATCTGTTTTATTCTAACTACTATGAATCGCTACAAATGCACTATGTTTTTAAAAGTAGCAGGTAGTCAGTGTCAGAAGAAATCATGTATGGAATTCAGTAGTTTCGACACAACCATCTCTTAATAATTGCATTGTAGCCCTTAAATTGTGATTCACATGGATATTCCCACCCCTTGTCTTGAATGTGGAATAGTATTGAGGTTAATAGGTTTGTCCTAAACCCTTTATACTTTGACAGTGGTCTGGCTTTCCACAGGAAGTGTTCTACCTTACCTACACTCCTGATGATGTGGAGGGTAACATCCATCTGGACACAGGCGACAAAGTCAGTTTTTACATGGATACCAACAAGCAGTAAGTGTTTTCCCAGTGTCAGTATTATCTCTAGAATTGCCGGCTTGGACTCGATCTTTTATATTTTTTGCTCTTGTGTTTCAGTACTGGTGCAGTCAGTGCTCGTAATATTCAGCTTGTGAAGAAGAAGCAAATGAGGTGCCAGGGTGTGGTGTGTGCTACAAAGGTAAGGGCCACTGATGGCATCCTGAGGACTTGTCTTCATTAGCCACTTAGACATGTTCTAATGCCCTTTCCAAACCAGTTGAGAAAAGTAGCTACATACTTTCCTAAATATCTTTTGGCTTGTTTACATAAATTGTTGCATAATGCTAATTATGTTGTTCCTCATAGAATATAATGACGTATTGACTAAAATACATCAAAAATATAATCGTTGAATGTGATTGACTTTGTTACAATTGCTAATCCTTGGTTAATCCCATAAAGTAACAAACTAAACTTTTGAGACAGGCACTGGAACTGACATTTTATATGGTTGATGTGACTGTGATGCTGAATGTCATGTTGTCTTTCAGGAGGCGTTTGGATTCATTGAGAGGGCTGACGTGGTGAAGGAGATCTTCTTTCACTACAGCGAGTTCAAAGGTGATCTTGAAGCTCTACAGGCTGGAGATGACGTGGAGTTCACCATCAAAGACAGAAATGTAAGCATCTCGTAATAGAGTATCTTGAACTCTGGATTGATCCATATTTGACCAGTGTTGAAGTGTGCAACTTTTTACTGACCAACCTGACGTGTGTGTATATAATATTTACGTGTATTGTTCTTGTGACCGTAGGGTAAAGAAGTAGCCACAGATGTGAGGCTGCTCCCCCAAGGAACAGTCATTTTTGAGGATATCAGCATTGAGCAGTTTGAAGGCACGGTGGTCAAGGTCATTCCCAAGGTTCCCACCAAAAACCAGGTAAAAAGATTACAAGAGGAATTCTGTATGTGAAGAGGCTTGGGCTGTAAGATCAGGAAGGGAACTGTGACCTTGAGTCTAAGTGTTTCCTTTCTTCCTTCAAAGAACGATCCCCTCCCAGGTCGTATCAGTGCCCGGATTGGTTTCACCGACAAGGAACTGCCTTTCGGCGAGAAGGACACAAAGTCCAAGGTGACACTGTTAGAGGGAGATCACATACAGTTCAACATCTCCACCGACCGTAGAGATAAGCTGGAGAGAGCCACCAACATCGACATCCTCCCAGACACCTTCAGCTTCACCAAGGAGACCCGTGAAATGGTGAGAATTATAAAAGGGAGTTCCCCCCGCGTTACAGAGTGCATCATTAGAGATGAAAGGGATGAATGATGGGGCTGCCACATTTAAAACCATAGTGGATGCCTGTTCACAGACAGTGGCGCTATGTCACTCAATCTTCTCTTAGGGGGTGATTGCGGCTATACGTGATGGCTTTGGCTTCATTAAGTGTGTGGATCGGGATGCCAGGATGTTCTTTCACTTCAGTGAAGTTCTAGAGGAGACCCAACTGCACATCTCAGATGAAGTGGAGTTCACTGTTGTGCCTGTAGGTCCTGTTAATAAGCTTTTCACAAATATGTATTCAGTATTATTACTTCAGGAGGCACGTTCTTACTGTGTTCATTGTTAACAACAATCTAAAAGTAAATGTATTGTCATTGCCAGGATATGCTGTCAGCACAGCGGAACCATGCCGTGCGCATCAAGAAGCTGCCTAAGGGCACGGTGTCCTTCCATACGCAGTCTGAGCAGCGCTTTGTGGGTGTGGTGGAGAAGGACATTCTGGGAACCACTAACAAGAATGCCAGTCCCACCAAGAACAAGGAGAAGGTACCATAGTGCACAGATATTACAATTACTTTTCATGAACATATCCCAGTACAGTAATAGCCTCATAGTCCAATCCACATCATCTACCCATTCATTTTTATTTTAGTTCTAATTTTCCTCTTTGTTTTCTCCTTCAATGACTTCGTCCTGTTCATGCTCCTTGTTAGAAAAAAGACAAGGTAGGACTTAGACCTGCATGAAGCCACATGAATAAAGTCTCCAATATAAATTATGAGGACCAACAGACTTGTAATAGATTTTTGTTTCACTAACATTTTAGTTAAAGAGATAATTATTTAATTTGTAGACCTTGGATGAAAGATTAATTGATAAATACTGCACTGTAATGTTGATGAGCCTTGCTGTCTAATTGATGTCTTTCTTATTTTTAAAGGGTAGAGTTGTAGAAAAGGTTAGTCTTTGCAGACCTCTGGCTCACTTTAACTCCGTTATCTGACAGCATGGTATTCGATCAGCAATTAACCCTTAGAAACACTAAGGACTCCTTGTGTCACTGATTCAGTGCCTTGTAGGGCTGCACAATTAAACAGTTTCCCCCCGGGGATTGATAAAGTAATCTGAATCTAAACCGTAGTCACAATTACTAGTATGGAATGTTTTTTTGGGAACAGTCTGTTAGGTTGCTTTAGTAATATTTTATTCAGTAACCATTTTCTTTTGGTCCTTCCTACATGATTTAAATGGTTCCTGAAATAGTCATTAAATCAACATTTCTCTGGGTTTACTTGTGTCTCGTCGTTTATATGGTGCTTGAGTTTAAGATGGTTGAATATTTTTGATTTCAAAATAATTGATGCAAGTGAAGTAACTGAAGACTGCACCAGATTAAGAAGCATTACAGTCATATTGTCTGATCAGTCACCCTGGCCTGTTCAATTTGAATACTTTTTAATGACAGATGTTCATGATAATGCTAGTAAATTGCTGTGACTGGTTCAGTTGATGTGCACAAATGAGGAGAGAATAAATTATGCCAATGTTCCCAACAGCTGAGACTAGAACAGTGGTGGGTAATTATGCAGCCCTACATTGTAGGCTGTAACTCAAAGCTGTCGCAGTAGACTAGCCTCATGCTAACCATCTAGGCTGCTACAGTATGATGTATTGCCACACACTGATGCCTCTCGTATGCTTGTTGGCCATCTGCACACCATCATCTAATACACTCTTCAATCATCTGAGTGAATCGGTTGAGACACTGGTAGCTTTCACCAGATATGTTGAGAAACGGGTGCAGCGTTGATGACAGTCAGCCCTGGTGGGAAGCAGCTGGATCAAACATTGGTGATACTCCTTACTGGAAAGATGATGTCGATTTGTTGTACTGTGTTTAGGAATGTGAGGAGGGAGTTATTGCATATGAAGACTGCGGTGTGAAACTCACTGTGCCATACCACACCAAGGACCTGGAGGGAGGGGGACAACCACAGGTCGGAGACAAGGTATCAGTGTCACTGCACTCATTACTTGTCCTTGAGAATTTAATGAAAATGTTATCATGGCGTAATCAAGATGTAAACTCCTCCTTAAAATGAACTCCGTTGTTGTAGACACTGCTGAACACGTGGACATGGAGTATTGTTTCTGTTTACGCATGCTGCTAACACAGCCCACCTTTTTGAAGCTGCATTTGCTGTGATGATTTAATTGTTTTTAAACTTGGAAGTCTGCTGTGTATATTTTTGTTTACCGGCTTTTCATACATTCGTGTGTGTTCTCAGGTGGAGTTCTCCATCAATGAAGTGAAGCGAACTGGCCAGCAGAGTGCAGTCTCCATCAGGGTCCTCAACCGCAATGCCTCCAATGCCAAGAGACTGCATGGATTTGTTGCCACACTGAAGGACAACTTTGGCTTCATTGAAACAGCAAATCATGACCAGGAGATTTTCTTTCACTACAGGTAGAGGTTTAAGCTGCCGTTGGATGAGTTTGTTGTTGATTCCATGAATGAACAGCATCCAAGCTCTGTGAATTGATATCCACGTCTCACTTTATCTCTGATTTCTTCTCAGTGAAATGTGTGGAGACTTGGAGAACTTGGAGCTGGGTGACACTGTGGAGTACACTCTCTCAAAGGGAAAAGGAAATAAAGTCAGTGCTGAAAAGGTTACCAAAGTGGCAGCAGGTATGAGGGCTTTTATTCCAGCTGTTTAATTTGCATGAATTTTACTTGTAATGTTTGTTGACACGGCAGTGTAGGTGGGACTGCTGATAATTTAAAGGTGTGTGAAACCCCCTGTTTTCTACTTTTTAGTGAATGGCATTGGCGATGATGTCGGTGTGACAGTGATGATGGGGAAAGTCATCCGTCCCCTACGCAGTGTGGACCCCTCCCAGACAGAATACCAAGGGCTTATTGAAATAACAGAGGAAGGTAGGTGTCAAGTTATAATGGGTCCTGACATTTAAAGTACATTGTTTCCTTGCAAAAATTAAGACCAACCCTGCCTTGTTCTGTTTCAGGTGGAACTAAAGGCACAAATTATCCCTTTGGAATCATGGGTATGGTAAACAAGGCAGATTGTCTGCAGAAAGGAGAGCTTGTAAAGTTCCAGGTTTGCACAGTACCCCAAACTGGACAGAAAATGGCCTGTAACGTGGTCCCTCAGCGCAGAGCCATGGTGGAGTGCGTCAAAGATCAGGTAGTGATCATTTGTTTATAAACAGCAGTGTTTAAATCACAGGTTGTGTTGGAGTAATAATGCCAACTTTGTATACTTAAGATATTTTTGGTTCCCGCAGTTTGGCTTCATCACATATGAAGTTGGTGAGAGCAAGAAGCTGTTCTTCCATGTAAAAGAAGTGCAAGATGGCCTGGAGCTCCAGACTGGGGATGAGGTGGAGTTCTCAGTTGTCCTCAATCAACGCACAGGAAAATGTAGTGCCTGCAACGTACGCAGAGTCAGGTAAGGACAACAGCCAACTGTGTCGGTGAGATGCAGCATGTTTGCTAACATTTTCAAGTGACATAAACATAACAATCATCATGTACTTAACGTTGCAGTGAGGGGCCTAAACCAGTGGTGACTCCACGTCCTGATCGTCTGGTGAACCGTTTGAAGAGCATCACTCTGGATGATGCCAGTGCTCCTCGTCTGGTCATTGTAAGACAGCCCCGTGGTCCTGACAATTCAAAGGTACAACCAAAGCCATGCTATTTTTTTGAAAGTGGCTGCTCAAATCATAAATCATGCCTTTGAACACTAGTTTAAATTTTTCACAATAAATATTGTGTGTGTATATATGAAGTTATTGATGAAATGGAATTTATATCAGTACATCTACTGGAAAGCAAGACTATTCACTGGATAAGATAGATTATATTCTTGTAAGCAGCATGAAGTACAGGGAAAAATCAAGTTGCTTACCTCATTCATTAAAAGAATAGTGTCATTTATATGCAGTCCTGCACACTGACAGGACCAACATTTATCATGTTGGGGTCATTAACCAAGCGATGGGTTGCTGTTGGTACAAAGGAATTCTGCAGATTTAGTCAAACAATTGAATTTATAGTAACAATTTGAGTTGGAGAGGTTTCCAGTGCTTTTCTTTACGTACCTTGAAAATGCCTGAATTTGACCTTTTTTTTTTTTGTTTGTTTTTTTGTTTTTCACCTTATCTGGTGTTTTTATGTGAGCTTCAACATCATTTTTCTGTCTTCCCCTCTACAGGGCTTCAATGTGGAGCGCAAGACCCGCCAGCCCGGTGTCATTGACTGAGCAATACAGAGCCCGCCCTGTTTGGTTTTGGGGGGGGATGCTGTCCCAAGGGCAACAGCAGGGGATAAGGGAATTTGATTTAACACATGCGTGTACACAAACTCATACATAAAACATACGCACACATACAGTAATCGGCATGTGTAATCTTTGTCCCATCGATACCTGCGAGGGAACTATTCTCATTCCACAGTTCCCTGCCTCCTATGTATGATGTACTCGATACAGAGTTCAACACTGCAGTGTACATGGGATCTGAGTGTGTGCGTGTGTGATGGATCCTAGAAGTCATTATAGTGTGTAACGGAGGTATTTGTTTCTGAGGGTCTTGTCCCTCTAAATCAGAGTGATGACTGTGTGGCTGTCTATGTCCCTATCTTTTGAATCTGCTTTGTCTGGAATTCTGCACCTGTAATCTGTCCTGTAGTTTGACTGAGTGAATTAGTGTGACTGTTGGCATGTCTTTTGAGCATCTGCTCCCTTTTTTTTCTCATATTTTTGCTCCTTTACCCCTGGAAACTAAAAATGGTTTCATTGTAAAGTTTCCGCTACTGTATGCTTTCCTAAAAGACGCATAAAGCAAAGCAAAGTTCCCTCCATAAGGAGGATCATATTTCTCATATGTGCGAGCTTAAACTGAGGATTCTTCTCTGCTCGTTTTTTTGAGCAGTTTTAAAAATGCTTTATTGAAGAGCTGAAGTGAAAGCATGGTATGTGTGTGAGTGAGGTGATGTATGTGAATGTCAAAGTAGTTAATCTAATGGGATTTACCTAAACCAATCTGGAGCCTTTAGATACCTTTTTGGTATTCACATGCTCCACTTAAGCAGTTTTTCCCAGGTGCAGAATTCCCTGTGGCATCTTATATCTGCAGTTCTTTTATACTATGTTTTTTGTTGTTTTTTTTTTTTTCTTGCACATATTTTTGCTTTTTTTTCCATTGAAACTCAATCTGCTAATATTGAATTAAGTAAGAATAAGGTGCCTAAAAAAACTACAAGCAAAATGGAAAAAAAAAGAAAAAAACAAAATTAGATGTATCCTCTGTTCCCAGCCAACCGCCAAAATATTCAGAACAATCTTAGGGTGGTTTTCTTTTCTAGTAGAAATAATACTGATATGCATCCCAAACCTGTGGGTTGAACTATACTGTATGTAATGTGTGCTTTTTTTCTTAGTGAAAGTTCAAACTTCAGATATAATGAAACAAATTTAACTTGAAGGTGAAAGGCAAAGTATTAGAAATTCAGTCTAAAAAATAAATAAATAAAAAAATTAAAAAAACATTAAGAATCAGGATATCGGTCAATGTGCTCTTGAGACATAGTGGGTGAGCTGTTGTGCCTCTGCACATTAAGTTACAACAATTAATTTCAACTTTGGAGATCACTGGGTTTCAGTTGAGCTACGTACAGAGGTTCTCATGTACTTTTGTTAATGGTCTTGAATGAAACAATTGAATTAAAGTTTTATGAAAATCATGAGCAGTTTTGTAATTGTCTTTTTATTTCAGAGGTGGAAAGTCTGCTTTAAGAGTGAATAAAAAGACTTCGGAACACATTTGTGAAAACAGTTGTATTGTGTGGACCAAGGTTGTACTCAAACTGTTCACTTGAGAGGAAGAAATAACCTTTTTTGTAAAAGACAGTCTTGCACTCTGCATTGTGATTAATGCAGAGAGCATATGCATAGTTGAGTCCTCCACAGGGAAATGCCAACAGCAACTTCTCAGCTGATGACTACACAAATTCACCAGAGATGAAGCTCATTCAAAGCTTTCAGTCCACTCGTCCCAATATGGATACTTTATGAAGGCTCTCTTGAGGTACATTGTTGTGTTATGAGAAACGGAACACATACAGATTCCAGTACATTTTTCTCAAGTCCTTACTGGAGTCCTTGGAGGCACAGTCCTCCAGCATGAAACTCATTTAGAAAGTTCTTGGGCAAAATGCCCAGACGAGTGCTGTCTGCTAGTCAAAATTAAATTTCTAGTTTATACGAAGCAAAGGCAATGGTAGTCTCCTTTTGATTTCCCTTGCTTCCATTATGGGTATAAGATGTACAATATATTCCACAATTTAACTTTAGTGAGCAAGGGCAAAGAAGCGTGTCTTGCAGATTATTATATACAATAAAATGTACAGTGTTGAAGTTTGTGAATTTAGTTTCACTGTGGGTTAAAGTAAAATATGTACAAAGGTGGTATGTAGAAAAACAACAACAAAGAATTACATTATTGACATGCTTGGCCGCAGATTTTGAATTCAGCTTATCTGCACTAGTTTCCACTGTTGATCAAAGGGACCCATGTCTGATCCGGAACCCACTGACCCACCAGGGGGCCCCCTCGCATGACTAAAACAAAGTGAAGCCTCTGGGATGGAGCAACAGGCACCGTGGTGCACCCACTTTCACATTAGCAAACACGCGAACAGCAGCAAGAATTGGATTCACACACTCAAAACGAGGTGTTTGTGACCTCGTTGATTTGATTCTAAACCTTTGTACTGCCCAGATATATGGTGAGCTCGGAGCGATGAATCACCTTCTGTTTAGTCTGTGTTTGAGAGCCTTGGGCCTCAGACCAGCGTGACCACCACTCCCTCAGCTCAGTGGGACCTGTGGGCCGTCGCTCCTTTATCTGGCTGGGCGGAACCAGAGCATCAGGGGGCTTTAAGTCTCCTCTGGGCAGGGACTTCCTGTTAATATTTACATCCTGATCTGGATCAGACTGTTGCCAAGTTCCAGTGGCAGTTGTACACGCGCCAACTTCTGAGGCCGTCTCTGAATCCCCCTGAGCAACATTCTGAGATGCGAAGAAATCCAGCCCCTGCATTTTGTGCCTGTAATCCTCCAGTCTGTGCTTGCACTCCACAGCCTTTGCCCTCATCTCAAGGAACTGATGCTGCAACTCCTTCTCGTAACCTTCCTCTGCCTTCAGTTCATTCTCCCAAAACTTGATCTGCTCCATCTCCTCTTCAGCCGTCCGCTGCTGGGCTTCCTGCACAGCTTTTGTGGCCCTCTGTTTTTCCTCGAGCTCAAAAATCTCTCTGTCTATGTGTGCTATCTGGGCCTGTAAATCCTGCAGACAGCCGAGCTGAAATATTATCGTTTCTCTGAGACTATTTTTCTCATCTTCGGCTGTAGCACAGCACGAGCTGGGCAGGTCATCCAATTTTGCCTCTGGAGTTCTCTTGCCGTGCTTGCTTTCTTTACCCCTTGCCGGACTTCCCATGCAGCAGGATGTCTGTTGATCCAGGTCTGACTTTAAACTCTTCTGACCTCTCACTTTGCTTCTACTGCTCCAACCGGAGCTGTCGCTGTCGAAAGCGAGAGAAACATCCAGAGAGGTTCGATTCCTTTTGTCAGTCCTCTTGCTGCTTTCCTTGTCACAAGCAGTGCTGTAGACCTTGCCTTTACCCAGACTCTCCAGCCATTCCCAGGCCTCCTCCATGAGCGTCAGAGACTTTCTCTTAGGCCGTTTCAAGTCCTCCTTTTGCTGCTCAGCCTCTTGTCTCAAAGAGGACATGGGCGGCAAGCTTCGGCGATGCAAGCCTAGTGAACCGCTGCCCCGCCGCACTCTGGTGCCTGCATCTTTTCTCCTCAGCGGCGGGCAGGGCTGGTATCTGCCAACTTTCGTCCTGCTCATTTCATCCAAGGCCGACGGCCCGTTGTGGAGCAGCGTGAGCTGGACCTCCCTGGCCTGCTCGCCGTATTTTTCAAGAGTCTCCAGAAGGCGCTCACTGGGCGTCATGCATCTCTCAAAGTCTTTAAATGTCTCCCGTAGAGTGTAGCGTCCAGGCTGACCTACAGAGAGAGATGACAGTGCGGTTGTCATTTCTATAAACATGTCCGGAACATAAATCTTTGAACCATGAAGAGCGGCAGACACACTTACCCAGGGCTTGGGCCAAAGCTATGACCACTTCTTGGCATGTTGTTTCTTCTGTGACTCCACAGACCACACGTGGGATACCGTCCACAGACACCTTCACTTCCATTGTGTCCGTACCTTTTAAAAGGACATAAAAGTTTCCGTTTTTGTGTGACACAATGCGCTGGGCTCGCTTCTCTGTTAGGGGAAGCGGTGGAGACAGCCAAATGACCCCCATTAACATTAACTGCAATCTGTCTGCTCGTGTCGGTCTCGCTTGAGGGCAATTTAAAGCATCTACAGTGGCGGAATCCCCATTATACTGAAGCATAAATGAACAGAAAAGACATTTTTTTAAATAATGGCTTCAAAATGTTCATGTTGAAATGTTATAAAGACCTACCTTTTTTGTCCTGTCTGTAGTACAAATGTTCGGACCTTCCTGCTCTGGGGGGGAATGTTCTGGTTGGGAGGAACACTCGAGCGATTAAGACCAATTAAAATTCCCGATGGCATCTACCACCGGAGGACCGTTTATGATCCCACCCATCGTGTGTCGTTTCCATTTTGCCTTAAAAAAACACAGCGAGACTTGACATTTCTGTAACTTCTTATATGAAGTTCTTTTTCTTTTTTTTTTTTTTGAACTTCTTTTTATTTCCCTTTATCAGATGCAGTCACATACATTCACACGTTCAAGGACACAACACAGGTGTAAATGGGGTAGAGGTAGTCCGTGGATTTTGACATCCTAACAATGTCTAGATAGAGTCCATACTTGAAAGTGGGCAGTGATCATTCAGAGAAGAAGAAAAACGATCATCAGTCATGTCAAGAATCATTTCAATCAATAAAATAGGAGGTAATTGGGGAAAATCTATTCAGAAATACATCCGTTTTCAAGTGTTATCTTGCGGTTATATTTTCCATGTAGTAAACATCCTTAACCTTTTCTCTCCATTGTGTTACTGTAGGGGGCTGAGGCCTGGGCCAGGAGATTGTAATCATCTTCTTAGCAGTTAGAAGAAGGACTCTCAGCAGTACTCAGCAGCTTTCTAGATCATCCGGCAATATTCCTAACACAAAACAAGATGGTTTTAAGGGAAGATCTACATTTAAACATTTCTTTATTTCAATTTGTATGTTTAAGCCAATATCTTAACGGACAGTCCCGGAATATATATGTGTGTGGTCTCCCACCAGGCCGCAGCCCCTCCAGCGCTGATCTGAGGTATCCGCAAATCTTGATGACCTCATTTTAGTTTTCCATTCAAATTCCTTCCAGATACGGCTGTTTGTAATTTTGTGGCCCTCTCTGCATGACAGTTCCAAGCCGTTATCTGGATTTCCAGTTTCCATTTTTCTTTCATATCTAAACTGTTATCTGTTAGTTCCTCTTGTAGTATCTTATATGTGTGTGATATAACCTTTTTAATAGTCCCTTTGATTGTTAAAATAAAGAAATGTTCTATATTAGAGGGCAATGTGCATAGTTTGTCCCATTCTTTGTGTTTCTGTAAATAGTGTCTCAGTTGGAAAAAATTCGAAAAAAAAATAGAATAAAAATCATGGGCTGGAAGGTTGTATTTTTGTCTGAGCTGTCAGGACTTCTCCGTCAAATAATTGGTCAAACATAACTAAGCCATTCCGTCCCCATTTCTTGAACCCTGTTCTTAATTTAGATGGAAGAAAGTCTGTGTTTTGTGCAGTTTTCAGTGCTCTAGATATTAACACCGGGACCATCAATTTTATTCATTTTCCAGGTGTTTTGACTCAGGAATGGAATTGTGTCCTGGAACAAGTTTAGGCAGTCATCCTGCTCCATCCCAACCCATATAGTATCCTTGTCTTGAGATATCCATGCGACCAGTGATCGAAGCTGAGCTGCCCAGTAGTATTTTTTCCAAGTTAGGTGAATCAAGGCCTCCGTTTTCTTTTGTGCATAGCAATCTTTTCAGTTTGATTCTGGGTCGCCTGTTCTGAATATGAAATTCAACAGAATAACATATAAATAGAGCAACAGGAAATAGTTTGTCAGTAACTGTCAGGTGGTATAAAGTGTCTGTAGACAAGTCCGAGCTTCATTGGCAATTTGTAAGATATGGCCAGAACTTTAGTTTGCTCTGTTAAAGAAATCAACAGTTGCATTGCATGTTGCGTTGCAGAGGTGTCCACTGAAGTTGGAATACCAACCAGCTAGTCCATCTTAAGTTGACACAAGCTAATATTAGCAAATGTGAGCAACCGTAAAGTCCCTTAGTGTACTGAAATGGCCGCCACTGTGTGTTTTATCGCTAATGAGTCTAACATTTCATTCAAGATTATGAATACTGTATTTCTTCTTACAAAGGTACAAAGTCTGACTTTTAACCAGTTGTTCTTTCACGTTCAAGAGATATTGAGCAGAACTGCATTTGCTGTCATAAGCAGTGTGGGATCCATCACAACTCTCAATTTCAATTTTTGTTTGCCATCGTGTGAATGCGTTGTACTGTACGGTGCGCGTCGTACTTTAAGAAAATGTCATCTAGGTATTGTATTATTGTATGAATGTTATGTATGTATTATTTGAATCAAAGGTTGTGCCTTAGTGTAGTTTTCGTAGCCTCGTGAAAGTCACTGTGTCTGAATACAAACAGGTCCAGTATACGTGTATTCCCCAGTGAGTTCGGATCTGGGTGTTCCTCCTTATCTTTGTAACCGGAAGGGTGAGCGCAATCGCAACAGAACATGTAAACACGCGCCTGACTTGTGCAGCAGTTAGCCGTTACCGTCATGCACGTACTCATTCCTCGCTGGGCTGCTGAATATTCTCGACTTCCATTCTGTAGTGTCAGGGCTATTTCAATTTGACTTAAAGCTATTGCACCTCTTTTGCAGATCTGTCTTTATTTAAATGAGGCGTTCGCTGCACTTTTTAACAGTTTTAACTGCTTGTAAAAAGTGTTGAGAGACAAATTCAGCCATTTCAAAAAGTGGTGAGGACATGTCCCCCCAGCATCCCCAGCGTAAATGACACCTGTGCACGGCAGAATGAACGCGCTCGCCAGCTACTCCTTACAAGCGGCTCTCTTGGGGAAGAAACACTGCAACTCTATTTTTACTCCCATCCCAGTCATTATGCAAATACCCTCTTACCAAATCAATACGCGTGACATTCAAATGGCAGAAGTTCCTAAAACGTTCATGTGGTTTGCTTTGAAACTCCCAAACCCAAACAAGTGACTTCATTATCTTGAGATATGCTATGGGCTTCCATTCATAATGAATAATGAAGTCATGAGAATAAAAACCATCAATGATGAAGTGTATAGTATATGATGAAGATTTTGGAAATATATAAATGGAGGTGTTTCTTTACGTATTCATTTAACTGGTGTTCACAGCTTTGGCGTTCCTTTGACTCGTGTTTCGACGATCACATGACATTTGAATTTAACTAGAACAATGAAAACCGCAGGACGTGTCAGAATAAGCAAGGCATTCCGAGACTCGAAGCTGGACAGGGGAGCACCTGTTGTAATTTCATAGTGTCTGACAGTCCAAATGATGATGATAGGTGTAATGTGAGACGGGCAAGCTTGGACACCCTGCTCCCTCTTTCCCACATAAACCAGATGTCCAGTAGCTGATAATCTTTCAGGTTCGGGGGCGAGGAACAGTCAGATCTCTCTCGATGACAAAAAAGAAATGAATCAGAGAACTGTGCATTCGTGTCAGACGTGCATTTGCTGCGACTCACCTGTGAAAGCATGTGGCAACTCGGCGACGATCAGGGATGCAGAGTTTAACAGACACACACAAGCGAGAAAGCGTTCGACCTCAGATTTGGAGGTTTTACACGGAGCACGCTGTCCAAACAGCCAAGTCAAGAGAAGATTGAATCCACCTCTAGAGTTCAAGATAATGTCACGCTACCAGAGTGTTGTTGTGTTCCCATCACAAGTACTCCACAGAGTCAAGTGTCAGCTGGCAGTTTACAGTATTCCAAAGGTATGCTGAGAAAATATATTATCAGAGATGGACTATTATCAGAAATGTTTCACCGGTAGCACCTCAGCACGGACATGATTTGGTCTGGCATTTTTATTTCTTATGCCTGATCTGACTGACTGCCCGTTTCTAACCTGATCCCTTTAACTGGTTGAAACATAAGAGGAACTTTGACATTTAGGATCACATTCCCTAAAAATAGACAGGTTGTTAAGAGTTCTCCGGCTGCACGCCGTCTTAGGCTGAACGGAGACGTGACATGAGTGAATGGCACAGAACTTCCCTCCCTTACAACCAAAGAAGTAGCCATTACTTATAATATATCATACCCAGTAATGCAGGTAGTTTTGGTGTATGATCTATGTTTTAAAAATACCTGTAGTCATTATTTCATTACTGCATGATTATGCAGAACTCCACTAGTGCGGGCCAGGGTTGCAAAATGGGGCGGCCATCCCCTCTTTCCGGCCCCCTCGCTCGGAACACGCCCATCTTAGAAACTTGGCCTCCATTTTGATCTTAACTGAAGACTACAGTGTCATGAATGAATCTTGCACTATTTCAAGGCACCCAGCACTTTGCGTCTGGGGGAAAAAAAATTGTTGCTGTGGAGTTTTAGAGAGGGTTGTATAAAAACATTGCGGATGCTATAGGTCCTGTAGCAGAGAATGGACCAGGAACCAGTGCAGCTGCTTATCAGTTAGGAGAAGATGGTCATGGATCGTCAACACTCTAAGACAGCTGGACAATATCGTCAAACAGGCACTGAGTCCATCAGAAATGCTCAGCCATGGAAGACCGAGGTATATATGGAAGGGAGAGTTAGAGGCAGATATGAGGCAGATATTGGTTCGGGGCAGCTTATTTTAAAGATCAGGACAATGGAAGTGTGCCTATGTTCCCCCATTTCTAAGACTGTTTTCAAAATCAGGCCCTAACCGTAACCTAACCCTAAGCCTTTTGTAATGATTGTGATCATGACGATTTCTGCTGCTGCTGATCGATATGAAATGACTCATTCATTCATTCATTTACCATAAAGTGCTTCCAAAAAATCTTGTGGGAGGATAGGGCTTAAATTGAAGGGAAATGTAGGAGCACAAGACCTACTTTTGAAAATGTCCTGGAAATGTGGGACCATTGGGCTGTGGGAACACAGGGACGTCTCCAAGACAACCGGTTACCTACAATGATGATCAGCCTCAGCTTTACACTGTGTATAACACGTTAAACTATTATGTTTACAAGGGCAAACATTATCCCTACATAACACGAGGATGGTACAGTTGTCTTTGAAAGCATGTTTGCGTGCTGACGTTGCACCACTTAGCCTTGAGTGACACCTCAAGACTCTTTTAAACATCTTTCTCTTTCTCATTTCAAAGGACACAGAAATGAAGCAAAGGGAGCTCGGGGTGTTTTGTATGTAAGTATGATCAAAAACACCTTAGCGAAAGCTACTGAGGTGCAGGGTTTACATTTCTAATTCAAACATTTTCAGGCTTTTCGAAATCATTTAACGGCACCGCCTGTTGCATTTGCACTGGGCGCTGCATGTGCACAGCAACTTGTGCAGCCATCGGGGTGTTATATAATAACAGTGTCCCCTCATGCACACATACCCACATGCTCTTTGTCGACACACTTTGCTGGTCAGTGAGTCTTGTGTGCACTCATAGGCAACTTAAAAATAGACTTGGACACATACGAGTTCCCTGTTACGTCAAGGCGTATCCCGTGTGGGCACAGCAGGTTCTGGTTACACTCGAGGCAGGGGGAGCTTAATATTGCACGGACCAAGTTCAGGGCTCCACACTTCCCGACTACAGTGGTCCAGCGGCTGATCACCCTTTTTTTCCTCAGGGAGCGTTTCACTGGAACAGCATCACCATGCCTAAAGTTGTAGTGCCAGGTGAGTATGGGCAGAACATGCTCTCTCTCTCTCTCTCTCTCGCCTATAGGAAGCGGGTTAGGATGGATTTTCACAGGAGTTATTTTTAAATCAGCACATGACTGCAAAGATTAACTGAGGGAAGCCTTCATCAAGAGTTTCATTTTTTGACGCCTTTCCGTGGTTTGCACGTGAAGAAAATGTAAAAAGCAAAACAAAACGTGGCCTCTCTGTCCACACGCCTCCCTCACGCCTGCTTATTAAAGCGTACGGAAAGAACGGATGCAAGAACTCCCAAAACTTTGCAAAAACATTCTTTGAATGTGCTCACAGGGGTCACACGCTGCACTGCGCTGGATATTAACAACTGTTGGGGTAATAAATTCCCATCCGTTTGGCAGCACTGCATCGTCGCTCTAACTGATGGTACTGACGGCTTTAATGGCAGGTTCACAGGGGTTATATGGAGTCCATACTGACTGATATGCACATCACAATTAATTCACCACTATCATTTTTTATATATCAGTTAAACAAAATCAAAATACCAGTCTTGTGCTCTTGTAAGTTTTCAAGTTCATGTTAAGGAAACAAACTGGACGTGTAGAATCTATGAGTATTCATTCATTCAACCTTCGTTTACATTTCCCAAAGAAATCATCCAGGGTAAGCCCTCATTTGCACTGACGTCAAGACAACAGACAAACAAAACCAAAACAGAATATGTGATGATCACTGAGCAAGAAAATGAAAATCGATAAGAAGCAACATGACAGAATACCAATAAAACAGAAAATAAAAATGCTTGAAAATGATAAGAAACTGCCCGTAAACGATTGTGACAAAACACAAATAAAACTGAGGTGCATAAGAGATAAATGGCAGACCACCATACAGGACAGCATGTAGTTAAAAGACGTGACGTTCAAATGCTGACTAGTTTGATATCAAAGTCTTAAACTGGTATATATAACTATATATAACTGTATCAAGTTTAAATGTACATTATAAAATGTTCCAAGTTTATGGAGCACTGAAAGTGAAAAAAGTTTGCTGGGTTTACCCGGGGAACGTTGTACAATCACTGGAGCGTGTTGAATAGTGACTCTGTGACCAGTTTAATAAAGAGCTGGTATCTGGTGACATGTCGCCCTTCGAGGCTTTAAAAAGAAACATCAACCAACGGCTGTCACGTCTTACTGTTAAAGGTGCCCGTCAAACGTTTTCGTACAGAATACAATGATGAGTGGAATAACAGTTCACCAGTAATGAATCTGTAGGTGGAGTGATAAACCGAGTCCAGTGGAGTGAGAGTGGAGACAGGCGACAGATAACATCACCATAATGCAGGACGGATGAAAAAGCTTCAGTGATGTATTTCCTACAGAACATGGGGAGGGTGCTACTGTTTCTGTATCAAACCAACTGTTTGTCTTAACTTGCTTACAAGTGTGTTCAAATGGAATTTAAAATGTGATTTTCTGATACAACGAAATACCCAAATATTGGTTTTCAGAAACCCTTTCAATATGGCAAAATGTATGAGCTGTGAAAATGTCAAAAAAGCAACCTTTGCTCATCTGTACTTGCTGTATTATTACTACTATTTTAAATGCGGTTGTAATGGTTGCTAATTATAGGCCTACCTCCCCCCAGGCACTGGGCAGCTGGCAAGTACGAAGTCATATTATGCCATCGAGAGTTTTTCAAGGGGTGAAAAATAGAAATGCGGTGGTCTGGGCAGCTGCTGTCTCAGGAGCTTGATTTCACATCAGACAGGGTTGGGTGGTTGTAGAGATTTAGCAGGTATCGGTGGAGAATGTGTCTGAGACTTGTTTACACTTGGTGCAACATTGTGATGTGACTGCTGAGATTTCACACCAGCGCTGTCATGCAGTCCATGCAGGCAGGTTTTTTTTTTTTTAACGATCTGTCGGAGCAGGTGCTGCAAGCAGACAACCGGTTTCAATCACAGATCGCTACGATGAAGGTGAAAGTAATTTAATTTGTGCTCCAGAATTTAAACTTTCCTTGGAAAAGTCTCGAAACTCTCAGTAAATGTGTCCTGGAGAAAAATCCACACAACTATAATAATGACTATTTTCTACTATGGCAATGATCCCAAAAACTAAGCAAATTCTGTGGACAGTATTTATTATTTGTTTATTTATTAAGTAGCTCACTAGCTTCCTTGGAATTGCTGCCTTTAAACATAACCACACTTGTTTTGTTTCCCTGTAACCTGGACCGTCCCACCGTTACTCTGCAGAGGGAGGAAGTAAGTATGGAGTTGAAAAACTTCTTCTCTGGAGTTTTCCTCCATGCATTTGAATGCAACAAAATGACATGGACCTTGGTGATTAAAGAGCTACTTCCTACGGGATAAAGTGGAAGTGGGCACTGTTTATCAATGTACTGCTCACCTGCAGTTCGGCTCTTCGGTTGGTCATAATGTATTTGCATATGATGCTTCACTAACAGCATCATCGGCCAGAACTGAACTGAAAGCGAGCATTTACATTAATAAATGACTTCTCGGAATAGTTGGAAATGGGATGCTAGCACACAAGGCTTCACTGACCGTCCGACTTGCTTGAACCTTCGAAGTGAAGCAGGAGCTCAGCTGGTACAGCCTGCATCCCACGTACGGAGGTTTCGTCCCCACTGCAGCTGCATGTCCCGCCCCCTCTCCCTCATCCTGTTTCCTGTCACCTCTCTGAGCTGACCTGTCAATACAGCTGAAAGCCAAAGCCAAAACAAAAATCCTTAAGATAAATATAGAATAAAACGTAATGGCAGGGAATGCATCTTCACATGCATGGATCATTAGTAAAAAAAAAATAAAAAAAAAAATCCAGCAGCAGAGCAGTAATGGAATCCCAGCACGCAGACATCCTCCATATTTGATTAAAAACTTAGAGAACGGAGACGATCAATCATCTCTGCATGTGTTGTAACGGTGCAGTCACAAACATCTTCATGCTTTGTCCAAATCAGTTCCATGAGCAACTTTAATTTAACACTCATGTGTCCTCCCCATTTTTCATCCTCACACAGTATGTTGCCTTAATACAACTTATCCAATCACCATAACACTTTATATACCCATCCAGTGTTTAATCACAATCCTCAGCGTCTTCCGTTGCATGTGTAATGTGTGTAATCTATTTTCAGTATTGTTAATAACTGATAAATATGATGGATGATAGGCAGGGACAGTCCCTGTTCTTAAATTGTCACGTATCCGTAACTACAGCGGTTGGTGCATTTTGTCATTCAAACACTGTAAAACATCAAATGTGTGTATCATCTTCATGTATAACACCTTTTCCTAACCAATGCTTTTCTAACCCTCTCTTTTTTTGGTTTTCCTTCCGGGTGGTGCTACTTTCTTGCTGGGCATAATCAGGTCAAGCGAGTAAGTACAGAGGATGCAAAGTAGAACCCAAGATCACTTTGGTCCAATGTGCCATACGTGGCTGTCTAGAGTTGAACGCCTTGGCTCTTGCCTAGTATGTGCATGCAACCAGTAGAATTCCATCTAGAGAGTAGTTGTCTCTGTTAGCAGGAATCATGTGGTACCACTCATGCTCTGTGTTGTCGCTGTGTTTCTGATGAAACCTCTGTCGAATTGCTGTCGTTCTGTAGCTTGGTTCATAAACTCAGGTCGTTTTGGACCTTGACCCTCTTTTCCTGTCATTTCTTTTTTTAACATATTGAGGAAATCTGATCGGAATCATTTTGTTCACGTCCCTATAGAACCACTGACATCTTGACTGATGAGAAATGTAAAATTAACAGCGAAGGATGATACGAAAACTGGGTCTGGAGTTAAAAACTTTTATCAAAGAAGGCTTTAGAACCTTGTATCCATGCATACGAGTCGAGCCGACTGTGTATGTCAGTGCTTTATCACTGTAATTCCTCTATGTGCATGGGACCTTGTGTTTTCAGCCAGAAGTGGAGGTCACAGTTGCAGCCTTGTAGTGACTGAGTCAATCTTTGGTCATGTATACAACGCATGTGCTGGAGTCTGTCAGGTTAGGTAAGGTATGTGCCTTTGTAATGTCATACATGTAGCCTAGATTAGCAGTCAAGAGGTTCTGTTTGTGGCTGGCCTCCTAGGCATAGTCTGTGTTGTTTAGCGCTGCATGATGGGATTGGAGCAGAGCGCCTTTAGGTTACTAACAGAACGTACGTTTGATGCGACTGACAGAGACCGACGACAAGATGCGGGCCTTCGCGGAGAAAGTCTTTGCGTCTGAGACCAAAGACGAGAACGTCCGCGATGAGATCTCCATGTTTGATGTGGATGAGGACTGTCCCATCATGCACGAGGAGATGGCCCACCATCTGCACACTGAGGATAATGCTGAGAAACGGTGAGACCGGAGATGATTAAATTCAATTAATTTAATAACTTCCATGTTTCCTTGAAAACACAGGGCAAAAAAGACATTATATAGCTGATAATAACTGGCCTCAACAACAAACGGAGAGATTTTGATCTTGGATGAGTCAGCCACTAAACACAGCCTCTCCTCATCCACAGCAAGAAGCGGTCCCGCACCATCGCCGTGCCTGTGGCTGCGGCTGCTTCCAAGTCAGCTGTTGCCCCTGTAATGTCAGTGGAGGTGGACACGCCCACCTACCTGGAGGTGCCCGACTTCCAGAGAGTGGCCATCATCGGAGACTATGCCTCTGGGGTACTGTTCACTCGTTCAATGTTTGCTTTTTTTTTTTTTTTTTTTTGAAAAATATCACCCACCATTTTAAATGTAGATAAAACAATCACTTTAAGGAGCTGCAAACTGGTCCTAGTCAGTTGTAGATGTGGTGTGTAAAAGCTAGGAAAAACAGTTGGTGCTCATATTAGTGGTTAAAATTGGGATAATAATTGATTGGTAGTCATACAGAGCTTCACTGCAAACTTGAAAGAAAATGGTATTCTGGAGACTCAAGAAACTCAAGAAAAGTTGGTTCTTTCAAAAAAAAAAAAAAAAAAACCCTCAATAAACACTGAAATATTATAAGTAATGCTATATATTACTCCATTTTTGCCAAAAACAAATATATTACTGTAACATGTCACTTTTGTTACGCGCCGTCCCGAACACTGATTGTAGTTCACATACTCTTTTAAGGCAATGTTGCAACATGTAGTCACAGAAGAGCGAGAGGGTCATAGCTGCATATGCATTCTTATGATATTTCTGTGACCAATCAGTAGCATCTGTGCAGCTGAAAATACACCCACCCCCGGCCAGGCTACCTCTGCAACGCAAGATTTTCGGGGAGGCTTGACTACAGTTTCAGTTTTTACCGAGGTTAGGCGTCACGGCTGTCCCCAAACTTTCTCCTTTAAAATGTAATAAAAGGCGACTATTTTTTTTTTTTTGCCAGCATTCTTTTTATTGTTTTCACAATATTACAAAGAAATATAAAGAAATGTAGTTACATGTCATGAACAAACATGTCAACACTGGTCCTTACAAGATTTCAAGTTATTGGTTGGGAATAAGGTTAGTGAGTTCAAAAAAATAAAAAATAAGTAAATACATAATATTAAAGCAATAACATTAAGTATGTTATGTCCCCAGGCACTTCCATCAGATGAGACAGATCCGTCCTCAATACATAGTTAATAAAGGGTTCCCAGATCTGGTGGAAAATATGTATTCTGTGTTTTATTGTATATGTTATTCTCTCTAAAGGGAGAGTTGAAGACAGTTCAGACAACCACTTCTTCACACTTGGGCTACTAGTGTTTTTCCACGAGATGGCTATTACTCTCTTTGCCATTAGCACGCTGAAGTCCACAAATATTCGTTGATGTTTTTTAAACTTCAAATTATCTGGATATAGACCAAATATAAACAAATGTGGGATTAATGGTATTTGAATTTGTAAAATATTTTGAATACATTGTTTTATTTCTTGCCAGAATTTTTGTATTTTTGTACATTGCCAAATACAGTGGAAAAAAGTACCTTTTTCCTTCCCACATTTAATACAAGTATCAGGTATAGCACTGTTATATTTGTGAAGTTTTTCTGGAGTGATATATGTTCGCATCAACCAGTTGTATTGTAGTATTTTCAGGCGTGTATTAGAAGTTCTTGATTGTGTTTGAGAGCATACTTCCCCCCATTTTTCTATTGGGATGTCCTCCTGTAGATCTTCTCTCCATGCTCCCAGCCTTCCTGCTGATGTTTCTGTGCTTCCATCTACTAGACATTTATATATTTTGGATATTAAACCCCTCCTTAAAAAATCCATATTCATTAATTTTTCTACAGTAGACCTTTCAGGGATGGATAATGTTTGATTTTGGTGTGTTCTAATGAAATTTCTCAACTGAAGGTATTTAAAAAAGTGGTTTTGGGGTATGTTAAATTTATCAACTATTTCTCCAAATGACATCAGCACTTTTTGTGAGTTGTAAAGGTCTCCTATTTTTGCCAGTCCTTTAGTAGCCCAAGATTTAAACCCCCCCGTCTGTTTTACCTGGAGGAAAGGAGTAATTACCCCATATAGGGCTAAAAATAGAAAGGGGGGGTGTTTCTCTCAGATACAAAAGGCGACTATTTGAATTAGGTTCTTTAAGTCGTGTTAGTTGATTCCACTGAATTCAGGTTTGATGTTTTACAGTGTAGTAGCAGCAGTTGAAGTTTCCACCGTTGTATCACTGCATGTCACCAAACATTCCTAAACTAGACTTGGGTCAAGTTTACACGGATGCGGGAGGTGTTGACTTTGAATTTCAGTCGCCACATGCGTCAGCGGCCTTACAGCCTCCTGCCCACCAACAGAGGCCCCCTGAGTGGAGCTCATCTGAGAGCAGGCCGTGGGGTTTATGTTTCATGGCTGTGGCTCGGACATTTTCAGGGAGCGAAACACTGTGAGGGAAGCTGATTATTATTCCTGTTTTAACTTTGTTGAGATACATTTCGGGCGTAGTGACTATACAGTGTAGCATAATGCATAACATGACAGAAAGAAAAGTGCTGGTCTAGTAATGCAGGAGAACACAGTTAAGTATTGGCAATATTTTGAGCAGAACATTGTGACTTTAGCAGTTTACAGACCATTTTTCAGAATTCTTGGTTCAGTCCAGTCTCCACCCCTTCCATCAACAAATGAAAACATGCTTTTGTTATCACAATTATTTTCTTTTTGAGTGGATAGTTTGTGGTTCATAAAGTTTTTAAAACTAACAAACTTAGCCACATGGTCTACAAGTTTGTTATATGTCTGCCTCTCAGGTGACCATGGATGACTTTGAGCTGTCCTGTAAGGGTCTGTACCGTGCCTTGACCATCAGGGAGAAGTACATGCGGCTGGCCTACCAGCGCTTCCCCCGCACGGTCTCCCAGTACCTGCGTGACATCGAGGGGGAGACCTTCAAACCTGAAGATCAGGTGCAGCCAGGTGAGGAGAAAAGATGATGACTCTCAACAGGGTGACCAAATAATGCTTATGCAAAGTGTTTTCTGTGCCCAAATGCTTGACTTGTATGTTACCTCCATCCACCAGTCTTCACATCTCCTCCAAAGAATGGGGAAGACCCCTTTGATACCGCTGAACTGCCAAAGAATCTGGGATACGTTGCTCGTATGAAGGACGGTCTCATCTATGTGTACAACGACGCTGCAGCCGCTGACAAACATCAGCCCAAGGACCTGCCCTGCCCCGACTACAACACCTTCATCGACGACATGAACTTCCTCATCGCTCTCATTGCACAGGGCCCAACGTGAGTGCTTTGTATTTCAGAACTGCAATATCTCAGTTATGATCTCACCCAGTATCCAGTGTCTGTACAGCCCAGAACATGTCAGGAATGAATCACTTTCAAACCAATTACTTATTGACTTACCAATTACCTGGTTTCGGCATTTTTCTGGTTGTCGGAATAATAATAATCATAATGAAAAATATCTATAATAAATTTGAAACTGTACAACTCTCTCGCTCTGCAGTAAGACCTACACTCACCGTCGTCTGAAGTTCCTCATGTCCAAGTTCAACGTGCATGAGATGCTGAACGAGATGGAGGAGATGAGGGAGCTGAAGATGAACCCCCACAGGGACTTTTACAACTGCAGGAAGGTAGTTATGCACAGCATTTAGCACAGACATTGCCTCTAAATTTGCCTCAAAACTTTAAAAAGTGAACAAAAATGACTGTAAATCCACTGCGCACCCATAACTCTCCTTCATTTGGAGGGATATAACTACAGGTACAGGCCCCATGAAGACTGGATTTTAGATGGGCTGAAAATAAAGTGGAATCTTTGCACTCTTCCTACACTGACCACACTTAAAATCTTTATATTAACTTTTTAATACGTGGTATCAGAGATCTTCACTATGTAGTATAAAATCAATGATATATGGCACAAAAACCATGGTCATGAAAAGTCTAAATATTTTGAAAAACAGTGCTTCCTACCTTGTTTGCTGTGGTTTTCCTCGCTTGAAGCCGCCATGCGTCTTGCACGTGTCTCTGGCTCCCTCTTGTGATGAAGCAGAGCTATTACAACACCTACACCCACAACCCACTCTGATCCCCTCTCCCTCACCTCGCTGTCATCCCAGGTGGACACCCACATCCACGCCGCCGCCTGCATGAACCAGAAGCACCTGCTGCGCTTCATCAAGAAGTCCTACCGCGTGGACGCCGATCGCGTCGTGCACAAGCTGAAAGGGAAAGAGGTCACCATGAAGGAGCTCTTTGAGTCCCTTCACCTGCACCCCTATGACCTCACTGTGGACTCCCTGGATGTGCACGCTGTATGTTGGCTCACTCAGTTTGTGCATACAGAATTATAGTGTACCAGCTATATATAGAATCAGTGAAGGACTCGTGAGAAGGTGCAATTTCTTTACCATTCCCTGATTGAAGCAGGCACACACTTAAACTGTTTGACTCTTGTAAGCACACTTTAAAGTTAAATATGAGATTTTGAACATTAATGTAACTGCCAACACCAAACCTCTCTGTTCTTTGTTTTGATGTCCGGGCCAGTTAAGCATGCGTATAAGTGCATCCAGAGAAAGACAGTTGATTGTCTAGCAGGGAACGGATGAGATGGGAACGAGGCTTGACAATCAATTATCTTTCTCCAGAATTGCTTATTGCGCCAATAACTCGTTTGAGATATCAAAGTACAGGAGGATTGCGTTATTTGTCACAGTTTTTAGAAAGTCATAGGACTATACACATATTTGTCGAGAATACTATAAAACAACATGAAAAAAAATGTAAGAAAACGTGTTTAACATTGTGTTTATCATTATGGTGTCCTCTATTTAGATAACTTGGACAACATTTACAAATCAGCATTGTCTACCTTCCTCGATCTGAATCTCTTTCCCCGTCTCTCTGCTGTTTCTCTGAAGGGCAGACAAACCTTCCAGCGTTTTGACAAGTTCAACGCCAAGTACAACCCCGTGGGAGCCAGCGAGCTGCGTGACCTGTACATGAAGACGGAGAACCAAATCAACGGAGAGTACTTTGCCACCATCATCAAGGTCAGTTCCTGTTCGAATAAAGCAGAGAGAAGAGAAACATCGCAGTAAGAAAAATAGTTTTTTTGTCCTGCTGACGCACGAAGAATGATAAATCAATATTGCCACTGATCTGCCAAATATGTTATGTATTACATAACAAACTTCAGATGATCTAAGCCTGATCTGACCTTTGTGTAAACCAGGAAGTAGCCAGTGACCTGGAGGATGCCAAGTACCAGTATGCTGAGCCTCGTCTGTCCATCTACGGCTGCAACCCCAACGAGTGGAGCAAACTGTCCAGCTGGTTCGTCAAGCACAGAGTCTACTCCCCAAACTTCAAGTGGATGATTCAGGTTCCCAGGATCTAGTACGTAGTCACTGTCGATTCTTTCTCCCATGCACTTTTAATCCAACCACGATACAAACAGAGGACCATTTTATCCCACTGGGGATAAGTTATGGATATTTAAGAATAATCAGCAGTATTTTGCAACACTGTATGCTTGGAAAAAAAAAAAAAAAAAAGGGCTCAGATGGCTAGAATTCTTATTAAAATGTTTTGTCTTCTCTCTATCTCAGCGACATCTTCAGAGGCAGGGACTTTGTGCCACACTTTGGCAGGATGTTGGAGAACATTTTCCTCCCCGTGTTCCAGGCCACCATCGACCCACAGTCCAACCCAGAGCTCAGCATCTTCCTCAAGCATGTGAGTCAGAAACGGCCACCAAAAGCATTAGTGGGTGGATGATCATAACAGCTCGGACACAAATCATATCATGGATTATGGACTGTACGATAGTGAGGCACTGTATGAAAAAGTCTTATATTTAACCCTCTCCAGCTTGATCAGTATATCCTTTAGACCCCTCCGTAAACCCAAAATAGCATCCAAAAATATCTAAAAATAATATAACTCTGGCAAAATAAAGGGACAGCTCACCCCAAAATCAAAATGCATATTTTTCCTCTTACCTGTAAAGCTATTTATGTATCAAGACTGTTTAGGTGTGATTGTTTTTCTTTCCGTATCACTATGCAGAAGGAAACACACATCCAGTCATGGAGGCTAACACTACATAGCTAACATGTTTCCTTCTGCGTGGTGACATGTGCGGGTCTGTAAAGTACCGTTGGCAGCCAGGCCATGATTTCGGGAAACAGACTGTCACGGGGGTTCACAGGGGAAAGCTAAGGAGATAGGCAGAATTGAAGGGGAACGAAAGGCGAGCTTTTATTTAAACAAAAGCTGAATGCAAAAAAACAAACAAACAAACAAAAAAAAACAAGGAGCATGAAACTAAATATCAGTCCAGGAACCAGAAAACAAAGTAGCTACTAAAACAGCTCAACAAAGTATGACAGAAAAGTTTCAACAAGGTGCAAATCAAAACGCTAAAACCTAAATCCAAAAAAAAAAAAACCACATATCAAAAGGCGACACAGGTGGAATACAAGGAACTTCCGGGAGCAAGGAAACACAGGGAACATCCAGGGGACATCAAGGAGCTTGGAGACACAGGGAACATCACGCAGACAGAAGCAATGAACGGACGGAGACAAGAGGGAAAGCAGAGACTAAGTACGCAGACACTGAAGATGAGAGGAGGGAGAGGAGGGGGGAGGCCAGGTGAGGTAACGAGGGGGGGGGGATGCACAGAGGAGAAGACACTGACAGACAGAGGGAGACAAACTGCGACAGGGAAAACACTGGAGACACTGAAAGGACAAGAGACACAAGAGGGAACCAAAGAAAACCTAAGAACCAAAAAACCTAAATATAAGGCACAAGACACGACACTAAGACACAGAACCAAGAGACTGAATCATGAACCATGGAACCGACAATGCTGTCTAGTTTTCAGATGTATTCTTGCCATGTAATGCCATTTTATTTGAGAGAAGGCAGATATCTATACGACCCATGTCTCCAAAACTCGACACGTCACACAAATAGAACAGGTTAGAAGAAAAATATGGATTTTTGATTGAAGGGTGAACTGTTCCTTTAAAGATCTAATTATGGGTTAAATGAAATTTTTTTTTTTACTTGAGTTCTAGTGGTGTGTACAAGACAGAAGACACTGACTTGGCTGGACATAACCGGTGGATAACAAATGAAAAGACCTCAACTGTGAATGTTAATTTCCATATCAGTCATAGGTGTTGGAACGTTTTCACAGCCAACTCCGTCCAAGAGCTGAGCAACCCCGAGCAACCTCTGCTCCTCGTGTAACTAAGCGTTTGCATCCTGGTGTGTAGGTGACAGGCTTCGACAGTGTGGACGATGAGTCCAAGCACAGTGGTCACATGTTCTCCACTAAGAGCCCCAAACCAGAGGAGTGGGACATCGTCAAGAACCCCTCCTACACCTACTACATCTACTACATGTATGCCAACATCGCTGTGCTCAACCAGCTCCGCAGGTCAGTATCTCATTTTTGCACACTCAGTTTTGCCTTTCGAAGTATGCGTGATGTGCAGGGATGTCATTGTTTTTTTTCCTTGACATTCGTTTTTTGTCACATCACAAATGGAACGTTCCCCCCATTTATTTATATCTCATCTTCTCTTCTCTAAACACTCGGTGACTGCATATTTTGGCAATAGCGGGACAATAAGTTCCTCTAACGATATGCGTCCCTACCATAATATAATTAAATATAATTTATGTTCTGCTTTCCAGACAGAGGGGGATGAACACGTTCATGTTCAGGCCTCACTGTGGCGAGGCCGGGGCCGTAACCCATCTGCTGGCTGCCTTCATGACCGCTGATAACATCTCTCACGGCCTCAACCTCAAGAAGGTCAGTCCTCTACCTGCACTAACACAGATTAATTAAGCAGCGCTCATACATACATTAAGTGACACATGATCAAGCACCAATTTCTATATGTCAACTTAGAAATCGATGCTTGAGGAAGATTCAGGATGATGGAACCATAAGGCCTCCATTGTCCTGATTAAGAAATAATCAGAAAGACCTGCATCTTTATGCTGTAGACATTAAAGTCAATTAACAAAGACGTTTTTTTTTTCATGACGTAATCTCTTATCTTAAAGCACCGAAATAATTTCTGGATGTACTCTACTATAGTGCTGGAACTATCTCATTAAAAACCATAAGGACTCCATTCTTAAAGAGCTCCTGGATCTAATACACTTGTTGGAAAATTAAGGTTGAAATGGATTAGAGTAAGAATGGATGTCATCCTGGATCTTCCATGATCCTGTGAACCGATTGTAATGACTGCTTATCACCGGAATATTGCAAGAATTCATAACTTAATTAATGTTTTCTAAAAGAATAAAAAAAGGGTTTTGAAGCGGATATTTGAACTACTGTACAATTAATTTATGTCAGTCTCACATTTAAGGTGAATTTTTGTGAGTAATCTTGCAGTTAATACTTGACTTACTGGCATTTTAGTATTTTCATAATAAAATATCATCAAATATAAAAATAAAAGAGAAGCTGAAATGGCAGGTTTTGACGAACAATGTCATGATTTCACTGAAACTGCTCTTATAGACTGATTTCATCCATCTGTCCTCCACCACCAGAGTCCTGTGCTGCAGTACCTGTACTTCCTGACCCAGATCCCCATCGCCATGTCCCCTCTCAGCAACAACAGCCTGTTCCTGGAGTACGCCAAGAACCCCCTGCTGGAGTTCCACAAGAAAGGCCTGGTGGTGTCTCTGTCCACCGACGACCCCATGCAGTTCCACTACACCAAGGTCTGAGCGCACAGAGAGAGGGCCTTTGATGATAATGTACACAATGGTGCATACTGTGCTGTGTGTGAATACCGCGACATTGTGTACGTCCACAAATGAATGCATTATAGTTTTCTTTGCAAGTCTTTGTGTTCATATTGAACAGGCAACGTCATATGGAGCCCACTCAGAAGTGGAGCACAATATGTACTGAATGCGAGGTGTCCAGAATGAACTGTATAATAGCCTGGATTGCATAAACACATACAAAACAAACCGTTACCGATGCAAAATGATGCCACTGCATATGCACTGTAGCTGCTGGTAGTGGTGTGCTGCTGTGACTCAAAGTAGAGTGATAAAAGGCGTAAATGTTGACCTATATGTCCACAGGAACCCCTGATGGAGGAGTACGCCATTGCAGCCCAGGTCTTCAAGCTCAGTACCTGCGACATGTGTGAGATCTCCAGGAACAGTGTGATTCAGAGCTCCCTGTCTGATGAGGTACCGAGTTTTACGTTCTTTTAACACACGTATTAAGTAGCCTGTAAGACTTTTCTCTCATTTTATGTTAGCAAAATCTTTGCTGCAAAACCGTAATTGTTGTGGACTTAGAGGCTTTATGTCAAATCCTCTGAAACACACACGGATCATATCTTCACACGACACAGGCCGCTCTTAAATCAGAGATTGTACTCGCACCAAAACCCGTTTGTCGTTTTCTTTTGTGTTCTAGGAGAAGGTCCACTTCCTGGGTCATGACTACCTGAAGGAGGGTCCAGAGGGCAACGACATCCGCAAGACCAACGTGGCCCAGATCCGCATGGCGTACCGCTTCGAGACCCTGTGCTATGAGCTCAACCTGATCAAGGAGGGCTTGAAGACTGAGTAGACACTCAAACTGACCCAACCATGGTCGAAACTCATCTGCATTGTGATGTAGAAAAGTTTCTACGTTCATTTTTCACAGAAACTCTTAAAAAAAAAAAATTAAAAAAAATCTTAAAGAAAGGAACCTTCTAACACATGTATGCTTTCTTCTTTGGAAGAGGAATCTTCATGATGGTTGTCTTCACTGCATAATGATCTGCACATCTTATCCAGTTCACTTGTACATTACACTATGTGTGTTCCATATGGAGAGACATCCTGTGTTAGAATGACAAGAAATAAAATGTGAAATAACTGGTATCTTCTGCTTGCTTGTCCCATTGATGTGTTTCATGATTTAACAGGTATTACAACATTGCAACATTATTTACTTGACTGCAGAATCTTGTCTTGCTGCCAGCACTGCTGCTGCCCTCAGGCGTTACACATCAAGCGCAGCTCTGTAAACTGTGAATGAGACTTGATATGCTCTCTTACCTGTTTCTTCTACACCATGAACTTAAAGCAGTTTTCTGATGGCTCTTGTTTCCTTTTGAAGTCAAGCTGCCCAGACGTTTAGCTGCATCAGCAGAATGAAGAGGGAAAATGTGTGTCAGTCATGCAAATTTTATGAGGTCATTAGTCTGAATTGTTGCACGATGCATCACTTTTACGATTAGTTATTGACAGGGCATCAATGATGTCAGGCATTTCCCGGAAAAACACACCCCTCGCATTCTTAGACGCTAAAACTGGGATGGCAAGGTCAACATTTGATTGAGCTGGATTGTTCCATGAATGTTGATCAAGTCTGAAATCCATTTTGAAGTCAGTACAGGACAAATACTCGCTTTAGGCCGTAGTTTTGTGGTCCACCGTTTAGGTGAAATAATTGAACAAGAAGCCTATTAGATTATGATGTAATCCACTCTATAGATTCTATAAATCAGTTTCAATTTGATGGATACATTTCATCTGGTGTGAGATACAGATTTATTTGACTGTCTTGAAGCAACTGAATGAACATATCAATTCTAAAAATGTCGGTTTTTTTCCGACAGTTTTAACGCTGTCAGTCACTTTGCTGCACTAAAACGTCACATCATTGACAAAAGTGAAGTCCAAGTCATGTTTACCGACTCGTGGAGCAGCGTAGGTGCTGCTCATAACACAGTACCCATATTTCCCAGGACACTTGAAGACAACAGCGTTTATTCATCGTTGACAGCTGCAGGAGTTGATTTGATGACGTCACCGCTCTTGGATCGGGAGGATTCAACCAAAACTTTCTCACAGTCACAGCAGCGTCAAGCGTCCCGGAAAAAGACAGAGCGAAACCGGATGTCAAACAAGGTGCCTACAAAATAAGTGGCGTTAAGTTGTAAAGCAGAGATGGGCGAAAAATTTGAAATTCAATCATCATCTGTCCACCCCAAAGTCGATGGAAAGTCACGTGAAGGTCTTCATCCCTAAAAGACTTCTGGAGATTCACAGCAATACAGCCTTCCTGAAGTAGGTGGAGACTTGTTTTAAAACATAGATAAAACATAGTTGTAATCCAAGTCTCCAGAAGCATGAAAGATGTTATTAAAAGCTGAATTCTTCACTGTAGATGCTGCTAAGTGTAGAGCGCCTGAAGTGGGTCCAAGACCTTAACTGTGTGTCAATGGCATAAATAAATCACTTTTGGGTTTGGATTACGTCAAATGAGCTGTATAGAGACATTTTTACATCCCTATCTACTCCAGAAGAGTTATGTTGAGTACAAAACATCTGACTTTGTATCTGTACTGAATTGACGTTTCCTTTAAGCCCTTCACATGCACTTTTCCTGATGGAGTCGCACAGAATTAGCCAATTTCTGCACCCCTTCTCCTACTCCTCCTCTTTTCACTTTAAGGAGAATATTTTGGCTCCAAACTTAAGTGACGGGCTGTTTATCTGTATAGAATAAACATATTCAACATCCTGAACGAGAACGACAACAACCCCGTCGGCAGCTCTAAATGCAAATATATTCGCCTTTAAATTACAGAACAACAATAAACTTAAGAATGTTGCGAGGTGTCTTAAGAATAGAAAGAAATGCAAACGTTTTTGAGATTAACCAATTATTTTGGACGTTGTAACCGGAAGTCACATATTTTCCGACAGACTTGACAGCAATTGTCCCGAGAAGGAGGGCGAGGATTGTCCTGCTTTAGTTTTCTCTTGTCTGTGACCGCTCTCTTTGTTGTTGTGTGCAGTTTTATGTACAGGGGGACACATTTGTATCCTTATTAAAAGTTTACTTTACCAGTGACAGTTAGCCAAAACTGTCTGTGGACTCCAACGTTGGGCTGAATCTGTCGTTATTCAGGGTGGTAGCTGGCGAACCTCTCCAGATTGAGCGATGCGAGCGAGCGGGCTCGGATTTTATTTGTGTTTTTCATTTTATCGGAAGGAAAATGAGGAAAGAACATGAGTTCTCCTTCTACGAGGGGTAAGTAACGGGCCATCTAATGTCCTCCTCTGTCGCTCATATGCTGTCTTGTTCTAATATCTTACCACGCAACTTCTCTTGACTAAGTTAACGTCAAGTTACCTCCCAGTTTATTCTCTTCTTGCTGTTAAGTTAACGCTGACCTAGCTGGTTAAACGAGTTAAAGTAACGTAAGAGAGTTGTATCCACTCAGTTAACGTTACCTAGTTGCTGTCCGTTAAACTGAGTCTGAGGGAGCTCGACTCATTATCTTCCCCCATAAACTTGTGGTTTTGTCCATATAGCGAGTGAGTCAGTCAGTTAACCCTGCTGGGGAGTTAAAACCGACTTTATTCAAGATGAATACCGTTATAGTAATGTGTTAATATCAGTAATGGGGTTATCTCTGAATCAAATCCTGTTGTTGAATTCGGCATGCCTTCATTAAATTGAACGTTGTTGTTTCTTTAGTACAATAAGCCTTCAGGGTTAACGACAACGTTATTCGTTGTTACGTTATCGCTCCTCTACCACGCGATTCACGACT
This sequence comes from Acanthopagrus latus, assembly GCF_904848185.1. NCBI lineage: Eukaryota > Metazoa > Chordata > Actinopteri > Spariformes > Sparidae > Acanthopagrus > Acanthopagrus latus. The sequence goes on along the minus strand of NC_051045.1, from coordinate 23,654,445 downwards.
TCTGCCTGTCAAGCCAGCAGTGTAACCCAGCTAGCTGACTTACTTCAGGTTATTTCGCCCATTTGATTAGGCCGAATTACAGAGTAGCTGTTGAATGAGTCAGAGCACTGAATTAAGTTTGATCTCTCTCCACGCGCGGCTGTGAAATAAGGTTGAACATTTTAAATTTCTGTCGTTACAAAAGGGAGTTTGTCAGAACTGCTTCATGTCACGGAACGAGGGAACTTACTTATGCAAGACCTAACGCACGTTTTTTTCCCCCCTCTTTCTGCACCCATCCCCATTTTACTACACTTGAGTCATTGATTATCTACACACGTTCAACAGCAGCACCAGGAATCAACTAACTCACAGATCACAGAGCTGGCAGCAGCTCATTGGACCTAAATGCAGAGAGGATGGCTGCTATGGAAATCTTCTGCAGGTGTTCCAAATGTAGGATCAACAGCAGAGTTAATGAATAACTGACTATAACTATAAAGTTATGTCATCCTCATAGAGAAAAGTCAACTCAACCCCAGGAACACTAATGATGAAACACCAGGAGCACTTTTCATGAAATAATTTGCATTCATTTTGTGCCAATGCCCTCCAGATATAATAAAATTCCACAGTATTTATGTAATTTCTTGACATACAAGCTGTCTTTATTTGAGTTTATGAGAGAATTGGGAGACAGTTAGTTTCAGCACAGTGTTATCTACAACCGCTGACAAAAATAAAACACAAAGTGACAGAACTTGTCACGTTAAAGTGGTCCATCGCTCTTTCGCCAGCGGCGTGAAAATAAATGTCTGTATCTGCACAAGCTGCTCTGGTGGCTGGTGATGGATCAGTCGTTTTAAGGCACTTCATCTCAGCGTGTCCTTTTATGCTGGCATTTAGCAAACCTACATTTTTCCTTTATTATAGCTTTAACTGTCACTGTTGACGGTGAGCCACAGTCGTACAATACCTCACCTACAGCATGTCGTGTCATGCCCCGCTTCGTGAGGAGGGCGTTCTGTGGTGGTTTTGAAGGTGCAGTTAGGTTTAATTTAGCTGCCAAGTGATGACAGGGTACCTCAGCTTCACGGGTCCCCTGTCTGGTTTCTACATAGGTGAGTCAGTGAGTTTCACTAGAAAATACAAGGATAACTTTCTTCAAAGCTGACAGCTTCATACATGTCAGTGACGTTCATTTTGTCTCACCCTCTGGCTTTGTCACTTGATACAGTTTGTTTTTTAACCGTATGCCATGGGAAAGTGGGAGCTGATGCATTCATGTTTGCAAATGTCACTGTAACCAACTGGTATATTTCTGGATTTACCAGCCTTTGAAAGACTGTTTGATTACCGTCACAGGCTTTGAATATGGATGATCTAAACATAGCCCAAATCAGCGGTTGCAACTGGGTGCAAAAATCTGTGCACCATAATTATGGACAGTCTGCTGATCCTTCTTCCTGCAGCTCAGGAAACGCAACTCATGCCTTCCTGTACAACGTACCGCACACAGACAAATAATGCAAGTGGGTCAGTTTGGGAGTCGCATTGTCATTGCATGGTCTGGCAATGATGGAGCAGCATTCCACTGCGCACATACATTTGATTTAGGTCAAGCCAAACAAAGGCGTCACTTGCAAGACTGACTGACCGACTGTCTCTGGTTAAATTTATTCCCCCCCCCCCCCCCCCCCCCCCCCCAGTACAGCTCTGCAGGAATGCAGCTCATAGAGTTATTATGATCATGAGCTGTGCAGTGGAATTTTACCATTTCTCCTCTTCTCCACATTCTCGCAGCCTCGGTCCTAATGTGCAACGTGTCCAAATGGTTTGGTTCCAGCAAGCCAGGAGCTGCTGTACAAGAGTGTACACTGACTGCATTGATGTCAACTCAGGGGATAAGAGTTGGGGTGGGTGTCGCTGCAGAGCTTTACATCAGGTCTCTGTTTGATAGCATTTGATGAGAAGGAGCAAGTCCATAGATTATACACATTTTTATCCAAGTTTTCAGTGAATCAGGGTCTATAGTCCTGTCTACCCATGCTTATATCTTGCGCCTGATAAATTGCGCAACTTTTTTCAGGGGCTTTTATTTCACTGCTTAAGTAGGTGTGGTTAAAATGTCTTCCATCTTTCACCCAATTATCACTGGCTCTTTATGCATGCCTTGAGATTGATGTGTTTTCTTGCCTCTAAAGCTCTTTGAAACCACCTAAGATGAGCATTCTTCTCAACTGAAAGACAGCTTTGCGAGAAGCGAAAACTAAATTGGATTTAATGCTTTGCTGTATCATTGCCGTTTCTTTTTTGGCCAGCCCTGTGGTTTAGGACAACAGCTACGGAGAATTCCCCTGGGGCTAGAGCAGGGTTGGGGCGGCTCAAGACACAGACACGCCACAGCAGAAATCTGCGATAACCTTGTTCCTGTTGGTGTCTTCCCTTATTCTCACTGGATTTATTTTTGGAAACCGAACTTGACAGGAGGCTGTCCTTCCTGACCTTCTTTGTGTCCCATCTGCCTACAAGACTACTTCAGATGTGTGCTGTTTCTAAAGTAACTGTGTTTTCCTGTGTTGCCTGAGTATCCCTTTGACCTCACAGTATGCCGTCTGGACTTGTTTTTAAGTGCAATGATTGATGAGTAATTTTCATGTCTTGTCTGTCTTTTAGGTTGTTTACAAAAGAAGACAAGGGGGAAATGACGATCTGCTAGCACAAGAGGACGTAAAAAGACATAAAGGAAACGACTACAACCATCGACATTGTGGCGCTCCTGTTTTTAATTATCATTTCTGGATTAATAGACAACAGATTGCGTGGATTTTGCTGTCCGTCATTGTGAGCAAATCCCTGATGCATTCACCAATGGAGAACTGAGGGCGAGCCGGCACTTGCCCCCCTCTCAACATGCTGGCTCTGAGGCTAGAGCAGGGCAAGCGAGGGGGTGGTGAGGTTGATCGCCTGCAGAAAGGGGCAACTGTGGCGTGGCAGGGCCGCCAGTCAGGGAGGCCCCCTTCGCGCGAGCAGGGCATTAACATCCGGGAGAAGATCTCCCAGTGGGAAGGTCGCAGTCAGCAGGGCAGCAGCAGCCAGGATGCTGGGCTAAAAGCACACCCTCCGACTGTATCACGAAGTCTGTCTGGAGATATCCTGGGCAATGGAGGTTCCAGAGGAGGGCCTCACGCAAAAGGCAGCCTCTCAAAAGCTAAGAGCTTAGATTTTCGGGAAGGCCCATCACAAGCTGGACATGGTGTGGTTGGGAGGAAGTCTGAGCCTCTGCAGTTTTCAGCCACTCAAGGAAATAAACCACTTGCAGCACAAGTACTAATACCTCCTAAAGTGGAGGCCAACACTGCTAAATCCACTGGTGAAAAAATCCTCACAGCCAGTGTCAACCAAAAAACGGATCCTATCTTGGATGTAAAAGTAGTTTCTAAACCTCTACCTCCATCAACTGATGACCAAGAAGACAACATGCCTGCCGGAAACTTCTACACTTCAAGGGGTTTCTGGCGTAAGCTTGAGGGGGACAGACTGCTCTGGGAGAAAGGCAGGGACTCTTCAGGTGACCCTCAGGCTCCTCCCAAACCTCAGCGGACATTCCAGTATCGAGGGACTAACAGCAACAGCACGGAGCACACAATACGATGGGACAGCGGATCCCCTCACAACAACCGCTCCAACGCGAGGAGCAGGAAAGTAGCCCACCCGCCTAACTTCCCACCTCCTCCGTGCCCGGTAGAAAACACCAATGGGCTTTCAAGGCATAAAAAGAACAGGTGAGTAAAAGTAATTCTTACTGTACTTGAAAACTTGATTGAGGGAGATCAAGAAAATTGCAGCGCTTTACTTGATATTCATGAATCAGTTTTTAAAGGAAACTGCTCCTGCTGTAGAATAAGGAAACTTGGATTGTGAAAAAAAAAGCTCTCAGCCTTGGACTCTAAAACATGTCATGGTGTTTATTGGGTATCGGTGTATTCAGAGCGTTTTCAGGGCAGTTTTGGGGAGGGTACTGAGTCTAATTGCTGGCTGGGGTCCAGGTACGATGTCACATGATATCTGGCAGCATTGTCCTCTATTGTCTGGATGTGGCCTAGTTCCTCAGCAGCCACGCGGTCCAGGGTCATCATCTGCATGCACGCACACACACTCACACTTGCCCTGTCTAATCTGTTGACGACCAAGCAAAACAAAACCGGACAACAAATAACTTTGCAACCCATGGGCAAAAAGAGCTCAGGACTTATTAGCTGACATGACTTCTAATAATGTAGTTGTTTGTAAGCATCATGAACTGGAGTTGTCTAAAATTCAAACACTGTCCAATAGTTTGTGCCTCAGCAGAAGTCTTGTGAATATGAATATGAATATGAATGCAGTAATCAAACCCAAAACCAAGGTTACAATAAGAAAAATAGCTTTCACTAAGTCTTTTGGATAACATGGCTTCTTAAGGCTGCACAAAATCACAATATGGCCGAGAGCAACATCCAAATTGCAGAAACAATTTTCTGATAAATGTAAAATGTGTGAGTAAACAGCATTATAAAAAAGTACTGTAGTGCTGCAGGGATGCTCTGGAATACCAATCTTGTTTTTCAGTTTAAGAAAACATGGTTATGTGGCAACATGATTTTTGTTTTACCGTATCGTGCAGCCCCAATTCAAAATTAGTCTTCACTTAAATAAACAGAGGAAAGCTCTTTCAAGTCTCACAGACCTATGACCCGATGATTATTTGAAGGGGGAAAAAAAAGAAAAGCTAGATGTAATAAGGTGAAATGACCTTTATGTTTTTGTTGTACATCAGTTATTGATACGTTTATTGAACTGCCCTTTTAATAATACTACTTGGACAAGAGGAGGGGCTAGTTTATTGGAATATATCCTAACTTTTGGGAAACTTCCCAAATGGTATAAAAACTAGCCCTAATTCATCACAAGCTGCCAAAAATAACTTATCCATCCCTACAAAAAATATATTTTAGTGAAAAAAATGGCCAATCTGCCAACACCGCTTCTAATTATTATGCCTTCAATGCAATAAGCAAATCCTGAGGAATTAAGGGGAAACTGTTTGTGCCATTATCCTCTAATTGCCACAACAGTGGCTGTTGTTTATCTTAGGCTGCTTCTTTTACTCTTTTCGGTTGCTGATATAAGTTATGTTGTATAACCTGGGCTAATGAGTTAAAAACAGACCTTTTAGAACCCGTAATTGTAGCAAGTGTTTTGATATTAGATTAATGACAATAATTTATCACTCATCTAAAGTCTCCCTGTCCGGTGTGCACAGCTGGCATAGTTGTTCAGGACTCCATGCTTATGAACTTCAGAGAAAGTCATTAGGTGTCATTCATTTTCCTATGTTTTGAAATACCTCCAAGGGGTTAGGTGTTGCATCACACTGACGCAACGTGAATCATTATGTAACAGTCTCAGTTTCAACACTGAGCCAAAGTGACTGAGTGAATTTCAAAAGGAACTAAAATCAGGTAACTTGATGAAGCTGCATCTTTCATTTAAAGCTCTTGGAGGAGGAAAGTAGCACGCTGACTTAACTCTTACTATGACAGCTGACTTAACTCATGTTGCCGACTTCTGTCTCTGACCAAATCCTGATCCTGAAATACGAATTGTCTGTGTTTTTCTCTTTTTAACCATCATTACCTGTCATGAAAGTTTATCACACTCTTTCCACTTTGCTGTTTGATATCAACCTAAGTAATTTTGTGGTGGGATGCTGGCTGAACAGTAGAGTAACTAATTGTGTGGTAGCCATCTTAAGGACAGCTGCCAGGATCCCTCTGTTTCACTGTCTTGCCTTTCCTTCTGTCACTGCCACAGGAAGTCCTTTGAGTACGAGGATGCGGCGCGTCTGACGGTGAGAGAAGGCAGTCTTGGAGGCGGGTCCAGGAATTCAGGCCTTTACCATGCCTACTCTGATGACAATATTTATGAGGACATTGTTTGTAAGTTGGACTCCCTGTGGCATATACATTGACTGTCTGGCTGTCATGTATTTTCAGTAATTTAACAATGTTCAATAGAGACAAAGACTGGATGAAGTCTGTCATTGGTTTAATGTATGTGATACTTAAAAAAGAAATCACTGAATATGTGTACAAAATGAGCTTCATGTTTCACACTCCTGGTTTTCCACAGATCTTATATTTGGGGGAATATTGCGACATGTTGAGAGTTGTACTCAAGATGGGAAACTATATGTAGCAGGCAGTGAAAGTGCTAAAGTATGCAGTTTAATTTAGTTTAGCCTTCTGGTCAAATTTACAGTTAACAGTCATGTATAAATGTAATATCTGCCTTCTTCTGCATATATTTTATGCCATGAACAAAATTATTCACAGCGTTTTTTCACTATTTTATAGAGAAATCGAAGATAATTGACAGATTAATCGTTAATAAAAAAGTGATCTGTCCATATTCATTGAAGTGGCAATGGAAATTATTAGCGTTTATGCAGCTACGAGGTTTACAACTGCTCACTTAAAATGTATTCTATTTCCCAAGACAGTAAAGTCTTGTGGAAAAAGTAGTATAAAGCCTTTTGTGTAGTTTAATGATGAACATTTGTGGAGTTGCCCTTTAAAGATATATGACATTTCCAATTTAAATTGTCTAAAAAGGACTACACCTACGTTATGTTTTGTGTGCTTACATAATTATAAATATTTTCAGCATTGTTCAAACTCAGAGAAGTCAATGATTTTAGTCTGGGTTCAGATATGTGTCATTTGGTCACCTGTTACTCTAATTTCCAGAGAAACATCAGACAATATGCCAGAGAGTAAAGAAGGAAGTTGCATGAATAAAACATTTCTTCGTCCAGGAACATTTCTGTCTGAGTCACCAGTCAGATTTTCAGTAGCAAATGTAGTTGTTTAACAATAAAGACAACAATCCCATGATTCCATGCTGCATCACAACATTATCAGACTTAATCTTTTGTTTTCCTTGTTTTGAATGAGAAACTCTTTGTGGAATTTAAATTATGTGTGTTTTAAGAACCAACATCAAAACTCAGGAAAATCATATATAAATAATATGGAAATGTTTCAGCTTTCTGATGGTGTGTCCCCTCACTCATTTGCTTTTATACTAAGTATCTCCTCGGGTACCAGCTATCAGTTTGGTAGTCTTATCTGTCCCATCACTCTGTCTTCCCCCAGGTGAAGTGACTAGAGATAACCCATATGAGGATGTCAAGCTGTCTCCCATGTGCCTCCCTATTGGAAGGCCTCAAGGCCCAAAGGTAGTGGAAGATGTGTCTCCTTTTCACAGTCCACAAGTATTTTTCATGAGTTGTGTACAGCTTTCTTATATGATCCCTGCCTAACCTGGGATTTTAAGAGATGAAGAAGGAAGTATTGTAGTGGGATACTATGTAACTATCTCAAACCACCTCTTGTCTTCAAGCTGCCACCTAAACCCCAAACGTTGCAAGGCCATGCTGGCAAAGTGGAGAGGAAGAGGTTCCAAACGATAACAGCATCCAAATCCTCAACTGTTGCAGATACTTCCAAGCCAGCTACACCCCGGCGTGCAAGCACTCAAAAAATTCACAGGACACCTCAGGTAAATAGTAAATGGATCTTCTCATTACTTTTCCCAGTGGCTTAAGTTTTTTTCTGTGTTGCCATCTGGTAGACCAACAAAGTGGTATGTACTCTGTTAACTGATGAATCATATGTCACGTTGGAAAGAAAAGCTAGGGGCGGTGACTTGTTGAGCAGGAAGGAGAGGACGGTGACAGAAACAGATAGTGGTAGAGCAACGTGTATGAATGCTTCATGAGAATTTAGACAGAACACAGTTCATTTGAACACAAGACTCATGGCCTTGAAAAGAGAGGAGACATTGGGGAGGAAATTTGACAATAAGGTACAGTGATATAGACATTTATATGACAGGATTATAGCTTAAAAACCCACACGACACTAGTACTGTGGCTACCGGCAGGTTTGTTAAAGTGCAAATCAAGTTTAGTATGGTATGTCAACAATGCCTTGTTGTTGATTGGTCTATTTTCAATTATGTAACTTTCAAACAACAAATAGGTTAAAGTAGATATCTTAAATGGTGATTCAGTTAACTCGCTGTATTTCATTCAGTTAACTCGCTGTATTTAACCTCGTTTAGATCAAATCTTTGATAAAGATGTAAAAACCATGAAAACGGGCAAAATCATAGTAACATCTCATCATGTATTTTACAGCTTAACAGGAGTACTATTATCTTAGTTGGGGCATTTTAGTTTCTTTCCTCAGACTGTCCTACAAGTTCACCCCCTCAGCTCAGTGTGTCCTCTTAAAGATAAGTTTCTACTTCCTGTATGCGCTTGTTTCTTTGTTGAGCCCATCTTTGGTGTATTAATGCCTCAGTTGACTTGAGTCCCCTATCAAATATTCAACTGTGTTTCTTCAGGACTTAAACAGAAGAATGCAGCAATCTAAGGGTAGAATGAAAATCTATAATATAATTATGTACTTAGTGGTTGTTATATCATGGTTCCCTGTAATCATGATTCTATAATGGCTGTGAAATTATGGGGCTGACAAGTACCTGTGTGTGTTCTGCTGCGCAGTACGTCAACAAGATTGAGACCATCTTTGACGACAAGCGAGGGAGAAAGAGAGTAAAGAACCAGGGAGTCTCAGTTCGAGGTAACACACACACACACACACACACACACACACACACACACACACACACACACACACACACACACACACACACACACACACACACACACACACACACACACACAGTAGACTGTCACAGATACCCAAATGTCACCCACACCAACACTTCAATAAGATTAAGTTGAGCCTCTTGGTGGAAATACCCAGCTTTTGATGGTACACACAAGGCCAGCTGCAGTAAGTGAAGCTGCTGATTATGAAACAAAGGCTGACTGTCTGCATCTGATTATGGTTCCTCATGTCTTTTCCATTCCTCTGCTTCTCCCTAATCTCTCATTTCTCTGATTCATATCAACAGAGGAGACCAGCGGGACAGAGAGCGACCCAGAAGACAACACCAAAGGTATCACCGTAGAGTTAATGTGTCTGTAATGTCCCTTTTTAAATTAAGTCTGTTGAAGTGTTGAAGTCCATATTCTTGTGAGGAGTGAGAAATCCTTATTTTATCCGTTAAACTTCCAAGTATAAACATGGGGCTTCATGAATTAACAAAAACTGCATAGCATCCCTGAAGAATTAATTAGCTACGGGGAAGTTATTATCAATCTTCAATGCCTGTTAATGCCAGCCATGCAACATTTTTTTGTATGATCAAGTGACTTCCAACCATACTTTCACCATAATGCTCCTGATTGTAGAGGATGGAGACATCAACGCTAGTGCTGAAACAATTGATTCATAGCAATTTATCAGAAATTCCTTGAAGTTCTTGCTGGATTTAGTTTTTCGAATAACAGGATCTGCTGAATTTCTTTGTTTCATAACATTATACAGTTGGGTTTTTAGACTGTTGTTTAGACAAAATAAGAAGTTAGAAGATGGTGACTTGTGATCTGGGAAATTGAGGACTTTTCTTCACTATCTAGTACATTTTTTAAGACTAGATGATTGGTTAAAGCAACACTTTCACATGGATTAAATTAAATTAAAACAACTAAGTATTCTTCTAAGTATTTGATATGGCATCAGTTGACAAAAATCACAGCTATCTGTCAGTCCCTGCTCTGATATATACATCTGGATAAACTCAATATTTCTGCGTCTTCTCATGCAAAATGATATGACGTGTGTTCAAGTTAATGCCGCTGGCCTGTTAATATTTCTAAATCCGTTTTGTTCGATCAGCACTTGAACATCGCTCAGTCGATGGTTTGATCGAGAGACTGAAGTAAAAGCACTTGGGCACCATGGTGCTTTGAGCTTAATTCTAAAGTAAGCATGCTATAATTATTGAAGTGAAAACTGTCAATGTTTTCTTGGAAATACATATCAAGTTCACCATCTTAGTTAGGCGTGCTAACATTTGCTAATAATCACTGAACACCAAGTACAGCTGAGGCTGATAGAAATGTGATTGCTTTTAGCAGGTATTTGGTCATAAACCAAAGTATATCAGGGTATCAGCAAAGTTTTGATCTTCTGGGGAACCTCAGTGGGTACCAGATTTGATAGAAATTGCTCTAAGACAGTATTTATCATGATAGATCAGTCTGGACCAGTGTTGTCATTGCTAAAGTCAGGCTTGGTAACTGGTTCCTCTTGAGCCCCATCACAAAAGTTAAATACAAAGTAAAACAAAGGCACATCCAAACACATAATCTCAGGCTAATTAGAAATGTTGTTCAAAGTATAACTTTGAGAACTCTAATATTACCACTGCCTTGAGATACAGATTCTAAGTTATTCATGACCATTGTTTTTCACTTCACAAATACACGGCACGTTGATATTGAAAATGTCTCATATTGCTCTGATTTGCTGGGTGGGATACGTCCCAAGACAAGCATTATCATATAGTCTCACTGTGTGGCGTCCAGCAGGCTCCAGAAGATCAGTTTACATCCAGTCTACACTGAAACGGCGGCCAGGCTACCGCACCCTGGAGAGAGACCTGATCCAGCACCAGCAGCAGCAGCTCTTCCAGATCTTCGTGGTGGTGTCGCTGAGAAAAGGCTCCCCAGGAAACACTTACACCCCTGAAATCACACAGCAGTTCCCCAAAATGGTGAGAAGGAGCCTTTAACATGACCCCCACCCTTCTTCTGCTCAAAGAACATTAATGTGCTTTCGTCAAAGTTCTTTTAACTGAATAGCGAGCAGGACAATTTCATGTCCAAAATATAATCTTGTTTGGCAAAATTCAAGGAAGATGATTCTTATCTGACAAGATGAAGAATCCACTGAAGGGGAATTTCCAAGGTTTACACAAGGGTTTCATGTACTATGTTGTTGCTATTTGTTGTTTCATATGAGCTTTTCCTCATGTTATAGAGATTTTAAAATGTTGTCATGTTAAAACCTTGTAAAGAAAGGGGAAAAAAAAGGTTTTGTCTCAGGCACCTATATTTGATTTAGTTATGTAAAAATACTCACGATGAGTCATTCTTCATTTATTAAACAGAATATTTTTCCAATTGAATTAGATCATAATGCAATTAAATGATCACTGATTTCACCTGGGTCCCTCTGGAACCACTTCACAGAAGTCATTTGAAGAATCGTTGCTGTAACCGGAGTCTCTCTGTTTCAGTTTGAGAAGTCCTCCCGGCTCTCCAGAGAGGCTGAGGATCAGCTGAAAGTCATTCCCAAGTTTTGTTTCCCGGACTCGCAGGACTGGAAGCCCTCTGCACACATGCCAAGGTCAGCACATGCACTGCACTAATATTCTAATTGCATGCACAATGTATACAGACCTAACTGCATCCCGTAGGCCATGAAAATGACATAATGGAAACATGACACTGTGATTTTTATTCCTCTTCCATTAATTTCCTTTGTGTGTGTTTTTTTTTTGTTTTGTTTTCATCATACACACCTTTCATTTGTTTTAACAATAATATTGTCCATGTTTTCATGTATTTTCAGTATTTATTATTATATTATCTACTTTTCTAGCAGCCTAATTGTCAGTTCTGTTTATTTTCCCTATTTCTTTTCCTATTTATATCAGTAGCTGTAACCCATAATAATGGGTGCTTGATAATAAAGTTTCAACTGATTTAATTAAATCTCTGCGTGCTAAGGGGAAATGGCATGGTTCAGTGTTGGAATGTGAGTTACAACTGCCTGTCTTTGAAACACTTATCTTTGATAGTACAAATAAACAGAGGACATACTTACCTGTCTATTTACATAGTTTCTGCTCTGCATTTAAATCTTTGTAGACTAAATAGTCGTGCCTCTAATCAGCTGCAGTGTTTATATAGATTTGTTGTTATAATGAAATAATTCCCTAAACAGTTCTTTTTTTTCAGTTTCTATACAAGCAATTATGGACATTTCACAATTATGGTTACTTGTTTTTAGGCAGTGAAAAGTCAAATTAAGTAAATTTCGTCTCCTGTGTTCTGATGTGGTGTTTACAGTGAGACCTTCTCCTTCGTCCTGACCGGAGAGGACGGCAGCCGCTGGTTTTGTTACTGCCGTAAAATCTTGGTGAGTGTGGATGTTAATCATTAACTCAAGCGCATTATGTGTTTGTGTGTCTGCGTGTAGGATGACATGGGAGCAGGCCATGTGCTTACTCAACATCTCTGAGGGGATGTGAATCACTACATGTGAATCACAGACCATAAACCACGTCCGAATCAATGACAGAGCGCAAGAAGAATTTCATAATTTCCCCCTTTCCCTTGCCTCTCAAGGAGAGCTGCTGTGAGGTCTCTTTAAGACACTGAAATTGTGTGGTATATCTGCCTTTTCTGTTTCACTTGTGTTTATTATTGTAAACATGCTGTGGTTATCTTGTTATGCACTCTTTAACTCTGTTCTGTTGAGTTTATTGTGTTTTGTTGGTAGATAAGCTCACCATTGCTATCATTAACATGTCTGGAGTTTAGACTTCAGATTCTTGATTCGATTTTTTCTGGTGTGGATCAATACATAAACTCTTGATGATGTAGCCCTATATTCTTGAATGTTCATATTTGACATTTATGACATGAGTGTGTATGTGTCTTTTAGCCCAGTGGAAAGGGGAAGAGGCTTCCTGAGGTGCACTGTATTGTCAGCAAACTGGGCTGTTTCAACCTGTTTGCAAAGGTAAGGCAGCTATACAATGCGTCTGCTCCGTTGTTTCTGCCGATAGGAGCCTTTTGTAGGGAGATGAAAGAAGCTGGATTTGCTAAAGTTCAGTGTTAATCCCCTTGAAGTGTGTCGAAGCTGCTCCCTTCAAACTCCTCGTATGCATTAGGATGGAATGAGGTTATGCTGGAAGATAATCCTGAGCAATCCCTGGGTGTGTTTTCCAAAAAAGAAAATGTATGCATGCAGCTGTGTCCCACCCTTTTTTTTCAGTTGAAATTTACAAACAGTAAGCGTGAATGTGGCCAGGAGGAAAACATAATTTACGTGCAGAGCTCTATCTTGCCTCTGTTGAATTGTTTAATCAACACTAGTTCCTTCAGGACACACTGATTCGTCTGGCTCTGTCGCTGCAGATTTTGGAGGAGGTGGAGAGGCGCAGGGAAATTTCCCCAGCGCTGGTTTACCCCTTTATGCGTAGCGTGATGGAGGCCCCGTTTCCAGCCCCTGGACGCACAGTCACTGTGAAGAGCTTCCTCCCCGGCTCTGGGAATGAGGTAACCCTGAAACCCGAAGAGGAAATGTTAATTAGTAGTTTTTGTTCCTCTAACCACTCCTTTCTGCAGGCTGGGAATGACTCAGAATGGGAGGTTATCAGTATAAACAAAAGGGGAAGCTATTTCAGCTTTCAAGGGTTCATGTTGGGACAACTAAATATATTCCAACGGGCAACAATGATCAGTTCAGTTGTTACCGTTTAGATTCAAAAATAGTGAAGTAACAATGTTTTTCATGCAAACTAAGAGGAACTGCTGCACTTTCTACCATTTCAGCTGTTAGATGGCTACCAAAATCCAACCTATGTTTCTACAATAACTTAACTCCATCCTCCATCAGTCTGTTATCTCTTTTCATTTCTGTATTTAACCTTTATTTTACCAGCAATATTCATAGCATTTATATGGATGTATTTAAGAGTCTATCCGTGCTTAACATACAGGCTCCAGGTATTCACCGCACAATCGTTGTGGAAGAACAAGTGTTAACAAGTTTTAACTCTGTATTTACACATCACCTGACTCCATGTGCTCTTGTTGCTTTTTCAGGTACTGACTTTGTGTCGACCAGTGGACTCCCGGCTGGAGCACGTGGACTTTGACAGTTTGCTGCAGTGTCTCAGTGTCGGTAAACTCCTGCAGGTGTTTGCCTCCATTCTGCTTGAGAGGAGGGTCATCTTAGTCGCGGATAAACTCAGGTACTGCTGAGGGAACACCGAGCACCTCGAGGCCACTTAACCATCAGTATAAAGTTGATACAGCAGCAATTCAAAAATATTGAGATGGGTAATTCTAGCGATTCAACTCCCTCTTGGTGTCTGCCAGCTGGGGTTGATAACATCACGCAGACTCCGGGGCCAGTGTCATTTATCTGTGTGTACCTTGGCCTCAATGCTAAGCTATGGCAGGGTGCCAGTGGCGAGTCTTGTCAGGTTTATTTGTATAGCTCAATATCACTTGCAGTGTCTCAGTTGGCTCTGCAGGACCACAGCAGTTACCGAATAAGGCATCTGAGAGCAACTGTAAATAACAGATACCACACATGTTGAGCAATCATAAGATGAATATAAAGACTAAACAAAAAATCATAAACCAAAAATATATATCAGACTTGAATAATGTAAAATAACTGCCACATATCCAAAAGTTACTGGCTGATGCTGATAACCAGCTAATATCAACTTGACAGTATTCAGATGAACAACATGATAAACTGCTCTTATTAAGCAAGACCTGTGTTTTTGTTTGTAGGGTCTAAAGCCGTAACAGGGGGTGGGTGCGTGTGTCCCAGCTGCATGATTTATAAGGTGATCAAGTAAAATAGAATGATCACTAATGTCAAACGCTGTCCTTAAATTGAGAATTAAAAGTTTCAGATGGAGTCAGCAGCATGACAAGGCAGTCTCTGTGTTACAAAGTAGTTTAAAACCAACTAAAAAGGTTATTAGAAATACAATTAACCAGCAGCTGATTGGATATAAAATGTTAAAGGAGTTTGTGGAGGAAATGTAGATAAGAAATTGGGTTAAAGTTCTTAAAAATAATCAGGATTTAGAGTTGGCTTTTTGCTGAAGCACAGTTTGGAACTCGAAGACACACAACGTGCCTGAGAAAAATGATGAATGACTCGTCACTTTTTAAATCCAGAAGATAATAGGGAGTGGTTACAAAATGAGTCTGCTTTGGAAAGAGTGCTGAGCTAGGCAGAGTGTTTCCCCAAGATGAGAAGAATTTCGTCCTGGAAATTGACCAATCAGGAGGAAGTGGAGGAGGTATTTCACAGCATGTAAGCAACTGACTGTAAAGGGAGGGGTGTCATCAGAAATATTAGTATTAAATACTGCACAATGAGTAGCATAGCATAGATCAGCTGCATCTTGAGAGAATTCTTTGATACAACTACTGTATGCTGAAAGATCTTAAAGTCACTTTGAAAATCACTTGGAAAATAATTGTGATCATGCTGTGATTGAAATCTTGTGTCATGTGATCTGTTTCTCTCTCTCTCTACTCCCTGTTCACCGCAGTGTGTTGTCTCGGTGTAGCCATGCAGTGCTGGCGCTGCTCTACCCCTTCACCTGGCAGCATACCTTCGTGCCTGTGCTACCAGCCAGCATGCTGGACATCAGCTGCTCCCCCACCCCGTTCCTCATCGGAGTGCTGACACCCTGCCTGCCAGAGGTGCTGGAGCTGCCCATCGAGGAGGTCAGACGCACTTCTGTTTGGAAATCGTTGTCCAAATTTGAAGTCTTAATAGGCCGGTCGGCTTGTGCAGTTGTTTTGTGCTAACTTCTGTCTGTTTATTCACTGCGTGTTATGAAATCCAGAATCAGTACAATACAGAGTAGCTTCCAGTGTGTGTGCGTGTGTGTGTAGAGAAACACCCAGAGGAGACTCACCTCTCCTCTTTATATCTGTTGTTGTGAAATCGAGCCCTCTGTAACTGTCATTCTTTCCTCTCCCTGTCTTTCCAGGTGCTCATAGTGGATCTGTGTGCAGACAAGTTTGTCATTCAGGTGTGTACATAGCAGTGTGTAGAGGGAATGATAGGTGTGGTCCCAGTGGGAAGGATGGGTTTGCCTACACTTGTCCCTCGCTGGCATGCGGAATGTTTTGAGGGTGACAGAAGTGTTTTGTTTACACCCATGAGTCATCACTCAATGTCTGTTCAATTCAACATAGACTTGTTTTTGTTTTTTTATTGTTTGTCTTAATTTGACATTTCATTTAGTGAGCTTAATCTTCAGGCACTGTCTCTTTCCCCATTTACTAATACAAGCTAATGTAGGGAAGAGTGGCTGACTTGCCACTTCAACATTAGCTGTCAGTTATACAACGCGCTCATTTCAATATTGTAGCTTTCCTTCTCAGCGTGTATCCTAAAAAGGTTTGAATGAAGGGCTGAAGAACCTTTGACATACACGCTGTGGTCTGTGGGTATGCTTTTCAGACAGATGATACATTTTCTCTGTTCGTCTGGCTCTGAAGTCAAGCTTACAGACTGCCTCTAGTGACACTGTGCCAGATAGTTTCGATGTATGTTGAAAATGACATCATGTGACCGCTGTTGACCTTTGCTGTGGTGTGTGACAGCTGGGCGATGAAGACTGCATCCTGCCCAGTAAACTGCAGGCGGCTCTGCAGCAGATCCTGGGGGAGAGGGAAGATATTCTGAGGCAGGAGAATGGAGACAGATGTGAAGGTTGGTCTAACAGACACCACATGTGTCAAACAAGATGCTGTATGTCAGTCAGGTATTTCAGCGTCCTGTGTTGCTGATTATAGCCGTTAGAGTTGTTTTATCATCACTCGCTCAGGTTCTTTTTTTTTTTCTCTAGTTCATGGGTAATAGCGAGATTGTGATACTACAGATGTGGCTGCAAAGTTTTTATTTGTTTTGTGTAGTACATCAATCAATAAAGACAATTCAATATTACATCAGTTATCTAAGCTAAAGCCTTTAACATTCACATTTGAAATATATCTGTTCTAATAAATCGACAGTAGATTTCACCTGTTTTTTTTTTTTTTTTAGATAACAGAGTTATTGACCAGTTTGTCTTCATCCAAATCTTGACTTGTCCAGGTCAGCAGGCTGACCTGAGCTCTCTGGTGTCGGAGGGTTTCGTACGGTTCTTCGTGGAGCTGGTGGGTCACTATCCTTTCCACATGGTCGAGTCTTCCAACGGGAGCAGGGAGCTCCAGCGCGACAGCTTCCGTAAGTCTCACCCCTCCCGCGGAGTCCGCCAGTTCCTGCAGCTGTTCATGGACACTCAGATGTTTGCCGGCTTCATTCAGGACAAAGAGCTGCGCAAGGGAGGAGGAAGAGGTAATGGTGATGTTTGTTTTTCCATGACTTTGGGAGACCACTAATTGCTTTATCTAATAGGAACAAGAGCTGCAGTGATTAATCCATTAGTGCAGTGATGAGAGAGAGAGAAAGATGCAAATAAAGTTTATGCATACAACAAAAGCAAAAGAGGAATCTCAATCTTTGTCCATCCTGATTTACAGTCAGCGTGCGTGTGAAATCAGTGCTGGAAGTTTGAAGAGTAGCGTGGATGCACATTTGATGTTTGTGAATAACACATTAAATATCAAACAACCAGATGTCTCCACATAATAATTAGTTAAACGGATAAATGCTACTGTGTAATTCAATCATATTACACCAGACATATGACCTGAATTAAATGAGTCACATCACGCACTGACCTAAAAGCAGAGCATTTGAAAAACAGGAATGAGATAATTGTCTGCATTAAAATACCAGAGAAATGAACCATGTTCCATGTAAAGACAATGAAAACTCTGAGCTGAAGATTTTACGCTGACGCTAACCGCACATATTCTGTCACGATCATTCAACATTTCCAACTTTCTCCCAGGTCTCTTTGAGGCCCGAGTGGCCGAGTATATGGATTCATATCCTGAGGCGGAGCCGAGTGGCGTGAACAAGTTTCTTAAAGGACTGGGTAAGAGTTACTCTGTCATCCAATGTTCACTTTCAAAGGTTCATTTTCTACATTTTCTAATGGTTTTTCCTTTTTTTTCCCCCTTCCTTTCTTTTGTTTTTAGGAAGCAAGATGAAGCTCCTACAAATTAAGTGAAAAGAGACCAAGACTTCAAAATGAAAGACTTTGTGGTTGAAAACACTTGCTGCTGCTGGTGGCCCGTCTGAGGACATGAATGTGGATGAGAGTGTTGATGTGAATGGGACAGTGAAGAGTTTGGATATGAGAGGACCAGGCTCATCTCATGGCTGCAGTATGTATGCATATCTGACAGCGGTGCACTTCTTGGACGAAAACTGGAAATGGTTGTTATATTTCTGTTCTATTTCTTGTTTCATGAAGCCACAAAATGCCTTCCAGCTTCGTAACCTCAGTTATCAACCTGAATGCGTGTGGTTGGAACCACTTTCTCTTTGATTTTGAAACAGAGAGAAATTTTCACAATAGGATTCAGCTCTAGTGCCGTGGTTAATGCAACTTTGATGCAACATTTCAATCCTCTATAATACTTAACTGAAAATAAAGCGAATGGTTCCAACCTGAAGCATGTTTATGAATCCTAATGTATAATACAGTTACCCATGTTCCATTCCCTTCAGCACAAGTTTATTTGTTTGAATTTCCTATTAAGTAGAGGTTTGTTAACTCTGATCAGAATATTTCAGTGTGTTTAGACTCCAGGTTAAACCTCATCAATCAAATAGAGTATTTACATTTTGTCTGTGTTTACTCCTGTCCTTTACTCTCTTCTTGTAAACTGGACTTGTAAATATTATTTTTTACATTTTGCACAATGTTGAGAACCAGTGTACAGTATTTTTGTATTAAGACATGTGTCCACTATACTTTTTAATTAAATGGGTTCCTAAGGACAGTATTCAAACGTGTGTCTATGACATTTTATAACGGAAATGCCTTGAAACTTGGCTGTACAGTAATCTTGCATTATTATAACAACACTTTGTATGACACATTTGTATTGGGTGCCATATAAGTGAAACCTATATAATTTAAAAGTGCATAGTGTTTTATAGTATAGACAATATGGTCTGACAGGGTCTGGACCAATGATTATGATCATTTCTGTTTCAGGAGGATTAGGATTAGATAGGAAAGGATATAGTTGTCCATATGAACATTGAAACGCTCTCTTCCCATTCACACTGGTTGTTAAAGGAAAAGTTCACCCCAAAATGAAAATCTTGTCATCCACTCACCATCATGCTAATTGAAAGTCGAAAGAAGTTTTACAGTCCACAAAATATTTCTGGAGATTCGAAACAAAACAATGTTGCAGCATTCTCTTAAAGAAACTCAAGTAGACGGGGACTTGTTCTAATATATACTCTATACTCTATACAGCTCATCCAGCGTGAGCAGAGTCTCTGGAAGCCCCGAGATCCCAAATAGATTTGAAAAGGCGTTATTTACACCCTCGACGTGCGCTCAGGCTTATGCACCCACTTCAGACGGGGTGTGCGCTAATGCTTTTAGCTCAGCAGCTTCGGTGAGGATTTCAGCTTCAAAAGGGTGTAAATAAGTTCAAATCAATTTGGGATCTCTGGGTTCCAGAGACCTGAATTTTGCCCGATGAGCTTTTTGGAGCCATGTAATGGCTCTTTTGATCGTTTGATCTCTGTTGATTTTTTGAAGTGCCCGTCCACTTCAGTTGTTCAGGAGGATGCTGCAATGCAATGTTGCAGAGAAACAGGACTGTGGATCTCATTCATCATCACTGCTGTATGTATTTCCATGCCTATTTATAGAAATAAAAGCCTGCTCACATGTATAACATCTGAAAAAAAAAAAATCCTTGTTTTAATCAAACCAAATTTTAACCAGGATTGTCCCAGCTCCTTCACATACATATTTGATCTCACTGCCATTTTTAAAGTGACTTTAGTCTGTATGTGTTTTGATGATGATCAGACAGTGGTTTGATCCAACAATCAGAGGAACATCCTTATTGTATTTTCAGCATTATTTCAATTTTGCAATGTAGGGCTGCAATGTGTCCTGAGGGAAATGCATAATATATATGCAGTGAGTATATATTACACTATTACAGGCAAGTAAAAATGTTTGTGTTATTTTGTACTGTTGTTAATTTTGCTCTTTTTTTAAAGTCACCTGCAATGAAACTTGCTGGGTTTCTGTTAAGTTTGCCATCATCCTTTCCCACGCTGCTTTTTAAAAACCTCCAGGTCGGGTGCATTAAGGTCACTGCATTGCAAATTCTTATGCAAAGACGTGTTTAACATGTACCCATGATGTCTCACCTCACTCACCGTTTCTGCTTGGGGTCTGACACAAAAAACAAAAAAAACAAAACACATTCATAAAATTTGCATTAAAATAGTATCTGTGCAGAGGAGTCCGCCCCCCAGAGGGCTGCTGTGTTGACTCACCATGACAGAGGAGGGAGGATCCTGGCAGAACAGGTTCTTCGTTAAAACACACTTGTGTTGCCAGGCTCCGAGCCTCTCACTTCCTCTATACAGATCCCCACTCCGAGCATGGCCAGCTGGAGCTCTTTGATTGGTGGAGTGTGTTGTAATGGTGCACACCAGCAAGCCCAGTTCTTATTTTTATGAAGTGTCATTTTATGGCATATAAATGGCAACAAGGCACAGTCAGACAGGTATGTCCCCACCATGACCACATGGGGGCGCTGTCTCCACACGCTTCCACTGACAGAGAAGGACCAGCAGAGTTGCATTTTCAATCCACTGCACAACAATAACTTTATTGTTCTGACGCCATCAACATCTCAGATATATAATATGGTGTTTTTACCCACCATTATGCCTCAGTGCAACAGAAATATTGACTGTATTCACTGATGGAAGTTAGTCAATGGTTCAACCGTCAGAGGGAGGAAGAGGATTATTTAACCTTTAATTACAAAGTTTGACTTCACGTGTTCAGCACTACAGCTGAATCAGATGACAGTGTACAGTGTGAACTCGGGGTGCACTGCACTGAATCACACATTAATGTGAGCTGTGGTTTGTCAGGCTCCGCTTAAAAGGATACTTCCACCACTTAAAATATTCCTCAATATTCACACTATTTGCTTCTGTATGTGTAATGTTGCGTCACATTCAACCATTTCCAGCTGATTCATGAAAATATTGCCCTATTTAAAAAAAAAAAAAAAAAAGACATTCGCCTATAACTGATCACATCTTCACCAGGAGCCGACGGGCTATTTTTTGCTGAGAGCAACCGACGGACAGGGAAATACTGAGAAATGCAGCGTTGGTTTTGGTCTCTGACAGGATTTGTGGGCAGTAATACAAATCTAGAACATCACCACGCTGTCACTGATGCAAATGTACACACATTTCCTGTCTGCCAAAGATGTACTCTTAAGAGACCGTTTCATTTCACTCGCCTTGATAAATGACCGGAGCCCACCATTAGGAGAGATTTGATAAATTACACACGTCCTGCTGATGGACTCGAAGCGACTCAATTCAAGGCTAATACATCAACAAACAGGTTGCAGGAATTATTTTCACAATAAATTCTACAGAATTTTTTTTTTTTTAAAAAGCTACAGTTTCAACGCTGATGTCCCGCAGTGGTGGAAATGAACTAAGTTCCTTTTTTAAAATGTTCTGTACAAACACGATGTACTTGAGTAATTCCATTTCATGCTACTTCATACTTTATGCTTCACTATAACTCAGAGGCAGATATTGTACTTTTTACTCCACTACATTTGTCTGACAGCTTCAGTTTTCTACAGACTAAGAAGAAAGAAACAGTCCCTCGCTCCGACGCACCTGACTGAAACGATCAGCTCGTCATCCAGCTCTCCTGACGCCTGACAACGGCCCATTCATTTGACTCAGGAAGTACCAAACGGTGTGTTAAGGGGATAAAATCAGCACAATCATAATCGTCCGCAGCAGTAAAATGCAACACACCCATTAACGCAGCAGTGATGTTAATTTAAAAACATCACATAGAGTGCAACACTGCAGGTGGGGGAACTTTATTCCAATTTTCAATGAGTACTTTTACTTTTAAAACATAAAAAACATTTTGGGATTTTTTTTTTTTTTTTTTACTTAAGTATAGCATCTGAATACTCCCTCCAACACTGAGCTTCTGCATGACAACTTTCCCTGCATTCCAGTACCCATACTACCACACTGTTTAGCATGCCAGATAAAGATTCAGTATGTCCCGGTACGAGGTATGTGAAATACAGCATGCCAAGAATACCAGGGTGTCCTTTTAACATCTGGTTGCATTTTTTCAGTACGCAAACCAAATGTGGTGTTCTGGCTATTCTGACCCACAGTCCTCTGTAAGGTACGTAGCATGCGTCACCGCAAGAAGGTCAAAGTTCAAGGCCCACTGCCATGAAGAAGTAGCGTGTCCCGAGTGTATGCATGCTGCCCGCAACATTATGTAAGGAGCAGATGCAGTGTATTCCAAAAGAAAGAAGGAAAAGTGTGTAAGAGATTTGCTCTCATGTAATGTTCACATACTTGTGTCAGAAACGAGCACTGTTACGTTCACAGTGTGCACCTGGACTGACTGTCACAGTCTGATATGATATTCAGCCTTGACAAGGCCCAAAGCCGTGACGCGTTACCTCTTACTCACAGAGAATTACTTGCTGCTTCATCCGTGCTACACCGTCAAAATGTTTTTAAGCCTGGCATTTGTGATGCTCATTCAAAGTTGTCCAAGGTAACCAACTTTTACTGTTAACTAAATATGGTTTTTATTGGCTTTTGTCAGATTCGCACTTTTACTCAAGGATCTGAGTAATTCTTCCACTTCCATTCATGGAACTACTTTCCTGAGTCATGCAAAACATTTACAAGAGCATGACCATCCAAACATGAGAAATACAAGCTACTGGACTGAAAATACATATCAAGAACAGAAAAAAAATAGAGCCTACACACTAGATGATATTCCCATTTCATTAAAAGTCACATGGTGGTATGCCGATAAAAGTTCCTGGGAGTAGAATATTTGTATGGGTTACATTCCTGAATCAAACATTGCTTTATCACTTGCTGGCGAGCCACAGTGTTGCTGCCAGGCCTGTCAGCAGCTGTGGTGAAAGGCCTCAAAGCCTTCTGAAACTGATTTTGAACAACTGTTCTAGTGGACCCTGGTACAAGGACAGCAGAGTCTCAAAATAAAAGAGCTCTTGAGAGGAAAATGCAATTCATTGGTCCGTTCTCAGTCCATTGAGCTGAATTCAGGTTTCTTTTGTGCAGTCACGCAAACAGATAGAATAAAGTAACCAATCACGACTGCAATAAGGCAAACTATCGATAACTAACACAGAAATATGATCAAATGTGCATCAACTGAAGCAGAATTCAAACAACGCAGCAAAATAGAAGGAAAAACTTACATTGTCAGCGACACATGAAGGAGCCAACACACATGAACTGAAACCTTGTTCCCTCAGAGCACACCTGAACTCACCTGACGTCTGATGAGGGGGAGTCTCGGGCTCACTGAGAGCAGTTCTCCCTGAGCGGCGCAGCTTGAATTCACAGCAGAGCTCGGCATGAGCAGACGCCCACATACAGGACAGAACAGCACAGCACAGTATATCAGCAGGTCACTCACTGTGGGCTGTGCCGACCGGGGGCCTGATGGCTGGATCTCGATGCAGGTTTAAGGTCAGCCAGACACACAGCCAGTGCAGAGGGCTTTACAAGCTGAACAACATGTTCTCGAATAAGGAAAAACTCAACCTCGCGTGCCCGGAGGTAGCAGCAGAGGAGGCGCGATGTGGTTCAGAGGAACGTGATGTTACAGGAAGGAGACGACGTACAGAACTTGTTATGAGTTAGTATCGATCATCGGAAGTTAAAGAGTCTCAGGCAAAATTGTCCAAGTGAGAACGATCTGATCTACCTTTTGTTTAGATCCTCCAGTTTTGTGTTCAGTCTTTGGCTCATTCTTGTATCATTTTTGTTTTATTGCTTTTTGTGCATCTGCTCTTGAAAAAAAAGTGCAACTCTGTTTTTGGTGCAGCAGCAAAATCACAGGATGTAGAATAAAACCAATAAAAACAAAACAAGTGCCTCGTGCACAAACTTTAAAAAAATAATTAAAACAATGGGATCATTACTGCTGCTGCAGATCCTTCTGATAGCGGCTGAAGGGCTGGATTACTGTTTAGTTTTTCTCTATTGACCTCGAACACATTCCTCCCACTGTCTTTGCACTGTGTCACCCTGTGGTCTTACTCACCGGGGCACAGTGCACGGATGTACTTGTGCGACTGTGTGTTTTCTGGGAACACAATATCAAAGGATAAAATAAAGGTATCCGACTAAGATTTTAAGACCGGGTTTTAACATTAGGTTGGCCACCTGAAATGAAAAATTCAACACCAGATGAAAAATCGCTCATTACCGACTCATCCTCATGTGGATAGAGCATAAGGGGAAGTTTTCTAATCCACATAATATTTTGTCGCAGCGTTCTCCTAAACAGCGGAGGTAGAAGGGGACTTGTTAGATAAAATGGCTCCATACAGCTCATCCGGTATAATCCCAAGTCTCCCCAAATATATTATTTTCAGCGTTGAAACCTGACCTCCCACCTGCATGAGGATGAGATGAGACTGGCTGCTTTTCATTTTTGGGTGAGCCTATCCTTTGAGGCCTCATCATCATCACTTTGCAACGAGCTTTACTCTCGCATATCTCACGCCGTTTAGAAATGAATCAAATGACCACAGGCTAACAATTCTCTAAACCTGGGGCCGCCATGGGCCATCAGGGGCCGTCAGGGTGGGGGTGGGGGTTCCCCACTTAGCCCAGTTTTCAGCCTCGGGAGTGATAATCTCTTTCAACATTAATCTCCATGTCTACTTGTTCACATGAGTTCACATTTTCCACATCTTGTCTTAAGACAATACTCAGGTGCCCATATTTACATTGGAGCAATGGTCTCTGTAAACCTTCTTTCCATACTTGGTTCCCTGCAAAAAAAAAATCCATTCTGAACTTTACTCAAAGCCGATACAAGGCTTTACCAGTCCGACAAAACAAAATCAAGTGGATATTTTTCTATTCATTTCCTATTTGTATCCACTTTCCCTGTGTTTCCCTGGGCAGTGTTTACATAAAGAGCCGCAGTGGAAGAAGAATGAGCCTGTCGAAGCCTCATATGTAGGTGGGCATCTCCTCCGCTGGAGTCGTGTTAAGGAAGGATTCCCTCGCAGCCTCTGTGAACAGAAGAACAGATCAGGATGACCAGTAATGGTATCGGTTGAGACAGACTTGAAAAAAATGTGAACCTGTCCTTGAACAGTTTTCACAAGCCTGTTATGGAACAATTTTCCCTGTCTCGTGAATTCGTGAGAGGGTGTGTGTGTGTGTGTGTGACTGTAACTGGTATTTTTTTTTTTTTTTACAACAGGCCGTCATTTTCCGAGAGTCACTTGCCTCTTATGGATAAAACAATGCCAGCTTGAATATAACCATAAAAGCCACATGTTGTCAGTGACGGTCACTGTTTTGAGAAATGATCAGGTTGGAGCAGGAATACTCCTCTAACCTGATATTTGCCATCGAAAGCTACTCTTGGAATTGTGATAACCTCTTGGAAACATGAATGATTTGAGGTCACGTTACATGACTTACCTCTGGATGCAATTTCCTCCGAAAAACCACGCATATGGGTAAATGTTTTTCACATCCCTTAATGATAATGTGACCGTGATAAGAAGCACTGGGAATAACAGGCGCGTTTACTTCCCTCTTCCTCCGTACATGACACAGAGAGTTTCCACAGTCAGGGCCACGGGGCCAAAGATGATTAGAAGAACGTGACTGTTTTGCGGTAAAGCTATAAAGATAAGTTGATAACCCAGTCTGGGTTACAGTAAAACCATAAAATAGGTCCTCGTAAGATTGTAAATCAATTTTCCTTGTGTTTACCTGCTTTGTTTTGAAGTCCTTTTGAACCGTACCTGCCAGGCCCAGATATGACCTCTGTCTCCTGTTGACTACGAGAAGGCCGGCTAGACCCAACACCGTATAAACTGTCTGACGTGTTTGTGGTACAATTTACCAGCATTCAGATTTATTGCAGTGTACATCTCACGTGAAGAGGCTCAAATACAATATGCAAATAAGGGATTACACATGTTTTCGCTAACATGCATTCCAGCCCTCCCCATATTACCTTAGCCCATACTGGGTATAAGCTATTTATTTATGTAGTTATTATTCGATGGTGACCTTGAAGAGAGGACACAGGATGGGGAGTGTAGGCGTGCTTGCTCCAGGAATCCATTCCAACAATTTAATACAGTAATTCGCAGTAACACACGCTGCCAAGGGTTTTCACGTTGGAAAAAAGCACCCTGAGGTGTCTGGGGTCTTCGTCACCGTCCCAGAAACCATAAGCTAACTAGCTAGCTACTGTAGAACAACACAACTAGCTTTAGTGTTCTTTTGTTATTTCAGCAGCAAGGATGGACAAAGAAAATCTGGAGGGACACCGGCCATACAACAACATGTGATAACCTATTAGCTACTGTTAGCATGCAACCACTTCCTAGCTAACATCACTGTTTGATCGCGTCCAGGGTGTTTCATTTACAGGCTCATATACGTTTTTTCAAGATGTGCGTTTATATTCTAGCATTTTATTGATGCCTTTCCTATCACACGGTGTAACACAATCAAAAACTAATGTAAGCCAGGAAGTGGTCATATGCTAACGTTAGCTGTTGTCTAACATTAGCGAAGGGGCCACCAAATATGTTGTTTTATGTTGAAATACTGCCCGTTGTCCTTCCAGTTTTCTCCTTTCCATTGTGTTGACATAAGCTGATCAATCGGGATGCAGTGAAATGGAAACAGTCTGTCGGATTCCCGACATTTATACAACTTGGAACACAACAGTATGGCGTTACAGCTTCACACCCCGAGCGCTTTGTCGCAGGAAAATGGCTGCCATGGGAGTGTTTTTTATTATATCACATTTTCATGGCGTGGCACATTATTGGGATGTACATTTACACATCCTATATAAAATCAGTGTGAACAATTAGGTCATTTAGGTACTAATGTGATGCTGCATATATATCATCTACTGAAAAGTAAATACTAACTGAAACTTAATATCTGAAACAATAACGCAATAATGCATTTGACTTATTCTTCTCCGTTAATACTTATTTGAAATCTGCAACAAATTAACCTAGTTTCAATGCCTAAAGTCACAATATACTACAGCGATGATTTTACTGCTCCAAGTCCCCTCCCCAGTAAATGAAAAGGGCAAGTTTAAGGCTTCACGGAGGTTAACCTCTTGGTCACCGTGAAGCCTTAAACTTGCCCTTTTCATTTACCCCCACCACATCACAGCATGTCCTTATTTCACCTCTAGCTGGGGACCTCATGTCATTCACCTTTCCCTCTTTAGGCTCACACCACCTGTCAAATTCTTTAGTTTTTCGCAATATGATACCATGTCAAGTTTCAGACTTAGTGTTACCCTCATGACCAATTTTTTTTTTTTTTTTTTTTTTATGAACCATTCCTCTCATGCCACATCACCTTACGCCTATACAGAAGAAATATGAAACTGTCGTGATAATTCGCTGAGGACATTTACATCATGTTCCTGAGACAATGAACATTTTGACTTTGACTTAACATTTTCTGCCCCTTATAGGAAATCGTCTATAATCTAGTAAATGTGCCACCTTTCTGCACAGATGGTAGAAAACGGTTAGTCTGCTTCTCATGACCCTTGCTCACAAGATGCATCCCTATGGGTTTAGCCACTCTCCAGCTACAGCCCTGACCTAAGGGTAAACGCATTTGTTATATGTTTGTTAACGTCTCGCATTTACATAGCCAGAGGCTGCCAAAGGTCCCTTCAGGAGCGATGCAGTTCCTCCTAACCTGAGTGCCCCGCAATAATTATAAGCTCAGCCATTCACACTGATGGAACAGCCACTGGGAGCAAAGTAGGGTTCAATATCTCAAGGACACTGCTTGACATACTCTACCCGCCGCCCCCATTATAAACTGAACCTACAGCTAGCCATCCAACCTGGCTGTGTTCACAAGGAGGCACAGTGGCGCTAAATGCTAACATGCTGACATCACAACAGTGACACGCCGGTGCTTAGCAGGTAAAATGGTAACTGGGTCGACCCTCTTCTTTCAGTGTGTTAGCATGCTAATGTTAGCTTATTAGCACTAAACACAAAGTATAGCTGAGGCTGATGGGTCATTAGATTTGCAGGTATTTGGCCAAGTACTGGACAAATTAACCCTCATTTAAAGGTCCCATGTTATGAAAAACACGAAGATCAGTACAAAGCTTTGCTTCGACACTGACCCTTGTAAAAGGATCAGTCCCAACCATACCGGACCCAGCGACTGCACCCAAGCCAAGTATGGTGAAGTCAGTTGAAAATTGGCTAACTAGTTAGCTCTGCTTTGGTCCGCTACGCAATGGCGTTTGAAGCCAGTTTAATTAATAATATTACGATGGAGCTTGGCTGTCACGGTAAAAAGTCTGGAAACGTGCAGACTGGAGACAGAGAAGATGCGAACAGTGTCCAAGAATTTGGAGACTGTGTTGGAGACAAACACAGCTTTAGCCATTAGCCATTAGCCATACATGATTGTAATTCTAACAATTCATAGAACAGACTAACATTATTCAGACACACTAACCATTCAGAAATGTCCTGCTGCAGCCGCAGAGTCTGTACTTCTTCAGGAGCCTCTCTTTCTGGGTCCGATTCTGTGTCAAACTGGTATGGGTGGACGAAAGCATCTCCGCAAGCCATAGCGATACATACAGTATATACATCCACCATAACATTAGCATATGCTACCACAAGCTTAAGAGGCATCCTGTTCCTGAGAGGTGCATGTAGCAGGCAAGGCAGGACTTGACAGACAGAGCTCATTAGCATTTAAAGGTGCAGGCACAGAAACAGCCTGCTCTCAGCAGTGCTTACTTGAGCGACTTTTAGACAGCTGAAATTCACCATGGATGGGTTTGGGGCAATGCATATCAAATACAGTGTTGTTGGACAGCTGTGTGAGATTAATGAAAAACTGTATAATATGGGACCTTTAAAGACTCAGTTTTACTTCTGCTTTCTCTTAGAACTGATTAATTTACCCAAAATTAAAAAAAAATAAAATTAAAAAAAAAAAAACGACAGTCAAACGTTGGACTTGTTTTTTTTCTGTTTTGTTTTTACAGTCAGGAAGTCTCAGCAAGTTAATTCTTTTTATTTAAAAAGATGCACTCAGATGTTGCAGACGTCCATATGAATTATTGTCTAGACCTGACCTTTCTTGCAGCCATTTATTATAATGCCATCCTAAGCGTTAAAAACAAGCCTAATCCTTTTTTTTTTCCATTTACTGACCATGTAGACGTCCCCCCCCCAAAAAAAATGTCAGTAGTTATTAAAAGTGTAATTAATTGACACCGACACAGTCATCACCAAGCCAGTGTACACACGAGGCTGCCCGCAACGTAACACTGTTTGTTAACGTCAGACAATGGAGGAGTACCGATTTCTGCCTCGGGGACTCGGCAGCAGAGGTTCAAAATATTATTTGTGCTCGCTAGTGTTGGAGTAAATGTGGGCGGAGTGAAGGCACAGTCAACATTGTGTCATTTTATGACTTGCCTGCACACAACAGCTTCCCAGCCTCCCTGCTCACGTGTATCCCTCCCCAGCCTCAGCAGCAGCTTCACCCATCCGGCCGAAATAACTTACTGTCTCTTATTACATTTCATCCAGCCACCCACTAAATCTTTGACACATTTATAAGAGGTTCATGGGTTCCAGGCAGGGGAATAAAACTGCTTTTGATTGTATACCTTCTCCTTCCTCAAAGCACTCACAGCCCAACGCCCAATAAATGACTTTGCTGATATGATACAGCAGTATTTGTGTTTGGGTTACTAAATAACCGAGTCAGTTAGGCAGCTGTTATTGCAGAGACGCGCTACTGCTAATGGGCGCGGAGCCATTAGTCATTACCATAAAATCAAACGAGCAATCAAATAAAAAGTCTGGCACATTTCTTACAAGTCACCTTTATGAGCAGGGGCCTCTTCCTGGTGGATGTGCGTTTGTTATTTTGATGTTTATTTCCTGGAGTTGAACAAAGAAAAAAAAAAAGACAAAAGAATGAATGTTTCTTGTGAAACATTCGAGGAAAAAGCTCTGCTTCATTGTGATCTCATCACCTGAGAGCAAACATTGCACAGTCCATTCCAACACTGGCGACGTGCATCTTGGGAAAGTTTCCAAAAGCACACTTGCACCTAACCAAACGTCTCTGCTGGCTGCTGCTCGTGCTGATGCGCCCCACTGTCCGGCAAACAGGAAGTGGACCTGTCGCCATGGTAGGAAGATACTCCCGCATCGCCACCTGGCACCTTATCACTGACTAAATGGAAATGTGTCCTTTATATGCATTGGCCATCTTAAGCATACAGGCTCATGCAAAAGCTGTGCGGCTTTGTGTGTCTTTTGTGTTCGGTGTCCAACGCAGGGGGAGTAAAGCCGCATCAGCCAGTTTGCATTTAGTCATTCTGGAGGGGAACTTTTTTTCATTTTTTTTCATAAGAGAGCAGGCGTGAGATACAGTCGACCAGGAAAAGAGACGCAGCTGTCAGGAGAAGGATTTATTACCCTGTTTGTGTTTGTATATTGAGCTGTAGGTGAGGCATATTTGGTGGGGGGGGGGGAGATGTCAACATAGAAAGTGAGCGGGGGGAGCGTCGAGAAGCCGAGAATGTGTATTACCCTCCTTGAAGTCTTCCTGCCCCCCCCTTCCTCCACTCTCCACCTCCAGACACCACCTCAAGGCCGAAACACTGTCATTTGCATAAGGTGCTAAAAAGGGAGCTGACAGAGCAGGGCAGGTGATACCGGCCAACGGACACAGAGGAAGGAGGACCTAGAGCTGACACTGAAAGCTACTACACACCCACTGACTGACACACACACACACACACCTGTGACTCCTGTATCCAGACCAGTACAGAGGAGGACACTAGCCTGGGCAGAGGCACAATTAAAACCCAGAACTCCCTGCTGGCATCATAGGGGAGAGCTGACTTTGACTTCAGAAAAATGCATTTTCCAGTGCAAAAGGAGTGAGCTGAGCCGAGCCCGGCCCTGAGAGATAAAGAGGATCATCTGACATCTTCCTCAGTCAACAGGTAAACTGAACCTTTGCTCTAAATGTTACCTGAAAGCCTTTGTGCTTTTTTTTTTCTTGTTGTACCTGCTTGTGGCTTTAAAAGGCTTTAAAAAGAAAAACATTTGCATTTTCTTTTCAAGCGAGGACCATAAATATGAGCAGAATCCGGTAACACAAGCAGGTTTGTTAGCAGCGATGTAACGATTAACTAAAGTTTAATTAACTATACGTTTGCCAGTTATTAGTGACGTTTATTAGAAAGTATTACCCAGAGTCCTTTTGAGAACAGCAGTACTGTGAGTGAAAAGGCAGCCTACTGCTAAAACGAAACAATAAAAGCCCATCATAGACTACATTCAGTTACAAAATTGTGTTATTTCCTTAACTTTATTCAGTTGCAAACAAATTGGACAATGCAGGTGGGTTACATCCATTGCAAGGTGGAGGCAGGAAGCCCAGTAGCAGCTGCACCACCGACTAGTCACATTTCAGGAGTAGATCTCAGTAAATTCAGTTTAGATTCCCTCATTATGTTGTGTTTACACATGTGCTGTCTATACATGCTCAGTCAACAGCAGGTTCAGTTAAACTGTCTGCGGCAGCCCCCCTCTCCCACTCCTGCACTGGTTCAAACAGCGGGTGGATCGGGTTTCATTTACTTTTCAGGCTGAGAACAGGTCGGGCGGCATTTGCTTGGACGGCAGCTGAGCCGACACAAAGGGGCCGAGAAAAAAAAGACAACGACAGCATTTTTACATGAGGCTCGCAAACAGCGCCTTAATTTGACAAACAAAACAGGTCTTGTGACTGACGACCCGCGATCCGTCCTCAAGTGGGTCACTGGGACGTGAGGAGAACATGTGCTGCTGATAGAGAGGAGGGACCATAAATTGAAGCTTGAGGCAGATTACTGTACAAAGGCAATTAGGCAATTACATGCATGTGAGGTTCATATTTTTGGTTCAGCGACGACTTAGTCTGGGTTAATATATGACTCTGCTGCACACTCTGCGACCCCTGGGTTTGTCCCCATAGAGACCTCTATGGATTTCTTTTCCTCCACCTGGACTCTGTACAGTATCTTTTTTTTTCACCAGCTCTCCGGTGGCTACATGCGATGATTGCTGGGTCGTGACAAATGTCAAAAACGTGCTGTAACTGTCACACAGTTCAAGAGAACTGTAAAGTGAACGAACTGGATCAAGCTCAAGTTTGCTCACACAAGATAAACATCAGCCACCACAAACTACCCGTTATGCCGGAATTAAACCAGGCTGTAGCAGCAATACCCCTGAGTGTGTGGAAGGGTGCTTTTACTTGCTCGTGTATTCAACGGTTCATTTGTACAAGAAAATGTAATTATTTCCTTTTAAAACATACACAGTCTGCCTCAGTAGGTGCAAGGTGTAAGAAATTGTTGATCACCAGAGCGTAACCACTTGCTGCTGCTAACTGTAGTGGCCTTTAGCTCGTTAGCTCATTTAGCAGTGCAGTTGGCGGTTTGGACTGGGAGCTCAGGGACCAGTTAGCGTTTATGCTGCGTGCACAGGAGCTTGGACTGGGCCGTGGCTAGCTGGTTAGCATGCCGGCTTCAGTGCAACACACTGCAAAGGCACCACAGTGCTGAAACTGTTATTTCTTCACATTCTGTTGATGCTTTCAGCACTTTTTTTCAAACTGAACTTCTTACATATCGCCCCTTTAAGAGCCGGAAAATAGATCTGTTACCAAATTCAGTCCACACCAGATGACAAGGACACACTATCACGTCCTCCCACTTCACACTCAGTTCTGTCTGGAATGTGTGAAACATTGTCACAGGGTCAGGTTATGATGTAAACAGCATATTTTGGCACTTGCAAATATAGATAGGCAGGAATTTAGACTGTACTCCTTGCGGTCCCAACCAGCTGTTGCAATAAAAGCCTTTAAACAAAGAGAGAAGCTCAATGTGTTCAGCATCACGAGGAACACAGATCTGCTCCGGGGAGACACATTTAGATGTCACACAGGACAGGTTATAATATTACCTCTCTGTTTTTATCGCTGCACTCCAAAACAAAGGTCACGCAAAGTTGCTGTAAACAAATTCTGAACCTGATGATTTTATTATAACCGCAGGACCTGGTGTTTTATTGTCCACCACTCAAGCAATAATTAGGAGGGCATCAAAGCACAGCCTGAGGCCGCCGCCACAACTGCTTTCACCTCGCTGGCTTTCGACAATGCGAGCCTGTGAGGCCGTTCAGTTTTCGGCTGGTTGCTATTGACTTAGCACTCGTTCCACAGGTAACACAGCCCCAGGCTTCAGAAACGGTTTGTCTTTTTAAAGACATTAAGCCTGACCTCAACAGACGGCGAATGATGTGGAAGCATTTACTGATTAACTTAATCTGAGCCTTAATGCGTGTGAATGAACACTTTGCGTAAATAGTGGCTGAGCTAAAGCTGCCAATATGTAAGTGGACAAAAATGATAACAGAACAGTAGAAGAGAGCAAATGGTGGTGTCGGCTGCTGCCGGCGGTGCTTCAGTCCTGCCTGTTCTGATACATAACGACTTGATTTAAACAAACTGACCATCCAGATCGTCAAATCAAGTGAGTGGTGAGGGATTGACACCCCCGTTTATTATTCCAAATAATTGTAGACTTTTTCAAAGTCTGAACTCTTTCAAAATGAGAAATGAGCAAACATTTGAATGTCCGACAGATTTTTTAGTAAGCCTCGCCCTGTGACGCAGGTATTTGTCTTGCCAAGTTAGGCTTGGTAAAAAAGAGTTAAATATTACCTTTGTGTCAATGACCACACCCGATTCCAGAATTCCAATTTGAGCACCGGAGAAACCGAGTCTTGGCCGATGACTGGGGAGGGCTTTAAAACTGATAAGACAGGTGTAATTATACTCAAAAATGTGTCCTCATCCCACTAAGAGACGAGGGGCGAGAGTTGGCGGTGCAGGAATTTCAAGGGCAGATGGAGCGATTAGACGGAGAACAAGCGGGGACTTTGTGTGGATGGGGCAGTGCCGGGGCAGGACCAGCCCCGAGGGCACGGAGAGGAGGAACACCTGCGCTCCGGCCATCCTTCATCCTGAACACACACTGTCTCCTTCACATCAGGGGCCTTTAATACCTAACCCACGACGGCAGCAGGCAGGCCATTGGCATTAATATTCCTCTCATCCTAAAAAAAAAAAAATATGAGACGGTGGGACCAGACTCAAAAGAGAGCCGCAGTTTGGTCCTAAGCGCCTTGCAGACTTTCCAAACCTGGTCCAGGCAGCAGACACTGACCCAAAACCTGGTCTAATAGCTTCTATTCGCTTTGTGATATAGACCTACAGATTAGAACACATATGCTCAAAAAATCTAATCTACAAGGCAGCCTGATGACCAAAACAATCTTTCATCAGCTGCATGATGAGAAGGGCCCCAGGAACACCCTGTGCTAGCTGGTGCGCTGTGCATCAGCATGCTTTGCTATGCTTCATGCAAAACTTCCAAATACCAAACCCCTTTGAATACAGTGTGAGCCAGCTGTTGCATGCAGCTCCATGCAGCCACAGATGAGGTCTTGTTAAAACTACATGGATTAGATTGTTAAAATATTCTGGTGTTAGATAGTTTCAGGAGTTAGTTTGTCAGTTCCACTGTGGAGAAATGCTATCAGTCACCGCTGCCTGGCCCATGGGATGCTAGGTAGCAGTAGGGTTAGCTGGTTAGCACGCTAATGGCAGTAGATATCGCTGCAACACAATATGTAAATGTCATAACATCAAAACTGTTATTTCTTCACACTCCTTTGACAAGTTTAGTTTTTTTTCTTCAATGTTTTCAATTAAAATCTTATATATTGTACCATAAAAGCAAAAAAAAAAAAAAAAAGGTGTCTCCAGCCTTGAAGGGTTAAAAGAGTTGGGAATGTCAGTAGCTCGAAATAGCTGTCAAGATAACACCAAAATTCACCAAATATCGTCTGCTTAATCCTTCTTTATTTTCTCCACCTACATTGATATGAAACATGTGAGCAGATAAGTCCTGCAGAGTGCAGCGATGCATGCGAGACAATGTGTCCTTTATCATCAGTAACACTATGTTCCCCGAGACTGCAAGGACAATAAAGTTTAATCAACTCTGTGCTCAGGCCACAAGCAGCCCACTGTCACCATGTTTTACTTTTACAACGCCTCCATCATTTATTTGGCGTGCGACGCTCAGCAAACGGTGCTCGTTCACGACGGGGACACTGAGTCATCCGCTGGTCAGACACAACATCACAACATTACAACACCAAACTTTATCAACAGAGGCTCCAATTTTTGGTCAATAGAGGTTCTTAATTTACTTGAACATATCTTGGGCCTGAGCCTAGGATTAAAATGTCTTTAGGATTCGCAAATATTTCATAGTGTTCCCTTAAGAACACTGTGTCAATCTAAATAACACTGAGTCCACCTGCTGAACATCACCCACACTGATACAGGGGTGGACGTTGTCCGTTCCCTTTCTGCCTGGCACGTCACTGAACTGACTCATTTGTTTGTGCTGGTTGCTGTTGCTTTGGTAAACCACCAATATTACTCAACACATTTGACCCATTTTCTTTGCATCCCATTCAGTGGTTGAATTACTCATTGACTGACGCAAATCCTGTCAGCTTAGCAGTATTAGTTGTGCTCTGTCTGAGGGCCAAAAAAAGTTCAAGGAATGGCGAAAGTTCAACCCTCAACTGGGCTGTATAGAACGTGCACTGATCCGCTGATATCCTGTCGACGGTTATGACCACAAAAAACTGTTTGCACCTGCTTGTGCAGTTATCTTGATGCCAGATACCAACTGGAATATCAAAACTAATCTCTACTTTTTCATTTGTTCCCTTTTAAAGATAGTCCAGAAGTTAACGACAGACGAAGGGAGAGGAAGGGAAAAGGCCAGAGAGTCCAGGGGGAGACTTGACTGAAGATGGAACAGCCTCCGCAGATTTGGCACACACAGGTCGGCCCTCAGGACGTCACTGGGGAGATGCAGAAGAAGGTGTCTGTCGTCAGTGTCAGCCAGCCAGAGTGCTCCATCTGCTACAACACCTACGACAATGTCTTCAAAACACCCAAGCTGCTGGACTGCACCCACACCTTCTGCCTGGAGTGCCTCTCCCGCCTCATGGCCGTCTCGCTGGCTGACCAGGACGGCGGCGGCGCTCACCTCTCTTGCCCCTTCTGCCGTCACCCCACCACACTGCCCGAGGAGGGACCCCCGGCTCTGACCACTAGCCGCGAAATCCTCTGCCGGCTGCCCAGAGACCAGCAGCAGGAGGAGGACGTGTGGATTGAGGGGCAGAAGCTGTGCTACAATGGCTCCAGGAAAGGCAACGGCAACGGCGCCCCTGACAGTCCCACGGCCCTCTGCATCTGCATTGACATTGGGGCCAGCAAGGCAGTGGACTCTGCCATCCAGTCGCGGCCTCGGACTGTTGGCCTGCTGGACCGGCTGGCCGACTGGAAGAGGATGGTGCTCTTTGTCGTGCTCATGGTGCTGCTTGTTGTTGTCGTGTTGTGGCCGCTGCAGTGCGCGTTCAGCACCGGGAACATGCGCTGTTTGCGGGAGAACCCTGAGCCCACTACCACCACAATGATCACCACGACTTTCAGACCGCGCGTCTAGACTGACTGTACATAATATTGTGTGTGGGACATTCCTAATACTGTAAATTGTTTGACATTTCACATTTCATAAGTGCTAATTACCACACTCAACACCTCTGATTTGAGTCCTAAAAGACACTGTGGCGGACCCCGCCAGAGGACAGAGATGGAAGGATGAAACCAACGCAGACTGCTGCAATTTTCACTGGAATAATGTGTCACATGCTGTCAGACATTACTTAAATTGTGCTGAATTTTCAAGTTATAATCATTAAAAAAAAATTCTGCACTTGGCACCTTTAACTCCACAACAGTTACACATCAGCAGAAGCACATCACTAAACTGTTCAAACAATGTTGTAAGGACTCTGAGGGCCGCTTTGCCCTCAAATCACCGACAGTGACACGAAACATTTTTGTTGCCCTCGAATCAACATCTGTAGTTTCAAATTAGGACTTTTTGGACCGACTGCGTTGTTGGCATATGTCATCTTGTTTGGACACGTCCGCTCAGATAACATGAGTGGGTTGATTATTATGTCAAGTGTGCAGTAGCATTGAAAGCCAAACAAGCCTGACATTTATTAATGAAATGTAAACTTTGCCTAGCAAGCATCTGGTTGGCTTAAGAACAACAAGCAGTTACGTTTACAGTAACAACAAGTGTGTCTGAAAGGAAAAATGAATGTTATCCCAATGTGCCAACTGAGAACTTTAACTTTGTATATCGTACATTTGATTGGTGTGTTTTGATATGTCCTTGTTTACAGAACTTTAATAAAAAAAAGCGAGATATCTGCTCAGATGCCTCTTCTGGGAGATAACACAACAGCCTCATTTCCAAGATTCACAATCATTTGATTGGGGGTTTTTTTTTGCTTGACATCATACTAACTAAATTTCCTGCAGCATCAAGTGGTGGTTCTAATCTAATCTGTCTGAACAGCAGGAGCTGTAAATGCCCTCACACAACACACAGATCCTGACGCGCTTGAGTGCAAATGAAAAAGA
Source organism: Acanthopagrus latus (assembly GCF_904848185.1). Classification (NCBI taxonomy): domain Eukaryota; kingdom Metazoa; phylum Chordata; class Actinopteri; order Spariformes; family Sparidae; genus Acanthopagrus; species Acanthopagrus latus. Next base: position 23,616,778 of record NC_051045.1, on the reverse strand, counting down.
TTTACTAGTGTCAGGTTCAAGTTGCCAAACAGTCGAGTCACTTACTGACCGCGGTTGGTCATTTCCTCCCCCGTCTGAACATTAAACATATGACAATGAAAGCAAAGTCCTCCTCCATCTCGAGAGGAAGTTGCCTTTAATTATTCCCGGATCAGGTGCGTCAGATAAAGGAAAAGTAAGGCTGTGGGTCCCCCCCCTCCCAGTCGCTCACTTGTGAGACACGGCTGATAAAATAGGAGTGGCCGTAATAAATGCACGACTTCCTGAAGCAGCGCTGAAACTGCCAGTAAACATGGTTAGCCAACAGATCCGGAAAAAACTGGAAAAAAAAAAAAAGAGCCCAGTCATGTCTTCAATATGGCTTTTGGAATGAATAATAAAAAAAAAAAATAAAATAAAACAAACACTAAAATATTATGTGTAGAACATTTAAATAAAAGCTACTTGTTAGTTCAATTTCACTTCGGGGTATTTAAACTCTTCAAAAACATAAGCCTATTATAAAGTTGATGCTGTGCTTTCCCTTCTCTAATTAAGCACAATCAACAGCCGTTTTCCTGGTGGATAGCAGCTACATGAAACAGTTTTACTCAAAATGCTGAACATACCACTTAAAGTCATTCCCCTCATTTTAATGTTTTATCATGTATTATAAACACACAATTTCCAACGGCCACTTCAGTCATGAAATGATCTGTCATTATGGATGAAACTGGCGTCTTTCTGGACAACATTTGCTGCCTTGCCTTTCAGTGTTTATTTCAGTTAAGGCGTGTTTGCGGAGTACAATTCTCATTCTCAGCTCGTGCAGCGGAGCACTTTACCAACTGAAGCGACAAACGGAGTGGTCCAACACAAACAGCGCATTTACAAAAACACGCTGTCCTGTGTTCTCTGCTGCTCCTCCACCAAAAGGACTGCACCTGGAGGCAAAAACAGTCCCGAGATACAGAAAGCTCGCTTGTTACACTTAGAGCAACAGTTAAAAGGAACCCTTTTGGAACATCGATTGGAAGAGATTCCTCATCTAGAAAGAGTGGAGAACTCGCCCCAGACTCACAACAGAGACAGGCAGAAGACAGGTGTAAATTTACACAGCGCCATCATAGATTTTTATTAAACTATTTGATAATAAACCATTTTGTTGCCATTTTCTGGCAGCTCATTGCATCAGCAGTTGTAGCCTATACAGCAAAAAAAAAAAAGAAAAAGAAAAAAAGGCATCTGGGCAGAGCCAGTGCAAGAAGAGGAAAAAGCCTCCACTGAACAACATGGGAGCACTCGGTACACCACCACACACTTCAGGCATACTGTGAGCATCTGAGGAACGAGGAATCAAAACAAAAAGACATCATGTTCAAGTAAAAATTGAGAGGACAAGCAGAAAGAAAATACCGTGTTACTACTGCATACCTCCGCGTACACTGGTTCAACTCAGAGCCAGATGTTGCTCATCGATGGTGAAATGACACCAATAATAATAATGATGATAATAATAATAATAATAATAATAATAATAATAATAATAATAATAATAATAATAGTTCTGACACAAATACAAAAATGCTAGAGTGGATAAAACAATCAATTAGAAACACAATTTGAAATGTATCAACAACGACAAGAAAAATAAACAAAAAAAACCCAACACTGATGGCGAAAAATCTAGTGCACTACCACAGCCAATGGACATCCACACACAGCCTGAGGCCAAAGATTCAGCAGTTTCACACTTTCAAGTATTGATGTTTCACCATGTCATAAAAAACAAAATCTGAGCCATAGAGGCAAAGTAAAATACAATAATAATAATAATAATAATAATAAAAAACAACAGCGCAAAAGAAAGTTCAGAAACACAGGAAACAAAAGTAAAACAACAAAAAAATCAACACAGAAGTCGTTCGTCATTCATCGGACACAGATCACAGTTCAGACGGGAAGAGAACAAAAGGAAAAACCCAGAAGGATTCAGACATTCGTATTCAACTGAAGTACAGCGAGCGGTGCAGCGTTTTTCGTTGCCTTTCATAAAACTTAGCTTTTTATTCACAACCATTAAAATACCATGGCAACAATTTATTCTTTCTGGGAAAAAAAAAACTCTGAAACTGGAATCACGAGACAGACAAAGCTTTAGAGCTTGAACAGATGTACTGAGACCTTAATGAAATGACTCTGGTAAGCCTTAAAAAGACAGAACTCGGGTGGTCGAGACAGGATGATATGGCTGCTGCAGGTCATAATCTTACTTTATTTTCATACTCCCCACAAGGTCAACAGCATCACATTACAGTTTATCTTAGTGTAGTGACTATTCACTCTGATGAGACCGAGCTGCACTTTAAAGGGACAGTCCACCGCAAAATCAAAAATACATATGTTTATTCTTACCTGTAGCGCTAATCTATCTAGATTGTTTTGGTGTTAGTTGCTGAGTTAGCTGGCTTTGCTAGCTTAGTTAGCTAGCCTCTTGTCCATGAGTTGTTGCACACTTCCTTTGGTGTGGTGATGCAGAAAATGAAGCAGTTCCTAAATGAAAGCACCAACAAGGTCTGTGGATTACCTTGGGTAACCAGGTCATGGTTTCTGGAAAGAGACAGTCTGTGTCGAGTTTTGTTGTAGTACTTTGAGCACCACAAGCAGAGTTATATTCAAGAACAGGGCAGACATCTCTCAGCCGGATATCTAAATAAAAAAAAAAACAATCTAGATGGATAAAAATCATTACACATAAGAGGAAACTGGCCAGTTTATGACTGAAGAGTCGTATGCTTCTGTCGGTGGTGAGAGGGGAATGGAGCACAAACACCAAGTGCCTCTCTCTCATGGTTTATTTTTTTGGTTTAAAATCAAATCAAAGGTAGACTACACACACATCATCATCTTTGCTTTTGAGGTTTAACAATTAATTTCTTAACATTTATAACGAGCAAGATCGCCAGCCTCTCTGCGCTTGTATTTGAGGAGGATATTTTGGTGCTGATCCTGGAGGCTAAAAATAGTGAACAATCTGCCAGACAGTGCAGAGGGCTCGGTGCTCCGTGGCTCCACCGTCTTCCTTATCACAGCAATGACACCGGCTTACTCAGCCCACTATCATCAAGCCTGGATTATGGCCATCTTCTAAATTACTTTTTGGAGACAAATCTATTCTTCAATCTCGGGCAGATGGCCATCTGGCCCACTGTAATCGCCGCCCTTTCCCTTGTCTCCTTGTGACGATCTCTTCCGACAGATGTTGAACCGCGTCAGACCTGCTGATTAACGAGGACAGCCAGTCAAATGAAGCTGAGACCCGGCGGTCAGCCAAGCTCCACTTCAACCACCCATTGAGGAATACTCTCCACCCGTCTTCTGTCTAACTACACTTACTATTCATTGTTGAATCAAAATTAGTGCTGGGGATGCAGCTCAGATAATTGTGCTTGAACACGATCTCTTCTATAATAATGCTCCTTTATAAATATATATGTATATATATATTTAAAAAAATCAACATCTCATATGTTACACAAACCATTATACCAAAAGTATCAACAATAACACCAACAAAAAATCAAAAACAAGCTGATTAAATGGACAGATTGTGTGTGAACTCAATTTGGAACCATTTTTATACCCTAAATGATTATGTCAAATTTGTTGTAGAAGGCCTGCTTGCCTTTCCTGTGCCTCAGGGTGCTGTAGCAAGTTATGTAACTGCCCTGGCTATCACTCAGCGTCCACATTAATAACCACCGCAGATAGAGAGACAGAACGTCACTAAAAACAGTCTGATGTCTGAGTCCAAATGACAGCCAGCAAAGAGCAAGAGGGATAGTGAAGAGAGCGGACAAACAGCTTAGCTTTGACCTCTTCTTGGGTCCCTTACAGTTTGGTTGAGTTCAGGCCGGGGTCACAGTCCATGTTCAACATCCACCACCCCGAGGAAAAACCGGGGTGTCATGTCAACTCGGGTTTCCAAGATTTGGAATAGTAGCAACAGTAGCGATGTAACAGCAAGTTTGGGGAGGCTAGATTACAGACGCATCCTGTGACAAGGCACTTGTGCTGGGTAAGAGGGGGGAGAGGCTGGAGGGAGAAAGGGAGGAAGACAAGGGTCCTGAGTGAGAGCGCTATGCTGTAGAGTCGTCCTCTTTACGGAGGGTAAGGTTTGACTCCAGACAGAGAGGTCCAGCAGGACTGCAGCAGGAGAGACATCAGCCCCTTTAGCCCAGGCAGGGTCCACTGATGTGGGGTGTAGTCGGAGCGACACTCTCCCTCCTGCCCCGAGGGCTTTTCAGGCGCTGACAGAGCGACACCTCCGCTGAAACTGAAGCAAACATGAACAGACAAGCGGACAAGTGGAGTTAATGTCTGGTGTCACTTTGAATCATGGCCTCTAGGATCTGATGTAATTCATGATATGGAGCTAAAAGCAGCAAATTCTCAGGATGAAGACAGGGAGAGATGGGACACGCACAGCAGCGTGTCCGTGTGTGTTTGGATTTGAAATAAGATTTGTTCAATGATTAGAAGTGCTTTGATCCGACTGATTTTCAACAACCTTTACTGCCTTTACAGTTTCTCCCACGCACAGACTTTATTTGGGCTGGCCACCTGGATATGTTAAAGGGGCTCTGCTGAACTTCTACGCTCGGCTGAAAGGCGGGTGTCAGTTTATCTTAGCGGATTCCAGTTCTAAACTAATGTTAGCTACTGTTGCTCACTGTTAGCAGAGCACAGAGAGTCACTGAGACAATTCACTCGAACGGTTGTCAAATATAGAAACTTTAAGTTGTTGCTTTGGGTCGAGACACCACACCACCAAGCCATAATTACAGGGTCATTTGGTTGGAAACACTACGTTATAATACCTTTGCACCTTTTTATATTTAAGAGTTAATTTGTATCTCTGTATCTTGTATCTAATACTGTATCTCTGTTATTTCTGAGCAAAACAATTTTGTTATCTAGTAATACTGGTCAGTCTGTGAAAGTAGCAGTAAACATCACTTCTGCATAGGGTTGTACTATATTTGGAATCAATAATATCTGAAGGCATTTTCCAAATGCTCAACTGAAGCAGTTACAACCCACACAAGTGACAAGCAAACGTCTCTTTTGTGAGGCCCAGAGACAGTAATCATGGGTGAAAAGCCAAAAATGCAACGACCAACTGAAATGATAACCTGCCCTGACTTCCAACCACACTACTCTGAAACACTAACATGGCACACAGAAGCTTGAATGATACAGAATACTACAGACTCACACATAAATTAAATGGGAGAGTTTAAATTGAAAGTGTTCACTGTGAAAGACATGCAGAACAACTCTAATCAATATCGGTGAGTGCTATGATTTGAGTATATTAAAACACTGTTCAGTGTATATCTCGTCCTGATGACCCCAAACCAATGCTATGACTCACTCCTTTTAACACTGCTGGCTTCCCTCTCTGCTTTATTAATCACTCTGAGAGAGGAAAGAATGAGCCTGTGAGAATTGAGGTTGATTATAATTTGAACCTAAATTAAATCTTTTGTTGCTTTAAGGGGAGCTCTGGCTTTCTTTTAAAGGAGCTCAGCTGCTTCTGGCCACCCTATAATTTCAGTCATAATAAAAGAGAACATTGCATGCACGAAATGAATGTGACTCTCTGGAAGGAACTGAACTCTCTCTTGTGTCCCTGTAAAAGTTTTAACAGCACCTTGAGTTAGGATTTTAGAGGAACAATCAGTCAAGTGGAGTCTGGGGCATTAACTTCCATGTAAAAGATTTGCCAGTATTTCTTAACTCGTATATTATGTATACAGTATGCAACATAACATAGATACAAGTATTGAAATGATGTCATAAATGAATAGAAATATGTTTTTGTTGAATTTAGATAAATAGAAAACATATTGATTCAACTTATTTGAACTATGTGCACATTTTCGAGATACGAGTATAAACACATTTTGATAGTTTCATCTGCAATAGAACTACAGTATTCCTGCAGTGCCTCTATTGATATTTATTTTCTTGGACTATCTTCATTTGCTTAATATGCTCACAACTAAAAAAAGCTATCAACCTGCTTCTGTGCTCTGCTCAGGGGCACCACATAGCACTGTGACATCATCAGATGTGCACAAAGTGACTTGTTAGCTTCTTGTTGCAAAAAGACTGAATGCTCTCACTATTATAGTTCTTACATTAGATACATTTAGACAGAATCATGTAGACAACAATCCCCTGCAGGCAGCCCCCCACTGGAAGTCTGTTTTCATTGGGTTACTACAGATAAGTTTCCAAAGTGAATGAAACTGATGAGCTACTTACAGAGAGGCAGACAGAGAGATGTGGAGGTCCACAGCGTTGGTTTTACCTCCTGGTGTTGCTGCTAAAAGACGTCTGAGGGCTTTTAAAGTTTATGTTCTCATACACACTCGACGAATCATCATTTGTCATCCTGCAATAAGACACAGACATCACCATCCTACTAACTGCTCTGTTTCTGTTAACACATGTTTAATAACCACCACTGCATTGTGTTCTACTTACACAGAAGAAGAGCGTGAGGATGTCATGTTGGGCTTGGACCTCGAGTTGGTCATCTGGGGATATTTGATATTGGAATATTCCCTCTCTTTCATCTTATTCCTCTGCAAAGAGACAACGTGACAAGAGGCAGATTCAGTTTAGAGGACAAGATGCTCTGTAAAGCTCACACAAACCTTCTTAGAACTGAATTTAACTTTAAACAGTCCCAGATGGTATTCAGCACTTAGTTACTATACTGACGTTTGCCTCACAGCACTTGCTGTCATATCGTAACTCATATTACTAGCCTTCAAACTGTTAGCTAAAACAGGTCTTCCATAAATATTTCAAAGTCTCCATTACTGTGTCAAAAACTGTTACGTGATGTCTTTTTATTTCTTTTAGAAACCCCAGGGATGTTGACTACCACTACTTGTGTGTGTGTGTGTACGTGTGTGAAGGAGTACCTGCTCCTCCTCCAGTCTCTTCTGAGCCGTGTCTATGTACTGCTGCACAGCCATGTAGATGAACTTATACTGGGCCTCCGTCTGCACCATGCCCGACCTCTGCTGCCGTACCCTCTGGATGGTCTTTGGGATGTCGATGTCGCAATCAAGACCTAGAACACACACACACACACACATTCAGAAGTGAGCAAAGATGCAGTGCAACCTTTTCATATGAAAAAGATCCAGCGCGTGTCAACTTCATCTATAGTTGAGTTTCCCACCTTGGCGATTAATGATGTCAATGAGAATGTCAATGACGATGATGGTGCCTGTCCTGCCGATGCCTGCACTGTGGGGACAACAGAGTGAAAAGTCAAACCATGTGCAGTTACAGCACCTGAAGATGCCAATGCCAAGGTGAGAAATCAACAATGACAATGGATTTAACACATGAAAGAGTAAGCTTATGAATTATAGGTTTTCACTTGCCAACCGCATTTAAGCCACTTGAATGTGTTGTTGTGTCACATATTAAATGCTGTTGGATCTTACAGAGAACACAGCTCAACTCGGTATTTTCCTCACAATAGCATCATTAATTTATCAGGAGCTAACTCATCATTGATTGTTAATGAGTCAGATGTGTTCTGTCAGCGCTCATGTTGAGGTGTTTTTTTTTTTTTTTAGGTGAAATATGGGATGCTCACCAAGTGGACAAATCTATAACAACATTCATTTGCCAAGAACATATTGGAGAGCAGCAGTCTAAAATAAATATCTCTATAAAAAATACAAAACAAAGTGATCATTCCTGACAGTTCAGAAGCATAAGAAGTGCGGTAAGTCAGTGCACTCCTGCAAACAACAACATTAAATATTTAGACCTCTGTCAAAGCAGCAGGAATGATTTGGAGATAAACTCTGTCTCCCACAGAGATAAATCCAAAGTAGTTATAATCCAAGTTGAAATCAGTTAAAATTCATTATCAAACTCCACACTTGATATTGTTATTTCAAATAGTTTCTGCTGTTTAGTTATTGGTCAGGGTGACATCCTTTGTAAGTCAGCCAGATCAATGTGTTGGTAAAGCACAGTTTCATCTAACAGTTAGTGAAAGTTACAATTAACAGCTTAGGTTCATTTGCGTATTTAAGCGCATGTGTGATTGTACTATTGATAATCATGTCTTTTAAAAGAACACTGGGTCGCAGAGCTTGGAGCATTATACTGTTTATTGTACGCTTTGCCAAGTGGGTCAGTAAATAGTGACTATGTATAATTAGTTATCCCAGTGCCAGTTTGGTGAAGATGTAATGGCAACATTTTGAACTTTAATTATAGCACACCCAAGTGGCCAACTGAAAAAAATGTTATAGAATCCTAATACTACTCCATTGGAAAATGTAGAAAACAAACAAAAATGGAAAATAGAAAAACAGCAGTGAGCCACAGATGAGTTTAGTCATAGAGGAAAACCCCAGGAGGACTCGAGCCAGACAAGTTAATGTGTAACATCTGACAGTGGGTGTGAGCATGTCTGGTATCACTTTACAACAACCATCATTACTAAATGGAAAATGTATAGTTTATCAAATTCATGGAATATTTAATACTGTTAATAAACAATGAAATGCTTTAAAAATACTTCTTATGCAATGTTAGGGCTTATAAACATCACTTATAATGGACATTCAAATAAAGTTTTCCAATCAATTACACAATATTTATTAATCTTTAACAAAGTATTTTTAGAACATTGCTTAGAACATGGTTTCTGAAGCATTTATTGTTTGTTAACTATTAAAATGAAATCAACTACAAAGTTATTATCATTACAGTGTGAGTGCAAGTCTGCAGAGTCTGTATTTATTTATAAAGATTTACCAAAGACACTACAATATGTGTGTTTGAGCTTGATAATTGAAATCGGATTACGTGCGCATTAATGTGTACACAAGATTGGAATTGAATCATTTTTGGTGTTAGAAATCTGCTTAAAAAATATTAAAACTAATTAATCCATGGCACAATCACAATGTACTTTATCCAAACTCTAAGCTTCATATTGCCACACAGTGTATTTTCCTGCGGTTTGTACCTGCAGTGGACGACAATAGGTCCGGTGTCTGGAATGGTACTCTGGGTGCGGTTGACTTCCTCTAGGAACCAGAGGACTCCACCAGGCTCATTAGGCACCCCGTGGTCCGGCCAGCTCAGGTACTGGTAGTGCCAGATGTACCTCAGAGGCTCCTTCTACAGGAAGATCACAACAACAAAAGATGACGCGTAGTTGTTATAAAAGTGATTTTACAGACTTTGGGCAGGTAACATGTAGTCATCCACCTTTCTTGCCATAGTGGCTCTACAGTGTTCATTAAAAGTTAGGCCACTGTGAGAAATGGGGGGGGGGGGATCCACAATACTTTCAGCCAGAGCTGATATGATGCTTCAGCAGTTGGACTTAGTGAGTTCAAGTAGGTATTTGTCTGTAAATGTAAGTCACAGTCAGCACAAAGTTCCATCTTTACGTTGGAACTTGTTTATTGCTACACTGAAATACAGAGACATTCCCTGGTAGTCACATGTAGGCTTGTTATTCGATTTAGCATTGTAGTAATGTTGCAGTTGGACCATTACCAATGACCAGATCAGAACACGGTGAAATACGTTGAAATGAGGGTTCCTCTGATTTCTCACAGTGGATTCCCAGTGTGCAGAAAAAAATGTAGACAGACTTCGCTTTATTTACTTTAGAGTCCTACTTTAATAGGAGGTTGACAGTAATATTGATTAACTTGAGTATGACCTATTAATAAACATGCAATGGTTCACTCTCTTTAATTTAGCTGTCATTCACCTGAACACAAACATTAAGGCTGGACAGACGCATCACTTTGGAGACAGTACTGCTCCTGCCTTGGTCTGATGACTTTCAAAGCCGTGAGATCACTTCACTGTTCACACTACACGCTCATAGGAGGAATCACCCCCGTGACTGTCTGGCCTCCAAATTACAATTTTTCAAACAAAAAACAAACAAAACAAAAAAACACACATGAAGAGACAAAGGAACCACCAAATTGTTTGTGCACTCATTTGCATTGAAAAATCAAGCAAGAAAAGGAAAAGAATATGGGTGAGTCGGTGGAATAAAGATTTTTGAAATCCCAATGTACAGTGGTCTGTTCGAATTGTGGTTCAGCAAGGACGAACAGGTTCAAAATATTGAAAAACTTGTGTGTATGTCAGTGTATTCTGATAGATACTACACTGTGCTCCCTGCATACAAATAGAGGTATGATAAGACTGGGTTCAGAGAGTGACTGCAGATGACAGCAGAGGAGAATTTGCTCTCATCGGCTCCCAGACGCATCCCCGACACGAACAGATATTTCGCCAGCTAGATATCTCTCATGCGTCTGCACGGCATCAGCAACTCTTGGATCAGTCTGAACAGTCCACACAGAGTGAATGCCACTTTGTCTCTGATCTGGGGTCTTTTGTTGGCAATTTTCAAAAACTGTCAGGGAATGGAAAATCAGGGCTACAATCCTGTAGTGTGAACTCAGCAGACGGTGATCCCAGACTATGAGCTCCACCATTATGGTTTCAAAAAGGATATAGGATTATAGGGAATACCCATATATGCGACGTTAAACCTGCAAGCTCCTACTTACACCAAGATTGGATACCAAAACATTAATTTTAAAATTCCTTGATTTCAAGAGTGGCCTTTTGTTTTTACCCTTCATTTGCTACTTATGTTGTCATCTATAAAACTCTAAGTCAGTGATTTAGTTTTTGGGTCTCAGTGCAAGAGGAAAATCTATGTGCATTCATTTTCTTATTTATGTAGACACTCCTCCTCTATGCACAAGCACGTGCTGTAGGATTGTGCGTGTGTGTATAAGTGTAAGGGGTTAGATAATCTGACCCCAGGTCAGTGGGTCAGCTCTGATTGAGTACACGGCTTTAATTACCCGGTCGAGACGGGTCACCTCCAGCTTCCTCAGGATGTAGTCTTGTGCCGGCCGCTCATCCACGTTCTTGACAAGCACCTTCCCAAACTCCTTGGTGTCGTGTAGGTCGGGCCAGTAACGGACACATTTGTTCTAAATTGGGAAAAAAACAGAGAAAGATGGAGAGGAGAGGGAGGGCGGATGGTATTAGACAATCGAAAGAACCAGCTCATCTCAAGCAGCTTTTCCAATCAGCTTAACTGTCATACTATCCCTGTCAGCCGTCTCTCTCCCCTCCCCCACACCTTTCACACACATAACCATCATTCCTACTACACATATCCACCCCTCTCTCTCAGAATCTGCTAATGCCATCAAGTGCTGACTTTAAAATGAAAATGCAGGAACAAAATGGTTGACATGCAACTAGAACAGTAGTATTTTTGTCAAATTAACTTTTCAGGGACTACTTGTGACCCCTTGTGTTGTTCTTTTTTTGTAGTGGATGTTTGAGATTGAATGATTCGGATGCCGGGTGTTTCCGATATGCTTTTGTCAAGAAAATACCCCTCACTTCAACAGAGAGACCGTTTAGGAGTACATGCTATAGAAAACAAACGAAAAAGAGCTGGAGATGGAAAAACAAACTGCGTTCCTTGGAAATACAGTATAATGTACAGAAACATTTCTACGTCATTATTTTCCCTCCTATACAGATGCACAGATCACTTCACTGACCACTGGCTGAACTACATTGCTCTACATTTGCAGTTAGCTTAGTTCCAATCGCTCACCCGTCCTCGCTCCACCTCCTTTGTGGTCATGACGATGACGTGTGTGTTCTCCTGATACACCATCTTCCAGAAGTCTACGACTGTATTCTGTAGGCACCCTTGGGTGGCGATGAAGACTTTGCCCTCGTCAACGTGTCGCCCCTCTTCATGCATACTCTGTACATCAGAGACAACACAGAATTAAGCATTTCATCTTTGACAAGAAACACATTCACACATCAGGAAACATAATGACGCAATGTTACTTTTTGATGATATAGATAAATACACAGACATAAAGAGTAACAGTTTCACTTTTTGAAGAAAACTTTTGCCAACTAAAAAAAGAATATATATATGCATACAAAAAAGGTTTCAATTGTTTGAGTTAATTAAAAAAATGTATTAAAATAACAGCTACAAGATCAATTCAATGTTATAGTGACTTGTGATGGAGTGAATGGTGTCTCTGTCTCAGCCGCTCTGCCTCCTGTTGCCCGTTACTGCGTAATGTAAATTCGGTGATTGGGTAGCATCACAGTCACAGCTGATTCTATTGAAACTGGATCATATTTGACGAGGGAAAAGATTTCTGGTTTTCCCTCTGATGTCCTCCGGCTGCTCTGCCTAAACTCGCTTTTATGGAATTAATGAAAGCAAACTGCTGTGAACTGTAGCTACAAGTTAGCTCTGCTAGGTGACTCTGTTTGGAGCACTGCCACGAGGTGGTTTTCATGTGCGGGGCCAGGACGGGCAACTGAGCTCAGTAGACTCAGAGGTGAAGAGACAGTGACTGTTAGTTGAATGTTGTGTGTTACGGCTATCTTTTCATAGCCTACAGTTAAATGGTCTTGTGCAATGCTGAACAGACTCACTCTGATGTAGTTGGCATTGATGTAGTCCGAACCAAGAACATCTGGATCTGCTTCCCTGATTTCAACCCGAGTTGTGTCGACTGAAAACACAACATCAAACTGTCATTCAGGCACAACAAAATGTCTACAGTTTCCTGACATCAGACTTTTGTGACATTATGTTCTTTGTCAAGCATAATGTCAATTGATAGACAGTGTGCTATCGTGGCGAGATCTTCACACTCTGCTGAGGCCTCTACATTGTCTGGTGTCTATTTGTGTCATTCTTTCCACAGGAAGTTGGAGAGAGGAAATGGCAGGTTGCTGCGAGACTTACAGGGGAGGATATTCTTGTATCTGTTTTTACTCTTGTTCTCGGGCTTCTGGCCTTCTTTCCGGGGATACAGCAGTTTACACTCCTGCTGCTGAAGTACCTGATAGTTGATGACAAAAGACGAAAGGGAAATGGCAAGACAGTGAGACCTCTATAAATAAACATATACATTTCTATGAGAAAGCGTTTCATGAAGTCAGAAACAAAAGAACATCTACTATAATTCAGCTACTAAATCTGAGGTCAGTCATCCATATCAACAAAATGTTGAGATGGTAGCCAGTGTTTTCACACTTTTCCGTGGATCAACAGGTGGTGGGATTTCACCAGAATATGCATCAATGCACACATAAAGGCAAGGGAGGAGAAGACTTCAGGCTAGTAAACATGGATATGAACCTGTCTGGACTGGAGTTGCAGCATGAGGAAGGAAAGGCATTCAACGTGTTTGGGTTTGTAACACTGAATGTAAACATAACTTTTGTTTAACTCCACAGGGCCCCTTGAATTCTTTGTGTCTGAACAGTGTAATGGGCCTTTAATACAGTAGAGGTCACCCTGGAGTGAAACAACAAGAAACTGTTCAGGCTGTAGACTTCAGGGGAGGGGGGCATTTCAGCAGAGTTTACTTAAATATCAAACGGGCTCAAAAGCCAGAAAGCTAGAATTCATCAAACAATGGCAACATTTATTTACAGCCATGTATAAATGCAAATCCAGATAGACCAGCTGTTATCTTAATAGCCCTGTTTTATCTGAATCATTTTCTATAACTCATACTGTGTGGCTCGTAGCTTATACTGCATAGCATATATCATGTCAATCACACACACTCTGACACAGAAGCTGCAGTCAGTCATTTACATTCATACGAAAGAAGATTATAATCTCAGTAAAGACCGTGGCTGAAGAGCAGATAATCCAACAACCAAACATTTATCAGTAACTATGACTTTGTAGACATATACAACTGTAAAAACCTGTTACTGAGCCAGCGAATACCAAAGAATAATTCGATCGCCAAACATGCACTGACACAATAGAAATGATTCACAATAATGACCTGTCAGTTGCATGAAAATGACAAAAGCAGGAGCAGAGGAGCACACCACAAGATAAGCTTCAACAACATCATTACTCAAAGGTTAAGGCAGCATAAATGCATTTAAATTTCCCCTGATAGACAAGGAAAAAAGTCACAAGAGAAAAACAGAATTGTACACCTACACAAATGGATACATATGACACAGCTGAATGTATAAAGTTATGGAACAAATTACCTACAAGATGACATTTATATATGACAGCTATGTGGCAAATTAATATTCTGGAAAATACACTGTGTTATGAGCCAAAGCAGGAAGGTTCACAGCAAAACTAAAAATAGTTTGAAAGGGATGTGTTGTACTTTTCAATGGTCAAAATTTGACATTCTAGTGAAGATAGCACTCACAGGATTAATTAAAATCTTTCAGGTCTCCCAATCATTCTTCGAGTCGAGCAAGTTTTTCACTGGAGCCTCATTTAATAAAACTACTTAACACAAAACATTCAAAATGACTGGAATTGCAAAAATAACCAACAAACACAACTGAGATATATCTTTGCTGTTCATGTCAGCCCACACTCATATATGTGGCGCAAACCAAAGTGGCTTGAGTTCTAATAAAGGGTATTCAGTGTAGTTCTTGGCAAAATGGAAATTATTGCTATACTGACATGTATGATTCCAGCGAATAATTTCCAGCGAGAAAACATTACATTTTCACTTAAAGCATTTTTTTTTTCTTTTAGCTTTGTCAAATGGTGCAACGACAATCACCTGAAGCTCAATACCAGCAAAACCAAGGAAAGTGTGGTTGGCCAAAAATGTTTTGAATAAAGATGTTGTTGCAAAGAAGCTGCAAATTCTAAAACGTGGATTCTGTACCCACATTTTCAACCAGGTGACGTCAGACCAGTATATTCACCACTGTTTGAAGGTGGGGTTCCTGAATTATTGCACTGAATGATGGCCAGAAAAATATTTTTTGTAGAACGCTAGGATGTCACAGTGAAGTTGACCTTTGACCTTTTGGATAAACACATGATATCACCTCATAATTAGACATTTGTGTACATTTTGTCATAATCACCATAGGAAATCTTCTAATTTATAGCCAATAAAGTGTTTTGTGACTCTTGACCTTTAGCACCAAATTCTAATCAGCTCATCCTTGAGTCCAACTGGACAGAAAATTCCTCAAGGCATTCCTGAGATATTGAGTCAACAAGACTGGCATGGAAAAATGGATGGACAGACAGACAACCCTAAAACATTACACCTCCACCTAGGGCTATCGCAGGCACAGAGACATAGAAATATAGACTGACAGGAATGATTCTGGTGTCGATAGCTTTAAGGCTACATACCTCAAATTCTTCCCAGAATCCTTGTTTGGGTTTCTCAGAGTTGTCTGCCACTTTGTTAAGCTCTCGTACCCGGTTCTCAATGTTTGCTGCATTTATCCTTGTGGCGTTAAAGGGCTGTTATCACATTTTGACAAGTAAATTAAATTAGTCATCAGAGCATTAAGTTTTCATGTGTTTAAAATGAACCATTGTATTAACTATTAATTATCAATGCCTTCAAGGTTCTGCATGCAAAGGATCCACCAGTCTGGATGCTTTGGTATGTTACATTTCTCTTTCTTACCTGTTTGAGATGCACTACGATGCCACTTTTCTCCACCATGGGGTTCTTCTTGTAGTGATCCACCAGGTCAGCCAGGGTGTCAAACCTCTCACCACCACCCACGTCGTATTTACCATCCTGCTGGAGACAAACATCAACAGTTTAACTACAACAGCTGCTCTGAGGAGTTCCTAGAGTGCAAAAATGAATCATAACCTACTTAAAAATACATGATTCAAACAGTACGCTGAGGTAGCTTGAGCAACAAACTCAGTGGGACATTAAGGGAAGCATTATAAGCCTCCAGCCTGTCTTAATCCACAAAATCCTCCAGACCAGTTTTAAGTTTCTGTATATTTATGGCCTGGGCTGAGTTACCTCACCTGGTAGCGTATCATAACATGGGTGACTTTGGTCTTGCGGTCCACGTTTTCATGTTTCTCCTCATTGGTGAGAACCGAGAGGACGAAGTCGCCAGGTTTACTCTGGCTCTCCCGTACCAGGAAGCTACCGGCTTTGCCTTTGTCTGTGAGCAGTTTCTCTGCATCTCGCCCAGAGAGGTGCCCATGGTACCACCTGGAGACAAGTGAGAGTGCAGACTGATATACAAACACATGAATCCAGACACAATTCTCAATGACACACTGACAGCTTGAATGACTGAACATGCAAACCAATGACTTAAAGGACAACATCATAGGATTTGTGGCAATTCCTCAAAATAAAATTACTGTCATATATTTTCGCATTTAATAACATTTTCACTGGTCATTTTGTAACCTTATATGCATTTATCACCCACTTTCTTAAAGGTGCAGTATGTAAGAATTGGCCACCTCTAGAAATCATTCTCGTACAAATTGCACCTTAAATATTAGCTTTACCTGCAATAACATTTTTTTTTTTGCCTTTTGGGGGCAGTGAACACAACACTGACTATCACCTTTTAACATACTTACACATCCAGAGGTTGGGTACATAATCATTATAATTCTCCTTTTAGCTCTGTTTTTGGTCTCTACCAGCTCCTGAGGGAAATGCCTGGCTCTTTAGGTGCTAAATGCTCCACTGTGTTCACCAGCTAATCACTAAGCGTGTCTGTTTGGTGCTGAGCGGGTAATATACAATATGTTTTTAGAGCTTTTTCCGTGAAAATAACTGTCTGCTGTGGCCAAAAACAACATTATGAGAGCAATGAGAGTGAACTCAAACAGTAAGGTTGCAGCAGGGCAGCTAAACAATAAGCTGAAACTGACTATAAAGCCCTATGAAAATGAGAGGAGCTTTCAGGTTATTTTCACCTGTGGGGTCTTCAATATGAATGAACCCTTTCACATTGTTATCACATTGACATTGGATACATTATTATTGTAAAAAAACAAAAAACACATTTGATTACAGGCGCTTTAAGTGATGTTTAGGACATTTAGGGTCAAAACCATTTACTGTGGGCAGGCATCATGTCATATTAACTGGATTTGTCTATTATGGTGACAAAAGCAGCTACAGTTCAGTCAAAACAGCAACAAAAAAAGCTGCATTAAAACATGCAGCAGACAAGACTTTGTCAAAAACATCAGCATAGATTATTACAGACTAGGGCTGCAACGATTAGTCGACATAATCGATTACGTCGACAATAAAAATTCGTTGACGCAAAAATTTCGCACCAACAAATTTTTATTGTCGACGTAACCGATTATGTTGACGTCATATTTATTATTGGTATTATTATTATTATCATCATTATTATTCTTTTAAAAAGATCTGAGGCGGAGCAAATCGCTTTAGCACCGCTACTAGAATGTGCGCCACAGTGTGGAGTACAAGAAGAAGATGGTTCCGCAGAAGAAGCAGCAGAAGCAGATCTGTGAGTTTTGTAGTGGTGTGACTCTGTAGTAGAGTTTAGATCGGGCCCAAAAAATCAAGCCCGACCCGACCCGAGCACATTAGCTGTAATTATGAGCTGACCACTTTTTTCAGTAACGAGCAATCTACCGAGTTAATATTAACAAACCTGTAATCAGATTCAATTTACTTATTGCAGTCACTATGTGTTACTATTAAAGGGCTTAAAGGGATAATAAACATATATATTTTTGCTTTCTTCTTGCGTCTCGGGGAGTGACGTCACGTGTGCCACAAGTCACGTTTTCAGCACGAGGACAACTCATGTGTCACACCACGCAGCGACACAAACACAAACAACAATGGAGAGAGGAGAGAGATGTGCGTTTTCTAGCTGGAAATACAGTCATTATTTTGACTTTTTAAAAAAACAAGAATAAAAAAAAAACAGGCTGGTAATGTGTACAGACGTGAAGGGTGGCCAGTAAAATCTATTATGAGAAAATAAGTAAAATTTGCAAATCAGAGGTTTCTGTCTGGCAGCAACGATATCAGTACTAATTCATGTGTAGGATATTAAATCAGTACAAAACAGTAATAATATAAATTTGATAAAACACTGAATGAAACCGCCACTTAATGCAATGATTTATAACATAATAATTCATTTGAAAGATATGTAATCAATTAAAAACTGTAATAATTAGTATCAATTAGTTCAACTGATATATTCAAAATCCAGCTGTGTTTCAAAATATTATGTTTTCAAATGCATGTTTCATGGTTTTTAATTTGCTCTGAGAATATGAGGTAAAACCAATGCCGAAACAGATGCTGCCAAAATAATCGTGACTAATCTACTAATCGATAAAATAATCAGTAGATTAATCAACTACCAAAATAATCGTTAGTTGCAGCCCTATTACAGACAGGCTGTGTTTATAGTTTAATTTCCCAAATCCTGTGTATGTTGGGAAGCTAAGCCTAGAGCTATATGGTGTTTCAAGATGTTACAATTACAAGACAAGTGACAAGAGCTGAGACTGAAACTTGACAAACTGAAAAAAAAAAAAAAAAAAAAGCTTCCTTCCTCAGCTGGAAAAGTCCCATATTGTAACTTTAGGTTTCAACATAGTGTCGATCTATATGGGCATTGTGAGCATAGACTCCTACTCGAGAATGAAAGTGCTTCTTACATTGCTGTTGCAGCCTCACTCATTTGCTGATGTTTAGATGATGCCTGTCTGTGTGTTTTTTTCCTGTGTGGTGATGAGCACAAGTGTGTAGGAGGCTCTGACAAGAGACGTATGTAGAATGGAAAAACCACATAAACCAAAACCAGAGATCAGTTGTTCTTAGACCTAAATAGAAACTAAGCTAAACACATAGCAATGTGTAGAAGAAGTAAGTGTATATAACCTGCTCAGTACAAGATGAGCACAGCTGAAGAGTGCATTTATTTGCATTTGATGATATAAATATCAGCATGTAGCTTTTTTCCTGGCATTACTGCATAAGCTGCCTAAGTCTCCCATTTTAATGAAGGTGTGTAGGTGTGATGAAGTGTATAGCTCGTCCAACCTGTGTGTACTCTCAGGAAGGATGTTAGCGTGTGGATACTTGGTGCACATAAACAAAAACAGCAGCACCACCCACTTAGTGTGTTTGAAGATGCATTTGGGAATATTCCACTATTTATGCATGTGGAAGTGCAGTGCATCTGGATTTCATGTGTGGGAGTGCACGTGTACAGAATGATGCTCCCTCCCCTCAAACAGTACATATAAACATACATGTGTATTGGCACACAATTAATGAACTAATGGCTGACCTTTTCCCGTTGCCATATTAACCAGTTGTCTTGCTGGTGATGTAGGCTTGACAATGAATCAGTATCACCAGCTCTCAATAGAATTGCTCTGTGTTGTTCATATTGTATTAACATTTTAGAATTTCTGTTGTTCAGAGTGATTACATACAAACCGTATGTTAAATGTTGTAAAACATTTTTATATTAGATTTTGCTCTGTACAGAGGTCTCTTACTCATCATACTATCTAAATAGTTTTTTTTTTTTTTTTTTTTTTTAAATGAACAATAGATATAGCAGCTTCTGATCAACCCATTTAAATTTCAGGCTAAAATGAGCTACCTTTTGACCCCACCCATTTCAGGTTAAACCCACTCATTTCAAGTGGATACTGATAATTGAGTCTGTTTCACAATACAGATAATGTTGTGCTCGGCCCTTCCCAGTAAGACACTGGCTGGTGAAGGAAGAACGAGCATTTAGGAGGAGTTGCCTATGTTTTTGCTCAAAATGTTATATATTTTTCTAATGTTATCCATAACAGTGGACAATTGATCAAAACTAGAAAACTATTCCTATCAATATTGTCATGTTAATTTAAGCTTTAACATGCCACGGTGATGGCTCAACAAAGTTCTATTCAAGACATCAGTGAGATCTGATCTCACTTGCTCCTGTATTTATGATCATTTAGTGTCTGAATATTCAACTTTTTTTAAGATGTTGGAATAAGTTTGTGTTACGTTTCTGTACATAAAAATTCCTCTGGCATTGAAATTCTACTGATCTCAAAATGGCCTCTTTAGGTTGAATATACTGGAAATGACTCACAGCTTTAATGCATAATATTAGATGTAATAATTTTCATGCCTGAGATCAAATTCAAGAATTGACGAGGATTCAATATTTTGACCAGAGTTCTGTTCTCTGCAGGGTGAAAGTGCCATAACATGATACAGTAACTACTGAAGGCTAGACTCATAACATTTCTCAGGTGGTTTAGCTGCATCTCGTGGCAAGATGAGTCTGACACCCCTGAAGCTGTTAGAATAAAAATGACTGTGGTCAGGAAGAAACTAGATAGAATGGTAACATATCAAGTTATCCTTAGACACAAATACACGTATAAAGTATTCTATCTGCCTGGATTTATCCACATATTGCTTAGCCTTATGCAAATGTAAGCTGATTTGCATGTGTGGGAGTTAGTTTGCGAGTTTGTCGGCACCTCTCAGAGGTGGGGTCCTTGCAGTTGAGTGGGTACTTGAGCTCGATGACATGGCCGTTCCTCTCACGCAGGAGATCCTGTTGCTCGGTGTAATACTGCACCAGCTCGGCCAAGGTGGCGAATGTCTCGCCTCCGTACAGGTCGTAGTAGTCGCCTGAGTTTTGGATTTTAATGTGGGTCACCTCATCGTTCCGCCTGTGTGGGGAAAAAAACAAAACAAAACACAGTAGGTATTCAGTCACTCATGTTTGCGATCATGCAGGTAACAGAGGTGAACTTAATCCAAAGAAGAACTCTGCACTTTTCTCTTATTATTCTCTTGATCACTTGCACCCTGCAGATATTTATACACTGAACACACAAACCCACACATATGTTCTTACACTATATGCTCACACAAACAATATCAAAACTATACATACTTTGTCGCCCACACTCGGTCACATAGCCTAAATACATATACACGTGAAACTGTTCTGCTTATGAAGGCCGTCTGCTCCCATTTTAAGATTGAACACTGAATTTTCAGATGTCTCCTGTTCAGTATTGTTTTTATCCACTAATTTACCCTATTCTGTCTGTGGCACATTCAAATCCCTGCAATAATGTGAGCTTTGTTGCAATGCTGAACATATCTTTATATACAACATAGAGTAACAAGTATATATCTGTTAAATATTATAACCTAACTTCGACCTTTTTCAGCCCTTGAGCTATTCCAGGAGAGAAAATATGTAAGAAAAAGCAACAAAACCACAGTGATTCAAAAATACTGATCCATTTTTATCAGAGAGTAGTTTTCGCTATAAACAGAACAACACAAATCTTTTCACGAGGGATCATCCCTTCTTTTAATACTCTATAGTTTTCATATCTAATGTATTTGGAGGAAGGCTGTATCGTGATTGCAGAACAATACAACAGAAACGTATGCAGCTCCTGAGCCCAAAGACTGATAAGACAGAAAAAATTTGGTACCACTTTGCATATTCAAAGTCCTCTGGACAGCACTGAATAGGTGCACACATATCTGAACACACACACACACACACACACACTCTATAAAACATATCTGCCTGGAAGCAAATGAAGAACGAGATGCAGCTCAACATCTAGATTGCTCAATGTACTTGTTTTTTTCCATTTCCCATCTCCAGCGACTTCATACACCATGTTCCTTTAGCAGAAATAAACAAAACATTCTGTAAACACACACGCATACAATAGTGTTTCAGGGACCACAGGAGGGTTTACTGCAGTCGGTGCTATCTGATGTACACGTTGAGATACAATACTCCCTTTCTCTCTCTGCAAACTGATTATCAGTTAATGGTGATATCAAATGGCACAAATCCTATTTCCTCCATCACTTTTCTTGCTGTCCTCATGAATTTCACGTTCCTTTTTTCCATCCCATCCATCCACTCAGCATACTGTAAATCCTCCCCTTCGTTCTTGCATTTATATGTCCCACCCCTCTCTCCCAGTGTTTCCTGGTAATTGCTTTATGGCTCTCTTAGTGGCTGTTGGCAGGTTGCCACAGGTCTATGGGCCCTGTTAAAGGCCCCTCCTCAACTCTCAGTCCAAATCCCCCTTTTCTCTGAGCGTTTAACACCATTAACTCTGGAATGAGCCAAACATGTCCCATTAGATTTTCATTCACTTTTCTGCCCTGCCCTTTCTGAGACATTGATAACATTTAGGCATCTATTAAAATATGGCAGTAGTCTTTACAGAAAAACTACAGGGAGTCAATGGCAGCATCATGTCTGCTCAGCTCTGGCTCACTGGGGTCTATTACAATACATGGCAGATTATTTTAAATGACATTTTGTCCTGTTGCATACAGTCCAAGTAAAGAGCAAACAAGAAACCCACCTGGCTCCACTGCGCATTTTTGCATAGTAGCCTACAGCAAACAAAGCAATGCTGCTTTAAAAAAAAACATCTCCCCCTTGATAAAATGGCTTAATGCAGAGAGCCAGGCTGTAACAGCTATACTGTTAGAACTGTACTTTCAACAATCCATAAAATAAATATATGACTAAATGAATGTGTTTTAAGCACTAAAATATGTACTGTGGCATTAAGAAGAATGCCTAGAATTCCTTTATGATCACACAGACATTATAAATATTGATATTTTGCACAGCCCAAGTGTGTTCCATAATATCGATGGTGACAGTGTGAATATAAGCTAAATTATATTCTCCATCCATGTGTTCACATAAAAAAACTGAAACTGTAAGACAAACATCCCCTCTCTGTCGACACAAACAACTAATTTAGCACAGTGAAGCCGCCTAAAGTGGCAGCTGTTCTTTGCAGCAACCTTACACACCGTCTACCACTGTGGCATTTATCAGCGCTGTGGCAAACCAGGAAACAGACTACATAATACTTATCAAGATGTTTGTTTAAATATTACTAATGTGCATTAATCCATGCGTTCATAAAATGCTGACAGCAATGTAATGCAATGTGTTTTCATCAGTTTTAAGCACACTTCAATTAAGGCACTTTCCTCCTGTTTAGCAAATTGTTGGTGATGTTTACAAGCCATCAAACGCTCAATATATATGCCATTCAATCCCATTCACCACACAAAATTAAACCTTTAAAGATGAGCACTAATGTAATGCATGTCGGAGGTTTATGGGCTGAGGATGCTTAACAAAACAACTGATAGTTCATGCACAACAGAGAAGTCTTACTGACAGGTGTGTGAGATCAAAAACCATCAGTCTGTCACTTGTGCGCACTTAATTACTCCATAATGTCTGGGACCATTTACGGTTAAGGATGTAGCAGCAAATTATAATACACACCCACGAGAAGTTGAAGTTGTTCCTCCTTACCGACCAAAGTTCTGTATTTTCAAATCAGTGTATATGTTCCCATCAACATCCTTTTTTATTGTGTCAGTTGCAAAAGAGTGTTTATCTGGCTGAACATAGCTCGTCTGGAATAACACTGCTTGATCATTTTAAAATTTTGCTCACAATCATTTGGATTTACTGATAACAACAAGATAGATTAATCTCAGTTTTACTGCTTTGGTCCACATGATAATCACAAAAAACAGGTATCCTCTTTTTATCTAAATGCAAAATATATAAACTTCCATTTTGTTAAGTATACAAATCAAAGTGCAAGTAAAACTCTCAGAAAAACAAGTTTACATACAGTTCTGCGACTATGCAGCGAAATTCAGGGCAGTCTTGAATAATGTACAATTTGGTGCAATGGTATCCTGCTTTTCTGGAAAAACAAGTGATCCAAGGAAGATAAGCTTAACCTTGGTTATCCTATGAACTGGATCGAACTGATAGGACCACCTGAGCAGAGGTACAAATGTATATAACATCAAAGTCCTTCATAGCATCTTTCTATGGGAGCATAGTGAAGTTGTTCTGCTGCATCTTTACAGCCGCAAACAGATCACATCAAAGAGCGGGATTATGGGTTAATCATTTTTAAACATTCAAGGCAGAGCTGTGAAGCCTGCAAAATGGTGAGTTTTAGCAATAAACAGAATTTAGATCAATATGACTAACAAACGAATACACTGATCAGATGAAGTACACAAACGTAGACAACTGGGAAATACATTGCTCAAATATGCACATAAATATTCACATACAAACCCCAGAAAATATAAATTATTTCTCGCTTTGCCCTGAAGCTATTCCTGGCAATATTTTTCACTCAATACAACCAGACATCACTGAGAAATCCCTTTTACCAAATCTAGTCCACTTATCAAATTGAGTGTGATAAAGTTTTGGCCTCTATTTCAATTCTCCCTTTTCATCTCTACAAACTACTACACTTTTTTCTAACTGAAAGTGGGCCTGTTTGTATTTGACATAAAAAATATGTATGTGTATGTCAGTGACTTCTAGAACAAGAAGCAATTTTTCTGCAAATTGAGACAACATTCAGACAATTAGGAAAGCTTTTAAGCATGTCTGTTCATAGGCAGAAGACAAAGGCTAACACCTAAGCATATGGATTAAATAACTTTTATGAACAACAAATCTCCCACAACCAGAGCTGCCTATATACAAACACTTAAAGTGTTCGCCCAAGTAGTATGAGGAAAAAAGATATACGACACTCAGATCTACCAGTAAAACACTGAGAGGAATTAGCTTGAAACACAGTGCTGAGAGCTAATATGGACTCTTTCTAATTGACTAATTCCCAACTGAAGAAGTGTTTAGGTGTTGCATGTTGTTTATGGTTCATGCAACAGGCCTACTGTATTGTGTTGTGTGTGAATGTCAGGACAGTAGAAATAAACATTTTCACACTATACAGCCATGATTATTGTGTCTTTGTCCTTGTTGACATGCAAATCTATGCACACCTAAGGCCACTGTTGCTGGAGGGTACTTAACTGGGCCGTGTCCTGATGTTGGAGGAGTGAGATGTCAAAACATCCGCAATTAACAAGAATTAAGACAAAAAAGTTTGGAAATGAAGACTTGCGGGTTTGATAGTGTTAATAATTGATTTATTTGACATCCACATTACTGATGCTTTTTTTGATCTGCTGTGTAAAACTATAAATAGCCAGGCTGCAGTGGAAACACATCTAAGTAAACCCAGGCTAGCATTATATAACACAGAGAAAATCCATTTGCACTCGGTGGTAATTTGCCCTTAAAATTCTCTGTAAAGAGTGCCCTTAAAATTCCTCCTCTGGGTCTTTAGAGTGTATAAAGAGCATGGAAGATGAGAAAACTTGACCAGACTGCTCTCCTTGAGGAGTTTGACTTGGGTTTAAATTATGACCAAACTTTGCTGCTTCAAACTTTCTTTTTCTCCCTCTTTGAGTTTCATGAAACTCTGAATTGATTACATTTTCAAAACCCTCAAAAATCTCTCATTATACATCAGCCTTCACACACTTCTCGGCAGCAGCTCTGCCCGACCACTCCTTCTGCTGTTCACCTCATGGACCAGAGAAGAAGAGAGGTGGTGGAGATAAGAAGAGGAGAAGCAGAGAGAGGAAGATAAGGCAGAGAGAGGGAGACTACAGACTCCCTCAGCGTCCATTCTAATCTCAACACTGACTATCCCGCTTATGGCCTTGGTAAGATGAAACCTGGCTAATGACGGGCTAATTAGCTTCGCTTCTGCTCTGATAAGACACTGTGTGTGTGTGTGTGTGTGTGTGTGTGTGTGTGTGTGTGTGTGTGTGTGTGTGTGTGTGCGTGTGTGTGCGCGCTTGCGCGTGTGTGTGCATGTGTAACTAAGATTGAGTAAGGTAGCATGATATGCTGGCTAAGAAGAGCTTCTGTAGATATAGTAATAATCTCAGAATAATTAAGTTATTATCTTCAGTAGATTCAGTATTTTCAATATTTTACAGACTTTACTTGGTGTAGCGCCATCAGGAAACTGTAACAAGTAAAACAAGAAATCCCTACTGTGAATTTAAGATTCAAAACAACATAGAATCTTTATTTGTATACTTTCAACACTTTTTTGCAATTCCTATGTTGCACTGATGAGCCGTAAAATGTAATATCATTTTATCATATTTGAAACTCAAGGCTCAAGGACATTGCTGTTATGCTGACTGAATTTCAAGAGAAACAGGATATTGTGGCACAACAAGACATGTCTTACACAGTACTCACTGCAATACCATGTCGCCCCCCTGTAACTTGAAAGTTTTGAGGTCACAAGTGTTTTTTTCGTGACTGTAGGGGATAGATTATTCAATAACGTAAGGCAGGCAGTGATATAAATTGGGTTATTGCACAGATACCGTGATGTTTTTATTTTGGTATAGACAAAATCATTTATTCACAACAGTTTTTCATTAGTGTATAATCACCTAAAAATAATTAATATTTGTGTTTTTGATACCTCAGAATTTTATATCTAAAGAGGAAGCAGGTCTTCTTCCTGCGAGTCTGCCGTGTCGCACCGCCATGCCACAGTAGGGGTGTGTGAGAAGATACGACATGCAGTGTGTGTTCGAAGTTGAACTTCAAACTAGTGCAATTTATCAAAACTGAACTACAAATTTGAATGTTGAATTCACAGTTCCAAAAGACCAACTAGTTCACACTCATTTCTCACTTTTTTCCTCCTTTTCATGTTTTGTTCCATGCTACCCTTTTCCAATAAAACCTTCTCATACCCATGTTGGGTTATAGTATTAAAATTCTTTTAGCACAATACACTAAATGTATCTGGAAAGCTGCATGTTAGAGATTAATTTTTTTACCTAGAAGGATACTGTTGCACCACAGAGGGCTACGTTGAGATTGTATCCCTGCAGTCTCTCTTGGAGACAATAACAAATTGAATGTCTTCAGTACTTACTTGTCCTTTCCCTGTTGAAAGAAGTTAATATTGTTGTTAGCATGATTGTTAGCCTTCCACTGACATTCCTTTGATGCCTTGGATCAGTCAGAGGCAGTGTTCATGACTGCTCAGCCAATTGGAGGCTGCCTTTCTGATTGAGAGGCTTCATTTAACAATACAAAATTGACTACCACCGGATCTGTAATAAACTGTGGTAAGCTTGAGCTTCTGTGCTTTAATTGTCTGCTATGAAATATCACCCTCTTCTATTCAAAGCTGAGTGCCATGGAACAGTTGGTCGGGTGATTTACAAACACCATGAACATGAGCATGGTTAACTGCCACACGAGTCAAATGAGCAAACATATGATAATGATGGAAAAGCTATAACATTGCACGATAGCACAAAGAGAGAAGAGCCTCAAAGTTGGTAAACTGACTCAGTAATGTCATTTAAACATTACCTAAAACCTTTTAGCTCTACCCTATTTCTCTGAAGTTAATACTGATTGAACAATGTAATGGCTGTAGAAAAAAATGGGACCATCTTTGTAGAGACTGGCTTTCAATACGCCTTTCTTACACTATGCTATTTGGGCTGCCACAAGACTGGATTTTACCCAGAAGAATGAAGGTTGAATTACAGCACAAAGGAAGTGTGTCTCAGCAATCTCAACAATCTCAACAATATCAGGAAGATTTTGTCTGTTTTCCCTGGTCGCCAATCCCAGGTAACTGTGCAACAGCTCGAATTACTGTGAAAACTCTACTCTGAAAAACCCACTGATGGAGGTGGCAAAGAAGGCGAAGAGGGAGAGTGATAAAAACGGTGCTTACAAGAGTAAACGGACTGGCATCAACTTGATGGAGAGCTCGCCGGTGTCTGCTCTCTTGTTGATATGCGTTTCCTCTTACCACCAGGACTTAAGATGGTTTGAAACAGACATTCTCTCTTCTGGATGTGTAATTAACAAGAACTGCCTACTTACTAATTCAACCAAGTGTTTACTCTTCCTTTTCATAGCACTGAGAAGGTTTTGAGGTCAAATTGGGATTCTTAGTTAATTTTTGCTTTGGACAACAGCCAAGCTGCGGTAGTCATATTGCTAACACCGTCTTTGCTACAGCAGCGCCAACAGCAAGACAGCAGGGAAAAGCTAGGGGGAAGTAGAAAAGTCTTCTCTTTCTGCTTTAAGTTTTTCTAACTTTGCTAACATTAGCGACCACAAGCTAATGGTCATAACAGCCAAATATGTTGGTATCCACTAAACCACTGAGTTTACTGAAAATAGTACATATTACTGCATATGAAGTGAACTTTTCATATGCAAGAGGATTATTGTGCTAGCTCTTCTTTCCAAAGTTACACTGCCTCTCTTTGATATAAGCGCTACTCCCCTCCTCCTTCCACTTAGTTCAATGTGACCTACCTCCTCTAGCAGGTGGCAGGGTTCTGCACACTGGCTACTTGACCACAGTGTGTGTGTGTGTGTTTAAGTCTGTCAAGACCACAAACTGTGGCTACAACTTACCCCACCAGCCTTCCTGTGGTGTGTCTGATTTATGACACACTACACTACATACACACAAGCACACCAACCACAGGCAGTGAAGGTCAAAGCCTTAACAGGTCCCTCACCCTCAACATTATCTAAAAGCTTCTGCCTGTCAAGCTACACTGTTTCCTTTTCCTCTTTCTGTTTCTTTCTCTGCAGTATCTCTCTCGTTCACAATCTCTCACTCTCTCTCTCGCACACACACACACACACACACACACACACACGTACACGCACGCATTCACACACACACAAACAGCCTCGCTCTGCCCATGCCGCCATGCCAGCTACAGTCACAGAGTAACAAATGCATTTGGGCTTTCTTCCAGGCGCTTGGCCGACTGATGTATCTCTTAAAAGCTTCCGTTGCCAATGAAGAGCCACACTCTCTCTTCTTCTATCTCAGTTTGTTTCCTGCTCTCTGTAATCACCACAGCATGGAGCACTGAGTCCTGCTTACCAGAAATGTCACATTCTCTGCAACAATTTAAGAGATTAACAGAAATATGTGTATGGACATTACTGACAGGTAATCACTAGGTATTACTTGAGGTTGTGCTTGTCCCACTCACTTCAGCTCCACCCTGCTGCCCAAATAAGGACTTCCAGGCCAATTTGTGTCAGAATGTTACCAAATCCAAATATGCTAATCTAACATGTTCCTAGAAACACTCACACAAAACAACTTTTGTTGAAATGCCATCTATTCACCCGCAGATAAACTGTTACATCACTTGCTGACCCGTAGGCATGAATTTCGGAGACTCTTGATCTGTGACCTTCCTTCCCGTCTTTTAAGTGCTTTTTTGTCTCCAGACACATGCAAGTAGGCTGTCGTGCGCAGAAAAATTCCGATCAATTCCAGACTTATAGTTGTGACAACCCTTGAGTGTAGTGACCTTAAATTTTGAGGTTGGTGGACAGCCTAAATAATAATTCCAAGAGAGGGCTTACCTAACAGAGAGGGTAAAATCCCCCGGATTGCTCTTGCTAGGCCGGGCCAGGAAACTGCCGTGAACGCCCCGGGTCAACAGGAGCTGCTCTGCTTCAAGTCCGGTGATGTTGGGGTGGAACCACCTTAAAGCAGCAAAAAAAGGAGATAAAAACGAAAGAATCATACATGTTAGAAGAATGTGTGCTATCCATCACCCATCAAGCATCTCTTGCACTGGAGATAAAACACAATGAGTTCAACAAAGTTTAGTTTGTATTTTCTTTTCCTTTATGCCAGTTACACAAACCTGGTCACCATTTACTTTCACCATTGTTCATTGTAGTCAGAAATAGTAGTTTTTCAGTCTACCTGAATATCACAGCCTATAGTGTTTAACCATTCTGCTTTACATTTCAGAGAGCTATTCATGTACAGACCTGTTGGAACATTTTTCCATATTTCAGTTCCGGAGGTTGTGACAGACACTAAAACTGCTTTTCTGGATTTCAGTGTAGATCAAAACACAAGATAAGTTTGTAGCTTATTACCACAGTGAAACTTTTACTCTTTGTTTGGCTCTGAAAGCCATCAAATTTAAAACTAAAACCATGACTATGAGGTTAATGCTTACATTTTTTCTTATTGGGCTGATCCTTTTGGAACTGTGGCCCCTTTTATAACTTCAGACGCATTTACAAGAACAGAAATGGTAAGGCTGCAGGATTTTTGAACACTGAATAAACAGACTGCTGCTGAGAAACTCCATAGGACTTGACTGGACTTTGCAAGATGGTTCAATTTGTGCACCCTAATTAGCTTGTCCTGAGACTTTAAAACTAAGATGAGTTGTCTCTGCTCTTCATCTTACAGCAGTCGAACCGGATCAGCTCAGCACCCTGGATTTTATTAATGGGGTATATGCTTATGCTCAGAAACCGAGGAGGAAAAACAGTTGGTTTGAGGTCATTTAGGCAATTTACTCCTAATACTTTGGGTTTGTGGCTGGTTGAAAGGTTCAGCAGATTTTCAGTCCCTGTGATCCATGCTTTGCTGAAAAAGTTTCAAGTTGTTACTCGTGCAGAGCTGACAGTAACTTATACATGGTATGTGCTCGGTACGAGGCATCGTCTCAAGCAGTGGTTCCACTTCCCAGAAAACAGTCTGTGAGATCTAATCATGGATTCAAATGAATGTGGCTATCTCTCAAATATTTATTAAAGAAATTGATATAGTGGTATAAGTGGTTTTCTGCTCATGAATATCTATGATAATATTAATCTTTGAGCTTTTTAAATGGTGGTATTTCATAATATCATAATCTACCAAAAATTCAAAAGCCATTAAAACTGACTTTGCTTAAATTACTTAAATGAGCAGTTCACCCATAACTGAAAATTCAGACATTACTCACGTCTATACTTGATGGAAGGTTTGCTGGTCAACAACACATTTCTGGAGCTTCACAGCAAAACAGAGCAGCTTGTTTGGCATAATCCAAATCTCCAGAAGCCCTGAGATCCCAAATACATTTTCAACTTTTTTAAAGCCAAACTATTTACTGTGATTGCTAAGCTAAAAACATTGCATAGCCCATAAAAAGAGGTGCATGAGCACGACCACACTTTGATGCTGTAAACAACATTTTTACAAAATAATTTGGGATCTCGGGGCTTCTAGTGACCTGGATTACTCCAAACAAGCTGTATGAAGCCATTTAAAGTTTGGCTTTTTTTTGGTTGATTTTTACAATTTAAAACAAGTCCTCATCTCTTTCTGATCTTTAGGAGAATGCTGCAACTCTGTTTTGCTGTGAAGCTCCAGAAATGTTCTGTTGACTGAAACCTCACCTGCTTTTCCATCATCACAGGGTTAGATTGAAGTAGAAGTAGATACAAACTGCATAAATTGAACCTCAGCATAAACTATTGAATGGGGTTAGCTCTGGATTGGCACAATCATGTTTAAGTTTTTCATTCTTTTATATGTATTCACAATTTCAGGAATCATAATTCTGGATGTGCATTATTGAACTTCTTCCTACGAATTAAAATAGAAAGAATCCATCTGTTTCTTGAATAATCACTGACATACTGACTGTATATCATGTCCTGGTTTAAAAGGGAAAGACCCTCGGGTTTATAGTACCGCAGAGCCAAAGCTAATGATTACATACAACTTCCTCTCTTGCAAAACACTGCGGTCAAATATTTATTCCATCCTCTTCTCAGGCATGTTGACCGATTATCTCCGGTGTGCACTCTTACTGGAGTGTTTGACACTGCCACCTATCCAAACTAAACAGTATGCATTATTCACAAACAGTTAAAAGATCTAAACCCAGTGCATCTACACACTCTCACTCACTCTAGCATGCTGGAGACTGGTGTAAAAACTGCATTTAGTGAGTGAAGGACTGCATTAATCTCGAGGAAGCAGTGAGTAGGTAGAGCCGCAGTGAATGGCTGTATGTCAGCTGTGAGGATTTACAGCTCAAGTTTAAGTAGGGATCATTGGGTTAAACCTCCCTAACTACTGTGTGCAACTGCTGGCTAATCCAATGCACCATTAGCCACCCAGGGCCCCATTTGTGTGTCAGGAGGGGTCAGACAAAAGTGACATGAAATTGCTGTTGTATACAGTAAGTGGTGTATTGTCTTTTAGTGGTGATGCAAACAATATGCAATGGCGATGCAATAGGCATTTGCTGTAACTGCTTATTCAACCGACAGAAAACTAATCAATATCAATAACTACTGATATCTGACTGTAACTGTTTCAGTCTTTTATTGACCAAAAATACCAAACATTTGCAAATTTTCTGTTTTGTAATCGTAAATAAAATAGTCAGGACAAATATAATTTGAGAATATTACTTTGGGCCTCTTTGATTCTGTCTCAAAAACTAAATAACAATTGATGAAGAATGGATAGATTAAGTGAAAATGAAATTAAATGGTCGTTTATTGTTATCTTTGTGATAGGTAAATCAGCCGAACCCTTGAATAACATTAATCTAACCACTGAAATAAAAAAAATGTAACTTGAGTGAAATAATGTCATTGCTTTCATAAATATGAAGTCAAGTAAAAAAACATTGACTACCTGCACAACAAGGATCTGCAAATTTATGAGCATTTATATCAATAGGCTGTGGTTCTAACATTTCCAATAGGCAGATTTATGCATTTATTTTTGATCCTGAGAAATGGAAAATGAGACAACTAGTATCAGACTGACAAACGAGTTGAAAAATTTGCCCCAAGATATTCAAACACCAAAATAACCTTCAGCTGAAGCCCATGCCTCTTTGGAAAGAAACGTGCGTGCAACTGTTGATGATTCAACAAGAACAGGAAAACAGACTTTTATAACACTGACATATAGACCAAATGAGTCATGGAAATCATGCATTTTACATCCTAAATTGTAGCCTTTCACCACCACCCCCGACACATTACAAAGGCTCATTATTGATTAGTATAACCCAGCGGAGGGCAGTCAGCGGGTGACACAAGAGTTCCTTCATGAAGCTCCCGCTGAGATGATAATATCTGAAAGCTTCAACAGTGGGCGAGCATTTAGGCGATTCTGTTTTTGTACACGGTATGACGCAAAACCATGACGGTAAGATAAAAATAAGACTCATGTGTCAGCTCAGCAGATCTTGCATCACTTCAGAGCGCCGAAATACAAACCGGGATACTGTTGTGGTCACTGCTGGTGCAAAGTTCTGAACCAGAGTCCATATTTTTGTGTCGCGGTACTTTCTAATAATTCAATAATAGAGAACTCATAAAACCACAAAAACATAAATTCAATCATTGCATAACAAGGATATCTGAACCTGACAATCTTACCATCGACTGCTGGCGTATCTGTTTGTCAGAACAACTTAACAATTCAGATCAAACGAACTGTGAGTGGCATTTACTAAAGCTAAATTGAAAAGGCTTGAAATTGCTTTTTCGGAGCTTAATGTAAATGTCAGTCATGTGTGATTTTGGAGACGAGGAAACTGTCAGTATTTTCATTCAACAGATGAATCAAAGTGGAACTGACAGCTTGTCAATCACCAGGCTGCTGACGATGACAGGGAGGAAACAAAAGAAGGGTGAAAGAAGAGACAGGTGAAGTGAGCGGGACACAGACACTGCAGGAGAATCAGTAGCGATGCAACATTTTTGACAGGGTTTGTACAGGAGGGAATGGTACACGATGTATACTATTTAGACCAAAGCAGGGCACTGCATCGTAGTCACTGAGAATCCTCCATTGCTGAAGATTAATCGCACGTCTAGTCCAGTATTAAATAAAATGCCAAAACTCTGCTAGATCCAAATTCAAATATCAGTCCAGCCGTGAGTCTTGACTAAGTGAATTTTAAGGGAAGCTCTTGACTGGACCAGCTTCGGATAGAAAGACCACAGCAGCCCAGACATCTGACCCAGACTGCACCTGACCTCCCTTATCCTCACCAGGGGACAAAACCGATCTGCTGCGCTTTCTCTAATTCCACGAGCCAAGGGAGCAGATTATCAGAAGAACTTAACAAATAATAAATAGTAACCGATTACAAGAGGATTAGTCATGGAAACATGTAAAAGCGGAGGGTGAATTAGACAATGCCCTCCCTGTGACATTTGGAATATCTCTGGAAGTCTAGCAGGGAGGCTGGGTTGTTGAGCTGGGGACATTTTTGTAGACAGACAAGAAAGGACTCCAAGGGATAGAAAAAAATATTTTATACACAAGACTCAAAGTGAATCAATAAGAGATGCTAGACATATGTCCTTAGATTATCTGCTCCCTGAATAGTAAAAATACACCACAGACTAGATCACAGCTTATATTGGCAGAGGGTCATACAAACAGAAAATGGAAAAAACTAATACACTGATAAAATTCTCACTAAATTGTAATCCAGTTCTCCAAACTGGAAAATGTGTTCAGTGCATTCAGAAGAATGTATTGTGAAAGTCTGATGTCCATCATTCTTTTTTTCCAGTGTTCCAATCCTATTTCCAGTTGTAACCCCTACCCCTGGTTTCAAGTTTCCCCTTGCCCCTTAAAACAAAGCTACATGAAATATTGGATGAAATCTCCCCCAATGACCAGGGATAATCCTTCAAAACCCTAATATGACATTAGTAGTTTTCCATGGTCTTCCATGGTCTTCATGGAAACCTGCCTACAAATTTTCCAATATGCTTTCTCCGGCCATCATGTTTCCCCTAGTGTTAATGTGTCACTTCTGGTATTATCGAAATGTTATTTGCCACTTATCAGATGGTGATAGAAAAGCAACTTTGTGCCATCAATCAAGTCATCAAATGCATAAGAACACTGCTTCATTACCTGGCCTTTAATAGTGCTTTATAGGCTAACATTTCCAACCCATGCTACTAATCTGTTAGTCTGCATTGATACTAACAGACCGATAAGTCCAGTAACTTTTCTGCTAAAAATACATTCGACTGTTATGCACAAATCAGAAATAACAATGTAACAGAAGCTGGCTTGTTAGCTACTGAGACAACAACAAGCTAGTAGCGATTGTTTTACGCATGTTATAAAGAAAAAGGACCATAATTCAAGGAAATGACAGTTCTAATAGCCCTCAGGTTATAGTGTGTCGCTTAAAAACATCTGTTTGGAAGGCCACGTAGCCCTAGCACTTCACCCTAGACTCTATACCGACAAGAATAGGGAAAACCTACCCCTAGGCATGAGCACACAAAAGGGAGGGGTATGGCTAAGTGGTACAGGCAAGGGGTGGATTGTGATTGAATCTTAAGTATATGGGTTTAGAGTGGAAATGCCGCTGATGTTACCTAAAATGCCAAACAGGAGATATAAAGTGGTAATGCACAACATTCTCCTCCACCGTGGAGCCGGTGGCAATGTCACGTTCACTTTCAGACATTTACTGTTGCTGTGTGTAATGGTATGACATAATTACGTCAACATGTTTGAATATTGCTATTATCACGATATGAATTATCTTAATCATATCCAACATTGTACCAATATTATTGTGAACAACATGATATCCCACACCAATATATCTGCAACAAGCTAAAAGGGGAGTCTAAGCAGACATTACAAGCCAGCTTGGTGAATCTTCATTTATACAAGAGGTTTTTTTTTATATTATTTTGGTTATTGTGCTGAGGAGCTATTGACAGGTCATGGCTGTCAGATGGTGGAAAGATTACTTATGGTATTGTTTTTAATCCTACACGGATTCATACGGAAAAATAATATCAGTGGGGAAAAAATGCCTTATGTCACTAATCCATATCTAATCCGTCATCACAGCACTGCTGCCACTCGTCAATTTATCAAAACAATGGAGACGGGCTGGAACCAGGCGCACACACTGGACCAATACTTCAAACACACAAAGACAACAACTACTGCACAAGTGTTCACCTTGTCAGGTTTACAGACAGCTGAAAGCAGGAGGGCACCTTCCCCTCAGTGTCTTGGCACACACACACATACATACATATACGCATAAGTCTTTCAGCCTTCTTCACAACTACTGGCCCCTTTGTAACCAAACATCCTGAAACACCCACCTTTACAGCAACATGCACACCCACACACCCACACACACGCACGCATGTGACAGAAATACTGCAAACATGCATGCACACTTCTGCACAGCCAGGTCCCTCAAGTTCACTTGTTTATCCATAAGCACTAGATCCTGTACTCTCAATTAAGCAAACTACAGCAAAATTAAAGGCATCATTTAGGGGAAGAGGGGGAGTTAAAAGAAAAGTGTGAAAAAGGCCTGAAAGCAGAAAATATGCTGAAGATGAATGGGAATGTTTCTGCCCTACCTCACCATTCTGGTCGAAGCCTGCCACAGCCGCTTGCTTCAGCAGCGTCAGATCTTAGTAATCTAGCACTGGGCACTGTTACACAAGAGAGGGTGGGAGGGAGCGAGGAAGATATAGAGACCGGGGGGTGGGGGGGGATTGCTTGTAAAAGTGTTACTGGGTTAGATTGAGAGACAGAGACAGTGAGAGAAACGACAGAGGAGTGGAGGGGGGTGCTTTGCAAGAGTGCTGGGGAGAGAGAGAGAGAGAGAGAGTGCGGGCAAGGGGGGCGGGGGCCTTTTAATCTGGGATTTGGACGAGCGTGAGCAGGCCTGATAGCAGCACCCGTCAGTGCTATCAGTAGTCCCTCGCCTTCCCTCCTTTCCCACCTCAGATGAATGTGACAGGCTCTGGCAGACTGGCCCAACCTCCCTCTGCTCTCCAGCCTCAACCTCACCTTCTCTCCCCTTCGTACCCTGAGAGGACAGAGGCCGGCTGATGGCTCCGTTCCAAAGCCCATTCTGTGCCTCTAAAGCTAACAGAGCTTTCTCTGTCTGTAACACAGACCAGACCAGGCCAGGCCAGGTCAGATCAGGGTGCCAGGTCTCCGAGAGCGACGAGGTCTCTGCTATCTTGTCGGAGGCTAAATGCAACAGCTGTGTTGCCCGTGCCTGGAGATTACACCTAATCGTGCATGGCGTAGTTACACCGGATCATAGTTAGCCCTTGCCAAGCTAAAGCCCACAATCCAGCCAATTCAGCAGTATGCCATTAGGCTATTAATTTTGCAGGGGCAGGATAGGCAGCTTTGCAGACGAGTTAGAAAATAAATGCACAGAACAAAAGCATGGCGGTATGAGACTAAAGTGTCACTTAAGTTGACCTTATTATGATCTCCGGATTTTACAGCTTTCTCAGAGAACAGGCACAGTTTGAGTTTATCCACTTACTACACTTGATCTTTGTCATATTTTCTGTCCTTATTACCAATATCACTGTTATGTATCCAACAAATACTGGATAATGACGATTATGCTTGAGTAATACCAAAACTAAGAATGCAGCCATGCAGCTTTTCTCCCATTTCTGCCATCTACTTTAGTGGTGAAACTGATGTTCCAGACAACCAATTTTTCCAAGTGCCCATTTCAGGTTCGGGGAATTAAAAAACAGACTTGTCACAATCCTTTGGATCAAAATGTTCGCAAAACGAGGGGCCTATTAAAAAAATAAATAAATAAATCAAATGAAATACTGAAAATCACTTTCCTTGCATCCATTTGCTATTACAGAATTTCTAGATATGTCTTGTCCACAAAATCTCCGTTTGCTGCTTTGTGAGGCCACCAACATGCAAAACTGTGTGAATTCAGGTTTATCAAGAACATTTGAAGAATATCTCACAATATCTCTGCACTGCTTCTGAAGCCCACAGACACACTTTTAATTCAAACTGAATGCTTCAGTAACCTGCTGTTCTGACAGCTAGAAAAAAGTCTGTGCCTTTTACATTTTGGTGAAATACTTCCTTAGTGAACACATTTTGTTGCCGCAGTTTGATTTTTGCTCTGATTCCAGCATCATCCTTTGTAGAAGGCGGATCAAACAAGACATTTTTTATTTTTAATTACGAAACTCACTTTTCTAAAATGTCACTTATGTAATCCTGGCTGCAAGGCTCTTGATAGGGTTTCTGGGAAGCCTTTTTTGAGATACGCTGTGAAACTATTATTTAGTCATCTGGCTGTCTGTGTTGTCTAAGCATAGGACAAAATGTATTTGCCCTTTCTCTCTCAGTGTGTGAGTCCGTTTAATAATTAACTTTTAGGCCATCACTCACCAAGAAATGCTTGTAGGAACAGACCTGCTTATTGGGAACAAGTCATTTTAAGAGCATTGTCCTGCTTTCGTATTTACCAACTGCAGTAAATATGATGTTTACAACCACTGCTGTTGATGTATTTTAAATTACCCAATATTTGGGTACAAATTAATTTTGTTCAATTTAATAAAATCATTTTAAGATGCCCTGTGTTGATTGCCCTGTTGTAACTCTCATATGATTTCAGGGTGCCAATTAAAAAGAAAAGTGTGCAATTAACCCAGAGGTTTGCCAAACTGCACTGACATAGTATTCATTTTCCCACTGTTAGTAAATATAATTGCTATTCTCACTTTTTGGCCTGTATTCTTGTGACTCTGCTTACCAATCAGCATGGGGTATGTTAAACAATCTTCTATAAACTCCCAGCTGCAATGCTGAATGGTTAGTTTAATATGAATTAATTAGTGTGAATCTGAACCTACCAGGATTGTTTAAAAGGCCAGTTCAAAAAAGAAAAGTTATATCAAAAGGATGCATCCATAAAAACCTTCTCTTTGAGTGGAATGTTTTGTTTCACAACTTTCCATCATCACAAATAATGAATGCTGTGACATTTATGCATCAGTCTTACTGCTAATAATCAGCAACAGCAACCAAAAGCACCTGTATAGATCCACAGAATCAAACTTGGTTGGTATGACTGATCAAAAGTTACATGTAGCCTTTTATTTCTGCTGAAAAGATTTCTGTGGAGTACTGTAAATTCACGTCACTTTCAATTCTGCTAAGTCTTAAAAACACCGTGCATGTCCTATCCAACCACGTCCGTGTACTCTCCCTCCCTCTCCTCCTCAGATCATGACTGCAGGAGCATGAGTGACTCAGGGCTTTCCAAGAATAGGATTCCCTTTGACAACCAACAGGCGCCCCATTTCCCTGCATCTGGCCTTGGGCAGTGAGAGAGAGAGACAGAGACAAAGGGAATGAGATTTCAAATAGGCTGGTGCTCTCTGACGAGACGTCGACAGGGAAGAGAAGGAGAATAAACTGGATGTACTGTGGGAGAGACAGAGGCAGCTGGGAGCTGCAGGTCAGGCCTCGGGCTGGTTAAAGGGAAACGGGCCCAGTGTGCATCCAGCCACCACTCTATCCTCTTACATAATGTCTCAAGTTCAATATAGCCCTGCTTGGCTATTTAAAGTGCACCCGTCTAGGCTCGTTGACAAAAAGGTGATATTCTTAGTAGCCACAGCGCAGCATGAAAGCCTCTGCTAGGGCTATATTGGTCACAGACAAGCCCTGGGGTGTGGATTTTGGTAATGTCGCAGATATTTTTAGTCCAGCTGATGAGCCGGGGTATTTACATGAGGTGCAAAACTAGACCAGCCCCCATTGCTGGATGCTTTACTGCTCTATGTCGCACCAGGCAGTCAGCTTAGGAGGATAAGCTAAATGACTAACTTAACCAATCACTGACATGCGTATGCAGTTTGTTTTAAATCCTTGCACATATGTGTGTAATCTAGCTAAACTGATTGACTGATTTTTCACTACTACTGTTGATATGAAAAATGGTCAAAAGCTGTCAGATAGCACAGATTATCCATAGTTTGTGGAGTTTGTATTTACATGGAGTAAACAGAACAGTGGCTCTGGGCATTATTGGTTAATAAATAACTCCCACGTGTTTTTCACAGACACATCCAACCTTTTCTTTTTCTACAGACAACATGGAAGTTAAACTTACTGGAAAACAGAAACTAATAAATACACACCAATCTCTTTGCCTAAAATGACAACAACACAGATAAAAAGCTGATCCAAAAATAGGAGCTTGAGAAGTCTTCATCATTTTGACACAGCGCGTTTTCTGTACTTAACACAAACATTTGAAAATGCAGGTCTTCTCAAGCTTTATCAGAGAGCAGAAGATTATAATAGTAGAATAATCCCTTTTTCCAATTTGGATTGAATAATGTGCTGGCAGAATTACAATATGTTTTACATTAAACTAATGTCATATTTGCATTTTTAGAGCAAAGTCAAATAGTTTATATGCGCTACTCAAAAAGCTTCACAACAGGTCAGCACATTACGTGATTAGTCCAGCTCTCATATGATGATATGATGCGATGATTACAGGAACATGTTAATGATCACAATCTTATTACTTAGAGCAAATATACTAAGGGCATATTACTTTGAATGTAGCTCATGTTCAGGAACTAAAAACTAAAGATATCATATGCTAAGGAATTTTACATTTAAAGTGATCAGAAGATGCAGATGTCTTCTGGCTGCCAGTTAAAACTATATAACTAATTAAAGTTGACTTTCTATCTCATTTGAAAGTGATAACAGACCTCTTATGGAGAGAAATCTCAAGCAGCAGATATCGTTTCAAACAAACTACCTCTTTCTGTGACAAACCTGCCAGCAGTATTTACATATGCGTCACTGTGCCGGCAAAGAGAAGTTTAACACTGAATAGTAGTAAGTTGGCAATCACACCGTTCCTTTTTTCCTGCTTGTTCTTTTTCACCAGACAAAGATAGCGAGAGAACAGTACTTCTCTCTGAAGTGAGAAAGGCATGACTTTAACATTAAAGACCTTGAAATAACAGCAAATGTTGTGGAAGTGTTAACCTCAGCCTGTTTTAACGTGGTTCAATCAAAGCTGAGTGCAGTTATGACAAGTTAAATATCAAAGATTGGACATAAACCTGGAAAAGCGTGTCCTCTCTACCGTTTCAAGCACTTACACTTAAACGCTGAACCACACAAGCATTAAGTCATATTTGGAGCTGACAAAATGTTAATGTTTGGTCTCTTTTATTTTATCTGTATTGTTTTGGGCCTGAGTAAAATGCAAAACATGTATGTGGAAAAAAAACAACAACTAACAGTTGGTTCAGAGCACTCCTGGAAATGTTGGCAGCGCTATCTTATTCCTCCACATGGGCTGTTGTTTTCCTGTGGGCTTATCGAGAAAACTGACTCACTGTTCTCAGCTGGTCAAATGAGTCTCAATGACAGATGAGGTCTCCTCTTTAAACAAAGGGCTGCAGAGGTGGTTTCCAATAGTGGAAAGTTTGTCATACTGCACAGAATCAACTAGCAAAATGAAAATGGAACAGAACCATAACAGGGATTCTGCATCATTACTGCTTTCTCTGGGCCCACTGAAATAATGTCGACGGTACAATAACAATTACGGACAGTACCAGTGGTTCCTTTATGACCAATCTGCTGCAAACACAAAAGTGAAAAAATGCATGGAAACTTCAGCCCTCACAGTAAGTATGATGAACTAAAGTCCTTCCTGAAAAGGGTTAGTCTGACTTGTATCTATCGACAGGATGGCAAATTTGTCACATCAAGATGGCACGCACTATAGCATTGTGGTGTTTCAGCTCAGGAAGTATAGAACGACCCACACAGCAACAGTCATGAGTGTCGGCCGGCGACAAACCATGGAAACTGGCAGTGATGAAAACAACTTTTAACTTTGTCTCAGTGTTTTCCTCCGTC
Organism: Acanthopagrus latus; assembly: GCF_904848185.1. NCBI lineage: Eukaryota > Metazoa > Chordata > Actinopteri > Spariformes > Sparidae > Acanthopagrus > Acanthopagrus latus. The sequence goes on along the minus strand of NC_051045.1, from coordinate 23,575,335 downwards.
TCTGATCTGAGCCTGCTGGTGGCCTCGGCCCCTGGGGCAACTGAACACTTGGCCCTGTTTCAACTCACAAGTGTTTATTGTAAATTTCTGAGAAAAAAAAAAAAAGGTCATAGATATCTGTGAAATTGAATAATGACCCTCCAAGAGAATTCAAGTGAAGTGAGACAACGACACTGATGGTATTTATTTTCATGGGTTTTTTCCTCACTATTCTGTTGTTGCTTTCTTGGCGATTCACAATTTTCCAGTTGTCTTGGTGCGGTCTACTGTGTTTTAGGTTCCTCGCCATTTAATATCAGTGCATGTTTCTCCTGTGTCTCTTTTTCTTTCACTGCGTTTTTATCACTTTGTATTTAGATATGTTTCTTGTTCCTGACAGCTGTCTTACCTTGTTTTTTGTGGTTGTATTTTAGGTATGTGGCATATGGAGAAGCCCAATCTAAATTCCCTACAATGTGTGACAATAAAGTTAATTTTGAATCCTAATCCTATCAGTTGTTAAAACATTTTACTCTCTGGCCCCCTGACATTTTTACAATGGTGTCTACAGGTTTTACCCAAATTCCCTCTAATCCAGGAATATGAACCACAGACGCTATTTGGAAGTTAAACCTTAATGAAAGTTTTAGTTTACACCCACAATACTGTAGCATTAGTCATTTGGATGCTATACACTTGATCCATTATACAGGAATGACCTACCGACCTAATGGATATTTGCAACAGTTGGATGAATAATCCAACTATCCAACAAAACGATTTGGATTTTACTTTAGTCGCAAACACTATACTACTATAAAAAACTGTGTATAATATTGTTGGTACACTTCTGCTGTAAGGTAAGCAGTGACTGCAATGACTCAATGATTATAGAAATCCTGTATTTTGTGAAAGAAAAGGGTTAAGTCGAGCTCAGTTCAGTCAGCCTGAATGCTTAACTGTTTCCAAACTCCCTTTGATGTACCGGGGTCTAAAGCCATATCCAGCCAGTCTCTATTGTGAACTGTGAACTCGGTTTTACCAAATAACACTGCGAGAGTTAAACAATCTTTGTTCTGTTGGAGGAGAAATAAATGCCTTTGTGTTTTGTGAAGCTGGATTGTGTTAAAATCAGTAGACTGAACTTTTTACACCCACACCATGCTTCACCTACGAAAAGCATTCAGGACACAACAGTCACGTTGCAAAACCATGCGCCAAGACACATCTGCTGTCTTTTCCACCCATATAGTGTTGGACCAGTTGTATCAACTGTAAACTTTCTAATTGCTAACATTGCACTTTCTTGAGTCCACAACAGCCATAATGGTCAAGAGACAAAGCGATTGCTGGAGTCAACAATTCAGAGGTCACCTTGCTCTGAAGTCTGTACCTGGACGGACAGCTGTTGCACTTGTGAAGATTTTAAGTCATGATGAGGGCTACAAACAGGGGCCATCGTTTAAATGACGCTATTTCACTGCACATTTTCACACGCCACACCAACTATCCCTCACAAAACAAACACTTCGATTCATTACAATTCTAACTGATACACAGGGCAGGTAATATTAGTTTACCGACTGTGTGCTGAAATGTACCTTTACACCTGGCAGTCTAAGAGGAAATCTGTCGCTGTACAAACTCATAAAGCAAAATCTAAATAACTACTGCACACAGCGCATGAATCCCTTCGTGACTACAGTGTTCAGCGCAGCCTCCCTTAGCTCTTAATTCCTCACATTCTAAGCTGGTCAATGTTTCAGGGAGATCTACAAATCATTACTAGTCCACAGATGTGTTTGGTTAATAATACAGTAGGAGGACTGAGTCGCTGGTGGCAGGAACATAGACAGCATACCAAAGCTGTCAGTGTAGAGAGAGGATTTAAAAAGCAGCACGTCTCGATTGTATACTGTATTACTTTTCCTCAAGGGTCAAGGACTAAGCTGCACCTTTAGTAACTGTATTATTCAGTGATTTCATGTTGGTATTAAATATTCGTAGCGTCCTATAGTAATTGTTGTTCAGCTCATGTTACTGTACGCTCACTTGAATTGCTTTTGTGGTTCTTGACAATGCATTAGTGCAGTCATTGTTGTTGCAATTATATTCCCATCTGAAGAGTTTCTTTATTATTATTATTATTATCATTATTATTATTATTATTTTACTTTTTTCCTAAAGTGCCCTTTTAGATTTGTTGGTGTAAGTTTACCAACACACTTTCTGGTGGGGGGGCTTGAATTCACAGGAAGCTATACGCCAATTTCCTGCACTGTGCAGCGCACAGAAACAAAGACCAGGGGTCAGACAGAGCAGAGAGTCCACAGCACACACTAGGATCATAACACTGGGGGTAAAAACGTATTTGACCCACTAAAATAAACGTCATAAAAAGGACACTTTATTGAACTTGAGGAGTTAAGTTCATCTTCAAACTATATAGTCGGACGTTACAGCTCAGAAATAAATCACACCATTCATGAGCGCACACACAAAAATGAAAATTGATGTAAAACATGAGAACGGGACAACATGGCGTAGATTTAAACCCCACTGCCGTTACACTTTGCAGCAGCTATCGGAATATAAGGACATTTAACGTGACATTTTCTTTCTCCGTCTGAGCTTTCAGCGTCGCCGGATTTTCGTCAGCGCCGCACTTTAAGTCAGTTAAATAAGTGAACGCTGAGGTAACTGACGGCCGTGTAAATGGCGTCTCTTCGGATGTAATTCAAAAAAATATACGAGGCGTCAAGTGGCTCTGTTACAGCAGGAGGAAAAAGTTGAGGCGCCGCTGCTTTCTCGCTGCCAGCCTCAGTTCAATCTCGTCCGCGCAGTGTGGGACCGCTCGTCCAGCGCACAGAGGGGCTGCTCAGTATATCACGGCGCCGTTCATTCAGGACGGTTTTAAAACAACGTGCTCCACTTTACCTGCGAGATGTCATAGCAGTCTCTGAAAGCTGTCAAGTGTCCTCAAACGTTCCCCTTTAGCCTCTGCCGAGCCGCCGTGCACACTGAGAGATCTGTTGAACCTGCGAGAGGAGCCGCACATAACTACCGGCACCACTTCCGGTTAGCCCCTTCAAAACAAAGGCCGCAGCAGGATGTATGAATGTGTTAGGGTTTGTGTTATGTTTGGTGTTAATCACCACCAACACATCTTACTGTTCATGTAATACCTCCATCTTGTCTTTATTATTTATTATCTCACATGTTCTGATGTATTTTACACAATATGAAAGATTCATATAGTCATTTATTAAACCAGGCCTGTGCGTCAAAATATTAATTTTAGACCAATTTGTGCAACTCACAGAATAAAATAATGCAATGTAGACGAATGACTGAAAAAGAGGCCCTAATAATAACAACTTTTATTCATGGAGGAATAAGAAGGATGAATCCAGTCCTTTGTGTTCAAGGCAAGTTTGTAGTCATTTATGTTACACTGAAAAAGGGTGTCTGTAATAGGCAAAATACCAGTCTTCAGATGGTGTAGGCCTATGCCATCAACAAAGGTATGCTTGTGCTAATTTACTGACTCCAAACTAACAATTAAATTAACAATCCAGTGTTATGTTTTGCAGCCCACTATCACATTTAAAGCCCAGCCAACTTCTTCTTTGGTCAAGTGTGACAGATTTACACTGTTCATTTGGATTACACACTTCTTTTCCTGTTCTGGTCTGACTTACTCTAGCTAACTTGATGCATCTACAGAACATTATTTAAGATCCCTGATATATAGGTTAATGTCAGAGGCTTCATTAGCTTTTACTGTAAGGGCCATTGAAACATATGATCCTTTAGTCCTCACCCCTGATTGGCCGAGAGGCACACTTAAAATACATCTGACTGCACATCAAAGCTAGCTATGATTCATTGCAAATATGGAATACATATTGATTATATTTAACTGATAATGGTGCTAACTCAGTGACAAAGCAGCAGGACAGTAGAGATGTAGGCCAACAGTTTAAGTAAATAAACTACAGTTATAACTCCAACATAAGTCTACCTATATTATGGTGTAGTGTAAAATAAATGCTGCTTCTTATTTTTATTTATATATCTGTTTTTTGCACATTGATTATTATATTTTATTCAGTGATGCAACAGTAGCTTAAGTAAGTCATGTAGTGTTTTTCTATGCTAATGTAAAGCTCTGCTATTGTCTAGTGGGAGTTAAGGCAGGTATATATGTACACCCCTCCTCTCCCTCCATGATGGGACATCCTCCCAGCCCTAGAGAATGACGTTGGCGGTGTCGGGGGAAGAAGAGCAAGAGAGGCAGAGCAGCATTGACGTCACCAGCCTGTGGTTATCAGTGGAGGTTAATCTACTGGGGGATGGATGGGCTTATGCAATTGTCTGTGAGCTCACAGGCTTCACATCTATGGATTTGCTTTTTCCACTGTTTGACCCAACGAGCTGCTGCTACAGCTTACAGACAAAAACACAGAGATGATCGAGAGGGAATTTCCTCCCTCCGTGGAATTTCTGTTGTTGAAGTGGATGGTCTGCCCAACGCTTCAAATGTGCTTCAGGCCGGATAGATTGATTTGAACATTGGGTTTATTGTTCGGGTCTGGCGAGCACTTAAAATGATCCTGTCACACAATGGGAGGACATTACTCTCTGATCGATACACAGTGGAACTTGATGAAGAGGGTGAGAGGTGGCTGAATATTGGAATAACACTGAGTGCACATTTAGTGTTTAAGACTAAGCGAGATTGATACGAGGCTGAGGGAAAAAAACAAAGTCGTTACCATTTATTGGGTGGTTCGGGTGCCCGATGTACGCCTTGTGTTGGTTTTAAAGCTGATGGGAAACTATATTTTTTTCTTGCGCTGCACGTATGCCACATATTTAGCTTCTGCATGTGTGAGAAAAAGGTCATACAAGCTGTTAAGCTGGATTACAAATAGCCGCGACCTTAAACATTGTAATTGTAGACATTCAAAATAGTGCCTTGACTATAGTGGAAAAACAATCTCAGTGTAACCACTCAGCAGCACAAACTGGTGCTTTATGGGGAGGTTCTGCAGTAACCTTAGGCTCTACAGGCAGGCTGGAGGAGTGACTGAATACATGTAACAGGATTGCATAATAAGGATACAAAATAAAAGGTAACTATATACCGGTCACAGGAAAAAAAAAAAAAAAAAGATGTGATGAGATTACAGATAAATTCAGTAATGGACGGGATTTCGATTTAATCCATAGCAACACTATTTGAATACATTTTCAAAGAAACCCTCCCAACCCTGGTGACTGACAGTGACGTGGAGGGTGACAAAGCAAAGTGAAATAATAGGTAGAGATGTGCTTTACATTTACAACTAACGTCCATGTGTGCTTCATGTATTTCACACGGTTTTCGCGATGTATTTTTCCACCTGCTCCGGGCAGCTACACATATTCAGCGTGAAAATCACAGAATATTTCTGTTGAGTGGCAGTGTGGTTGGAGTGAGCATTCATTTAGAAGGGCTACGCTGCATTCCAACAATAATGGGACAAAAATGACTGCACACTTGATTTTCACCAGAAAATCGTCAGAAATGATTGGGGGGATATTTCTAAATATATATATATATATATATATATATATATATATATATATATATATATATATATATATATATATATATATATATATATATGTATATATATGAAGATTGGGATGTTCTGAATGATTAACTGTTGTTAGAATTGAAAAAATAGAAAGTTAAAGTTAGGGACTGGAAAGGTATGATGAGGTTCCTGCACTGAAGCACTCACTTTTTTTTTTTTTTTTTTTGTATCACCGTGCAGACTCATGTCCTGTTGAGTCTAGGAGGGACAAAACGACTCACCAGCACAAAGCCCAGTTTCCCACCCAGGGGATTGAAAACCAGGATGTCCCATCTACCCTGAGGTGCCTGCTTCTATAGGCCTGTGACCCTTGACCCCTTTTTGCCTTGAGACTTGCAAATCTGCCCGTCCAGAGGGTGAAAAAAAAAAAAATCTGGAAAGGGAAACAAAGAGGACTTATACTGAGAGTGATGCAGCTGGACAGCTGGAGCCTCGTCAGACAGAAAGAACTTTTATCACCATGTGGACATAAAAAGCTGTGAGAGAGGAACTTTATTTCACAGAAATGGGGGCGAAATGTGGCGTGGTGAGGGTGAGGCCTTTTATTTTTGGGCCGTCCGACATTTTTAGAAAAAGATTCTCAGAAAATCATTCAGCGATTTTTTCTAAGAACGGTTTGCTCCATCACAGATGATGCCGTGGTATGTGCTGGACTGTAGGGCCTGTTTTTGGCTCAGGTCACATCATCTGATGAAATTTCATCCAGAGAGGGCCTGAGTTTGTTTCATAATTCATAAATCCACTTTGACCTTTGAACAAGCTGCCTTCCCCGACATGTGTTTAAAAAGAAAACATCTTAAAATGTCCTGGCTCCTGAACTCGTGCTACTGCAGCAGTCAATCAAAGCAAAATCGGCTGCACACACTGATTGGAATTAGCATTCTGCGGATCCTGTGTCCTCTGAAAAACACATTCCAGCCTGAACTGTCTCTACCCCTCAGCTCCCCTGGGTGTCACCAAAGCGGCGAATCTCCCGTTTCATTATTTGGAGCCATACATGGACGCCATATTTTGTTTTGATTTTAATTCCTGGGAAAACCCTTTAATCCAACTACTTGCGCTTATTAACATGAAAACGATCTTTCCCCAGAAGGACGCCTCGCTGGGTGAAACTATTTCATGTACAGCGTTTCGTGGAGTTTTAATTAACGCAACACAAGATGCAGTGTCCTTCCCTGTCATTAGCAAGGAATAAATTCAACTCATTAAATGCTTAATGAAAACGCTCAAGACAGATTTGGGTTGTGCTGAATGATGTATGAAGCCGCGCGGCGGTTTGCTGTTTTCTCTTGAATTCCCGGCTTTCAATTAGCAGAAGGGCACCAGAGATTGCTGTAGGTGGTTTTGAATTCTAAGAAGACTCTAGCCAGAAACTCTGTTTATTAATGTGTGTGTGGGCACGCGCCGACGGAAATTGCTTTTGATTCGGGGGGGAAAAAGCGCTGTTTGTCTCGGACGTTTCGCTCAAAACGCGAGCCAGGAACCTCTCATTAGGACGGCACAGATTGAAGTTGTAACTTGTGATTGCTTCGATATTTGTCGGTGCCCGGAAACAAACAGTGAACCAAAGACCTGACACTGTGAATTCATTTAGATGCTAGAGTTTTTTCTTTTTTTTTTATCTCACCAAATTGTATATTGCAATTTCAGCTGATCTGAACCTGGGCAATATAAAACAACATACCCCAAGGTGGGCCCTCTTGCTTTCCATTAGCTCTGTCATTACCTATAGAAATGCTGCCGTCGCTGATTTGGACATGAATCAAATGCCTTACTTCTTATTAGTATCGAGCTGCTCTGGGGCGGAAGGGAAAAAAAAAGTGCACCATATGTTTCAGGTTCCGAGCTGTGACCAGAAATTTCCTTTTTGACAGAATAAACTGAACATGCAAGGTGAAGTTACTCGCCCTTTTTGGGGAGCTTTAAACCACAAGTCATGGTCTTCATCAGCACACAGACGTTTGATCAGATGTCACGAAATTAATGTGTGGAGCTTTTTTCGGGAGAGACGGGGGGGGGAAAGAAAAGAGAGCCGTCTCTGGTGAATGATGAGCCATGGTTTCGGTCATGAGATGATGACTTGGCAACCTCCGTCACATCTGAGCTCATCGCTCCACCTACTGATGGAGAGCATGAGGAGCATGAGAAACCTTGTGATTAAATTCACGTTGTCAAGCTTCGTCTGAAATAGAAGTTGAGCTAAGATGGCTCCATACAGCTTGTCCACATAATCCAAGTCTGAGGAGATCCCGAGATCCAAAATCAATTTGAAAAGATGTTATACACCCTTAAAGCAGAAATCTTCAGGGAAGCTGCTCAACTAAAAGCCTGAAGTGGGTGCTCGAGCTCAGGGGAATAATCATTGTGAGTTTTTTTTGTTTGTTTGTTTCTATTTCAAATCAATACATAGTCTTCCTTGTAGAATTTTCATTTTTGGGTGAACCTCTCCTTTTGCTCGAGGTTCTTCCTCGAGTCTTCCTCAGCGGGGTGAACATTTTGGAAAAAGCTAGCAAGTTCTCAGTGGGTGAAGAATTTATTTCAACTCCCAATTCCAACGTCAAAGACACATTTTCATGGCGAACACAGGCAATCTGTTTCATCTTCTCCCTCCTGGTGCTGGTCAGTACCACACGTGTACAACTCCACAGCTGGACAATAGTCCCAAACAAATACACAGATCTTTTCACAGGATCTGCTGACAATTCGTTAAATGTAACACGAGCCTCATCCTTTTAAGAGCTGATGTCAGATGATGTAAAGAGAAAAAAAAAAAAAGCCCAAAACAAAACAAAGAAACAAGACGACTGACAAGAAGCGGCTCCGTTTGGTTGACATTTTTATTTCATGGTGGTAGGAACACAAGACAAAGGTCATAAAGTTAGTAATGTTCAGGTCATGCCACTCTTACTCGGTGCACTGCCCTTTGAGGAGGTTTGCGCAGTCAGACAGTAGTTTACAGAGGCCAGACATGGAGGGTAATCCACATGTAGACATAAATAAGGAACAGAAAAAAAAAAAAAGATTCAAAAACAGTAAATAGGTTTTTTGTAAAAAGCCAGAGGGGACGTTTGCAGAAGTCCCCTGGGTTTTTTTTTCTTTTTTCTTCTTGTGTATGAGCATTATTACTAATATAATCATCATTATTATTATTATGTATTACTCATTTACATTATGGGGATGAAGCTAATACACTGGCTAAAGTAAGGAAACGGTTATATGGTTGGCGTCTTTGTCACCTGCTAAGTAGTGGAGGTGACCAGTTTTTAAGGCAATTCATAGTTTCCACCCAAACCAGAGACCGCTGCTGTCTTCACTGTTCATGAGTCCATTCAGATACGCAGGCATCTCTCCTTTATTACCACCTGAATGGACCAAACTGAAAGAGCAGTCTGGTAAAATAAGACCAGTCTAGGGTTAACAGAGCGAATGCTGGAATTTAATGAGTATTGGGACACCAGAGTAGGGGTTTCCTGCTCTGGTGTTACACTCTTGATCACACACACAATGCAGTTATAGCTTTAGAGACCCCCCCCCCAAACACACACACACACGTACATAAGTATATCATTGTGTGGGCGAACAGACGAGTCAGACATGGTTCCAGTGTATATTACTAAAAACATAAACCTCCACAGATCACACAATTTTGCTAAATTTACACTTAAAAATTGCAGGGCTGTACAAAAACAGGTTGTTGATGATTTAAGAAACATAATTAAGAAACTTAAGGAAGAAGAAGAAGAAAAAGAAGGAGAAAAAAAAACCCAAAAACCGTACAAGACCATTTGATACTCAACCACGAACAAGCATGATTTTGTCTCAGAATATTGCCAAGGTTCTCATATCAAAACAAGTGTCTTTAGGTCAAAGTCGTCGCAGCTTAATGTGGTTCAGCAAAGACGACTCCACGTTGCATCAGTTCACTGAATGTTACAGAATTTGCACTAGTAATACAAACCCCATGCGTTACTATGTTAATTTGCAAGTACTGTAGGATTATGCATCTCTTATGCTTCGTGAGGTCACAACAACATCACAGTCGCTCTCTCTCTCTCTCTCTCTTTCTCTCTCGACAGCCCAATAGTCTCCTCCAGGAATGCTCGAAAAGAAAATAAGTCTCAGGCAGAGTTTCTTGAAGCGTTTTTTTTTGTTTTTTTGTGTTTGTGTTGACGGCTGACTGTTGTCTGACAGGACGTTCCCAAGAGTAGTCGCTCTCCCCATGATAAGACCTCTCCTCGCCTCCTTTGTGTCTGCCCTTTTCCTCCAGTCTTTGCTTTCAGCACCTCCTTAAGGTCAGATATGGTAACAACTCTTCCCCCCCCTCCGTATGTTCAAGGTCCTGCAAAACTAACTGCTTACAAGGAAAAAAATAAAAGAAGATACAGGGAATGAACAAATATATATATATAAAAAAAACATCACTCTGAGCTCTGTAGCGTCTGAAGTCACATCAGTGGAAATAAGAGAAAAAAAAAAAAACTTTTTATATTCATCGCAAAAACAAACAAACCCCCAAACAGTGACTTTTTTTTTTTTCCAAATTAGAACTTTTTTTTTGTTGCCTTTTTTTTTTGGAACAAAAGTGTGAATACAAAAACAAACAAACAAACAAAAACCAGAATCAAACCATCACTGCTGAAGTGCATGCATTTATAGTGGTCATCATTAGTTCATCTGCTGATTGTAAAACAGAACGCACAATAGTACATGAGAAGCACAAGTCTCCAAAAGAGAACCCATCGTACATATTCACAGTCTCAGGTATTATGTATATACTCTATATTTATAACATTTATTCATGTCTATGATTCATGTCTTGACTTATGACTAATGATATGCGAGTCATTGTGGAACACAGCGCTCTCTCCGTCTCCATCATGTCGGGTTGCAGTGTTAGTGAGTCATATTTCAAAACTAAAGGCTCTGATGGGATTCAGATCGAGTGGAGAGTTTTTAGGGTTTTTTTCTTTTTTGGCGCTGGGAGATGGGGGTTGATCGAGTGGTTTCAACTGTGTACTTTCTCACTGTAGCAGCTTGACTGATATCTGAAAAAGTCCCATTAGGAAAATACAGTGGGCTACCGGGGCTGAATGCAGAGTTTCTTGTCTGGAGACGGCAGCTGGCTGCAGCATCGGGGAGCCGCACACACCGGCCACAGCGTCCGCACACTGCGTCCAGCTCTCACGGGGGGAATGTATGTCTATATATTCATGGATGTATACGCCATGCTTGGGGAATGTGGACGATAGATATGGCACCAAGACAAGGCAGTACCCAGAGATCATCAGCGAGGTCCACCAGTGTTCAAGTAATGAGCGAGGAAAAAGGAGCAGGCTTTTGTTGTTTTTTGCTTTTTTTTTTTTTTTTTTTTTCCTAAAGTTGGCGTTTGTTTTAAAACAACAAAACTGACAAGAATAAAATATCTCCTTTTCACAGAGACGCCTGCTTTCTGAAAAAAAGATGAAGGGCCGGAGCAGAAGAACAAAAAAAAGAAAGTGTGTTCTGTGAACGGAGGTGCAGATTTAAAAAAAAAAAAAAAAAGAAAAAAAAAGAGGAACAAAATATATAAAACAAAAATCGGAACGACATTAATTTTCTTTCCATATAAAAAGCGATGAAAAGTATACAAAAATAGAAAATAATTACAGCAGGAGACATGGGCGCTATGGAGGGAGTGGGTGGGAGGGTTTCTTTATTTCCGTTTCTCTCAACATTTTGTCTCTGCCGAGTTATTTGGCGGCGGAACATTGTAGTATTGTGGGGCTGTTTAAGGCGTCCTCCACCAGGTGGAGCTCCACGCCGTCCACCACCACGTCCTTGATGCAGCCCACAAAGCCGGTGCTGTAGGCCTTGGGCAACCGACGGGTCACCGCCAGCTCCTCCAGACCACCTGAGGGGAGACGGAGACAGAAGTTTAAGCGATGATGAAACACGTGCTATGTGGTATCACATTCCGCAGATCTTCAGTATAGTTTCCATATCACGCGGCCCACACGCAATAGAGACTCCTGCGGCAGCTTAACAGCTAACTTCTAATTAAACCCTTGGCTAACTTGAGTGTAATAAAACAATTTAGTCATGTAGATTTTCGAGACTTCCCAAACTATCATATTTGAGCCATTTGACCGATTAACATTCTCTGTCTAACAGTCTCGAAAAGCTGCCTGCTTTGATAACTGTATCTCTGTTTGGAAGTCTCTAATGCGCACGCTCTATGGGACCTTTAACACAGAAGATCCGGGTAATTTTATACACAAGTCAAGCTTTTCTAATGCACCACCGAGCAGCCTTCCCTAGGAACGAACGGGGCGACATCTCCAAAACTGTATCTGGATTTGAGTTGTTAGATTCATGCTTCAAAGCCCAGGGCTGATCCTGGGGTCTGGTGAAGCACCCAAAATGCTAGTTCCTACATTTCCCATAACACAGCCAGTAACACTGTTGCGTTCAAACCCCCCGTCCCCCGGGTTTGCAATGCTTTCTCTTACAAAATTGTAAAATTCAAAGCACACACTTCTACACACATTGATGACATCATTAGCGATTACGTTCTCAGTTCCTCGGGAGCATCAGAAGACGTCGCACAACCGTCTCCACTCGTCCTCCCCATGACTAATCAACGGGCCTTAATGTTTAAAATGCGCGGGGTGCCCCTTTAAAGATCGAACACCTAGATAACAGTTGGGATTTCATAACAAATTACAGCTCATAAAGGTCTTCAAAGGGCCGTACCGGAAATATTCTGGTAGAGAAATGTATTTCTGGTTCTTAAGCGGTTACTTTGTCTGACGATGCCTTTGATTCTTCCGTATGATGACACCGGCTGATGAACACGACAGGTTGACACTTTATTTGTTACACCACCGTGATCAAAGCGCGGAGAGGCAGAAAGCACAGCAGCCAGAGAAAGTTAAGATAGACGTGAGAGGAGCTTCTTTTCATTTGACATGGTGCATGAAGTGCTCAGAAATGTGCTACTAATAAAAGGCGGTGACAGAGTGGAAAATTATGAACAGCTAATATCCTCATTATTTTTTAGTATTTTCAGCACACGTCGCAGTGCTGTGAACTCCTCACATATCACCCGTCCATCAAGCAGTGCATCTGAAGAACTGTGGCGGCGCTTTTCTTAAACTCTGAGCCGCGAGCTTCTGTTTGTCAAGTTGGATACCAGCGCTAGTTACTCACTTCTTCTAGATTGGCCGCAAATCAAAAATGACTTTAATAAGTGCTGAAAGGCCAAATCGCCCAACTTGAAACTTGTTTCTATGAAAGAAAACAGTCCCTTTGCAAACCGCTGACAGCATGTTCAGGGACTTTCTGAATGTTGCTGTTAATTCTTATTTTTTTTCCACTTTTCCTGAAACCAAATACCATTCGCCTTCATTGTGCTGTAGTAAGTAAGAGGCGAAAAGTGCACGTCTAGATACGAGATGTTCCAATACCATTTTTTCCTTCCCAGTACGATTCTGATACCTGGACTTCATGTATTAGATCATATCGAATACTGATCTGAGACCTACAGATTCTTCAACAGTCATGGGTCGAACATATTCTTTTCCTGAAATCACCAATGATTTATGTCATTATCACGTTACAAGTGTTGTTTTCTTGAGATAAAATGTTCATTGTCTCCAGAGCTCAAGAAAACAACCTTTGTTATTCTTACATAAAGAGATAAATGAATCTCTTGCAAGAAAACTAAAGTAAGTTCCCTCTTATTCCTTTTATCAGATCAGCAGTGCCATGCCAATGTGCATACTGTACATGGCATCTTAACACATGTAGCAACTGGTATAAGCTGGAAATGTCAGATCAAGGAGGACCCTTTATTAATAAATTAATAAAAAGTTAATGAGGTTTGCTCCTAAAACCCACAGAGCACCACTCTTTCAAATGTTATTTTTTTCCCCACTATTAATTTTCTTGTTATCACTGGAAAACAACATTTGTCATTCCATGACACTGATATAAGTACCTTAAACAAATAAAGTAGAACTTGTTATCATGGGAAAAGGAAGGAAATGTTATGTTCGTCCCTTGACTGTTAAAGGCTTCTGTAGATACCGGTGCAAAACCAATACACATATATTATTATTTTTAACTTCATAGTTGTAGGGACGTCATGTTATGAACATGCCTGAAGTTACACAAGTCGCCTGCTCTTTATAGACACTGGCTACATATGCGATATAAAATCTGTTCAGTTGCATACAGCTGTACAGGAAACTTCTTGGAAGTAGCAGAGTCCCCTTTTGAATATCTAAATGATATGGCATAGCAAAAGAATTCCTAATTCCTGCATTCTAAGACAGATTCAGAGGCATTTCCTACAGCAGCATCGATATCGGCACTACCTTCGTTTGGAAACCACAACATTTAAGACGAAAAACTTTTCTTTCTTTGGCAAAATGAACCTTTAAAGCACTTGTGAACTGGAAGGGAAGTCTTTCATCCATCAGTCACAGAACATTTAAAAATAGACATGTCTTAATATCATGGATTTGTACTTAAAAGCAAATGTTCCCCCCTTGTACTTTGCGTTTCACTTTAACTTCACTCCACTTTTTCTTCTATTTCAAATCATCCAACCTCCCTCTCTTTTTTTTTTCAAAACTAAGTCTCATAAAGTCCTTTTGTGGAGACTTGATGACCTAATTGCCGGGTGTGTGGCTGGCTCCTTTTTTCATTTTGATGGTGTTTTGAGCTACTCTTTTGAGCCAGCACACCCAAAGCACTCATTAGTGTCTTTCTCAATAAAATCAGCGTGAAACGACTTAATTCAAAATTCTGGGAGATCGGTTCACGCAGGGAGAGTGGCTGACCCTAGTTTGTGATGTTTTACCTGGCTGCCTTCCCTGCTCTCTCTCTTTCTCTCTCCTCAGTCTGTTATCTACACTGTCAGAATCCTCCAGCATCCTCTGTCGCTGTTCACTTCATGTTAATCCAACGCTGCCCCCCCCCCCATGTTCCCCATCTCTCCTTCTCTTCACTGTTTTCTCTCTTTTTTTTTAATCTGTCGGGCTGAGAGTTCATATCCCTGTCGAGCTCTTTACATCCCCTGTCCCTGTCCCCTTTAATCGGATTGCGCGCCTCCGAATCGGGGATCGACAGGGCTAATTTCATGCGAGTTACAGATGAATTAATGATGAACAGTGAAAAGGGGATTTAAAAAGAAGAGGGACTCTCGATGGGAGGGCTGTGTGCGGATTATGTATTCTTGCTGCAGGGCTCGCTCAGCACCTGTTCCAGAGCGCTGCCTCTGTGTGTGTGTGTGTGTGTGTTTGTACACTTGTACCCGAGTACCCCCGGCGCACCTCTACACACAGCGTGTCTCTTAAATGTCACTTGCTGCTTCTCCTCTCAGACCGGCCTCTTTGCCGCCTGGCGCTGTGCATCTTAAAGAACGGTCTGACTTTTTCTCCACTGCCAGTCTTCCTGTGTTATTTCCTCAGAATGTTCAGTGCCGCCATGTCGTGTGTGTTCTTTCAAATTTGCAAATTCTCCAGGCCAAGTTCAGGCCAAAATTGAACTGGAAGCAGCCAGCAGGCCGGCTTTGGTCACCTTCAATTCAGGAGAGCAGACAACTTTTGAATTTGTCAGATAGCTTTTCATTTCTCTACTCAATACCCGAAAGGGCTTGGACATTTTTTTATTTTTTATTTTTTGTGCCCAAACCGCAGTTTTTTCTTTTCCCTGCCAGAGACTTTGCTTATCCTATGCAACTGCCACTGAATTCACTGCTCATTTTTCTGGCAGCCTTCTGCAGAGGCCGGGATGAAAAAGTACTACAGAATTACAAGCACTCCCCTGGCTTGATGTACGGCATTTGTCGACACGTTTTCAGGTGTGAATGCTGAATGACATTTTATTTCATTTTTTTTTTTTTTTTAAATGTGTGGGCACCTACCCAACCAGAGCGCTCCGTCTGTGTCCAGCTGCGTTGCTGCCAGAGGCGATGACCCTGTTACCGCTGCCTCATTGCCAACCTGTAGAGAGCCGTCTCTAAGTGCTCTGAGGAGGAGAAAGGAGAAGAGAGGGATGCGGTTGGAAGTCGGGCTTGATGCATGCAAGTCATACTGAAAAGCTGTAAATAGCAGTTTCATTTTAATCTGAAGCATCAAGGCTCCATTGCTCCACTGCCAGCACACTAAGCACTCACATAACTGCCTTTGCCAAGCAGCGTTCTAAATGCGCCTGTCTACCGGCTAACAGATGCCGTAAGAGCACCATTTATTATAGGTGGCTCCGCGCAACGCATTAGCACACACTTAAGAATTGTGACGACGGGGCTAATTTGATGCCACTAAAGTGAGTTTCCAACGGAGAGAGTGTCATTAAAGGCACGCCGCGAACACAGATAGCTGTGTAACTATGTGAGCTCTGTGCCACATGCTGCGCTTTACACCATCATCAACATCCAAATTATGTCATCTTCCAGTAAACTCTCTGTAAGCCCCGGATGAGATTCGGCCAAATCCCTGTTTAGAAACGGATGCGGCGGCTTTTCGAGGATCGATTATTTTTGCCCTACATGATGAAACCGATCTAATTATCCCCCATACTTGCATTCGCTGCCGCGTTTTGAAAGCAAATGTTCGGCGGCGATAAAGCGCAGATCACGTGGAGGGTCTTAAGTAGGTCGTTTTCAAAGTTCAGGCAGTTAATTTGTTTCTAATGAAGGAATCCATTAATGTGACATCAGTGGCGTGGCAGCGTTTTTTTTTTCTCCCCGTCCGGGATGATTATCCATCTAGCAGAATAGAACCTGTTTGAACTGAGTCTAATTCATGGGTTATTTGTTTACGTGGTTGCTGCAGACACATGCTTTAGGTGTGAGAGTATATACAAAATATCTGTGGTAATTTGACTCAGATCATATTACTATTCACCGCTGTTCCCTGACATAGGAGCACGATCTAAAGGACCCGTCTTGACAAGAGTGCGCATGTTAAAATACATACTGTTGCGAGTTTCCACTTACAGCATTTAATTGATCTATTTCCTGGACACATTTTCCATGATGTGCCAAGATGTGTTGGGATGTCGCCACGTGTTTTTTTTTTCCTTTTTGAACATCCAGTAATGCGTCTGAGCAATTCGATGTGCGATGCCTCATACTCACGCATGACCGGGCATGAAAGTAACCTTAATCTGAAACTAATCAGAGTCATCCCAGTGCAAGGGATCACCGTGCCGCAGGGAATTCACACAAGAGATCACACAGTTTGCAGCAACACAAATACAATATGGATTAAGTCTAATCCTGGTCTAACTGTAGAGGCTTTCTCTCCTCATCCCCGGCTACCTGTCATCTCCCATCTTACCTGCTGGCCTTGATGTGTATCCAGCGGTTGGTGTTGACACGCACGGAGGAGCGAAGCACGACGGGCTTGGAGCCAAGGTCGTACGTCATCTGGACGTGTCCGTCCACGATGGCCAGGGCGATGTAGTCGGAGCGCTCCACGCCCTTCCCGCTCCACAGCACCAGGCCCTGGGTCGCCTCCGTCCGGATGCTCAGCTCAAATTTATTCACCAGCAGAGCCTTCTCACTACGAGAACAGAAAATACATTCGTTAGCTTTTGGCCTAAATCATCACGAAGAGATCCAATCTTTGACGTAGCTGATGCAGCTCGGTTGTATATGTAAAGTAAAGGGACCTCTGCTGTTCTCCGGGATACATTACCCATAATTCAAGTCTTTACATGTGATTCTGTGTGTTGTCTCGCCCTGACAGCTTTGCAGCTCGTCCTCTGCAGCCTCACACCAACAGAGTTACAGTGGATTTTAAGCATGCAGACTGAGTTTAGGAGTAGCAGGGGGCTGTTTTGCTATTAGCTTTCCTACATCCTACTGAGCCTGAGCGGCATCGCTGCTCAGCGCTTCCTGTGTTGCTCTGAGTGTGTGTGAGTGTGTGTTTTTCAGGCAGCTGTTTGATCTCCAGTCTCTTGACTGCTACAGCTGCGGGGGTGATTTGGATGCAGAGACTAGGCGACTTCCAGCAATCCTTAAGAGGCACTGTACGTCACTGTCACCGATGTGTGAGACGAATACACACTGCGACGTGCCTCTGCTGGATGTGTGCGCACACAAACACCACCATACATTCAGTGCCCCACACGAGCGCCCTTCCTCTGCTCTTTGTGGGTCCGGCAGGCATCCAGAGAATCCAAATTCTAATCTGGGTGTGTACAACTGTGTGTGCGCGTCATCTGCAAACATCTGCGCAAATGCCTGCACATCTGCCAAATGGATCTACTTCCACCTTCTTCAAAAGGGTATTTTCAACACAAACACAAAGACAAAGACAAGGTGAGGACACGTACGACAGAGAGCCAATGACACATGGATAAAAAGACACAAGAGCGGCGCAAAGCTGGAGACAAAGATTAGACAAGACAGACAACAAGACAAAAGAGGCAGCAAAGCAGGCAGAGAGGCTCATGGGAGTAGAAACAGGACAGGAAATGGGAGGGGAGAAAGAGAAACTGGCACCTACTCACTTCTTAACGCTGTAAGAAGTAGTTTCTCTGCATATTTTCTTTTCGGTAATGAGCAAGAGTGAAAAGAGGAACCGGTACAGAAGCAATGATGGATGATATTTAACTTTGAAGTTTATTGACTGCTGGCCTAAAGTAAGGCAACTTTGACAGCTCAGGCCAACGATTACGCCGGTTCACCTCAGCGGCAGTGGGAAAAGAATGCAGAATCAAATTTGATTTCCTCCATCAAATACATGCTTGGGTTAGAGAGTTTGACCCCCGTCATTAACCGAACCCGCTGAGGTAAACAGGAACAAAAAAAAAAAAAAAAAGAGTATGATTTAAGAGCACCATTGCTTTTTTCCCTTTCAGAGCGAGAGAGGGAAAAAAATTGCACAAATACAGCTCGGTGAACCCTCTCCTGGCAAACCCTCAAAGAGCTTACAGGGCCCAATAAATCTCCATCGGAGCGGCTTGTCAGTGATAAGGTCAAGGTTATTAAAAGTGCTGAATATATCATGAATAAAACAACGCCGGCACGCTGCGTTCTAAAGCTCATACACACTACCGACTTTGGAGATTTCTCGAGTGCTGCTGTTTCTTTTTGTAAATGGGGGGATTTTATCTACTCATTACGTGTATTTAAATTCTCCGAAGGCTCCTCCGGGGTGCTGTCCTCCATTTAAACTCCAGGTGGCAGTAGTGGTTAGAATAATAAAAAGCCATCAGGGAGGACAGCTACTGCAAAGAGGCTGCGGCTCGGGCTGGTTTTATCACAGCTCTGAACTTCAGAATTAATTGAAGCATAAGCAGAGGCTCTTTGTGTTTCGTATTGGTAACTCTATCTCACTAATGGAAACAATGTTGTCCCCGCGGAGGAGGGTTTAGCCCTGTGAGAGGTCAGGGAGGGGGTTTGTCTGAAGAGAGGGGGGGGGGATGAGGAAGCGAGGAGAGGCGAAGTGTACAGCACCAAAGTCTAAAAGCTTTTGAGAGACTCACCTCTGGTCAGATGGGTTTTCCAGAGACTCGGGACTTAAGGGAGCAGGGGGGAGAGAGTCAACGGCATGCAGTGTAAGCGCAAGAGGCCAGAAGGAAAGGAAGAAGGAAGAAGGGGAAGGAGGGGAGGAAGGAAGGGGGGGGGGGGTTGTGAGTCCGCTGGGTGACTCACAGAGGTCTGGTTTAGACCTGGAGCTGCAAAAAGCATAACTTATCCGCTCTGCTACAACATCGACCCTGTCAACAGTCGATAACAACAGTCGTGTGATCGTAGGAAGTGTGTAGCTTAGCCCTGATCACACCACAACCATTAAAGGAGGTTCTCAGGGGAACTTAGCTGGATCAAGATGGAAGACTAATGCACCAAAATGCCCTGGGATGAAGCATTTTTTTTTTCTTTTTTTTGAAGAATCAAGATTAAGTACATTCATAGTCAGTGTCCACACCAGTTCAAAGGCTGCTGTAAGTCAAGTGTCCAATTATTGAACGACTTCTTTATATTTATGAGCGCTGCCCGCCACAGTGCAGCGGCAATTATCTTCTGTCCAGAGATGGGAGCGATGAATTAAAAAAAAATAAAAAATGGGCAATTGCCAAAAAATGGGGTCAAGCACCATACCAGCGGAGAGTTATGATTTGTCACTGAAATAATGGGCTTTGAGCTAAAATCGACCGGCGGTTTCACATATGGGCAGAGAGGTGAAGGAGGGGCGATCAAAGGGGGCTGTAAATAGTAACAGGAACATTAACCCAAGGTGAGCGGTTGACATTTTGGCCTCGCCCTGGCTCTTAACAGCCTCTCGAGAAATGTATTCATTTCTTTCTCAAAATCAAATCATGCTGAATTGATCGGCACGCCTCCAGAGTGCCGCGCCAGGGCTCTGGTTTGCTTAGATTCACGCTCACTGTGGCTCTTAGTAAATGTGACATCCATTAAACTTTTGACAGTCTGGCTCCAAGGACCACTGTCCTCTCCTGCTAAGTGAGATTGATGCCCATGGCTACACACTGCAGAGAGATCTCAATTGGAGGTCTAATCTACAAAGGGAGACAAATCTGTGATTAACATGTCACTGCCTCTCGGTACGGCCGACTCCGTAATTATTCACAATTACAGTTAGAGATCTGGCAAAAACGAAATGACAGAAGCCCTGGCGTGGATTGGAACTCTGGGCTGAATCCAGTCGGCTTAATTTGAGCTGAATCCTGCATCGCTGCTTTGTGGGATTTTTTAAAAGGAGGTTACTTACCAAGCTAATGAGCAGGAAGAAATACCCCTTAATAACTAAGTCATGACCGTGGGTTTTCCCAGGCAGAAACTCTACAGGCACCAGAAACTAGGTTAAGGGGTGTTTAGTATATCCTCTTCTTGCAGGTTTCAACGGTTCTCATTCATTTCCCATATAACAGATAAGGCCATTCAGCGTAAAGTGCAAGGCAATTCATTTTGTTTATGAACGAGTTACAACCATGCATAAAATATTGCACATTCTTGGTACAGCAATCCATTTTCTCTGTGGGGGGGGTGTTGAGCACAATGCTTCTCATGCACACATTCATGCTTCCCTTTTTGGACTGGAAAATATATTTGAAAAAAAGAAAATGATCTCATGACGCTGCGAGATAAAAAATAATGAAATCTGTCAAATTAAATCAGCGATGTGGAGCTTGGAATCAAAATTTGACTTTAATGCTGAGGATGATTTTCTGTGTGGAAAATTATGACAGCAAACTGAATGTGCTTTAATCTCTTCATTTGGGTTAACTATCAAAGATGGCCTGTTCTGGTTGCTGTTAGTCGGGCTTGATTGGAAGCCGGGCGAACACCCAGTCGTAAAGTCTACTTACTCCGGGATCTCATTGGTCAGTTGGCTTGAGTGAGAAGGAAAGACAGTGAAGGACATTCATATGAGACAAGACATGTGCGGACAAAGACAAGAGTGGTCAGGCTGAAGGACGGGACTGCTGGAAAGACGAAAAACAGCAAACACACGGACACACACACGCAGACAAGTAAACGACAGAGTCCTCCAGCCAGTTGTTTGTGAGTTGCGTGTCTCCGTGCGAGCGAGACGATCTGCAGACTGTGGCCCGGCTTTCACACTTTGGAGTGTTTGTGTGAAGAGCTGTGAGACGAAGATATAGAGCCGTATGCTTGATGTCTTTTCAGGTTTGTCACGTAAACATTTTTTGTTGGTGCCAACCTGGAGGCACAGTCTTGCCAGCCTTGTAGATGGATGGGAGAGTAAAAACGTCTCATCGGCTGCATAAAGGGACAGGATCCCCAGCATTTTACACTTGCGTCATCGGCTTATTCCCCTTTCGAGGGCGTTACGTTTTTGAATACCGAGGAACAATCATTCGCACGTTCAAAATAATCATAAAATGTTTCGTCCTGAGTGAGTTCTGTCCCGTGTGTGGTAAGCAGTGGACCACGGGACGGACTGAGCGCGCTCAAGGCAACACTCTCATTGTTAAGCGTCTCGCTAATTAGTAAAATCCTGTCAGGACTGCCAATGAATGGAGGGGACGAGCTATTAGCCGAGCGCCTAGTTCACCCTGAAGCCCGAGCACTGATGGTATCATCACCAGTGTCATAACGGCTTACCAAGGGAGGAGATGGATAGACAGAGGGGTTATTTGGCTAATAGCTTTTTACAATGGAGGTGCTGGATGAGGCTGAATAGATGTGGATGTTCCCCTTGTCCTCTTCCTTACCTCTTTGTAACGGCGTTGTGGTACTCGATGAACGTCCGCCCGTCAAAGGCGATGGCCTCGGTCTCTCCGGCAGACTTCTCGTAGATGGCTGCGACAGAAGGAGGGGGAGAGGATTGTTCAGGGGATGAGATCACACCAATCAATAAGTGAGAGAGGGCTCGGTTATCAGAGCTGAAGGCAATGGAGTGTGAGCAAATGGGGCGGGGGTGGGGGGGAGTGCGGCTGCATCTGTAGTTTTAATTAACGTGAAAGGGACAGCCGGCCACACGCACAAGGTTAATGGCGAAGGCAGTGACTGAGTATGTAAGACAGATCGAGGCAGTATGAGTGTACGTCTCGCAGAGTGACAGGGAGATGATGAAAGGGATGTGCAACTCTTGAAAAGAGCGTTTCATGAATATTCAGCCGACACGTTTCATCATTTTCATAACCGCCGCTTTAGTTTGAAATCAATGGGTAATAGCCGTGACATAAAAGAGACATCACTTGTCTAATATCGGCATCGTTACCTTGCCTACACGGAACACAACTGAAACAAAGGTCTTATAAGCAGATTATAAATGAGACTACGAGTTCATCTACTAGTGACGCGAGCCAGGAACAAGCTGTGTTACGTAAAGCGTCACCGATTTCAGTCCCACTCACACTACACTGTAAAGCAGCCGAAACGCTGCCATGTTTCCCTTTTCGAGTAAAAAAACCAAAAAAACCAAATAATGCTGGATGAGGAAACAGAACGATACGTACAGTCACAATGACTCACTGCAGTTTTTACACCGCCATAATGAGCTGATCTCAAGCCAGCAAGTACTGCTACCCACAGGTTTACCAATCGCACTGATACTAACACATATATTTAGGATAACGAATGGGTTGAAAGCCAATTTGGCTGCGAGGGCGGATAACGACGGCCAGAGATACTCACTGTTCTGGCAGTGCGCCCCAGAGAAACCGCTGAGGCAAACGCACTCGTAGGTGTCCAGCTGGGGGTTGCAGCGGCCTCCGTTGTGGCAGGGCTCCTGGGAACACGGGTGGTCCTGGAACATGGCTACATTGCTGGAGCGCATGGCGTTCTCCTCTCTGAGGACGGGGGTACCCATCAGAATGATCTGGGAGGAGGAGACGCAGGGTTAAAGAGACGCAAAAAGGATTTCTCACACACACAACACACTGAGTGTCTTCTGTGGTTATGGCCACGTTTTTGACTGTCTGAGAAAATAACCCCGATGATGACGTCAGCGTTGTCTCACCTTCAGCTTGGAGACCACCCACATGTGTAGGTGTTTACTAGGCAGTGTGGGTCCAACAAAAACGTCATGTTGCACAGTTGCACAGAAAAATGCATCTGTATCGACTGTATCTACTTTGGGGGAGAAAAAATGATTATGGATGTTGTGGGTCAGGCATGTGTGAGCTGACCAATCAGAGGAGACTGCGTATTTAGGCGGGAGGCACTTAAAAAGACAGGGAGCTATATCAGAGAGTTTCAGAGGGGACAGTGACAGTGGAGCAGCACTGGGCAGAATGAGAAGACTGTGGTTTTTTTTTTGAGCATTAGAGCCTGTAAACCTATTTTATCAGTAAGCCAAAATAAAAATATGAACCTGAAAATAAGCGTGATATGTTCCCCCTCGCACTTACTGGCATGGCAGCAGCTGAATGAAAGTAATGTCATCAGGGCTTCCATCATATGTTGCTGGGCGTGACTTTCTCCAAAGAAAGTTGAAAAAGCAATTGACACTTTTGGACGAAGCCGTCTGCAAGCTCAAGTATCAATATCATAAATAACTTCTTTAAACCTATTTGCATCGACCTGTTTATGTGGTGCTCTATGTAATACTAATTGTTTTTTCGGCTCTCCTCGGAGGGCTACCTTTACAATTCTTATCTCGCTTTTAAACTGCTTCTGCTGTCACATTTATCTGATTTAATTTATTCCCTCTTTAGCAAAGCACTTGAAGATTATCATTTGTTAGCACTCTTGGTTGTTGTCCAAAGGAAAGCACTGAGTTATGGGGCTTTGCGCTCTCCGCCGAATGATCATTAAACCTAATTATCACAACACATCAGAAGCGCAAACAACTGTTTACAATGACACAAATTCTTCTGATATGTGCCTCCTCTCGGTATGAATTCCACATGGTTACCACACAGGAAAATCTGTCGTGAAGTGGATGTTGATAGAACACACATGCTTAACAGGGACATCAAACTGAGACTACATCCCATCTTCCTCATAATTAACTATTCCCTACGGGCCCAGTAAGACAAACACCACATTTAGCTTTTGATTTGCTCGAAACTGTCAAGGGAAAGTTTGCAGAGGAGAACTAATGACAAGTTTTGCACAAACAGTAACATCCTGCCTTTGTTCTACTGGGTTATTTTTGGCACTCAGAGATGAGCTTTTTTGCTGGAAAGTCGGTGGAAAAAAAGAAAAAAAAAAAGACTGGAAAGCTGTCAGGGTAAGATCTGAGAGTAGCGAAAGGGAGGGACTTCAAAAATGTGCATTCTATTATTAGTGCACGCTAATCCAAATGAGCAGAGTCACTGCCCGTCACACTGCGAGCTTATAATGGAAAATCACTAATACGGGGGTCTGTAGTATGACAGCTGGACAGCTAATAACTTAGGGTTTGGATTTTTCTACGAGAGGCACGAGGGCCCGGATTCATTCAAATAAAATGTATGCATCCGTAGAATCCAGTGACACAATGCTGCTTCAACAAACAGCGTCGTGTAAACATTTACCTTCTGGATCGTTCCTTTGAATCCCTCCGTGAGCGCGGCGGCTCTTGCCAGTCGGCTGTAGTCGGGAGCTCCGCCAACGAAAAGAGACTCTTTGAGGTTGAGATCCACGTGCTGGTTCTGATGATTCAGGACACACAGAGTTATGTGAGCTGGAGCTGTGCAAACTTAAGAAAACGTCCAATTCAATCTTCGCTGTCTGCAGTTTCACCTCAGAGGCTTTCTGCTCAGGACTTAGTGGTCTACGGTTTTACTTTGTTGAGCTATGTGCTTGTGTCCAGGGAGCATGATATAAATTGTATCCTTATAAAGAGTGAGATTAATAAACCACACTTGCAGACATGTCACATTCGTATAGATTGTCCCATTAAAAAGAAAGGATTTTCCCATATTGTGGCTGGCAGAGGCTTTGACTGCACTTCCTTGCCTTCTCTCTGCATCAATACACTTGATACATTACAACGTAATTGATTTCTATGTCTCTCAGAGAGAGTGGTCAATTATCCTCTATCTTGGAGACATAAAAAGAGACTACAAAGGGAAATCAGGAGCAGGCTGGACTTGAGATATGGACGGTTCTTTACAGACATCTCTAATGAATGGCTGATCATAAGCACCGACCTTTCAAACAGTTGAGTGTGGCGACACATTAATTGCAATTCATTTGCGCAGCAGACGGCTATGAAATTCGATTCTTTCCACCAAACCTTTGGGACAATTGCTTTGCATTAGCAAGGTGCCGCTTCCTCCTTTCGCAGGGAAGAGCCTGCCCACTTCAGAAGGAAGGAATTAATGGTCTTTATTTTATGTAGAGCAGTAATTGCCAGAGGGGTAAAGTGGAGTTAATTGCTGGAAAAATGATGGAAGGGGCCAAATAAACAGGCTTTGTGCAGACAAGCTGGCACCGGCTATGCTTTTATTTAGGATGGGATTTGGAGTGTAAGAGGCGGCCGTGCTTGGCTGGAGCCCGGGGCTGTGTCACTGCACCTTGAGCCGCTTCCAACAGCGACGGGGTGGGGACCTTGGCCAAAGCCGGCGCATCCAGCTGTGGCTGGCACCTCTGGGCTCAAGCAAAAGTTGTTACCAACTGCAGGACAGAGTCGGCCACCTCAGGCTCTTTACGTACACCTTACTGCTCGGCAACACTCACTGTCTCTGCAGGTGACTGTCACTGAACCCGTTCCCTTGGACTTTTTGGATTTTGTTTGAGATGTCACACCTCCTGAATGTGGTACTCGGCGTACCCGTGCAAGGTTAATTTTCTATGACTCTACGATTGCATGCAATGAAACGGCGCGTCATGTTCTGTTTCAAACAGGTAATAATCGGCACCCGGTGAGAGAGAGAGGACAGCCAGTTCTGTGGAGTGATTCTTGCTCGGTGAGTGTTGTAATGGGGCGAGTGAGTGGGTGAGAGAGTTGAGCGACTTTGTGATGTTATGGCGGACTGTTCATGTTTCAGAAAAAGAAGTGCGAGCAGATGACAAAAGAACAGCCCGGCTTGGCTTGGCACCTCACCGTCTCCTCCGGTATACTTCCTCCCCTTCGCTCGCCTCCCCTGCCTTCGCTCTCACTTCTCGACAGCCACGCGGCACTGGCGTGATATCCCCGCCCACGCCGGCCTAATGAAGACGTTTCTTTGTTGCTAAAAACAATGGCCGTCACAAAGATGACTGTCTCTTCTCCTTCTTCCCACCCACCTTCCCACCCTCTTCCGCCCCCACAGCAGATGGGCTGAGGTGAAAGCCAAACCACGTTCTTTAAGAGCATCTCTACTTCGTGGCTGTGTGTGTGTGTGTGTGTGTGTGTGTATGTGTGAATATGAAATGGCAAAGTTTATCTCCAGACCTGGAACCCTTAAAGCTGCCCGCAGCTCTGCAGCAGCACCTTCTTTTATTTTATTTTTTCATTCCTGAGCTGTTGTTGCATGGAGAGATGGGGGTGAGAGGACGTAGTGAACGACTCAAATGAAATATGGGCTTTGGTGTGACTGGGACTTGTCTCATTACCTTGCGTGATTTCTTATTTCCAGACAGCACATCATAGAGAAGAAAAGAAAATAGGGAGGAAGAGAGTTATTAGGGGAAGACTAGTAAGTGTCTGTGAACAGAGAGGCATGCAGAGCTAGGCGAGTGCAGAAGCTCCACGAAACACACACACACACACACGCACACACACACACACACACACACACACACACCCTGGGCACATCTGTAAGAGCATTAAACATAGCTGCAGTGTAGCACAGACAAGTGAGGTAAGTACATCAAAGGAGACACATTATGCTCTTTTTCTTTTTTTTTCTGAAATGCCTTGTCAGTAGCCCCGCCTGTAAATCCGTGACTTTGAGACATCGCATGATGTCATCTAGTCTCACATTTGCATAATTTATGGTGAGCGGCTAGTTTGGCTAGTTTTAGCGGTGCTGGGTCAAGCGTGTGTGAGCCAACCAATCAGAGCAGACCGGGTTTTCAGCAGCCTTAAAGAGTCAGGGGGAACACAGCATGAGAGAAGTGAACTGTGTTTTTTTTCGAGCATTAAAGCATGCAAACCTATGAAAATTAGCATAATGTGTCTCCTGTAAATAAGAATACATAGAACGTGAAGAGCCCACTTTTTTTTTTTTTTGCACATGCACCCTTTCTTTATACACTGTATGTACACACACAACCCACAAAGCTGTGCACGCGAGTTTACACTGGATGCAAATGAGGCGGCAGGTCTAAGAGGAGCATGCACGAAGCAGCTGGTGCCACTAAGAAAAGATGAAAGGAAAAAAAAAAAATACTCAGCGGAAGAGGGACGGTGAGTTGTGCCACTTAACTCAACCTCATTTACAGACTGCTGCCATTCACTGAGAGTTTTATTCCTCCTATCTGTACCTGTGTGCCTTTTCAAAGTATGTACTATGTGCTCCATCATGCTGGCGGCCGTCGAGCCCTCTTTGATATGTTGAACACTCCCGGCATGCACTTTGTATCCACACATGTGCCTGTGTGTGACCACCTTTGATATGATAGGTGCTTCTCAGAGCAAAAGCCCTCCCAAAACCCCCCCTTAGTTCATAGAGCAGGAGCGGGGGGGCGAATTAGCTGAGAGCCATACTGGATGCTTCTCCCTGCATTGAGCTCCATAACTAGTCCCAGCTCATCCCTCAGCTTTCTCCCCCTCCCCACCCATCTTCGCTCTTCCCCTTGCTCTCCCCTCCTTTTAATAAGATTTTCTGCCTGTGTTGCTGGAGTAAAACACAATTACCATACGGACGATGGGAGGCGGTGGGGGAAGGACGGAGCGGCGCGAGAGAGAGAGAGGGAGAGGGGAAAAAAAAAAAGCGGAGGAGAGCATCGCGTCTTAGTGGGAGATGATGGAGTTGACAGAGTGCATGTTCATAATCACAAATTACACTGTTTAATATAATTGGATGACTTACAGGCTTATCAAACTATTAGATCGCCTTCATTTGGAAGCATGTACCTGCTTTATTGGTCTAGACGCGGGGCTGAGGAGTTTCATTACGACTCCTCGCGCCGCTGCTATCTGCTCTATCTGCCTCCACCTCCCCAGACACCACCTCAAAGGCTGAATTTATAAAAAATTGACTGTATACCAGCAGTAAAAGCTGCTTTTTTCACTCTCTGTATGCAACACCAAGTTTTTTTTGTTTTTTTTTATCTCCAGTGTGTCAGTAAGCTGAAAGGCAGAGTTTATTTATTTATTTATTTATTTTTTTTATAGGGCTCCCAAAATTAAGACAGCTTGTCAAACTGGCCCTCTACACCTGGAGCTCTCCCTCTTACCTTGACGTGTGTCGAGAGATAGCGGCGCATTTCCAAGCAAATCGAGCCCGGCAGAGGCGGCTGGTGTGAACCAGCGTGGATAACCTCAGCAACGGGGGAAAGCTTGCGACTTGAACCCCCCTCGAGGTTGTGGCGACGACATGATCAAACAAGTACAGTATACACGGCACAAGCACGGCTAAGCGGAGTAAAGGCTTTTCATCCCTGCATGCCAAAAGCGACGCAACCATTAGCAGCAGCCTGGTAGTTGCTCTTTCTTACCGGCGCCTCCCCTTTGACGGCGTCCCTGTTGTTCACCCTGATCTCTCCTTTGCGGTGGGAGCGCTCCAGGTTGATGGTGTTCCACACGTTCAGCTGGATCGGTTCCTTACTCCTAAAATGACACGCTCATGTGAGTCATGTGCAACGTATTACACCTGCAGTCTGTCAAAACGCCATCACCCCAGTTAATCTTACACACGTCTTGTCTCAATAGAGTTGTTTTGTCCCCCATCGTGTAAGTTAAACCCTCTCCTAGACGACGACGCTCACCTGATGGTAGCGGGTCCCTTCCCCAGGTCGTAGCGGAACTCCAGGATGCCGTTGTTGAGCGACAGAGAGATGAAGTCTCCTTTTCCATCGGATTTTTGCCCGTTGTAGAAGATCAAACCGTTGGAGTCGTTGGCCATGAGAACCACTGTCATGCTGAGCTTTTGGCTGCAGACACACGCAAGAGTCAGTGAGAACTGTGAGTATGATCAAAAGATTCTTGTTTGCTTGTTTTGGTCCACTGGTGCTCTTTTTTTTTTATATGGAAATGAGTTAGAGATGCGAACAAAAAAATGAAACAGAATGTGAATAAAGAGCAGTTTTGACATGTTGATGTAATGTGGTGCAGAGATATCTACAGAAGTAGATTAACCCGCTGGCTTTGGCCCTTTCCGGTCCAGGCTTCTAATCTAGTGGTGTTAAACAACTCCCCTGGTCCTGGGGCTCCCAGTCAAAACTGCTGGCTGCACTGCTAATTGAGCTAACTGGCTAAGGGCAGCGACAATACGCAGCAGTTAGCAGTAACTCTGGTGATACGCTGCTTCTGAGTGTGAATTTGAAAGGCAAATCCTTACACATCGTATTACTACTTCAGCTCTGTCTGTGGCACAGAAAAAAAAACCTACATGATATCACGTGTTCGCTAACACACAGTCTTAGCCGTGTGGGTTCCATGCGGACCCATGGGACTTACCGCAGGTCGTGCCCGTAGAGATAGAGCCCCTTCAGCTCCACGTAAGAGTCCCCGTTGAACAGCGGCATGTAAGCCCCTCTCCTCTCAGCCACTGGAAAAAAAACAAAGAGACTATATTCATCCTCAGGTCTCGTTTTTTTTTTTTTTTTGTTGCTGACAGAATTGCAAATCCGGGGATAGTCAGTGTATCTTTGAGGAACCTGTCAGCGTTCTGGAAAGAGATGGATTTGTGTTTTCATAGCCTTTGGGATTAAGACTTTCTCTTGACAGAAATTCAAACAAAAAAAAAAAAATTCAAAAACCCTTATGTCAGACTGATTACACAGCCCGCCACAGTATGACAAAGAACCTTTGGAGACATGTAGAGTTTAACACCTCAGCTGGGACCCATGAAATAATGCAGCCATTGTATTTTTGGCAGGCCTTTTTACAAATTCATGTCTTTGCGATGGGCCTGCGTCTGGCTGTCCCGTTTCTGGCTGTCTGGAGTGATTAGGACAGGCACCGTGCCATCCTTCTAACAAGTGGCTTGACATTAAAAATCACTCAAGTGTCACCCGGGGGTATATGTTTATGGTGCTGTTTGCAGAAACTAGCATCATTCGGATGGATATGCAATATTAGACGCTCACGTACGCGCATACACACGCGCGCAAAGACACATACCTATGTAGCAGGCAAGAAAGCTTTTATTCGTAATTGGCTGGGATTAGCTGAGGCGAGTCGGGATGGGGAAGGCAGACGGAGATGAGAGAGCTAATTAGCTATTGTGCAGAAGACTGCTAATGATGATGGCAAGCACCATGGAGGAGAGGGAAAAACAGTCTTGCACACACAATAAGTACACGTGCACTAAAAAGAACTCTATTAGAGCGACGGAGCTGTTCAGAAAGTAGTTTCTAATAGAGGAGTGTGGGGGGGGGGGCTTTCTCTATTTCTGCCTGTTTTCAAAATGAAAGCACCCAGATCAATAAGTCACCAGAGGTCTGGCCAGCGGAGAGAGATGGGTGACCAGGGAAACCAACGAGACGAGCTGAGCCTGACGACCGAGGCGAGCTGGTCAAGTTGAACATTTTCACAATTATCCCTTGAAAATAAACGCCACAGCGGCGATACTTAGGGAGCTGTTGCGTCTGAGGTAAGCTCCGAGGTAATTCTGTTTATATTGTGGCAATGCTGCCTAATTAGTACCTGCAATAAAACCCATCAAAACAATAAAAAAAAAATCAGGAAAGGCAAAAGCAAAGCAGCTCCAAATGCACAAAACAAAACTTTGTAGCGGCACTCGGAGCCCCCCGGACCCGCCACCAATCAATCAGCTCCGCAACCGAAATGCTTCCAGTGTGAATCAGACACACACTGTCTGTCTCTCACACTCACATTAGCTGGTCCCTGGCTTAATTTAGTTAAGGTGCTGAATGTAAAACATTGCTTGAAATTTGAACTCCTCCCTGCGGTTATATTTTCAAGGACTGGCTGAGTTCAAGTGATCCTGCTTTCATCACTAAATTGTAATGATTTACACTATCACAGGGCAGAAGCACACAGAGAAGGAGGCCATTCAGTACTACTGGAACACCCTTGAGAAAAGCCCTTGATGGTGGGTATTGTAGCAGCGAGCTGCACTGACGAACCCTGGCAGAAATGAAATGGAAACCATAGCTCAACTGAACGTGCGTGCACAGAACGTTACACACACTTAATACGATGACTAATTCACCTTCAGGGTTCTGATGAGTGGGCTCTGAGCTACCTGTCTTTTTAACTGTTCTCGGAGCAGCCCTGAGAGAGTACGTCCGCCTGACTGCCGCCTTATCTGTGAGCTCCTGTCTGGGGCTGACACTCTGGCTGACTGACGCTCCCATAAATCACTGCGGGCAGGGAGGACTGATGCGATTAGTCATCTCATTGATTCCTCGTGAAAAAAAAAAAAAAAAATAGCCTTTTGGGACGGGAGACGCTCCCGCTCACACAGCATCGATTTTAGTTCACCTCAATTTATTTTAATCACCTGTGAACTGGGACTTGGAAGGAGGCTAGCCCCGTCTGGAACATGCATGATAGTGTGTTTCTTCTCTGTCATTCACAGTTACAGAAGTCACTTCGGCAAACATTCGTGACAACATCTAAAAAGCCAGGGAGGAGGAAGAACCACGGGGAGACTTCAGAATGCGGCATCGCCGAAAGTGCTAATGATGAACTTCAAAAGCAGCTGAGTCGTGCTCTGGTCTTTTCCCCAGCCGCGGCCCGGTTCTGCCGTGTGCAGCTAAGCAGCAACAACAATGTTTGAACACAACACCTGTGGGCGGATAGGCAGCGAGGGAGGCAGTGGAGGAAGAATGCGGCTTCGCTGCCGCTTACCCGCTAACAAGCGCAGCCGAGTCGATGTGGCGAATAGCCCGACGGGGCCAATCATCTACCTCAGTTCTGCAACCCACCCTGCCACCCTGAAGGCTCAACCCCCTCCTTCCTGTCTCTCTGTGTTTGATCTCCCTTTTCGATTCAGGATGGATGGAAATGTCACAGAGCCGAAAGAAAAAACACAGAAAGGGTGAAACCAGAAGAATCAGGTCTTCCCTGACAAACACTGGAGAGAAAAACTGGACTTTAGATATAGAGAGTTAAAGGGTAAGTCCACCAATTTTACATATTAAAGTGTTTTTACAGGTCTTGGGGAGTACTACTGCACATGTGAGAAAATAGTATGAAGCCTTTTGTGGTTCTGAAAGAAGCTGCATGTGATCTGATAAACTGCCTCCAATGCAGCTGCATCAAAGGTAACTGCAGGCGGCAGGTTTTGAGAAGCAGTCCGCTGGTCTGCATGACACCCCTTTATCAATTAAGGACTCATTATGGACAGTTTTAAACACAAATGATCAAAGTCGAAACAGCAGAACCAGAAATATCGCCTTTTTTTTATTCCAACACACGCGACACCAAGACTTTTCTTTTCAAACCCTGGAGCCAACATTACCCACAGTGCAACTCTGCCACCGAGTGACATCACTGGATGCAATTTACAAGATGGCATGCTGCCTCTTCTGGAGCCACAACAGACTTTATACTTTCTTTTCTTTGAAGATTTTCATGAAACTACAATTTTCTGGTTTCATTTCTCTGCGTGATGTACAGCAGTAACTTATCGTTACAGTGATGGTTCATGGCGTGGACGGCCCTTTACACCAGGATATACAGTGTTTAGTCGCATTACCTTTCTCACAGTGTCTCCCTTCACGTCCCGTTGGACACTCGCATTTGTAGCCTCCCTCGGGCAGCGCCTGGCACTGAGAGGATGGGTGGCACCTGTTGGGCTCGCACGGATCGTGGACATCAGCACAAGTCGGACCTGCGCACACACATGCACACACGCACGTTAACAATGAGAAAACCACCAACGATTCCAACTGTTTTCTCTTTTATGTGAGAGGAGGGGGAGACACACACAAAAAAAAGGGAGGCGAAGCGGGGTGTGAGGATTTCCTCTGTAATGGAGGTCATTTTCTAATAGGATTTGGAAATATTACACGTCCAGATTAAACAGTGGAGAGCCTTCCCGCCACGCGGCCGTGTTTCTGGGCCAACGCCGACTGTGGGAACGGCTCGGGAGCGTCTGGTGGATGATGGTTTTGCCCTCTGCCACAGCCCATCTGAATTCACCCGTCATTACTTTAGCAGTCAGAGCCTGTGGTGAGGAGAGCGCTTTAATGAACCCCGTCCCTGCTGTGCTCACAGGGCTCCCCCTGTTTTTTCCTCACTCATGCTTTTGGAAGCCAGCTCATATCCCTCTCTCTTACTTCTGCCCGACCGACGCACTTCACATCCTCGCCTATCTTTTTAACTCTCTCAACTCTCTCATTCATCAGGCTGTCCTGACATGTTCTCTTCTCCCCCCTTACTCCACCCGTTAACTCCCTCGCTCCCTCTTGTTTTCCCGTGATCCGTCCCTTCCTTCGAGGCCGGCAGTCTTGGCCGGTTTCTAAATTGACGTGATGACAGAATTAACTCGAATGTGAGTCTGCAGGCTATGGTCCAATTCTCATCAACACCGTTCATTTTGCACCATGTTGCCAACACAAATTTGATCACAGCGATGCCTCTTCAGAGCGAAAGGGTTATCTTCGCTTCTGCTCTGGCTTTCAATAACAACAAAACATAAAAGCACCTCGTATACGAACGGCCATTATAATGTAATGTGATGCTTTATTGATCCGCAGTTCAAATTCAAGGAAAACGGCTCTTAAAACTTCTCTGAAAGGTGGCTTCCCTAACCACTGAACCGCCCCCGCGTGAGTATCAAATCCCTTACTATTCGAGCGTAAAAGTTAACTCTGACAATTAATTTGATTCTGGTGTGAAACTTTCAGCAGTCGGCGGCGGCACAACCAGCGAGGGGCACACTTGACTAGGCCCTGATGGTGTCTGGTCTTGACTATATTCCCTCTGAGTTGCTTGTTAGTTGGCATCTGCTGAAGGGAGAGGAAAGAGAAGGAACGGATGTGGGAGAGGAGATGGGCCAAAGGCCGCTCACTGAGCATTTGGTGGACGTTTTTCATGTTTTCTGCGCCGTGTCAACATTTAATCTCTCGTTTCTGTGTTGGACACAGATTTGATGGTGTTGGTGTTTACAAAAATCACTTCCAGCACTCCTGCAAGGGGCATGAGTTACACTGTCAAATTAGGCTGTCAAGCTTACTTAGGATTTTCGGGTAAGTCATGACCACAGTGAATCCCAGCAGAGAAGGCAAAGTAGAGCTATTTTAACAAGGTGTTAGAAAGTTCGCACAAGAATTTACATATTTCCTACTTAAAGCCGAATAAACTTCTCAAAATGTCCAGGAGTCACTGTGTGACCACTAAGAACGCTGCTTTGGTCGCCATCTCACCCCAGAATCCTTTGCTGCACTTGCAGTGGAACATCTCTGCCTCCTTGACCTGGCACGCGGCACCGTTTTTGCAGGGATTTGGCTGGCAGGGGTTGTTGCCACATTCGCCCACGCCGCTGCCATACAGACTGTCGCCACCGCTCTCCTGCAGGTTGAGCACGCGGTTGTTGACGTCCAGCATGCGGATGCAGCCGACCAGACCTGTGGCCACAGCTGTCCTCTCCCTCACACTGAAGTGAAAAAAAAAAGGAAAAGGGGGGAAATGTGATGTTTTCAAAGAGCCTGCAGTTACAATTATTACACTACCAGCCCTCAGTTAATAACACAGAGCTGAGAATAAGGAGCAAGCTCTACACTGTATACTGTATAATATCATCTGAGTTTGTTCAGTTTCTTTCCAGTATCAAAATCCGTTCAATTATGGAGCCACCAGAGTTTTACTGACAGTATACTGACATGATTCTAGACAGTGGTAGGACAGTACAGTTCTACAATATAAGGCCATAGTTTACATAATAATAACACTTTTTTTTAATCATTTGTTTAAATTATTTAAATGACGTTCTTTTATTACAATCAAA
Source organism: Acanthopagrus latus (assembly GCF_904848185.1). Taxonomy (NCBI): domain Eukaryota; kingdom Metazoa; phylum Chordata; class Actinopteri; order Spariformes; family Sparidae; genus Acanthopagrus; species Acanthopagrus latus. The sequence goes on along the minus strand of NC_051045.1, from coordinate 23,540,284 downwards.
GGCAGCTTGTGAAACTTACATTTCAGCGATATCTTACACATTGCTCCCTTAAGAATGTAGGGTGAAAATCAACCAACTCTTAAACTCTGAAAAAAGGTGATGATATCATCACTTTCAGTGTCAAAGGGCTGCTTTAAAAGATTTTTAGTTGAAAACCTTCAAAATTAAAAGAGAGAAAGAGATAATATAGAGAATATAGAGAATATAAATGTAGTTTTAGAGACATCGACACAAGTTAGCATGCTAACCAGCTAGCCCCCGGCCCATCCCGGTCCAAAGCTCATGTGCTACCAGCGTAAACAAGAGCAGCTCTTGGTCCCCGAGCTCCGTGTTCGAACCACTAGCTGCACGGCTAACTAGCTAACTAGCTAACAGCAGCTACTGTTAGCATATGATATGCTGCCACTCTTTTTTTAGAATGAATTAGAAAGGTGTGCAATTCTTACTTATTGTGCCTTTAAATTGACTGTGTCTCATTACAAATGAGAGAGCACTGAGCGTTGAAAAAGATGTCTGGTTGGCTTTTGCTTTGCTGTTTGTTTGCAAAGCCCTTTAGCCAACTAATAAAGGAGATCCAGAGAGTCTGGATTATCAGCTAAGCAACCCGGACCCTCAGCGGGCCTCGGACGGTTGATATTTAATGGGTGAGTTGCCGTAACTTAATTAACTGGAAATGTATTCAGGAACATGAACTTCTAAAGCACAATATCAACTGGAAAGATAAGAGCATTACAGTGGGCTCTGTCTTTGTCAAAATGTACACGGTACACATCATTAAATAAATCTCTGTTTTGCTGGACTACTACGACTACTACAGCCTTAATCTGGCAATGGAAGTTGGATGTACTGAGGATACAAATATCAGAACTGGTCAGCAAAACAAGTGGAAACTGGATTCAAGAGCTGAAATATAACTCAACAGCCAAAGACTGAAAGGTTTGGTTTGAAGGATTTCCATGGGCTTCATGAAAGTCCTCATCACACCGTGTAACTGTACAGTAGGTAAGAGGTCTTACTCCGCCTTCATATCCTCGGTCACTCCCCCAATGAACAGGTGAGTGTCCAGGTTGAGGCCGTCCGTGCCGCGGGGACTCTCGCCTTCGATGTGCGGCTCGTTGTCCACGCTGAGCATGGCGTTGCGCCGGTTGCGAGTCACCACCAGCTGATGCCAGCGGCCCTGGTTGATCTGTACTTTGCTGACCAGCGTGCCCGTCCCTGACCCCGTGTTGAACCTGGGAAGAGAAGATACAAAACACGTCACACTCCGTCATTCTACCTCCTGCCGGTGTCAAACTTCATAATACTTGCCTTGAGGAGGTTATTTCCCACTTTTTCTTTGTTCTTTATCGCGCAGCGCCTAATGACTAGAGGAAATGTGCTCACATTGCTCAACGAGACAGAGAAGGATGACGGAGAGATGATACCGACTCCTCATTTGGGATCCAAACTACAGTATGTGACTGGAATGAGGCAGTTACTCACTTAAATAATGTTTTTCACACCCTCTTTTTAATTAAACATTTGATCTAATGAGGTTTTGTTGAGAGAAAAGGCCATATCATCGCAGAAAAGAGCCGCTGTGTATGTGCACCCACACATGTGGTAGCATTAGCACAACCTGAGAGCAATTATCTGCCACAAATAATTAGTTTGTCTCCCCACGTCTTGGATTTGCCGAGCTGTGGGTGGTAATCTCACCTCTGTATTTCTGGAACTGAGGCAGAGCTGCGTTGGAAAAGCCAAGTGACTAATGATCTCCTTTAGTTTGCTATTGATTTCGCTCTGAATAGAGAAATCTGACCTGGCCAGGTTGGGCTGAGCTGAAAGGGCTTCGAGGGGTCAGGGTGAAACACAAGAATCCACAAGATAAGGAAAGTGGACGGTGCTTGAAATAAAAAGGTCCAAAACAGACGTGGTGCAGAATCTCTAATTAGTCACTTCACGTCTCTTCTGAAGATGCTGCCTAACCCCCGAATGACTTTTTCTTATGCATGCGATTCCACTCGGAGGGAAGAGAGGAATATTTTGTGTTACTGCAGGTTTCTGGCAGGAGAACGGTCCAATTTTAAGCAGGCTGGATGAAGCTCTCGGTTACTGTCAGACATCCAAATCCCAAATGTGCTGCTGGCCTTCAAAAAAAGCCCACATCGTTCAAATCCTGCATCGTAAAGGGGCACTACACCATTTTTAGTAGCCACAAGGAGTGACACTGAGCCCACAAAACTTAAAGAGAGAGTGGAGGCAGGCAGGCTCTAACAAAAGACACTACTGAGGTGCATTATTAGTGGAGCTGATCCAATGTTTTTGAAGTTGGGCCTACCTCAGGTACAAAAAGTCAAGTTAGTATGACTTGAGCTTGATTTTGACAATTCTGTATCTGATTTTATGTCATATTAACTGTATTCTATGTACATATAACACATATCAGATGCAAAATAAAAAAATCTACAATAAAATCTTATTCTAAATGGTCTCTATGTCAGAATTTGTATCAATTTACATGTATTAATCACTTTTATATGGCCATATGAGTGCGAACATGAAAAAGAAGACATTCCCCTCTCTGGCTATACGAGCCTGTGGATGTTTTTAAAGCTTTTTAAAGTTATTTAATGCTGCTGGACTATGGATTTCTTTTTTGAAGGACTCGGGTCAGAATAGCAGCGGCAGGATGTGACGTCACAGATACTGTTGAGCGCATCGACTCAGTGCCTCTCTCCACTCTGCGAACATAACCTAACCTAACCTGACGAACTCCCAGCGCAACACAAAAGGTCCTCAGAGCCCCTTTAAAGTCCTTGTTATTTGACTCCACAGTGTTAATAAATAATGCTTTATAGAAACATTCGCCGCTACTTAACCAAGAAATTGCATAAAGGTGCACTATGTAATTTTGGGAAAGACATTTTAATCAGAGCAGAAAGATCTTCATTGACTTTTTAATTTTTTTTTTTTAATGCCCAAACAAACTAAATAGACCAATGCTCTTTGTTTTCATGACTGGATTCACTGAATAAACAGTGTTTCAATCAGAGTTCTGTGGACCTTATTCTCAGCTTGTTTATTTAGTTACTCATTAACATAGCAAATATTAAAAGTTTGAGTTTGAATTACTTCTTCAAAATCAAATGGTGCCCCTTTAAAGACAAATAATTTGATGGGAATGAAATACTTGCTGGAATACCAAAATTCACCCACTCATTGATTGATGATATTTCTTGTAAGAGCCTAATGCAATCTGAGACGTTGTGATTTTGGGGGAATATACAGTAAACACATCAAAATTAACAAATAATGTAACTTTGTATAAATGCTAAACTCTCAAGACGGTTGATGAATTTCCTGTTATGTCACCTGACACTCACATAAATCACAACTACATATGCATATGTTAACAAAACAAGATGATTCTTAGCATTGTTATATTTCTGCTGATCTGTTGTTGGCGTGAAGCATCTGTGAGCCATAATCTACGTATCACTGCTCCGTCTGCAAACATGCGCGTCACATTTCCATAATCTTTAACCCTTTCTATGTGTTATTAAAAACTACATATGAAATGCCAAACTCGGGCCGACCGCACACATTTCTGTCCATATGTTGCCACCATCTGCAAACGTGATCATGTGCGCAGCTTATTTGCAAGTTCGAAACACATTGCCGAGAGCGCGCCTCCGTAGCTGTAACCTGCAAATCTGTCAAGGAGCTTCTGGGTCTTTATCTGTTTCCTGGCAAGTGGTGTTTGCAACATGTTTAGTCGCTGTAATTATTTGCCTCATTATCTCCAGTGCTTCTCTATTTGTTTTATTCTTATCTACATCCTCTCTCAGCCCGCCGCCGCAACGACCCTGCCTCCCCGCGGGGGTCATTTAAGTTGCATCAAATTTAATCACACAAAAGCAGAGCAGAGTCGACAGCTGACGCTCTCCGCCGACTCTCGCAGTGCTCACCTGAGCTCCACCCTGCCGTTGACCAGAGCCAGAGAGATGAAGTCCTTCTTGCCCTCCTGGCCGTTGTAGAGCAGGATGCCGGTCATCTCGGACGCTCTGAACTCCATGGCGATGCGGACCGTGTGGTAGGCGCTCATGGTTTGGAAAGCCAAGTATGACTGGCCTCCAAATGACGGGATGAAGTACTTGATGACTGTAGGGGAATGAAGACAACAAGCCAATCCTGTCATTACTACATGACTTGCTTTATCGCGGCGTAATAGGCGCTTAATGTGCATAATTAAGTGTGCGCGGTGAGGAGGTGGCGTGTCGCTGGCTCTCGGTGACAGAGAATCAGCCTTTCTGTCAGTTTATTTTCAGAATGATTTTTTTTTTCCCTGAGTTTATCAAAAGGAGACGGTGGAGAAAGAGGAGGAGCTGAGCTTTTCACCCACCCGAGTCACACACATTCTCGCGCCTCTGCACATACACACACGAGCACAGGAAACCTTTTGTTTTTCAGCCACTCGACAATTATGATTATTATCATCCATTTTCTCCCCCAGGCTCCTTTTCTCTCCATCCATCTGTCTTTCTGTCCGTCTCTCTGAGGAGAATGGCAGCTGATGAGCTGCCTCTTTTCTAATGACTTGATTGATCTGGGGGAGGCTGGCATGCAGTTTTGTGTGTTCGTGTGTGTGTGTGGGTGTGTGTGCGTGTACGTGTGTGTGATTTCATTTAGCCACTCTAACTCAAAAAAACAAAAAAAACACACACTGATTCTCACCAGCTAATCCCCATCAAAGCAATTAGTGTCAATTATCTTAAGATGCAGCTGCGTGAGGTTGCTCCTCACCCCCAAAATCCCAAAGTAGGGTAAGAGGGAGGGGAGACAAAAAAAAAAAAGAGTTGCGCCTCTCAAGAAGTTCTCCTTGATTTATGAGTTCCTCCGTGGCGCTGATTGGATCTTTCGCCGGCGTCAGTGAACGGCTCAGCGGTCGCTCACTTCGGAGGCGTTGAACCTGTCTAGAGATAAGTTTGGAGCGCAGCAAGCGAGGAGGGATGTCTGTGTCTGGCTCAATCACACCTCAACTTCTAGAGTTTTTTTTTATTTTAAAACGGAGCATGAAAAACGGCGCTCTGTTCCGAGGTCTGATTGCTGTTGTCTTTTTGAGCTTTTAATGACCCAATAAATCCACATCTGTGGGCACATAACATTTACATATTCCGGCTCACTAACTGAAAATTATTACTCACGCTGCTACTTGAGGTGTCACTTTGCAGCCACTTTGTAAAACTACAATTATACTAAGCATTAAAAAAAAAATAAAAAATATATATATATATATTTTTTTTCTTTTTTCTATTAAGTTTCGTAACATAAAACACTCTTTTAAATATTTGATTTTTTTTCTATAATGGTGTATTCCTGCTACTTCATAAATATATTGAAGCACTTGAGGATGTGGTTGGCAGTGATTATAGAACAGCTGAGAGGCATGATTGGCACAATGGAGAGTGGACTGCCTCAAACCCTCTCAGCTGCTGTAGAATCACTGGAAACTTACGGCAGCCTTTGGTGCCTTCTTTGAAACTGCTAATTGCAATAGAAGAAAATTACAGGGACGGTCTGCTCCCGCTCAGTTTACTCGGATGAGTTTTAACATAAGCTCAGACTCCGAAACTTCTGATTTAAGAGTAATAGATGGCAGAAGAAATAGTCTCTAGTATGTAAACGCAGATACTCACCCTTCTCACACACGGAGCCTCCTCGCCCGGCGGGACACTTGCAGCTGAAGTCGTTTCCGTCGTCCTCGCAGGTGCCCCCGTGGAGGCAGGGGTGGGAGCTGCAGGGCTTCTGGACCTTGTGGTGAAGCCTGCCCCTGACGTGTGCTACGGTGGTGGCTGGAAGTGGCGTGGTGGTGGTGACAGCTGCCGTGGTGGTGGGTGGCTGCGTGGTGACCGGTGCCGAGGTCGTGGTGGTGCGTCTGCCGTTGTAAGGCCTGCGGGTGGTGCCCGGCGGGCGACGGGTGACATACGGGGAGGTTGTCGGAAGCCTGGTGGTTGTGGTGGCGGCGGCGGTAGTGGTGGTGGTGGTGGGAGCGGCTGTGGTGACCGACGCTGTGGTGACTGACGCTGTGGTGACTGACGCTGTGGTGGTGGTGGTGGTGAAGAAGGGGACGGAGGAGAGGCCTGTGAACAGAACAATGGAAAGAAGCGAAATAAAAAGAGACGTTAAAGTACGGTGAGCTGGCCTTCCTGAGATTTCCTATTCAGGACCTGTAAACCCTTTGATAAATCACCTCATGAATAACTTAAAACCCCCCTTTTCATTTTATTAATCCCCGCACACTCCTGTTAAGTCCACACTGTATTACCATAATTGGTGATGCGAATATTCTCATCCTCCGGCTTCTTCACAGCGATGCCGGTGTCTTTTGAGGCCTTCAGCTGTTTGAGCAGCGCTCCTTCGATGTCCTCCACCATGTATCTTGTATCTACAATAAACAACAGGTACAAGCACTCAGGGCGAGGCCTCAGAGGAGCACTCCAAAGCAAATGCAGGACACAGGATTCTTTAGCAGTACAATGGATATATCAGAAAGCCCCGTGTATGACAGGTGGAGGGTCTCCCAGGGCCACTTGTCCTCCAGCCGCCGCTTGTCCTGCTTCTTTCCAGATGAATCGCTCTCATAACGTCTGCCGCAGATGTTTGCTTTACTGGCCATGGAGGGGCGACCGCTTAACGGCACCGGCCCCCTCCGCATCAAGGTTATGAAGGATGCTAAACGGCGCTCATAAAAAAATTGGAAGCGCCCGGGGTGTGAGGGAGGGAAGGCGGCTGTGGTACGAAACAAATGAAGCTTAAAGGGGCAGTATGTAGTTTTGGAGAGGAGATTCAATCTAATAACTGTAATGTTTACATTATTATTGAGGTGATACAAACTCAAAGTTATGTTTTTTTTTCAGTAAGTGAATAAACAAGCTGTTGTCAGAGGAAAATAAGGTCAGTAAATAAGGTCGGACACTGTTTTAAGCTAGAAAGGTGGCAGGGTCCGCCAAAGTAAAGTAAAACAGTATGAAATTGTGTCGTCCTTCTAGGTCACTTCATTTATTCAGTTTATTCAGTTCGGAAAACAAAGCGAGTTTGTTTACTTAGTTAATTTCTGAACACTCTTCCCCAAAACTACACAATGCACCTTTAATGATGTGGCGAAAAAAGAAAAACATGAGAAATTCAAATCTGGTGTCCGGTGCGTTCCATTTCCTGTTTTAAATTTATTTTCTCAATATCACAAATTGTTCATTTAACTGTACAGGAGGTGCCTGAAACAGAGCATCACAATCTCACAGACATGGTCATTTAGGGAGCATTTACCGTCTGTGATGAAAAGCAAATAACCGATCTGAACACCCGCGCCGAGGTAAAAACCTTCATATGATGCTGTGTGTTTTGTTCTTTTTGTATGTTGGAACAAACTGCTGCCTGCGAGAGATTAAGTTGGCATTGAGAAAGAAGATTAAAAATAAAATGATCCAAATGAGGCCTCACAATATAATGAGCCAAATAAACAATAAGAAGAAAGTACTCAAAGAGGGCATACCTCTGCCAAGGATGCACAATCCTCTCAATTTGTAGCTCTAATAATGGAAATGTTCTGGAAGTTTTTAAACTTCACGTGGCTCTGCACCAGAATACACAGACCGACAGGAAATCAAAATGATTTTCTGGAAACAACCTAAGTCCTGGTGGTGTTTTGTGCGAGGAGAAGTTCAAGTGAAGCACGACGACTGAAACATGTTTTGTTTTTTTTCGTTGTTGCTGCGGTGCCGGCTAATGTAAAGGCAGAGCACCTTTGGAGTTTTGCAGGAGCGGTTATGTGCTGTTACACAATCAGCTTTTAGTTTGAGGAGAACTGTGTGGAATATTATCCATCAATGCTCCGCAATAAACCACGAGGGCCAAAACTGAAACGTACTCGTGGGCCGCGGGCCAGAAGCAAATATGTAGGAAATTGATGAGAACCTGATGAGAAAGTTCCCATGGTAAGTAATGAGATAAATGTTGACTCTTCATCTCATAATTATGACTTATCATGGGAATATTTATTTAGGGCATATTTTTTTAAATCGAGCTTAGTTTGCATCTTTTTAAAAAATATTTAACTGGCTGCAATGGGCCTCAGTACAAATGCCTATTGTATTTGAGGCAGGATCCAAAATTCTTAACAATCCCTTCAAATTCAAAGAGCATTTTAAGTCTAAAAAGGTAAACAATGATAATAAACAATATTATGTGTAAATATAATTTCACTGGCCCACTCTGGGCAGCCCTGCAATAAACCAAAGTGAACGTGTGGGAAGAGCGATAATGAAAATGAACACGGGAGGGGACTAGTTTTGCCTCGTAGGTAAATGGTGATTGTGGCTTATTCTGCATAAAAATATAATTAGGTCTTCCTCGGCCAACTGCATTCAAATAGAGTGAGTCGTTTTCGAAGCGGAACCACATATATGTTTCTCTCTGTTGGCTGGTGTCTTCAGTCATTATCATTTTTTTTCCCTTTAAATCTTTGAAGCTCGAGCTCTCTTCAAAGATCTCTCACCTGGTTTGAAGTGCGCCTCCACAAAGGCCAGGATGGAGTTGCTGGGTGCCAGGTTACGGACCCGGACACTCATGAAGTCTTTGCGCACCTCCGACTTCCTGAACAACTCATTGAGCTGAGGAGGGAGAAGAGAGAGCGAGAGAAAGAGAGAGAGAGAGAGAGAACGGACAGAGAGAAGAGATGATAAATGAGGCTGGTAATGAGCTCCACGCTATCGTAACTAGCGGGTCCAATTGCAGGAGACTGTACTCTATCTCCGAGGAAGAAAGGCTGCCTTTCACGTCGGGAGGTGCGGGGAGGAAACCTTCGGGTGCGGGGTGCACAAATTGACATTTAGCTACAGCCGTGGCATTAATTAAAGGGACAAGTTTTCGGGAGGAGCCGAGATAAATGCCGTGCTACCCTGACATGTACTCCTGATTGGTTTTGCTTCTGATGCCCTCACTGCGCGCGAGATGTAACAGCAGCAGAGCTCCACGAGGCGGTTTCACTCCGACATTTTTACAAGCCCCAGTGGTGAGACAGAAGTTCAACTGAAGTTGCCTAAAACACTAGTCCAATATTTCTTCCTTTAATTGAATCAGTTTAATGCTGGAACTTAAGAAAGTTACACATTCAGTGCTCAGCATTTCCCCCCTTAATTACATTCTCGTCAGCGCGGCGACGGATTAATCACGCTCGCTCACCCGAAAGCTGCGAGAGACAAGAGGGAAATTTCAGCTGCTGGGGAAGATCTAAGGAGCCACATGGCCTGCTAACCCACTTTACAGGAGCATCCTGCCAGTGGCTGCTGCCATTGTTTCCACCGAGCGCTCTTCCAACGTGACGCATCTGCATCTCGCTGATTTCACTACAGCCAATCATTGTCCACAACATTATTTTGATCAAGGAGACTTATTTAGTGAGTTTCTAGCGGTGCCTAAGGTTTACAGTTTTGGGTTGATGAGCTATTTTAGAAGCATTTCTGTTCTATTTGTAGGGAAAACCCTTTTAACACCCCAACAGCGATTAGTAAATCATATGCTCTGCGAAAGAAAAAAAGAGAGCAAAAGAACAAATCGTGCACTTGTGGCTGCTGCAGGCCTCTAATAAGCCCGTCTAATTATTTGATTTGGTGGATATAATAATTGCTAAAGCTAAGCGAGCTAGTTGTACAGGAGTGGGGGAGAAAAGCAGCTAGCAAACTCTGTAGCACAAAGAACACAGCTGCCTGAGCTTGTTGCAGCACTCAGTAATGTTAGCACAAAGCACACACAGGGCACTATGTGACATATAAAAAAAAAAAGAGAGAGACACACATCTCTCTCTGTGCGTTCATATGTTTCAGAGGAGTGGCTGTGGTCCTGATTTTTTGGTTGAAAAATACTTCAAAAATGATCACATCAACATTGTTCTGGCAGCTTTTTCCTGTTCCTGTTCCTGCTGTCAACCACAAACTAAAACACCACACACTGTGGCATTTTCAGACACTAACGAGATAAGCTCAAATGCAAAAAAAAAAAAAAGAAAAGAAAAAAGAAAAAGCAGCTGCGGATCCAGTTGTGCCACTGTTGATTCAGCATGCTCGGGTCAGGTCGACGATCCACGTTATCTCCGCTCTAATTCGACGGCTGAGGTGTGACGGCGGGAGTCATGAACGGAACCCTCCAGTGCTGATGGAAGTGTCGCTGGACGAACCGACCCCGAAATGATTCCCCTCCTTCTTTCCCTCTCACACGGCCTCATTTATTCCCTGATGGTGACAGATCGCTGCATTGCAAAAGAGACGCGCTGCGGCTTGATTCTTCTGTGAGTGTGCTGTACATCTAATGCATAGTGTTTGTGTGCGTGCTGTAAGATGAAGAGGGGGTGGCTGCTGTCAAGTGGCACGCCGGGCTTCAGAGACACACACACACACACACACACACCAAGGGCGCTAACGAGCATACGCACAAACACATCGCGCAAATCGCTGTGAGGTAGTAGATTAGGTCCCAGCGGGGGCTAGTGACACCGCTTCAACAGCTGGTAGGTGTGTACTGTGTTTACAGGCACACACACACACACACACACACACACACACACACACATATGCGCGTCCCCATTTCATCAGAGGAGCGTGGCCCTGGCTTCACAACACAGACATTTGTTCAAAGGTCTGAGCTCACCAGAGAAAACGCACAGTGGAGAAATTCACCCAGGGTAGAGCGCCCGGGCCAAACTGTGATTACTGCACCGGCTCTGTGCCTGCCTCAGCCTCGGCTGGCCAACAGCGACTGGCAACCGCGACCGTCCAAAATTATTAGAATCAGAATAAGGACTGGATTTTTTTTTTTTTTTCCCCCAAATATCTGAGAAATCTTAATTAATCTCACATGAGATGCTGCTTGCTGGTGCTGTGAAGTGTTTGGCAAGCGATCGGCAGATTAGTCCTTGTGCAGGCCTGCGGAGAGCTGTTAGTTTTCTTTTATAGTTCTCTTATTAAACTTAAAGTGTTTTTGGAAGCCTCATGTAATATCTATGCTAACTGAGCCTTAAAACTTGCATGCCGTGCCTCACATTAACAGCATCAGCCAAGTTCTGTGAGGAGCATAAATGAATTAGCAGCATATGTGAGGAAAATCTGGGTTTGGAAATAGTCAGAATTCTCCTTTTAATGTTTTCTTTGGTGAACAATTACGACAGAATCTACCAGAATAAGAGTGTGTTTTTTTTTTCTCCTTGATCTATATACCTGGATCAAAAACGGGTATTCAGTCACCATACTCCTACGAAACAGTTTGCCAATAGACCCCTTTTATTAAAAATCAAATATCAGCCAGGCCATGTTGTCTGCCTCTGATATGATGTATGTTCCTCCCTGACTGAGGCCAGTGAATATGTTTTTATCATTGTTATTTTTCTATCAGATGTCTGAGCGGTGAAATCACTCCAGCCTGGTGTGGCAGAATATTACTCAGCAGCTGCGGGGGGGTGTCAAGTCAGTAAAACCCTGCAATGAAGACTCCCTGAGCCTGCCTGAAGGAGCTCAGAGGATTTGATTGGTCTGGCTCAAGGTAAAGTGTTTTAGTGTCTAGAGATGCTTTGAATGTTGATTCAGAAGGCTTTCTACGCTCAAGATGAAGGTTCTTGGTGAAAACACAGAAAAAACTAAATGAGAGCATGTAACTACAGGGCTCGACAATAATGACTGTCTGGTTGCCCAGGGCAAGTTAAATGTCCCTCTGGGCTAGTAAACCCACTCTTCCAATCAAGCAAGTGGTTAAAAAAAAAAAAAAAAGAATTAAACACATGTTTCTTTTCCTCAAGAGCCGATGATTGAGGTAGGTAAGGAGTGAGCCACGTTGTTTCTTTCTTATCTCTGATCAGAGCTGCACATGCTCAGTATCGATCAGGCAGGTACAGACATATATGACCTGAGGGGCAAGTAAACATTTTAGTTTTACTGGTGACAGGAGTGAAGTTGGGCAGCGGAAAGGGTCAGTGCTTGAGAGCAAGGCCAATAAGATTTAACATGACTATCAACTTTAGTCTTTGTTGTTATTTGATAAATCTCTGATAAATAAAACAATATATAAAAGGGAAAGTGAAAATTGACTTTAGCAAGAAGATCTTCTTACCCTGAGTCAAGGTCAAGTGAAAAAAAAGGATAATAAAAATTTAAAAAGCAACCAAAACAAAAAAATACAAGTCTGAAGTATGCTGTCAGTTGCCTTAAAGCAGTGTCAATTGATTTCTGGCCACTTGGGGGGAGTAGAACAAGCTGGAAACAACGTGTGACATTATATTCCCTTCTAAAGTTGTTCTGGCAGTCATGTAAACAAACCGTTGCCTGCTTACAGCAGGCAGAGTGACATTAGCATTCATTCTGAGCTGTGAATCTGACCACCATATTATACAGCTGGAGGGCTGAGACCCAGAACAAAGAGATGGTAATCATCTGTGGGTCCCCATTAAAACAACACTTCTCGCTTAACATGCTTTTAATTCATATCCATAGTTAATATAGAAAATAACTGATGAGTGGAGCTTTGCAGACATCATGCATGTTGGCGAGAGTTTTGCTTTAAGCTTGTTTACAGTGGCTACCATAAGCTCCTGGTCATACCTCTGAAGCAGTAGCAGCAAGGCCCCTGAATGTGTTAGATTAAGGGGAGGTGGGTTATATTGCTTATTAGTCCACTTTTCATTTGTTATTTCTCCTACACTCTACAGTTTTTTCACTATCTTGGCAACATGTAAACAAGTTAATATCAGTAACATATTCATCCAAACAATATCACAAATGCCACTTATTTATGCTACTTACCGCACTCTCTATGCTGCGAGCCGTCTCTCCAAACAGCTCCGACTTGGGGTCCTCCATCTCGGGGGTGTAGAAGATCTCCTGGCCCTCCACCTGGTCCAAGTGCAGGAAACCGTTGAACCTCATGGTGGCTGAAGGGAAAAGGGAAGAATATGTGACGCTGGAACAGCACAGCACAGCTCAGGCCTTCCTCCATCACTCAGCACCCGCTGCCTTCACACAGTGCTCGTTTTTTTGGGGTCGTGCCAGTTTCGGGTTAGTGATGGATCTTGTGCTCGTGTGTGTTTGACAAAGGGGGAGGTTAGTGAGATTGTTGCTGATTGCGTGGTGGTTTATAAAGGGCTGGGTTCGGGTTTGGCCGTTAAGGGGAGGACGTGGCGGCGGCGGTGGTGGTGGTGGAGGCTGTGGTGGTGGACGAGGTGGACTGTGAGATATGAGAGGAGGAAGGAGGGAACAAAGAGGAAGGGGAAGGTGGGAAAATGGGCCATTTTTACCGGACCGAGACTCGTCCCAAAAGCTGGCCGAGGCATGGAAGGCTGGGTAAAAAGACAACAAGTTAGACAGACACACCAATACATGAAGGAAAGAACAACACACACACACACACAGGAGAGAAAACAGCCCAGAGACACTCTCAAAAGTGCCTCCTTCAGCAAAGAGAAAGCCTCCCTGTCCGACCTTGGAGGTTATGTTGTCCAACATTTATCAACTCGCTATACGGTTTCTTCATACTGCTGCCCGAGAGGAGAGGGCTGGAAAATAAAGCTGAGAGAGGAGGCGATTTGTGTGTGTGTGTGTGTGTGTGTGTGTGTGTGTGTGTGTGTGTGCGTGTGTGTGTGTGTGAGGTGAGAAACAGAGGAGCACGCGAGGCGCTGATGCCGGGCTTCCACGCCGCTTGTAATCAGCAGAGCAAATTGCCCAAATCAATCATGGCTGCCCCTGCCTGAGCAATGCCAGGGAGAACGGGAAGAGCACTTGTATGATTATCGTGAAAGATAGCCGTAATTGTCTCTTTAATGCCGCCAAACCGGTGACTGACACAGCCTGGTTAAAATTGCATGAAAAGGACAGGAGACAGTGGCGACCCGCCCCGCTCAGGTTCCCGCTGTCTCCCCCCCCCCCCCCTCGTTTTTACAGTGCTTTCACGGGCAGCACACATCGATTCAGATGTGACGGCGGCCATAAAACAGAGCCAAATGGGCGAGGTTTGGCCGATAAGATGGAGGGGGAAGAAAGAAAGAGAGGGGGGGGGGGGCGGGGAGAGAGATCGGGCATTTAATCTGCAAAGAAGACAAACATCAGAGAGGGTGATTTTCCAGTCCACCGCCGTGACGGACGTAAGGGGAGAAAGCAAGAGGGCGATAAAAGCAGGGACAGAGCTACTGGACGATCGGATTCTCGTGAACTGTAAAATGTAATGGATTTGTTGGGCCACTAGCATATGGGAGAGTTTACAGTAGCTGGAGGAGAGCATGTCATTAACTCCCACATGAGCAAATGCTTGTTTTTAATCTTTGATGCCATGCGAAGGGCAGGGCCTGCAGTGATTGGTTCAGGCTAACACATTAGGAATGTTGTACAAAATTATGGCAGATAAACTCCAACCCCAACCGCAACCACTAACCCAACCCCATATAACCCTAATCCTAACCCCAACCGCTGCCCCTACCCCTCGCACCAACCCCAACTCCTAACTCTAATCCTTCTTGTTTTCTCTTCATGGTTAAACACCACTACAGGCAATACAATTTCAGAAATACCTAACCAAGGCCTGACATCCTCTGTGAATCTTTACTTCAGAGTACAAAAAACAGCTTTGTCGATCTCCTTGAGGGTGGGAACACGCGGACTAAACTCAACCCTGAGCCACTGCGCCATTTGATGTCTCACCAAAATGCTCGGATTGGAACAGCGAACAATTAGTCCTTTTCATTTTGAGACGGCCACGCGTCAATAAATTGGACGGCGCTACGAGGCGGCGGCGATGGATGCTCGAGCGCCGGGGGACGTGTCATTTTACTTCTAATGAGCGGAGGACTGGCTGAGCCCTCCTCAAGTGAAAAAAGATCCGGTGAAATCGATCAGCCTATCGCGCTGCCTGCTTTTATTGGTAACACTTGAGCTGAATGAAGTATTGATCGCCGGTGTGCCGTCATTGTCGGCTGGGATAAATATTTACAGGCTTTAGTGGATTTGTTACAGCTGTTATCTCGCAGCTAAAAACCTGTCACAGGTCCTTATACAACAAATGCTTCTATAGATAGTGGATGGATTTGGGGCTGAAGGTCATCAAATCGTTTGGATTCTGTGAAAGACATGAAAGTCAGAAGGCTGTCGAAGGCCTCAAATCTTCAGATCATGTTGTGGATCGTTTGGCAGTGAACTCTGCTGGTTTATTGGAAGGCTTTGGGACCTTCAACAAGCCCCGAAATGCAACTCCACGAACTAATTTGTGGCCTCAGCTCTTTCAAGTTGTGACCTCTGGCTCCCAGGAGAGCCGGAGAGAATCCCTCCTTTCACAATCAGTCAGACTCACACCGCTGGGACAAATAGGGAGCAGATTTCAACAGAGGGATGGAGGGAGGGAAAGATAGAGAAGCAAAGGGGAGAAAGAAGCCCTTTATCTTTATGAACCCAGTCTGGCAGAAGGCACTGATTGGTACAACAGCGCTGGTCGGCCTCTGGTAGTCTCTCGACTCTCTCCCCGCTCAGCTCCGGAGAGAAATGAACTGATGCAAGACTGGACTGTGATTGACTGAGTTGAGGGCGAGTAAAGAGTGAGATATAGCTCCGGAGGGAGATACCGAACAGTAGCAGGGACTGAAGGGAGGTGAATAGAGGGAGAGGTGGGAGATTAAAAGAAACAGAAAAAGGAAAAAGGAAAGAATAGAGACAGGATGGTTATTTACAAAGCAAGGCGCCAGGGTAAGAAAAAAAATTGATGTTGCAACCGCCCTTCGTTCAAAATTCTGGAGAAAAGCCTGAAATATCAGACTCGTCACGGACCAGGCAGGGAACAGCTAATATCAGAGTCAGACAGTCAAGGTTTGTAAAAATTCATAAACACGGATTACTCAGGTCAGACTTCACCTTTCACTGTCTCTGTATCTTTTATTTTGTATATTTCCTGCCACCTGCCAATATGATCATTTACATACGAGGGCTGTGATTCACGCACCGCTGCAGCAAGAAAAAAACAAAAAACACCTGTTCATCTGGTTGTTGAAGGCAGATGGCACGATATCACTATTCCCACAGTAAACATTAAATATGAAAAATGTTGCAGTGATTCTCAGTGTATCAACAAACTGAGGTAATAAACTGAGGAAAAGAAAACAGAAGGATATGAGTTGGTTGACAAAGAGAACAAGCGGTCTGTGCAGAGAGATGTATGCCGGATGGCAAATATTAGAAGTATTACGGTAATCTTTGTTAGATTTGTGTTTTTTGCGGCCATTAAAAATCTACAGTTTCCACAAGCTCTGAAAACACTGCGCAACAAGGGGCAGTGGAGACCTACCGCGCAGCAGAGATCATAGCTAACGTCCTCTGAAGCTATGTCAAACAAAACACGCTGAGTATTGTTGAGTATTGAATGCTGCTTCGCCCTGCTTCCAGCCTTTATACTAAGCTAAGCTAATGGTGCCTTCCATTAGAACGAGAAAGTCAGAATTTTTAACTTCCCAATTGACATTTTCACCTGAAATTCCGCCTGAAGTCCAATTTCATGTTGGGTACAGTCAGGTACACCTCACCATCCCTAACCTCAAAATCCAAAATGGCTGCTCCGTACAGCAACAGTGGTGAAAGCTGAATAACATACTGCTTACTTGCACTCCTGTCTAATTATTAAATCGGTTAAACACACAGTACTGTCCGACTTCTACAGGTTGCCATGTTGCTTTGGTCACAAAATGTGTACATTTACTAAAATCACAATGAGTGAGTAAATTGTAAGCGCTGTAGTAGATTCTGTAACACATGCACCACTTTTTCCAAATGAAGTGAAAACCTTTAATAAGGATTGATCTAGTGTGACTGCAAGAGACAACATTCATCATATAGTACCAGCTGACAGGAGACAAACACACAGAGGTGATTATAGGGAAGAGAAGGTGCAGTTTGAAGGGGTATTTTGACTTACAGGGGCAGTTGGCGCCCTCTGGAGTGCTGGCTGGTGTCTTGCCGTCGGGGCAGCAGCCGAACTCCTTGTTGTCGCAGGAGGACCTGTCCTCAGCTGTGGGCAGGGTGGTGCTTGCCACCGTCGGACCTGGAGGTGACACACAGGGGTTCATAATAAAGCATGAAGCTCCAGAAAAATGTGATAGATTCGAGCCATCTTATCTCAGAGAGCCAGAGTGGAGCTATCTTAAAAATCAGGCCTCGGTTGACAGGTTTAATGTTTGCAGGATCAAAACGTTTTGTTTTGTCCCGACGCGCTCTTGCTTCTGCAGATGGTCGTGTGTGTTTGGTCTACTGACCTGTGATTGGACACTAATAGAGGCATCTGTCAGGAGTGATTACATGGCATTTTCATGGGAATTGATTTTACACCTGGAAGTCGTTTTGGCTGGAGAACACATAATGGGCACTGTTGCCAGTCATGTCACACACCGAGCACTTAAAATGATGACGGGATGTGATAACTGCTCACTGCTGATTGGCTGACGGCTACCTTCAAGGCTTCCAGGGGGGGTGGGGGGGGGGAAGAATGAAAAAAAACAACAACACACAGTTGCATTTGTGTTACAGTCACCGTATATCTGGCTATCTTGGGACATAAAAGACATAAAAATGGCCGGGCTCTCTCTCTCTGAAGGATGAGAGTGTGAGAGCAGCGGCGCTCCGCTCCCTCTAATGATGGTGTTGGAAGGGGGAGGCGTCTTGGTCGAAGCGGCGCAGTTTATGGGCGCACAGAGATTAGAAATAATCGCGGAGGCAAACAGCTCGTGGCTAAACAAGTCGTAAAGACGTCAGAAGCGAGGGACGTCCTGCTCAAGGACTCGCGGTCAAAGGAGGCGAGAGGAGGGGAGGGGGAGAGAGCCGTAGGGTTTATAGGGCATCTGTTGGCGTGTGGTCTGCAGATTTACAGATGCTGAAGAGGAAAGCGCTGGCGGGGGGTAGAGGGGGCAGCACACAACAGCAAGGGGACGCTGCACGGCTCCGGTGGGAGCAATGAGAGCTGTCAAATAAATGCACGCGCACACACACACACACACACACACACGCACACACTGCCACCACATGGCTGCACATTTCAAGAGTGGGGATACAAAAACACACACACAAAAGCACACCTCTGACCTGCCAACATTTATACACTCAGACAGTGATATGTGCACTTGGAATTGGACAAACTCTGTGACGTGAGGAGAGGGAGATAAGAGTAACAAACACACACACACACACGCACACACGCTCACACACACACAAAGGAAAGATAAGACTTCAACATATAAAAACCCACAAGCACACCTCACATACACACACGCACACACACAGATTAGTGCAGATTTGAATGTTGAAATCTGCACCTCTCACACTCCTAATCTGCTCACACTTTCACACTCACGGATTGATGCGCACTCGAGTTCTTCAACCAGCACATACAGTATAAAAAAAAAAACATTAAAAAAAAAAAACATCCAGGCATGCCCGGGTGCACATTCACTCACACACGTACGCTCACAGATATAAACACACACACACACACACACAGCCACAAGACGCCGGGTCTCCTTGGCTGACAGGCTACAGGCTCCTCGCGCTGCCGAGCACTCTGGTCAGCCTCTGACAAGAGAATAAATCTAAGACTCGGGGAGAAGGAGCGAGAGGAGGAGGAGGAGGAGGAGGAGCAGGAGGAGGAAGAGCTGAGGAAGAGCACATTGGGGCCATGCTGTTCCATCAATCCTGTCCTGTTACTGCAAGCTGTCAGACAGTGGGGGGATGGATGGATGGGTGGCAAACAAAAATAAAAAATGGTCTGATTGAAAAGTCTCAGTCATCTCTTGTTGTCCAAGCAGAGGCCCCCGAAACGGCAGCCTGCTCTAACAGTCAGGAGGGCATGTCGAGAAAGATTTGAGGCTAGTCATGTGACAAGGTAGCTCCACACAAACACACACACACACACTCAAACCTCAACCTCCCAGTCACATCAGCCTGTCACGTCAGGCTCCAGAGATCCCCAGATGCGGGCCAACAGTTTCATCCAGCCTGCCGAGAGTGTATTTTACAGAGCCTGGGTTTGTTTTGCTTGCTGTTGAGAGGCGAGCGCGCCGGTGGAATGGTAGAAAAGAGCATGGGTGATGTAGCAACAGTGAACCGTGCAAATACATTCCTTTCTGTCTGAAATTGAGATATACATCTTATGCGAAATGACACGAACAGCATCTGTTTACAAAGAGTTCTCCTCCGTGCCTGCCTGCCTTCCACATTTGTCTCCTAAAGAACAATTTGCATATAAATACATAAGCTGATGTTCATGTTACTTTCAATTAACAGATGATGGCATGAGTGTGATATGAAGATACTTAATCCACCCTTTCATAAAATAATTTAAAAAAAAAAAAACACCTCTTAAAGCATTATGGGTAATGAAGTGAAAGAGCAGGGATTTACCGACAGGCTCCTCTGCCCCACTGGCCTCCGGTGGGATGCCGCTACCCACTTCCTCTTCCAGCTCCTCTTCTTCTTCCGTCTGGTAGTCTCCGCTGGGATCCCCGCTGCCCGAGCCCTCAAACGAGTTCAAACCAGCGGAGGGGTCCCGCAGCGGCGGAGGGATCTTTCTGCCGCGAGGGGAGATGGGGGTGGCAGCGGCGGCGACGGCGGCGGCAGTGGACTGCGGCTGAGGCTGGGTGTGGATGGAGTGGCGGTGGTTTGCTTGCTTTTGGGTGGGGGTGGAATAGGGGGTGGTGGCCGGCGGCCGCTCATCGGTCTCTACCTCGGCCGTCCTCGGAGGCGGGATGGCCTCCACCCTGTTATGGTTGAAGGTGGCGATTGTGGTGATGGTGGCGGCAGCGGTTGGGCTGGGGGTGGTGGCGAGGGGGTTGGGGGTGGGTCTGTCTGCCGGCTCAGTGATGGTTTCTGGTGGAGGGAAGGGGAAGGAAGCAAGGAATGGATGAATGACTGAGCAACGATGAAAATGCTTGATTCTGCTGCACCTAACTCCATTACAACCTCGAAAATGACACCAGAGGAAATAAAAACATCATTAGCCAATAAAGCAAAACAAAACCACTTAATGATCGTTACAACCGACTGTTGAGGATAACTTTTTTACCTCTGAATGATTATGTCCTTTTTAATCTTCTAACCCTTCTCCCTGATGCTTAACAATGTCATTATGAAATTACATTAAAAAGAACAGACACAGACACACACACACACACACACACACACACACACACACACACACACACACACACACAGGCTCCCATTTGTAAAAGCAACCTCTGATTAAACACCCTGCAATGGATGAGATGTCAGCCATCCTTATTTGACAAACCTTAAGTAATGAAAGTGCATCCATATGCAGAGTGAATATGGAATATGCCAGCAGATGACATACTGCATTCACAGTTATATGCACTGCAGTGTGTTTCGCCTGCAAATGAGTTATGCCGCCCAGACACGGTTAAACTACCCCAGTTGGTGTCAGCGCACAGTACAAAGTGTGTATGGGTGTTTGCTTCGCATATGGCATGTGTTTGTGTGCACAATATGTGTGTGTCGGTGCGCTGCCGTGCCAGTGCCTATGAATTATATATCCATATTCAAATGCTGCCCTCCAGTAGCAAAGCTTTAATCACCAACAGCCAGTGCCTCCGGTGATGAATGATTGATAGAAATGGGGCAAAAAAAGCCGGCTTTAACTCCGGCTTCAAAGACGGCGGGCGGCTGCTCGCGGAGAGCATGAGCATCCGTCAAACGCCACCACAAACACACCGCTGTCGACACACAAGCACGCACGCACGCACACAGAGAGAGCAATCTCTCCAAATGAGGGAGAGAGAAGAGAGAGAGAGAAGAGGCTCTCCCTGCAGAGAGACCGTCATTACCAATGCAAAAAGCTCTGGTGCAAAAGGACAAACTGTCTGCGATAAAAAAGCGATAAATAGGACAAAAACTCCTGAGGGGGAGCAGCGAGTTGGCAGGGAGATGCTACGTAAGTGAGCACTTCAGATTTAGCCAAGGCAAGCAGGCGTGACAATACTGTCGCTCTCCCTTTACTTCTTTACGCCCCATGAGTATAGATGTGTGTTAGTGTGTGGGTGAAATGAACAGATTAAAAAAAAAAAAAAAATACCTATACCGCCTCATTAGGATTCGCCTAACATTATGTGTAGGACTTAATTACACTGCTATAATCGGCTATTTGATCGGCAATTATTCACCGAGGTGTGAAATGTGATACCTACTGAGACGGCAGAGAGCCTGGGAGACACACGGTGTCAGCTTAAAGCTCGGCTGATATTTGTATAGAGAGAGAGAGAGATTTGGAGTGGAGTGCACAGAGCGCTGATGCTATCGCCAAGGATGGTGGCACGCATCGCCTTTCCTCTTGGCTACACCTGTCAGTCAGGTGCCAAGCTTAGCGTCAGGAGGCTCGATCCCTGGGAAGTGCCTAATGCGTGTTTGGGTGTGTGCATATCTCGAGCTGTGAGCTGCGTGACGTGGGATAAGGGAGGACAGGAAAGGGGGGGGAGAGGGGGGACTGGCAGCACGCTCTGTTCAGCTGATGCTTCTCTTAATCAACTTTAACAGTCCATTTGGCTTTTCTTTTTCTTGTTTTGCTTTTTCTCCCTCGGTGGAGCACTGGACAGTTATTTCACAAGATGGAGAAGGAAAAAAAAAACAAAAAAAAAAACATTGTCATCCCTGCTTGTCTCAGCCCTGCAGTTACTGTTGAAAGGTGGTTATTAAGATTGTTTGTGGTGTCAGCTGCGCTCAGTGACGAGGAGGAGGAGGAGGAGGAGGAGGAGGAGGAATATGGGCGCAGGACATTGGAGGGGCAAGACGAAGGAGCCGGAGAGAACCGGGAAGGAAATGACAGAGACGAAGGCCTAAAGAGGATGGGCTTAAATCAGAAAGGGAAACTGGTTAACCCGGCTCGCAGCGGGAGAATATGTAAAGGCAAACAGAGGGAGCAGAATGAGGGACTGAATAATGAGAGAAAATCGGAGGACACGGTGAAGGCAGCAGAACCCTCACACGCAGGCTGAGGGCTGCTGATGCCATATGCTGGCATTCGTTGCCAATTTGCTGCAAACCTACAGGTGATAACACCATATGGGGGAGGCGGGTCATTGCCAACTTGGTAGCCATTTTTCCCCCGGCGCCTGAATTTGCTCATCGGTCCAAACGCCCTCCCTCCGCTGCTCAGTACAGTAGCTCTTGCATTTTTTAAACTGGGCTGCTCAGATATCGCCTCATCTTCTGCTGAGACGCTGCAAAGAAGAGGCCAGAGGAACCCCTCCCCTGTGCCGCGTGGCTGTGCTGTTCTTTCAGCTCGGAGACTTCAGAGAGGAGCTGGGTAACATCACAGTAAGCTGCGAGCTCTCTGTCAAAAGCAGAAAAGATTTTTAAGGCGCTTCTTCTGCAGGACTGGGAAGTTTTCCTTAGCCTGCCCATTAGCGGCACGCTGTGCGGCGGTAGTCTCACTCTGTGGTGTAATAAAAAAAAGTTGCAACAGA
This sequence comes from Acanthopagrus latus, assembly GCF_904848185.1. Taxonomy (NCBI): domain Eukaryota; kingdom Metazoa; phylum Chordata; class Actinopteri; order Spariformes; family Sparidae; genus Acanthopagrus; species Acanthopagrus latus. Next base: position 23,517,771 of record NC_051045.1, on the reverse strand, counting down.
TCAATGATGTAAAGAAAGATCAATATTCGCTCATTTATAGAAGCCCTTGGCATTGTTCTCCTGTCAAACCACAGAGCAGCTCAGTGAGCATTAGCATGCCACGGCGCTGAGGCCGGGCGTCTGGAAGCTCTGCATGTAAACAGCGAGAGGGATGGCAGGCAGGGCTGCGCCGTGGTGAGGGGTGGAGGCAGAGAAAATGCTAATTCGCACCCAGCCACACGTGAAATGAGCTCGAGATCTAACCCCCGAGCCGACAGCAGTGGCGGAGCAGCTACCCGCGGTGCGACCGCATCCGGGAGGAGAAATTAAAAGATCCTCCGTGGCTGTCGGTGGGCCCCGGCGCTCGCCTGTCTGTTCTCCCCCCCCCTCCCTCCCCCAAGGGCTCCGCGGAGAAAGAGTCCGCTGTGAGGCGTCTCCGTGCCTTCTGTGTGCAGCAATGCTAGGTGAGGGATTACACACAACCCACATCTCTATTGCCAGGCAACAGAGGAATGTGAAACCAGACTGGATTTTGGCTCCTTTTGCTGGTAACCCACGGCACTGAATTTGTAATTACCAGATGTTCAGGGACTTATCAAAGCCTTGTCGATCTCTCGCTGAGCATATTTGGATTCTTTATCTGTGTACCTGCAACGGCGGCTCAACACAGACCGTGTCAACAGCCCTGCCTCCTATGGATATGACCTAGTTTGGGTCTGACAAAGAGGGCTCAAGAGAGATACACAAAGAGGACTTTATGGTGGCACATTATTAGGTCACCCGATCTGTGCCCACCGAGCGCTGAGGTGGATGAACATTTTTCCACCTTAAAATGTTCAACACCTGGTAGTGGCTCATGGCCAGGACCGCACAGCTGGCGCTCCTCCTCCCCACTGAGCTTGCCGGCGGCGTCTGTAGAACCCCGTTGTGACGCAAGCTGGCAGTCGGTGCGACAACTTCACTGTACATGAAAGCCGCGGCCCTGGCGTTTGTCCCAGCACCTATTACACCGATCTAAACAATGTCCATCAGCATCTGGACCAAAGGCAGAGAGCTGCACCCTCTACTCAGTACAGATGTACTCTACATCCGCCATCCCACTGAAAATAGCTTCATGCTCCTGCAAGCTGCAAAGGGATTGATGCGTTTCTCAACAGGAGGGCTGGAAGATGAGGCCAAATCCCAACAGAAGAGCGAGGAGGCGAAAAGGAGGTGACATTATCATCTTGTGGGATTGCGAGGCTCAGACTCCACTCCAACTACAGGGCGATGGTTTTTAAAAAGCTACACTATCTCTCTCTTTGTCATTGTAACTTTTCTCCAGTGTCCTCACCTGATCTTGCCCTTACCCTCAGCAGGGCATAAGGTGTACTTTACTGTACTAATAAATATTTGACAGTCAAGCTAAATTCTCAGAGAACTTCACCATGAATGAGAAGTCCCTCTGTCGTGTCCAGGTACTTTCCTATGAACACAAAATACAGGCGGAATCTGCATACACGCTGCTGTGACTTCCTGAGAGGAGGAGAGAGGATCGATGGATGGGAGGAGAAACAGCAGGAGGGGGATAATTCCAGGCCCACAGCACTGCTCATTATCTTTTTTGATCGGGGCCTGACAACAGTTGGCCATCCATGCGACGCGTGATGCATGGAGCCTTCGACAGGGCTCACCTGTGCACTGTCCAGAGTGTTGCACCGTGATGTCCTTGTCCTGCCTACAGGCGATGGTCCTCAGCTGGCACTGGTCGGCATAGGTCACCCCATCAGAGCCGCACACCTGCTCCGCCGCGACAGAGATGGAGAGAGGGGAGATAGGAACACATGTTAACTCCCTGTAGGCCGCCGAAACAGCGTCTTTCTGTTCACATTGCGTTGCAAAATCGCAGATTAAACTGCTAATTTTTCCCCCCCCGAGCAGACGGTTTGAGAGACCCACCTTGGTCTTGTTTTTCTCGTCGCAGTCAGGGGACGGGCACTCGCAGTGGGCCTGGTCGTTCACCTCGATGCAAGTCGCTCCGTAACTGCACACCAACTCTTCACATGACGTCGGGGCGTCGGGACCTGCGGGGGGAAGATGGATTCACGTTTCACGCAGATGCCCCACGATCACACAGTTTACAGAAATGGAGAAGCGTCGCTTCATGGATTCCGAGTGTGTCAGAAAACGTTGAGCTAAATGAAAAGTCACATCTGCGTGCATGTTTCACAGTTACAGAACTTTTGTTTACACTTGTTAAGTCAGCAGAAGTCGTGCCTCTTAAATAGCCACTAAATTGGTTTCTCAAAATCTGGAAAGATTAATCAAACAAAAAATTGTTTTTTCTGAGTGCGTAACACATCCATATAGACTTTACATTAGCGCAACCCTGAATCCAAAAAGCTGCAACGTCGTGTAAAACATAAATAAAACAAGAGCGTGATCATTCGTTAATCCTTTTTTTCCCACAAATACTCGATTTAAATCACCACACAGAAAATGCATTTAATGCTTTACCTCATTATCTAAACTGATTTCTATAAATGCATGCTTATTCTTCTTATTTGATGCCACAAGCAAGACATTTCAAACTAGTCTGGACAGGGGTAATAAAAGATCTGGAAATTAGTGGAGAAAAACAAAACAACCTGTTGGAATATTCCACAGGTAAACAGGTTCACTGGGAACAGGTGAAAGTATATATTGGGTGAAAACAGAACAGCTGCTGTTGTTGCTGTCTTTGTAAATCACATCAAAGACTGGGATTTGGAAAAAAAGTGCACTGAACTCTGACTGATGGAAGTAGGTATCTGCACGCCACTGTGTCAGCTAGTTACTGACGAAATTCCAATCTATAGTGTTAGCACATATAACGGATGCGGAGAGGTTTATCAGCTCCAGCTTTCAATTATAGCTTCATCTTGCTAACGTTGGCTCGCTACGGGACAGCGTTCGTGTTTTCGCGCGCTACTGAGGTAGCCTGGCACAGAGCCGCAGCCCCTGACCCGTCTGACCCCACTCTGTCTGAGTTTAAATCTGTGTAGCGGTCGGAGACGGGCTGTCAGGCTCTTTAAAGTTTTTCCCCTCTAAGTGAGTGACCTGCTTTGAGGCTCTTTACAACAGCAGCGCCGCAGCGGTAATGTAATCGTAAAATTGTCTAGTTACCTGTAAGTAACACTGTGTGAATTATTCATAGTTTCAAAGACCACAGCAATATCCCCAAACTGCCTTCTCACGGCTGTAAAGAAGAGTTGTGTAAAGGTGTGCACTCAGGATATTCCAGCTCTGCCTTCTTTTTCCACAGATCTCTCCCGAAGCTCTCCAAAGGAGCGTTTGAAGCCTCGAAGTTGCCTCAGCAGGAGCAGCAGTCGGGGAGCCCGCCGTCCGCCTGCCGGGCTGCGAGTGTGGGGTCTTTGCATTGTTGCAACATCACAGTGGCTGAGAGTACCCCCCGCCCCTTGGCTCCTGCTTTCATGTGCCACCACGTGTCTGTACCTTGTCTTATCATCTGGCAGGTTGCGTGGCGGAGGGCCCCACCACTGTGCCGGGACTGCTGGCTTCATTAAGCATTTGACTTCCAGTCGATATCTGATGGTGCATCTTAATCAAGGAGCTGCAGGCCCCCACAGCGGGAACTAACCTTTACTTCAGCCGGCTTTTTGGCTCATGCAATCACAGGGGCTGCTTTCTTTATTAAGTGAAATCATCAACAGTCCTAACGCGGGAGTATCAGCGTACACATGCGAGTGTCGTGAGTCATCCAAACTGGCGCGTGATTGAATATCACTTGGCGATGTGTCATGCCCACGTCTTTTGTACACTCCAGTATTTTCCTAATCACTATTGATTAACTGCCCTGCAGCCACTTCCTTCCCAGGCCAATAAAGCAGATGGATGTGAAAGGCAGAAAGTGAAAGAAGTGGCTGCTAAGAGCCTGATGCACGGCTCAGACGAGTGACAGAAAAATGTGTGTGTGTGTTGTATATTAATGTGGCTTATTAACGCTCCACCGGTTGCCTTGGTACTCCCTCTTATTACCTTTGTCGCAGCCGTTCATGCCCATCTTGCTTCCATCTGGACACACGTTGCACTTCATGCCCTTCACTCCCGTCTTGCAGGAACACAGACCCGACATCTGCTCGCAGTCGTCCCGGACCGAGCCCGTGGCGTCACAGTTACAAGCTGTCGTAGATAAAAAAAAAGAAAAAAGGGGGGATTGATGAGAAAAAAAAAGATCAGTTATGGACAGTGACAGAACAAAAGGGGTAAGAATGGCTCGTTGGATGCAACCTCAGCCTCTGAACTCCACTTCAGATACATCTATGCCTTACAGCCAAGGGTTAGGGATAGTTTGCAGCGCCTTGGGGGCCATAGAGGGAGGGATATGAGTGTGTAACCGTAACAAAAAAACAACCCAAGGGAAGGACATCAACCCTATCATGTTCCTAGAATCAATGATGTGTTCCCCGCCACCCCCCTCCTCCCCTGCTGAGCGTGGTATTGCGGTGCACTGTGTTGTCGGCTTGCTGTGGGTAAACCTTGTTAAGGTCAGGCCACGGGTGAGGCACCTGCAGGCTTCCTGCTGTTGACTGAAATCTCTCTGTGCCGTCGGGAGCGCATGTCCTATGATACCTCAGCGGCAGGATACGAGCCGGTCACCATATTGCATTACACCGGGACAAACAAGGGGTCCCGACCCCGCCGGTCACTTGAATACAAATGAACGCAGCTCATTCGATGCAGCTTTGGCGGGACTGAAATGACGCAAGAGGATTTCTGTCTGCAAAGGCTGCCATCAAATAGTCGAGCTGTATGTTAAACGCAGATAGAGCAGCCAGCGGGATATTTACTTTTTACTGTCTGCACTGACTTCGGGGATACTTTTAAAGAGTCGGCTCAGAGGCATTGTTATCAATTCAGCGAGAAATTTATTTTCCCACCACTGCTGTTTTCTCTTTCCTACGGTGGACTGTAGCCATGTAGCTTTGGTTGTATTCCTCCAGGTTTTGGAGTTATCCGTCTCAAAAGGCTCGGCTCCATCCAAACACAAAGAGGTGAATGGAATTTTGTTTTGTCCAGACACTTGTTTTATTAATTCAGTTATCAAAAGGTTTTTTTTAAAGAGCCAGTTTGCCATGATACCATCGATACACATACAGAATTAGTACAATTTAAAATAACATTTTCTCATGTAAAATTTAGTCAACTATAAAACGCTTCCTGCCAAATAGTGTTTATAGATGAACCACGTAGTATTAAGTTAACATAAATGAGATAAAAGTATGAAGAGTAACTATGAAGTACGAGCTTGTGAGTCCTACGTGTGTGTGGGGGTCCTATGAAAGCCGCACAGCGGTGGCGGACTTGAACGATGTTGATGTGTTTTGGTGAAACTGTTTGTTTGAAAAGCTGAATGACTGTAACTTTAACATGATGCACCGGTAAGACGAACAACAATTTATGTTTAAAGTTCAACTAATATTAATAATTCAAATAAGGTACCCACTGAAACATCAGCCGCCATGGAAATAAAGTTTATAGATGAACTACACTGTATTTTTTAACCAATTTATAACCAAAGTATTAAAAACATAAGCTGTAAATGTAATAATAAATGGTTTGTAAAGCCTTTCATTGTTTGAACACAGCATCAGCTTTTTCAATGCTTATAGTGCTACATTAAAATAGTTGAAGCTCTGCAAGTACCCCTTCATGTCTTTGCATTTACATGACAAACGTGAAATATGTCTGTCTGTTGGTCAATAACAAACTACACTGTATGTTTGTCCAGGGAGAGGAAGAGGGATCTCTCCTCTTCCTGAGGTTTTCTGCCATTTTTCATCCATTTTTGCACGTGCCTGTGGAATGTAAACTAACCTGAAGCAAATGTGTGATTTTTCGATTCCATTTTGCTATATGAATAAAACTGGCCCCACTATAGAAGCAGCATAAATCTCAAAACCAAATACTCTCTGCATGGCTAGATACGGATCCTAAGTGAGGCGGATGAGAAAATGTGTTTTTTTTTTTTTTTTTTGTATTTTAGGAGAACTGACCCTTTATTTAAAGAAGGTATAAGGAACATTTATGAGAAGGCTGCATGCATACAGTTAATGTTCCTGCTGTGTAAGTCACGTGTAATGGTGCAGCGCTTTTCTGACACTAAGAGGCGACTCCTTACGCGTGCAGCCGCTCATGTTCTCCGTCACGATGCCGCGGAAGTTCCAGAAGCCCGGCTCGCAGCGGTCGCACTTCTGTCCCCCGACCCCGGGCTTACAGGAGCACTGCCCGGTGACTGGATCGCACGTGCCCTTGTAGGAGCCGTAGACGTTGCACTGACAGGTGCCTGAGGAAAGGGCAGAGCGACATGGGTGTCACTTTTAACTTCTGCTGCTACAGATGAAATCTCTGCAAAAAACATCAATGCTTTTCTTATTTATGCTCTCCTAACTCTGAGAAACCCTTTCATCACGTAGCTCGCAACATTTGAATACTGCTTACTATGGTAGATACTCTGTATTAAAGATTTATGCTAAGCTCAAATGTTGGCTAAGCCCTATTCCACAAATAAAAAGGTGGATAAAGTGTGCTTAGGTGAGTTTCCCCTTTGCTAAATCTCCGTATATCCCTATTTCTAAGTCCACTCTCCCCCCCCGTCCACACTGTATCCTCCAGCTAACAGCTTGATGCAGCACTTTCTCCCTCGTCTCCCTGCTATCATTCGTCAAGATCATCAGATGGAGAGATTTTTCTGTTGATACGGTGCAACATTATCATAATTATTCCTTGGATTAAGATGAAACGTTTTCAGCTTCGCAACTCTGCTGCTGTAATTGCAGTCAAGGACAATAAGCCCCATATGCTGAAATCGCCTGATAGTATCTACTACTTTTCTTGCACACAACAAACTCAGGAGGCATCGAAGGTGAAGGGGTGACAGCAGCGGGAAGAGGGGGGGGGGCACTTACTGGGACACCCAGCCAGGCCGACTCCTAAGGCGGCCGTCGCGTTGTCGTGGCAGCAGCCGTACACAGACAGACTGCAGTGCTGGAGTGCTGTCAGCTCTGGCAGAGATGTGGCTGCAATCGCTGATGAGGGAGGAGGAAAAAAGGGGAGAGGGAGATGGGAGATGGCACAGGGAGAGAAAGAAGAACAGCAACATTTGAGTGATTACGTCAGCGGTGGGGGGGGGTGGGGGGAATTAGACAACGCAATCTCCAAGCAACATGTAACTTTTCGCCAACAATGAGATTGGCTTGAGGGGCAGAGGTGGAGAGGCTGGCAGCCGGCTTCAAGATAACAATTCTATTTGCTACTTTCTTCACAATGGCTCAAAATCAGGGGGAGAATGATGCTATTACCTCCAGTGAAAACAAACAATGGTGTTGCTGGTGAATGTGCGGCAGCTGACATTTACCACCTACTAGGAGGCATGTTCTCTTCATTTGTTCTTGTCTAATATAACGGAATTGCGCTGCTGCCCTACAACCCAATCCCCGAAAAAAAAAAAAAAAAAGAGAGAGAGAGCCGGCTGCATAATGTGAAGGAATGTGCCGAGCCGCTCCTGCCTGCGCAGTGTGTGTGGAGAGTTCCTTTGTCTAAGGATGCACCAGCCTTCAAACCAGTGTGACAGCTCGGAATAAAGAACTACATTCAACAAAATATAAACAAATGTGTTCCCGAAAAAAAAAAAAACAAAAACTGGCGCGTCTCCAGAAAAGTGGCAGAGAACAACAAAACATGCAGTGGGAGGGAGAAGAGGAGTTTTGTTGTTTAATGGCCAAGGTGAGAAAAAAAATAAAATAAAAAAATATCATTGTTTGAATTCTCTCCAGGCTTTGGAGTGAAAAGTAAAGTTGTACAGATAGAGAGCAGAAATCTCCCGCCCTTTATTTATTTTTTTCTCCTTCTGTCTCTCTCTATTCCCCCTCCCGATCTCTTTTTTTTTTTCTCTCTTTCTTGTGTTGCTCATTTGGAGTTTGGAGGCTGGAGATGCAGGGGCCATAAATCACACTGTTACTGGTGTGGATATGAGCCTCAGCCCTAATGGTGATGACTCGGCTCGCTCTTTTTCCAGTGCTTTCCCACTCCAGAGATGGGCTTCGGACACAGTTCATTAAACTTGCCACTTTCCAGCGCTCCATTCAGCTATCTGCACTGAGCCTATTAAGGACAAGGAGAACTTTTAATTTCATATGTTCTTCCACCCCTCGAGGGTTTTTCCTCTTCAGTGGCCATTGTCCGGCACAATGCGTCTGACTGTGACGTGCAATATTACCCTCACATTTACAAGGTCTGCTGCTGCTGTGCTTTCGCCGCCGTGGCAAGTCTCTTATATTAGATCCTATACATCGGGACGTGTTTGCTTGTAAACCAACACGTATCATTCTTTGGATTTTTACAGAAATCCCTGACCCAGATGTTGAGTTTACATGTGGCTATAGAGGATGTTTTGAAATGCTATGAGAGAGGCAAACTGTTCAAATGTGCATGCAGCAGGGTGACAGTGTTGACGCCGCGTGCAAAAGGGGCTGAAGTTTTTCCTTGTAGAAATCGGAACCTCTGAGAAACAAGGTTGCTTTCATGCTCCGCCAGCGCGAGCCGGCATGTTTTGATAAGTTTCCTGAGTGGAGGTCAAATGAAGTTTCCTACTTACATTGCTAACGTAGAGGGCAGAGAAATTCCCCAAGATCTGAGTCCTCGCCACTCACCAATAGGAGAAGAGGAGGGCCCAGAGCTCTTGCACCCATAGAGGGCTCTTCAAAAAAGGATTGATTATCCATGGATGGTAGAGAAGCGTGACAGTCAGTGCCCAAGGAGGCCGGCTTAGGAAGGAGAAGAATCTGCAGGGATGTGTGTGAAAACACTGGCGGCTCCCTCTTTCTCCCTCTCTTCAACTCTCCATCCTCTAATTTTGACCCACGGGGGGAATCGGGCAGGCCGAAAATGATCACGCAGAATCCCCAAAGTGGCTTTTGCTCTTCCTCCCCGGCCTGTGCTATCATCAGAGCTCATTTAACAAAGCCACGGAGAGGAAGGCTGCTAACCTTTGCTACTCAGCCGCTGATCTGACACCTACTTTGGCTGATAAATGCTATTCATTTAGCCACAAAGAGAGGGTTTTTATATTAAAGCGAGCGGAGTGAAGTGGTGTCCTGAGGGTCAAGAATCGAGCACAAGTGTGATGGTTTAAATCGTCAGAATGTCTGGGCAGGAAAAGTGAGTCATTACTGCTATCAGCCCGGTCCATACATGAGCCAGCGCGAGATTATAATCTGGCCAACCCCCCCTGAGGAGCGGTCACTTTCCACATATGGACAAGAGATCAGCCGCAAAGTGTGTTGAGTCACTTCCAGTGACAGCAAATGACATCAACATACGCATCATATCTGATCTTTACCCTCCTCACTTCATTTCCTTACGGCCACAGCGGTCACTCCGCACAGGGGCAGAATGATATCGCAGCTACAGGCCGTCTTTTACTGCCCCATCGATGGATGCAATGAGTGGAGAAATGGGATGTCAGTGACAATGAGTCTTGGGTGAGGGTGCTTCTGCGCACTGCAATGACATTAATTGTGAGTGCTGTAGTGTACCGACCTGCACAGTGTCCCTGATTCTGAATCAACAAGTGCTCTTGTTTCTCACATCTGGCCTTCTTCAGCTCGCACTCGTTGCTGTAGTTCTTTCCGTCGGAGCCACAAACCTGCAGAAGGATCGGAGTTAGTTCAGTGTTGCAGAGTCAAACCGCCTGCTCTTTTATTCTGTTTGACTTTCTTTGTCAACAGGCCTCGCGGCACAGTCACGTCCTGTCTTGGAGACGGAGCACGCCCTGTATGTAACGTGAAAGCTCAGTCTTGTCCTTGAGAATATAATGAAGTCCAAATCGATGTTAAGGGTTTTTAACCACTACGTCTTGCTCTATATCTTAACCATATATCAGTGTCAGAGCCAGCGAGGTTGGTCATTTTAATGTTATTTTATTGTTTTTAATTTATTGGAAAACAATTATCTCATGATGATGTGACTGTTGATTAAGGGTATAAAAGAAGGACTGTCAGAGCGTTTGTAGGGGCTGGGCTTCACGGATTACTAAACAAAACGACCTCATGTTTAAAAAAAAAGATGTGGCTCACTCGGGAGTTTTGGACCACATCTATTCATCAGCTGATGTTTCTCTCAGCTGTCATCCCTCAACTTAAATGTTGAACTTCAGTTATGTAAGCAAAGTTATCATGTTGCCGAAGCTCTAAACTGAGGTCATGATATATCAACTGAGTCACATCCACGACAACTAGGGCTGAAGCCAAACGTATGCAGGGCTAATATAAGCTGCTGATAAATACATGTGATCACCTCCACGGATTTTACCACTTTAATTAAGTAACTGTTTTAGTCATATACGTAATATAGTAAGTTGTATTTGTTTTTTAATCAGCAATCGGAATTGGCCATGTCCATATTGCAATGAATTGTAATCAGATTAATTGAGTGGGCGATTAAACCATTGACGAGTCTCTTGAAGTCTGCACAAAGTCCACTTGAGTCCCCTTCTGGACTGGATAAATGGTGGGTTTGGACAGCCCTCGGCTCTCAAGGACTCCCCGTGAAAGCCTCCGCAAAGAGTCTGCGAGACATTTGGATGCAGCCAGAGGGAAACTGATGCTGGTGGAGACTGGGAAGTGCAGTTGAGAGCTCTGGGAAAAATGAGCGAGTGGACCTGTGGTTCATTTTTGTTGTTGCCACGTTGCCCGACATTGCAATTCCAATTCCAGCGTTACATTGATCAGGAGCAAGAGCAACTGACATGTCAGTTGAGCAAACGTGCTCTGAGACAGTTTTACGGAGAAAAAGAAAACAAAAAATGAAATTTGAAAATTTCAAAAAAATGTGGACGAAAAAATACTTCTGCATATGAATACCACAGGACACAGGACATAAATATAACACGGCTCTGGCAGTGTGTGTGTTAGGAAGAATGGCATCTAAGTGAATGTATTTCTGGAGCAGTTGGGGCCATGTGCAGTAATGAAATATTGATACCCCAAAACATGACACCGTTTCAAATATTCAGAATGTATTGATAAATCAATATTGTTGAGAGCACTAAAACAAAGAAAGAAACTCACTCAATGCTTCATTTTTTAACAAAACAAAATCAGATCCTGTTTGCATTATAACCATAAATGCACAGACAACTACCACAGGGATTATTTCTGCGACTGAAAAAAGTTACAATTTGAGGACCAGGAGGAAAAATCTCAGTTCATCAGGAGCTCCTTTACGTCACCGCTGAAGTGTTTCATGTTTATCCCTGATGAACTGTGGAGCTGCAGCCATCACAGAGGAGAGTAAGTCCACAGCAGTGCATGTCTGACATTTGTGAGTCCCTATGTGTTTGAGAGTTACGACTCGAAGTAAAAAGGTTTTTGACACAAATTGCATCAATTTTGTTTTGAGTGCTTTTTTTTTTTTTTTTTTAAGGCGGCCGTACCGGAATGTTGGGCACGCTTTGGCAGGTGAAGTCGCACACACAGCGGTCGTCCTCGGCGTCCTCGTCCCACGAGCCTCCGAACAAGCGGCAGCGGTCCTGTTCACAGCCCTCCACGCCCGAGCCCGACCCTCCTGAGCCACAGTCTGCGGTGAGAAACACACCATGGAAACACATTGTCATTAATAAAGCCAGGAATAACACACAGGGGAATGCTCTTTATCACTGGTATTAGGCGGAAACAGTGTCCTGCTTTCATTTCTCTATAAGTTAGGGCTGCTTTTAAAATTGAGGAACGTGACAAGGTTTGAAAAATTTACATTTCCCTCATGCTGATGGTGAGGAGAGGGATCCAAAGGCGCTGCTGGTAGAGCAAGATAATGACCAACTGTAGCGAGGGCGAGAGATTGACTAAATAAATTAGACACAACATCTCTGCGCCACCAGCGAGGCATCCTTTTTCATTTCAATTAAATCAGAGACAAAAAATGGAGGGAATTATTAACTGTGGCCTCCAAGTGTGCAAAGAGAATGGGTGGCAGGGCCTTCTTTATGGGTGCCTGCCTTCTGATATGAGAACACAACTAATTGCAGAGTGTTCCGTAAAATCTAATTATCGTCTGAAACTTTAAAGAAAGTTGTCCCCGCAACTCTTTAGCTGTGACCCTGGAAGGCCTTTTATTTGTTTTAAAAGTGCACTTCTCTCTTGGGATCGAAGCAACAGGGCTGCTCGAGCTGACCTCATGTTCCGGCTCAGAGAAGAAGCAAGGCCAAACAAAGCCCCGCAATCGCTGTCCGGCAGTACTGGGCTCACGAAAAAATGTTGACACTGTCGAACTGGTGTGCAAACTTTAGCACAAGGTGAAGAACCCAAGGTTTTACAGAGATACAGGAAAAGAGGAAAAAGAAAAAGGCACGTATCCAGCAGGAGAGTTTGGGGATACATTTATGAAAAACAAATCGGGGGCTGCTGCAGAGTGCATAGCACAGAAAGGGGGAGGATCCAGCTTTTGATGTTTGCAAATTTCACCTCCAGCTGAAGTCCTGGGGGAGATTAGGTGGATGCGTGTGAAGGCACGGAATGAAAGCAGTCAGCGAACGAAAGATGGAGAGAATGTCAGACGGAGAGAGAGGCACCCTGTGGGCTGGCAGAAAAGTTCATTTGAAAGAAATGTGTTATTCAAAAAAAACGAATCTGGTCCGACTAAAAGCTTCCAGCGCTGCTGAAAGGCTCGGAAAAATACACCAGGTAATCAAGGTGTTTTTCCTCTTCCCGTCTGCTTTTAGGGACCACCACCCCCCCGTCCCGCTCTCTGTATTGATGCACCAACTCTAATGGGGAAATCAATGTCGTAGTGATGGAAGTGCCACTTAGCATAACCCATCTTCTAAAGTAGATTATGGAGCAGGTCACATTGCAGGGGAGGGGTAAGGCCAGATGAAGCCCTGGCTGTTCTTTGATATGGGTCATCAGCAATGGGCCGTGACAGCTTAGAGTGGTCGATCGAGTGGAGGGGCCCTCACTTCATTAGCCAAGTGGAGCCGGAGCTTTTTGTGTAGAGTTTCTGAGCCCCACCCCCGCAAACATCAGGACTTGTTAAGAACTCGCTCTGTCTCCATTTTAAACCAGCCGAACCCTCGACCCTAATCCTCTTGCTTGGATCGCGGCTACTTATCGATTTTGAACCACAGTCTTGAGTTAAACATAACATTTTGTGACGGGGCTAAATGCGCGGGCTAATGGCTTCCAACTGCCACCGACATTATCGCAGGTAGCTGGTTTCAGATGTCATCTAAAAAAAAAAAAACCACGAGAAGGCTCGGGAGCAGATCATACGGAGGAAAAAGTGCCGCAGCACTGGCTGTCAGCCACCTGTATCTGCACTGTACGCCAGCACAGCAGGACACAGAAAAGAGGGAAATGCGGGAGAAGCCAATTCGTATTCCGCTCAGGCCCCCCGTACAGAGACAAGATAAATAAATAAAGGAGGTAAGACATTAGAATGGAATAAATAAAAGTGAAGGGCGAAGGGGGGGGGGGGGGTCCTAATTAGCTGTTGCTCTTTGATGTGCTCGCCACCCGCGCTGCTTATGAACCTTTCAATTAATACATCCCCAGCTAAGATGGCTGCATCAGCTATTCTCTCTGCACTGCCCATCCACTCCCTTTTTTTACTCAATCATGTCAGAAGCCAGAGTCTATTTAGCCAAGGGAGCTCCATTAAGACGAACGACAGAATTCAGAGGCTGAGAGAAGAAAGGGAACGGAGAGCATAAGAATAATGTCCAAGAAAGACAGGTGGAGGATCAGCAACACTACAAGGGTTTGACAGGACAGGACTTCGACAGCAGAGGAGATGACAGCCGAGGCGCTGGCGTCAAAGCCGCCTGGAAGTCCGTGCGGAAGCAAACGGGGAGAGAGAGGAAGAAGAAAAGAGGGGAGGATAGCGCCTGATGGAGTGAGATGCAGCCCGGAGATGTTTGGTCAACCAGATTATTCATGTCAACATCAGCGGCTCCGGCAGACGACGTTAGCCCGATACCACTGATATCATGACCTGTGTGAATGTCAACCTGGACATCTATCACTCGAAAAACAAATCCTCCCTCGCCGCAGCGCGTGTCACGGCAAAGATCGAAGATGACAATGGCCTTTGCCGAGGGATGCGGCGTGGCGCGATTTGCATTTGTTTTCGCTCCATCCATCAGTCCCTCGTAGGGCCGGGCTCCTGACGGATGTGACAGAGTGTTAGTCCAAATAAAGTTCCGCGAGATAGAGAGGGATGGAGCGTCGCGCCCGGCGGGGAGGAGGGATGGTGTGTTTGGAGATGGCAGAGGGAGAAAAGAAGTTTTGTTGCCTCAAGAGAAGGTTACAAGCCCCGTGATGGATGGAGCGTGAAGGAAGAATCCGCTGATCTCACTGCGATGAGCTCTGTTCGCATCCAGCCACCCACTTTGCTCCTTCTTTTCTTTTTTTTTCTTTTTTTTTGGTTTGTTGCCCTTTTGCTGTCTCCTGGTGGCTTCTCCATCCGATCGGTGAGGAGCAGGGCGTGGACGGTGTGTCACCGTGTGATCCTGCGCTCATAATCTTGTTTATTAAACGTCTATTCAATTAAAAAAAGGGCCCGGGCCCCTGTAGGTGATGCACTGCTCTCAGTTGCCACTTTGTCAGTGTCGAGAAAAGGAGCTGAGGCCAGGCCTACCCGAGTGTGAAATTAAACAGGTGATAAATTTCCCTGTATGGCCAACAGTGGGAACACTGTCATTTTTCATTACTGTTAAACAAAAGGCGGAAGAAAACAACTTCCATTTTTATGCTCCGCGCCCCCCCCCCAACAAGACTAATGAGGATGGTTTTTAAGTCGGCTCTACGTAAGCGAATAAATCACATGTTCACTTCCTCTCCAGGCTTATCTTAGATATGAAGTATGGAGGTGGGGGGTGGTGCACACCGGTGATGTAGAGCTCTGCTGCTGTCTACAATAAAGTCTTTGGTCTTGTGACAGAGTGCTGTATTACACAATATATACTCCTAATTTTGCCAAAACCTAACAGCCATACATCCAGGCGGGGCTGAATATATCAACAACAAATCCCCTCTGCAGTGTGCAGCCCAGGATCCCACAGCCAAACACAGATATTTCCAGGGGAAAAAAAAAACCAACAACTTGGTTTTGATCGTTCTACAATGACACCAGACTTCCCGTGGAGGGTCTGGGTCAGATTTGAGGCGGCTGAAAGGAGCCGGCAGCAAACGACAGGACTAGTGGTCGCCCCTGGGGTGAAATTTATCGATTTCAGACAATCCCATCTCCACCCCTATCCGAGAAAGCATCGGTGCCCCTTTTGTCGAGAGGCGCAATTGATGGAGAAGAGTGCAAAATGGAGAGCGACATGAGTGGGTGGGATGGCGGAGAGAGCGACGAGAAGAGAAGAAAAAAAAAAAGAAAAGAAAAGATTCTATTGTGTAAGCCTGATGGTTTTCTCTGAATCAAAATGAGCAACTGATGAAAAAAAGCAGGATGTTCACAGACAGCATGAGGGAGAGAATAAAATGGAAAAACTAAGCCATCAGGCATAAGCAAAGCAATGCCCTTGGGGAGGTAGGAGAGAGCTTTTTCTTTTTTTTTTTTTTTTTTTTGCCCGATTCCCAACAACCGACAGAGAGGGGACAGAGTGTCTGTGTGTGTGTGGTGACAGTGAGTCTGTGTCGCGGGGACAGAGTTTCACATTTCTTCATGCTCCACATACAAAAAAGGTCACTCGTCTCAGTCAATGAAATGATGTTAAATCGACCACAAGAGGCTTTGGCGGCACGATTCGCCTCACAGGCCCAGGGCCAATACGGTAGACAATGATAGAAGGGGGAAAAAAAAAAGAAAAAAGAAAAGAAAGAATCACCCCTGGCTAGCAATCAAAATGGAAGAGGATTCCTCTCATCTCTATATGCTCTGTCCTCCATCTCCCCGTTCTTTTTTCTTCTCTCCAGCCATCCCTCCTGCTGGCAGGTGTAATCTGCTCCCCTTCACACCTTGTCAGAGGATGACTATGTTCCCTGTGACGACCCAACAGCCGATGGGGGGAGCGGCACCGCCTGCATGACAACCAGAGGTTGGCGTGTCGCTCCCTCCAGAGTTGTCCCCAAGACGGGCCGAACGAGGGGGCTGTGATATCCTGCCTCGGTCTGTCAGCGCTGATCAAGATATGATTTGCACGGTGAATTAGATCTCATTTATTCAGAATGTGGAGGAATGACGGAGCTACAGGCGTAGAAATCACGGGTGCTCACATTCAGTGCCATCGGTCACACACTTAAAAGCATAATTGGATGGAAGGGCTTGATAAAATGTATAGCGCCGTTCTCATACAAAAGCTGGGATTCAATAGATGTGACAACACAATCAAATAAAAACCCAGCCCCCGATGAAAGCCGAAGAATACAATAAATACATGAATGTTTCTGACACAGAGTAATGTGGTTTTCATTTAGGAATAAACCATTCTTTACCCAGTGTTAAGTCAATTGTATGCCTTATAGGCTACTGAATGTCAGTAATTAATAAGAACAATAGTCCATTTCTTAGTCAAAATGGGTTAACATCCATAAGAAACATGTAGTGGTTGAACTAAATTAAGAAAAACAGTGAGGCTTCTTACTTAGATAAAATACAATATAATAACTATGGTAAATTATAAATAAATAAAGAATGGTTTGTATTTTGATTTTTTATAAATTGTCACTCACCTGTGGAATTATCAGTGTAATAACCAAACAAATCAGCACACATGTATGGATATGAAGCTGTGGGGTTCGTCTCCGATGAAATGGGAAACCTTCTCTCTAAATATGACATTACCGGCTAACGCTGTCGATGCTAACGGTAATGTTAAACTGTCAAAAATAACCCACGCCAAGAAGTCTGACACGAGTTGATTAATTCACAACAAATGAACACGCTCTGATCAGGAAAGCAGACATATTAGGCTACTTACTTTGAGTGTAGTTGTAAGTAAATGTTAGAGATAATATGGTTACATTACAGATAAAATGTTGAAACAATGCAGATGCTAACGGTCTGGTTAACTGTCAAAGACAACCCGCGCTAAAATACCAGACGCAAGCCACCACTCAATTAGTTAATACAGAAAGAACATGCTTTAGTGCAGAGACTGGATTAATGATTTAAGTTTGGATAGGAATCAAAGAGGTGATTTTGTTTTTGTTTTTCTGAAGTCATCTGTCACTTTCTTTAGTCTGTGGCCCAGCAGTTAAATTAGGTCTCCAATCGTCAAAGTTAAAGTGCTGTTATTTAATGAGCTATGAAAGCATCACGCGTGCATTTTAGTTGAAGGAGATCTCTGCACCTTGAAAATTAAATCGCACGTAAGCGAGTGTGTGATGCAGGAGCTTTCTACTTGGACGTTTTTGTAAACAAACACTGTGATTGCTTCTGTTGTTTCTAATATGTACAGCTGACCTGAACTTAATCACCCGGAAAGCATTTGTGTTCCTGTAACAGGTTGTGTTGACGGACACGCAGTCTGACTTTCGCTTCATCGCCTCGAGTTAGCCCGTTGGCATGCCGCTGGTGGCGTACGCGACCATTATGACAAGCCACAGATGACTGAATAGTGTACCACAGGTCAGTTGATAAAGATAATTACACCATTTCAATGGCCGATTGGTTAGCATAATTACACCATTTCAGAGTCCATTTCCTACCTTCATCACAGCTGCCGAGCCTCGCCACATCAATCCTCCTCTTCTGCATACACGAGGACGCGCGGAGTTCACACTCGTTGTTGTAGGTGGTGCCATCGCTTCCACACACAGTGGATAAGGGCTCGCCGGTGCACTGTGGGCATTCACACTTATTCTGGACACACCGGGCACCCCAGGCACACACAGTGCTGCCGCATGTCTCTGAATTACACACACAGCAGAAGGATCTGTCAGAGCATGAGGGGTCAGTGCATCAAAAAAAAAAAAAAAAAAAAAAAGCAGATATTCATGGAGTTGTTTTGATGGATTTCATTCACACGGGGCCTCGATCTAAATCCCTGGAATGGGTATTTAAATGAGATTTCTGCGGTTCTTCCCTACTTGCCATGCATGCCACTTCCCCTGTAATACAGCTCTCTCTATAGGCTGACATATACATCTTCCCTTCTTACAACCCCATCTGAGTACCCCGTATTCAATTCATGTTTGCTAGAATGTGCACTGTCCGCCTGCAGCTGTATGAAGGACCTGTCGTGCTCTGCTTGCATTTTTTTAAGTCCACATTCTTTTTTTTTTTTTTATCAATTTCTCTCTGATCACCCAGGATTTATTTGTAAACCGAGCATAATTCATATTCTTCAGGGCTCAGAAGAGACAAACTGTAAGCACGACGCACATGCAGCATAAATGCACGCGTTACTTACTGCACTCGCCCTGGCTGACCACTCGGAGGTCCATCTGTTCTTTGCAGGCGCGCACGTGCAGCTCACACTCGCTGTTGTAGGTGGTGCCGTCGCTGCCACACACCGGCTGGTGGGACTCCACACACTCGGACGCGCACACACACTGCCCGCTCTGGGCGTCGCAGATTGCCCCGAAAGAGCAGTTGGCACAGGTCTCATCTATATGGAGATAAGGGAGAAGGCAGAGGGTTAGAGTGTGTGTGTGTGTGTGTGTGTGTGTGTGTGTGTCAGATATTCTTCAATGATATCTGTGGCAGGTTGGCTCTAAAAAAATAGGGTTAGGGTTGACCCAAACCCCAAATTTACATAAGTTAAGACAGTGTTACGCTATTCATATTTTCCTGTGTGATAAGTTTAAAATAGATCAAATTGATTGAATGGCATTAATCTCTCCATGTATTGCAGCTCCCTTCCGACTTGCTACTTGATGAGCCATGACACATCGCTCAAATGGATATAAAGTTCTTGCCTGACTACACATTCCTAGTTCTGCATAATTAATCTTTTAACTGTACATTTGTGCAAAATACTACATCAATATATGCACCACATTAATTTTTATGCACCTCGGGGTCCATCGAGATAATGTTACATGGCTAAAAAGGCAGCGCTAACGTGCTAGCTTCAGATGCAGTAACCATTAAGTTATTCATTATTCTCTCAGCGTTTTAGGATTTATAATGTAAACAGCTGACATAACACAATCAATAAATAAAAATCACTTGTTTTCTCTTTGTCTTGATAAGCTGTGTGGGTGACAGCAAGTGTCGTGCTTAACAATGCAGTGCAGTGGCCGAGCAGATACAGGAAGTGCAGCGATGCAAAGTTTCCAACCCCCCCCCCCCCCCTCGAAAAAAACTTTACTGCAGTCCACCTGAGGTCGATTCAATCGATTTGAAATACTTTGAAGAGGCTCACACCTGTCTATTAAAAGGTGTTACGGTTCACATGCATGTGAGAGCTAAAAACCAAGCCATGAAATCCAAAAAGCTCTCCACAGATAGAATTCTACTGAGGCGCAGATCTGAGGAGGAGGATAAAAAAAAAAGAAAGAAAAAAAAAAGAGGTTCCCAGGAGCATAGCGCGCTCCATCTTTGAAGAAATTTGGAACCACCCAAAACCACTCTTTGTGGACCTGTAACTAAATAACTGATCTCAAAGAGCTTTGGAAGTTCTCTGCAAAAAAAAAAAAAAAAAAAGAACATGCTGCCAAAAGGACAACTGTCTCTGCAGCCCTGCATCACCGGGACTTTGTGGGAGAGTGGTCAGAGCTGAAGATACTCCTGAGAAAAAGCCACATAACAGCCTGGCAGCAGTTTGACAAACAACACTTAAATGACTCCGAAAGGATGAAGGAAAGATTCTCTGGTCTGATGAGACAAGAATTGAACTCTCTGGACTGAATTCCAAGTGCTCTGTCTGGTGAAAGCCAGATACTACTCATCAAGGAAGGAAGCGTGGTGCCAGCAGTTCTTCTCCCATCATTTGGGGATGCTTCTGAGCAGCAAGTGCTGGAAAAGTGAAATAACTGAGCGAGAAAAGTCACACTTTTCTGTCTTGATCACTTTGTAACCTTGTTCATATCTGCTTATAAATATGCTGTTTTTTCCGGCTCACTTTGAGACTGAAGCAGGCAGATGATATCTTTATTTCATCTCCAAAAGACGGCATTGAGATATCCAAAAGGCTTAGGGAGCTTTGGAGGCTCCTTATTAGTTGGAGGATTCACTGGGATCATCTCTCGAGGAATTGCCTGCTTCTGGAGGCGAAGTTTTTCCCCGTGGAGACGGCGAGGCAAGGATCAGACAGCTTCGCGGCGCAGACTGATGTCACACGGGGGCAGGAAACACACGAGAAGGCGAAAGCGAGACAAGCCAGCGGTAGATGCACCTCTCTCTCTGACACCAATTACACCTGGAGGATTGCATTAGCACAGCTCGCTATCACATTCAATTAGGGGCAGGCTAATAACCGCTGCTGATTTAGCACTAATTGAGAGAGGCGAGGCTGGAACCCTCCACATTATTAATCTGTTTATTACTCTATCTAGTGCTGGCATCCTCTCCTTTTTCTTTGATTAACTGCCTGGCCTGTGCACTGGATTTAACATACAGTGTGCTGCCTGTAGGAACGATATATGACGTATTAGTAGAATGACAAAGTTCTTTGAAGTCAGATGTAAAGAAATACACATGAAGACTGCACAGGACTAATGTCTGTAATTGTAATTTTGGCCGGGGGCTGTTATTCACAATACTCAGTGTATTCCAGATGACTGAAATAGAAACCAGGACATGCCCAAGACCAGAGTGTCCACGTATCGAGACCGTGAAAAGACCAAGACGTTGAGGAGTTGAGACAAAGTCAAGAACAAGTCCACGGCACGACAGGTCCAACAGTCAAGACACACTTATAATAAAACGTGGACCCTACAAACCATCTGAAAGATCCACATTCCCTTAAAAACAAATGAAAGTTTTTTTGAGCAGGCATCAGGTTGGTTTTCTGGGTGACTCTTATCTTCCTATAGAAACCATCATTAAGTACAGTATGCATGGAACACTTCACTTTTGGTTTTGACTGGTCTTGAAGTAAAATCCAGAGTCCTCTTGATGATTCTGAGACGAGACCTTCACAAAGTGGTCTGGAGACCGTTTTCAAGACCACTTTCGAGCACCACAAGGCCCCTCGTGCTGCATTCGGCGTTGAGTGAGCGCTGTACTTTTACTGGTTGAAAATGTTCAAGGTCTGAGCCTTCCTCAGCTTTGGCTCCAACCAAGACAGCATCCAATAATATTTTAGACAATGATGTGCTTCCAACATTGTGGCAACGGTTTCTCTTCCGACACGACAATGCCTCCGTGCAGAAAGCCAGGTCTCTAAAAAACACGGTTTGCCAGATTTGGTGTGGAGGAAGTGTTCGAGCCCACAGTGAGCCATCCAACACTTCTGGGATTAATTGGAATGCTGAATGTGAGCCAGGCCTCAGCATCAGTGGCAGACCTCACTAATGCTCTTGTTTGCTGGATGGGAGCAAATCCCTGCAACCAGGCTTCCAAGAACTTGTGGAGAGTCTCCCAGAAGAGAGGCGGGCTGTTACAGCAGCACGTTAATGCCACTGCTTCTGAAATGATGTGCTAACACGATCACACCTAAGTGTAATGTTGGCAAACACATATATTTATGACTTAGATTAAAAAAAAAAAAAAATCTATTGTCGGTGTTCAGATGTTCTGAAAAAGAGACTAGAAGAAGACGCTTTATGATATCTCTGGTTTTCTGTGTCAAAAATGCATAAACATGAAATATAAGCGTCGCTGAAATGGGGGTTGCAACGGTCGCGGCTCCCCTCTGGTTGCAGCGGCCATAAATCAGGAAGTGGCTGCGGTGAGTGTTGTCCTTTATCAGGCACTGTGTCCTGATAGCAGCCTCGCTTCTTTATCAGCTGCTGCCCCTCGCACCTGGCTCTCCACGCTGCCCCGATCCTCCAGACAACATGCATCGCGAGCAGACAGAAAAGGAGAGGCGCTTCAAAGCCAGGAGACAAGGGAGAATCGTCGCCATTACTGGTAATGTCAGTCATCTCGGCGTCTGCCATTACTAATTCTGAGTTTCAGTGAGAGCAGTCTACTTCTCCTTCTGAAGGCAGATAACTTCTCAACTAAAAAGTTACGGTAAGAAGTGAGGCAGCTTATGCATTATGAAACATACTCACGCTGTTAAAAAAGTGAGAGCTAGTGTGTGCTAACATTAAAACCTGGGATCTTTCATCTCATTCAAATACCTTTCATGTCCACCAAAGCAGGAACCTCTCCAGCCCAGGAAAATATACAGTATAACACAGCGTGTCCGAGATCAAAGTTAAGGCCGTCTCATGCCAGGGCTCCTAAAATCTAATGCCGACTGTATCCTGAAAGACAGCCTGCAGAGTAAACTATAAATGAACTATAGAAACATTGCATCACGGACGACCCAGGTAACCACCTGATTCCGGCTGATTGCGGCTTAAAGTCGGCGCCAAACTCGACGCGCCTCTGGTCCGTAAACGGCTGCCAGATTTGGATACGTTTTAGGCGCGCGGTGTATCAGCTGCACTTAGCGACACTCTGGCAAGCTTTGAGCCGGCGTTGGAACCCAGATCAGTGGAGCCCGGATGATATTTTTGTGCCATTCATCCCAATCCTGGCACGACCCCCCGCTAACACGGCCCGATAAATTTAGGCTGTTGTATGGCCAAGCCGTTTTTAGTACCTGGGAAATCCAGATTTCTTCACAGTCAAAAATCGCAGAGTCTAAAAATTGAAGATTAAGTTTATTTATGACATGTCAGGGTCTTAGATTTACATATGTCTCATTCAAAAAGGGTTTAAAATGCGAGCAGAGAGCAGATGCGATTGTGTCACATGAGGAGCTTTTTTTTTAGGTCACTGTATGAGGTGTATCTGATATCAGCATGTTGGTGTTGTTCCTATGACATGCAGACTTAGTTGTTATCTTGATCTTTTATTTTCAGTTTTCTGTTCAATTCTGGCTACGTTTAGGCAAGAAAGCTACAGTAAAATATACCCTTTGCATCACTAACTACATTTAAGAAGCTTAATTTCTCACATGAGCATATTTTCACATTCTTTTTCAAGTTGCAGAGCTATGACATAACAACATAACGTGATCGGCTGCAAATTACAGTCCCGCAACCGTGTTAATCATGATGTTCTGGAAACAACAACAACAAGGCGATATGAGGTTAATGTATATGACAGGGTAACACAAAGATGCTGTGTATGACTGTGGACTCTCATTGTGGGAGATCAGCCTCCTCGAGTCTTTCTCTATTTCCTGCCATGTCACCGTTCTAACTAGCAAGCCAAACTTTAATCCTTTGCCGACAAGTTGCTAGAATTTTAGTCAAGGTCCCCTTCAAATCCCCTGGACCCAAAGTTGGGCGCTACTGATGCTGATTCTTGCACCGTGACCGCCTCCCTTGTTGTGTTTGGAGTCGCTTGTTTGTGGTTTTGGGAGCGAAAGTGAGAAATAGGGGCAGGTTTGTATAAAAAAGTGGCCTTGAAAGCATGAAGGATTGAGTCATTGAGGAGAAAAAAAAACAAAGACCCTCCAGCTTTAGGGTGGTTTGTTGATATCCTCACCGGGGAAAAACACTGAATTGCAGCTGAGGGGTTCTGGGCGGGGGTATTACCTCAGGATTAAGCAGAAAAAAGTGGGCTGGTTTGTGTTTTTGAAGGCTTGTGAACATGCCTCGGTGATAACAACTCCCCTGTCGATGGCTGCCTGGCCGGTACACTATTAACTCCCCCCCCACCCCCCCACCTTCTCTGCTCCTCCTCATCTTATTTAGCTCCATCTCCTTCTCTACCTGCATTTATTACTTCCCCCCTCCCTTTTTCATTTGCCCTCTTTTTACTGTCTCTCTCTGACCAATCTCGTGCCTCTGGTGTGACCTATATTTCTTACTCAACTGTGTATATCATTTCAAACACCTGTGGGAGAAAAGAAGGGGGGAGGGGGGGTTTGTTATTTCCTTTTCTCAAATGATTCTGGCGCCCGTGCTCTCATCTGTTGGGATAAAGCGGTTTGAATGACGCTTTTTCCAAGGCTCCTGATATCCAGCTGGGGGGTCTATTAACTGGGCACACTTCCCTCAGACCACCTTACAAGGTCACCCGCCACTCAAACGCAGTAGGAGGAAAAAAAATCTCGGAATAATAACAAATGTCGCTCATATTGCTATCAGGTTGCACCTGAGCCATATAGATAACCGCCATTTTTTCCAGCCCGCGGGGAAGGAAATGAAATCATGGCTGGGCCTGTGTGACGCTGTAGTAAGCCACACACGCGAGAGCACACAGCTAAGCACACATGCACAGCTCTCTTCAGCGTTGTGGCACCTCTCTCACCTCTTCAACTTGCGCTGCCCTCACCTGCCTCCCTTAAGCTCCTGCTTTTGAGGCTAGAAGCCATAAATCTGACAGCTTACGCATTATGGTGCATTTGGATGGAAATAACAAAATCGAGTCGGTAAACACAAAGCAGTGTTTTATTTTTTTGTTGTTTTTTTTTTTTAGGGCAATTTTAAATCACACATATAAAAAACACTTTATTTTAAAGACCTAATTTAACCATTAACTGGGTGCTCATTAGCACACATTTTGGTCCCGTTCTAGTGATTATAAGGTGCTTATTAAGGACAGTATTCAACAACTAAGACCATTTACTCAAAGTTTTCCCCTCAATACTGATTGTAAGTAAAGAAGTCGCTGTACGTGAGTTACAATCCTAATATGTTTTCCTCATTATGGGCCTTATAAGTTAGTAGAGCCACGAGAATAGCGCTTCCCTCTTTATTAACACTTGGTAAATATTGTGTATATATAGTAGTTTATTCATAGGTAACAAAACACAACAGTTTCCAATTAACTCTAAGTTAAG
The DNA here is from genome assembly GCF_904848185.1 of Acanthopagrus latus. Lineage (NCBI taxonomy): Eukaryota > Metazoa > Chordata > Actinopteri > Spariformes > Sparidae > Acanthopagrus > Acanthopagrus latus. The sequence continues at coordinate 23,492,912 of NC_051045.1, read as the reverse complement.
CTTTTCTAGCCAAGAATACATTCAATGTATAATTAATACAGTGGTGGAACCTTTGTGGGTTAATACATGTGAAACTACTAGTGAATAAGCTATGAATAAAACCTCACTTTAGAATGGAGAACACGTTTTATTTGTACAATAAGTTCCTTAGTGTCTAACTTCAGTAGATAGCTCTGAATTACAGCACTCAGAAGTCGCTGATGATGTTCACACTGTTGTTTCTTCACAGACTGCTGATAATGTTCCTTCAGTGGCCCATTAGCTGTGGAATATGGTCACGCAGAGTGAGGCATTAATACGGTTTATAATGACTAATAAAGAGGTGATATGTGTTTAAAACGCATGCTAATAAGCCACTAGTTAATGGTTAATATATGTTCCCTTATATATAACGTTACAAAAGACATATAAAGCTCCACTGAACACTGCAGAATAAATGGATGGAAAGGTGGCATTTAGTTAATGTTTTGATTTAAAAAACCTAAAGCGATAAATCGAGACATATAATGCCAGTAAAATTCATCACTCCTTATGCCTTTTGCAAGTTATTTAACAACCTGGGTATCACCGAAAATTCTCGCTTTATTCACCGCTTTCTATAACTTTTAATTATGACACTTCCAACAGCACCTGAAGGCAGCATATGTTCTTCCCCTCGCTCTCTCTCTCTCTCTCTCTCTCTCTCTCTCTCCCTTTCGGCCCCATAAACATGTACAGTGTATTAGTGATGGGAATAGCCTGTGATAATTAGGTGAGATAATAGCTTAAGTCAGGCAGTTGTTATGGTGCTGAATAAAGCCCAGTAAAGCTGTGCAAACAGCCCAGAAATAACCCACATTATCATCGCCATCATTCCTCGGCTGGCTCGCGCCTGGCAAGCCAGTGCCTCAGCATTTTTATGGCACCATAGCGCTGACGCAGGCCTGCTCCTCTGGGAGCCAAGAACCATCCATAGTGCTGGATTACAGACAGGGCCCTCCACTCCGCCAGCTCGCTCTGCCTCTCGCTTTTTAAAATAAAGACTATTCATTATCGCCGGGGGAACGCGGGACGACAGACCTGCCGTCTACCTGCGGTGAGGCGCGTAAAATTGAGTCAGCCCGCCTGCCCAGCGACCAAACACTGCTCTCGCTCCATTTCCTGTTGGCATACATCCTCATGTGCTGGATTTCAATTTAGAGGAGGCTGGTAGAGGAAGATGATAGATGCAATACACGGGCAGGCAGAGTAGGACCTGTCCAACAACTTACCCCGTCATTTACTCAGCACAGAAAGAAACTCATACCGCTGCTCATCTTACTCAACGATTACACTCGCTCGAACCCCCAAAAAATGGAACCTTAAAAATGGTTTGCACGTATCAGAACAGTAGAGTAAAATTGTATACAAGCAAAGTGGGACTAATTCAGCTGTATTGATCATTTAGCTAACTGCTCAGCTCATCCACATATACGGCACCGGGGAGGCCAACTCATTTTAACTGTTATGGTCTTCAAAATATGGAGGGAAAAAGACTATTGTAGTAAAAATGAGGGTATTGAGAGAGTCGGTCCAAGCAGCTAATAAGCACTGTACTTTTCGCCCAGTGTGTGCGAAAAGCGAAAAGGGCTTGATTGTAGACAAGGAAGAATACTCAATCACCAATTAGAGTCCATGAGAAAATTGGACTTCCAAGATGGCATTAAGCCATCAAGAGTATTCACTAAGTGGGTTTACCAAGCTGTACAAATCTGTCCATATGGCTGCGTGCCTGCACGGCGGATCTGAAGATATTTTTACCACTTCCAACTCTGCTGTTGTTGGTGTGCTAATGACTGGCCCACACTCTGACACCGCGAGACAAAGCCAAGTGACTCATGTAGCCAATTAGAGACAAGTATGGCGCCGCATTTGCCTTCTTCTGGAGTAAAGTGTATCTTCACTTAAAGGTCAAAACAGGCAAATTGGTGTCGGTGTAGAAGTGCCGAAGAAGAGCTGGCAGACAGAGACAAAGAGCAGTGGACGAGGGATCAGGTTATTAGTTAAGAGACCTGAAGATGTGTTCTGTATTGTTTTGATTTTGTCGAAGTTAAAAAGGGAAGCCGGGGGGGGGTGTAAGCGTGAATACTACTCCATATGTTTTAATTGTTAATGTTTGTGGATTATAATATTGCCTCTGGGCTCTGTAGAACTGTTAATTAATTTCAGCTCAATTATATTCCACGGGGAGAGTTTTCTACCTACCTGTGAACTATGATTCACACCATTTCATAGTGATTTCATTACTGCAATGTGACTGCATAATGTATAAATCTATTAAATGCGGCTACCAGTATCAGAAATGCTCCTAAGATACCTCCTAAAATGCTGGATCTGGTAGCCACAAGTACATGAGTCCATGCACCGATCTGATATAATGTTACATATTGATCCCAAACAGGAGCCTGATCTTCTTCTTGCAGCGTCCCATACACCTGTGTGCAACTAAAACGGTTACATTTCCTGGAAATGAATGTAAAATTATCCTTAAATGCCTATCCCAGTCAAGTCCAAAGTAAATTCAGAGCTGTAGCTGAACCATTGGAAATACAGGCATAGTTTTAGGCGCTTTTAAAGGGTTACGGTCAGAATCTCTGTAAGTGCTTCTCTTACTGATCTATAATTCAGGAACACACCGAATTATCTTTTTCTATCTCTCGCCTGAATCCTTTAATGCAAAAATAAGCCTGCAGATGACCTGTAACAGCCTTCATTAGCAGGGAAACACAATGGCTCCACATCACACAGAGTAACATGGTCCAAGTTCAAGTATAATAACAGCAGCCCTGAAAATAGACACTTAACACAGTTTCTCTGATTAAATATCAAGCCCCCCTGTGATGAAAACAACCCCTTTTTGAGAGTAAAAGAGCAACAACTCAATATAGATCTTTATTACACTAACTTTGTGTATATAAAATACTCATAAACAAGTGGAAAGACAGCTGAAACCTACTATGCTTTCCTTTAATTTCTAAACGTAGTACTTGAAAAACCCATTTAAATCATATATTCACGGATATGAAATCTCTCTGGCAACATGGTGCGTCACAGTGATGCGATATTTGTGTTGTTTTCCAGTGATGACTGATCTCAAACTCCACAGTCAAATAATGTTCTATGAAATTAAATCTTTGTATGTATTTTTCAACATCAATACAAGGATGGTATACAGCATCAGAACATCTCTGAATGAGGTGCCAGGATATTCACAATGTTTTTTTGGACTGTTTGGTAGCTACATGGTGTTTTATTGCACAGTTACTCACCACAAGGTCCTTTGTGCTGGATGTGAATGGCCCTCTGCAGGGCACAACCCATCGCTCGCATCTCGCAGGGGCTGCCGTAGCTGTGGCCGTCAGATCCGCACACCGGGTCGGACGTTTGCGGGCAGGCCTCGGGGCACTCGCACACCGGCTCGTTGTTCTTGACCACGCACACCGCGCCGTGATCGCACGCCTTATCCAAGCAGGGGCTCGGTATGCTGAGATCTGAAGGGCGAACACCGAGGACACAGAGAGCAAAGTTAGATTGAGTTGAGGGGGGGGGATACTGAACAGGGTAGATGGGGAGCGGGAAGAATACAAAGTAGAGGTTGGAGAAAGGTCTGGGGCTTGAAAGGGCACAGGTGACAGGGAGGCAGGTTAGAGCAGAGCTACATGGGGAACTGAGGGTTTTGTGTTAGAAAAGGTCTGGGGACGAACAGGCACACGATGGAATACGCAATACAGCCCTGTTCCTGTGACGCCTCAGCTTCCTCAGCTTCCTATGTCATTTCCTCGCCTTTGTGCCTATCCTGATGCATCCTGAATCTTTGAAGAGTCCGCTGAATCCAGTGGCATGGGGACAGCGGATAAAAACATGGCCCTGTGGCACAATAGAGATGAAACAGCCTGCGAACAATGAGTTGCATAGCCTTTTTTCTTTCAGGCGAGTAAACGCCTGGATTAATTGACGTTCCCAATGTGCCCCCTTCAAAGGCTGCCATTTGCATCTCACTGAGAGCCACCGCTTCAGCCAAAGCCGGTTGAACTGACATAGAGGAGTGGGAAAAGGAAGAGCAAGAGAGCTAGAGAGAGAGAGAGACAATGTGGAGATGGGAAAAAAGAGTGGGGGGGGAAGAGAGAGAGAGAGACACAGCTGAAGAGAAAAAAGAGCCCTCTGCTTAATAATTCAAAAAAGGCAAGCTCCTGGGCAGAGGCAGATATGAAATGTGAACATCACAGAGAGGTGTCTGCTTCAGTCTCTCCAGCATGACTTCATTAAAACAAGGACTGGATTTTGCACCTATGATTCTCGCTAGTGTCGGATGGGTGTAGGCTGGGCTGATACATCCTGACTTGATCAGGGGGAGGGGGAGGAAACCTGAAAAACTGTGCGACACAAGATCTTTGATCACGGCCCACCATCCTGACTCAATCAATTCTTTATCGCTTTATGGCTCAATGGAAGTACCGTCAGCAGTGTCTCGACGCAAGCCTAAAGGTAGGATCTTGTGCTCTCTGGTAAGAGTAAGCAAGAAACGAAAAAACATGGCTCTTTAGCCATTTTCATTTGGAAAGCTTCACGCATGAGGGATGGATCAGTCAGCTTAATGCGGTGTGTCTGCAGATTAGAGGAAAACTCAGACGGAAGCATCAAATAATTTCTGGTGAGAAGCTCTGGTGAAAAATTGAAAGAGGTGCATTTTAGGCCCAAAGTCAAGCAAAACTTCTTCCTTCCTTCCTGGTCTACCTTTTTGTTTTTTTTTTGTTTTTTTTGTTTTTTGTTTGGAGGGGTTGGGGGTGCTGTCATGGAAACTGCCCCTTGTAATGACACCACCCATGGCTCCGTCATTATTGTTACGATTATGGGATTAGATGGCATCACGGGGGGCAACTTGGCTCGCTTGGAGCCACATGATTCATTTATCAGCTCAGAAGTGTTCGGTAGTGCCTCTACTCGTAGCGCTAATGGGGCAAATTATCAACTGATAACACAGACGGAGGCAATTAGCTTCTTTCTGTCTGATTAAGGCGGTGGGGAGGGGTATGTGAGAAAAGGATCAAGATCAGATGAATATTTCAATACCAATCCTGTGGGCCATTTTTTCCAAACAATAACAGAAACCGATGTATGGATGTTTTGAACGGCAGAAACTACCAAAACACAAGCTCTCGCTGTTCCCTGCTAAGTCGTGGCTGTAATTGAACAAATCTCTCCGGATCTCCAGCAAGGACGCCGGCTCTCCCATTTCAGTGAATGTCTCAATTTAGAGGGTGGAACACAGCTATTGATTTCTGTGTTTCGATGCCAAGCTGCCGCTTCAAAAGAGCTTGGAGGTGCCACATAAATATGTAAGCTGTTCAATGCCGCTTAATTTGGTGCGGCTTGAAAAACAGTTGATTCCCCGTGATCTCTTTTCAACGGCATGTGTGCGTCTGCAAGCGTGTGTGTGTGTGTGTGTGTGTATAACCGTTGTAAGCTCGTGATCCGAGCTTAACTGTACAACCTTGGCCTCCATAAAAGTTCACCAGCCCACTTCCCAAGGACAAGCTCCCTAAAACACAACTGCAGCCTCCGATAACGCCTCAGTCTGCCATTCTCTTTGTTTCACACACATAAAAAAAGATGAAAGAACACCCCCCCCTTCAAAAACTAATTTTTTATCATCCTCTACCTCTGGGGGGCAAAATTTCCGCCTGATTTATTAACTAGAGAGGGTGTAAGGAAAGAAAGAAAGAAAAAAAAAACCAAGACAAAACTCCCCGAGTGTAAAAATCTTATGACACAGTTTAAAACTGAGGCTGTCTTTCTTTTCCACTCTCTTGGATGCAGGCACAAGCTTTGAAATGGCAGCCTGTCACAACTAAGGCTTGTGGGTTGGCGCTCACAAGCCTGTTCCAGCTCGCTTTCTCTCCCTGGTCTTATCCCAGACACTTAAACACATCGTCTTCGCACGCGTAGTATCAGTGTTTCTGTCAGACGCGACCAGAATAAACCAACGCTTGCTGGGTTCAAACCAAGCGCTCTCGACGTGAGAATTAACTTGACGGTTGAATGGGAACATCTCGAGTGCCAAACACATATGTGCGGTGGCCAAAGCATTGTTTTAGTGGCTGAGCAGGTGCAGCGAGTGGTGTGCTGTGGCACCATGGGGGAAAAGTCAGGAGAAACTGTGAAAACATGAATAAATTCTTTCTAATCAGGGATTCTGCTCTGCTCGCGTGCGCTCAGCTCTCTTCCTGTTGCATGACGCCGTTGGAGAGGACTTTACATTCTGGGTGCCTCCTCAGTCTGTGTTCTCTCCTGCCAGCCGTCGTGTAACTTTTCTGTTCTAATTAGGGTGGTGTTTTAATGGCATGGCGCGGCTTCAGGGGAGGAGAGGATTACTTCGGGTTAGGCCGCGCTGTGTCAACCTGCCCCGGCAGAGGCTCTGGCCGGCCACTTCGAGAAACTGCGAGAACACGTTCCTCTGATGTCCTGATGTCGGCTCACCTGTCCGCTTGAAGTATCATTACTGCCCACTTAGCGGTGTTATCTGACAGGGAAAGTGGCGAGCGAGCCACAGCGCGACTTCTTAAGCTTTACAACCCCTCGTTAGGTCACCGCGATGGCACAGCGAGCCCCGGCAGGACTCCAGCTGCTGGTTGCTGCAGCGAGCACTGTTAACACCCCCCACACACCCTCCCCTCCATAACATGTCGGTGAAATGCTGGGAGATTATTTTGGCGGGAGCTTTCTCCCATCTCTGCTCAGCTCATACATATGTTAATTGGACTTTCCCCCTCGGGCCTGTGTGCAATTCCAAATCATTCCCTGTATTATGCAGGGCAGTGAATCAGTGTAATCCAGGTGATGCTTGCAGTAGCCAACTGGCAGGAAGAATCACCTACAACCGCGCGCCATTACAACGCCGGACTCCAATGGGGAGCAGCCGGTCCACATCAAGCCCCGCCTCCTGTGTTTCTTCACCTGCAGGGGCTTTGATCCGACTCGCTTTGCCTTCCTCGCATTAAAAACATTTATGAATCATATTAGTCGAGGGAAAGGGCGGCGCAGAGAAAAGGCTATATTAGCATACAGCAAAAGGCATACCCGCGGGCTGTGTCTGTCTACCACTGAATACTTATCACAGGCAGAAGGTGAATCGAAGCCTCTTTGTGCATTTACAACTAGGAACGTGCTGCTCTTCAAAATGGAGACAAGCAAGAACGGCGCGGGGAGAGAAGAAAGACAAACTGCCATCACTGATCTCATGACACGCATCTGTGAGAGCAGAGATGACTTCCCAACACTGTTTATCTAATGCACACCAGTGATTTTATCACCGGGGTGCGTGTGCCACAGGAGTTTCAAAATTATTTTGAAGATTTTCGCGGAATAAATTAGGCAAAAGAAAACATAAGTGGAGACGGAGTCAGAAGGCTCAACACTGACTGAACCTCAGGAGCTGCAGCACGAGGAAGGGCTCAGCAGAAAAACAGGAAATTAAACGAAAAATGTAGAAATTGGAAAACTGTGTAGTTGATGATAGCCCGGCAGCGTGCAACACCCACAATGCCTCCAGTCACTTCTGACACCCCATTGACCCACATTTCTCTGCAATTTCAGCACGATGACAGCCTACGGGCTGCAGTAAGTGGACCGGCGGTCCCTAGCTGCTGTCAGTCTGGCTCCCACGGCACTTCCTCTAATTAACTTGATTAGGAAAAACAGCACTGGTGATCTCGAGCTGACTTACATACTCAAGCTCCACAACTGTTTGTGAGTCCAATCACTGCAGCCGGCGGAGATGCTAATCAAATAAACATGCAAATGATAAAATATTCGGCACAGAGTCTTGACACCTAAGGTGACTGATTTTCCTTCCCGGCTTTGCAGAGCTCTTTGTCAATGACAATGTGTCTGCCGCTGAGTGATTTTGTGTTAACCTCCGCCGGCGACAGGCGACACATTTCAAGCAACTCGCTCGCACTCGCATGAGTTTTTCTGCGCTTGCAATCATCCACTCTCACGCACACACACACATTTAGCTGTGTACACATGAGATGACAAAAGAGCTGTGAATAAAGAATTCTGTCCACAAAAAAACGAGCTACTACATTTGTTCACTTGTAGTTTGCCTGCCAATGTGTTCCACTCAGACTGTGTCTGTTTTAGTGGTTTTACAGAATTATCCTCCTCTGCGCTCAAAAGCCACACTGCTGCTTGTATTTCTATTTTATGAACAGCCTAACTACCAATTTAGAAGCGCTCCATGTCCTATTCTACTAATACCAGACACGAGGCTAGTACATCAACAGGCTCCAGGGAGCTGTGGTGTGCCACCTCACACTTCTGCTGCCATTGATTCAAAGAGCTACTGAATATGCACTAAATAGCTTGACTTTCAGGGGCTGCATAAAGAACCCTCTGGGCAGGAAGTAAGTAATGATATAACCTGAGATAAGATGAAAAAGTAATATCAAGTTTTAATTAAACTACTTAAAATTTACTGTATAAATGTATTCATTTTATGCACAGTCTAGCTCTGTGCTATTATATAAATAGATTTTTTCTCAAAAAGCTTATTTTGAAATTGTTGTGAAAAATGTTTTTTCTCCTCAGGGGATATGAAGCCTTCCGAATATGCTTTTTTAAAGGAGACCTATTATGCTTTTTTAGTTTTTTTACTTTCCTTCAGTGTGTTATAAACCTTCTTGTGCATGTAAAAAGAAAGTTAAAAGTTAAAAGGTCGAAGTCAACGGAAGTTTCTCTCTCCTACAGAAAACGCTGCCTTGTCAGGAGACCCGGCCTTTAATTCTGTGACTTTGTGACATCACCATGTCATACATTTGCATAATTTATGCCCAGAGGCTAATTCGCCTGAAAAAGAATTGATTTAGCACATCTGCTGTTGTTGTTAGCGGTGCTTGCTCAGCCTCATGTGTGAGCTGACCAATCAGAGAAGACAGGGTATTCAGGGAGGCGGGGCTAACAGAGGGCTTCAGTCAGAGGGGGAATACAGAGCTGCAGCACGGGACTGTATGAGAAACTGACACGTTTTTTGAGCACTAAAGCATGTAAACCTATTCTAGTGGTAACCCAAATAAATCATAACTTACAGAACATGATTGCACTTACATGAATACTTTTGCAAGCCACTGTATGATTTAATTATATAGATGACCATAATGTGTCTCCTTGAAATACTGATGAACCAAGTACGCTGTAAAGCTTTCCGTAGCTTCAGTTTACTGGGAACGCTGCTGTCCATTTCACACATACACACACCAAACTCCAAACAGGGACTGAAGCGTGTCTTTTTGACTCAGCAACGCTCTCTCCCTGCAGCTCTTAATGTCTTTTCATAAAGCTGCAGGCAGTAAACTAGGGGCCGGGCAAAAGCACATTAAGCAGAGTGCGTTACACACAGGTACAATGAGGAGTTGAGGACCCACTAAGCAATTTTGATCATTATTGTTGAAAGCACTGTAGAGATGTTTCCCGCTTTCTGTGACTTTTCTGCCAAATTCATCAGCATTTCACAGCCTCACAGTTTCCAGGGTCCAAATGCTGTTGCTGAGCCTTCATGGACACCAGAGATGTTTCCTTTTTCTATACAGTGAACTTTATATTACTAAATATTGACCTATCTCATTCCTACATAAGATGGGGAGTGATTATAGTCACTGTTCCAAATTTTAAGCAGATTGACCAATCCACTGTAGGGGATACAAGAGACTCAAAAAAGCTAGCTACAAAGTAACAGCCTTTGAAAACTATAGGGTGCCAGTGTATCTCCGTTGCTTGCTCTAAATAGAACTAAGTAGTTAAAATAACATTTCAGCTACAATGGGCCGCACTGCGTGCACACTTCCTGGTTCAGCTCGTGGTCCAACACCGCTGTGCTAACATCACAAGGGAAGGAGAAGAAAAACAGAACCTCATTGCTTCAGTCTAAAAATATTGTTTATGTGTTCCACACTCTGCAACATCAAATCGGCACCATCTGTATGGATCTATAATGAATTATAAATTAACCACAGCAGATTCGTCTTGGCTTTTAATCTGATTCTGTAGGTGATTAAAATTCCGACACAAGCATCCTGGTGGCAAACAAGATGAAAACAAAGTCCAGAGTAAAAGAGAGGAGAAACACAACCGACAATCTTTTTAACAGCCAGCAGCTGTGTCATCTTTGTCTGCGATGACAAACATCTTTTCTCTCTCCAGTGTCACAGCGCTCTTATATTCAATCTCAGAATCCAAGGCTGCAGACATATTCACCCTCCTTCCCAGAATCCTGCTCTGATTCACTTCCAGCAAATCCTTCGCAGGCTCACGTGTCCTCGGACATCTTGAGGATTTGTGACTGTGCCTGGACGCGAGTTAATCAGCTAAACGCCACGCGGCGTCTGCATCTCTAAATTGAAGTGCTTTAGATATCAATCAGACAGTTTTCCGGGGAGGACAGCCGTGAGGACGTTGTAGACATGTAGGTTCTTTGCATGACCATTCTTTGTGGAGGCGAGCCGCGACGGGGGGGGGGTGACATTAGGAGCTGTCACCCACATGAAAAGAGATTTACGGCGGTGTCAGAACTGAAGAATTTCATCCGTTTGACAGCTGGCAGGACGATCGATCACCCCGCCCCACGCACCACTCAGCCAATGAAACGAGGAAAGAGATCATTATTTATCAAATAATGATAGTTTAATATATCAAACTCTTCCTTTTCACATGTCTGAAACTTCGCCTGAAGCCTCAAGTCAGTGTGTGAGTGTGTGTGCTGCGGTGACACAGCGGTCATTGTGCAGTCATCTTTTGACACTGCCAGTTACTGTCAGAGCACCAGAACAATAGAGCACAATGGAAGTGTGTCCCGAACTCTACACAGTGTGTGTGAGTGATCAGCGTGGGCCACTAAACGATCCCCGACATGTACGTCTTTTTGGAAGACACATGCACATTCTCGTACTTGTATTCTTGTGAGGACCCTCGCTGACATAATGCATTCTCTAACCCCTTATCCTGACCTTAACCATCATCACAATTAAATGCCCAAACCCAACCCTTACCCTAACCAGGACCGAATTCTAACTTAACTTATAACTTAACCAAGTCTTAACCCTACTACTACTGCTACTACTACTACCGCACTACTTGCCGGTGCAATCGGGGGACACATGGAGTGTGTGTCCTGGGTGTCTTTAAGGACAGTGAAATTCTGAAGTCTTCGGAGCAGCGCTATTATCGACAGGAATCTCTATTTAATCTGGACTGAGTACAGACACACTGGCAGTCAAAGAAAGAAAGAAAGAAACAAACTAACAAACAAGCAAACAAAGAGAGGAAAGAAAGAAAGAAAGAAAGAAAGAAAGAAAGAAAGAAAGAAAGAAAGAAAGAAAGAAAGAAAGAAAGAAAGAAAGAAAGAAAGTTCTGACATGCACATGGACGCACACACAAACACACACACTGCTTGCAAGCATATCATCTGTCTGACTAAACCAACAGTCTCTGTGGACACCTACGCTCGCCTCTTTTGATGTTTAATTAAAACTGAATAGGGGGGAGGGGGGCATTCATAGCACTCTGTTTTGAAAAATATGCAAATGTCAATACAAAACGCATTAAAGAAACATACTACCAGTCGCTGACGGCTGCAATGTGCAAGGGAAGGGAGGAAGGATGGAGAAAGAAAGTAAAATAACCAAACAAATGAGGGAGGGGGGAAGGGGAAGGGGGAGGGACGGAGACACCATTTGCCAGAAATAATGAAACAGAGCAAAACACATAAGCGCTCGCACTGCCATTTCCTCTGCTTAATTTATGCACAGCTCAGGCGGCCGAATAATGCTAATGAGTGCCGGTGCCTCCTGATGCTGACAACTGAAGATAACTTTGGTATTCAGCTCCACCCCGACGCCCGGAGGATGGACGGATCGCTCCCGTTTTATCGGCCAACAGTGACATTGTGGACAGCAACACCGGGCAAAACTACACAACACGTCCACCGCGCAGATTCGTTTATTGAGGTAATGTGACAGCAAGCAGCACGGGCAGTTAACTCGAGCTTTATCGTGCATGCCAGGTTATTGGGTTATGATGAGAAACCAAAACAAACAAAAAAAAATACTTCCAATTCCGGAGGAGGCTCCCTTAATAGGATGCATCAAATCAACTCCAAAAATGACTAGAGAGCGACGCGGGCCCGATCAGAGACCGATATGGGCTGTTAGAATACTAGCGAATGAGAAACAAGCCAGTTGTTTCTTCTTAATTTAGCAAAAGAAACTGAGTGAGGTCAAAGGGACATCCATTAAAAATAGTAGTTTGAAGTATTTCAACGAGTTGAAGACTTATTTAAAGATTTGTGTGATCATTTTTTTAAAATTATATTTATCATTTCTGTCAAGTCGACACATCTGTTGGAGTGCGTGCAGCTCACAGATGGATATGTACTAATATTTGCTTGCAATTAGGATCTAATTATATAACAACCCAGATGAGCTACCTCAGAGGCTAACACGGCTCATTTTGTATCTTTTATTTCTCTTGAATCTTTTCTTATATTTGCAAAGAGCAGTCTGCAATACACTGAGGGAGCAGGCTTCTTAGATCCATCTGACAGAAGCTGATTTGGGACCTGGCTTCCTTCAAAACTGTCATATTTTTCTACAAGAACTGCAACAAGAAAATATTTACATTTTTTGATCAATCTGATGATTATTCTAATGTTGATCAATTGTAAAAAAAAAACCTCCATAAAGAGGCGGTCCTGTCTGCCCGTGAACTTTCAGAGTGCAGGATCCTCCTGTTTGCTGCTCTGTCTGGTGATCGCCGCAGAGAGGATGGAGGGGATTTCCAACGGCAAAATGGACTGGAAGTCAGCTAAAATGAGGACAGCCCACAGAAGCTCTACGTTGTTTTCAACTTTAGTTACTTTCGGTTATTGAAAGATTACCTAAAAGGAGTGGACGTACGGGATTCCAAAGGATTCGACAGAATGCAGCCGAACTCTGACCCCTGTGCAGCTTTTATGCTCAGAAATGGTTTAAACTGTGCCTGGTGCTTTCTTCTGGCAGGTGCAAGCTTTTATTAGATCGTCCCGGTGATGGAGCGAGGGAGCGTTTGGGAAGCAGTGAGGTTAGGAGCTGGCGTGCACTGTTTCATGCAGACAGAAAGGAGTCAGAGATGAGCAGCGCTTAGGCAGGTAGGAAGAGGAGAGGCTTTTTTTTTTTTTTTTTTTAGTTAGACAGAAAGCGGAAGAGGAAAACTTCTCCAACCTCACAGATCACATCATTGCAGGAGGGTAAACAGAAAGACAGGACACTGATGACACAAAGAGACACACGGAGGCAGGAGGAGGGAGAGAAAAAAGACAGCAGTACAAGACCCCTCCTGTTAGGTCCTTCTGGAGCGAGGGGAAGGGCTTCACCCCTCGCAGTCCGCCTGATGAGGTCGCCCACTGGGTGACCCCACTTTCCACCTGCAGCCAGACAGCCAGGGAGACGGCCACACGGACAAAGACAGACAGACAGACTGAAGCACTGAAACAAGAAAGAATAGCTTTTTTATACAAGAAAAAAAGCAACACACGAGACAAACAGACAAAGACAGAGGAGAGAAAAGACACAGGCCACCGGAGTGGAAGACTGGCACCGGCCGAGGGGTAAAGACGGAGAGCGGATGAATGAAACATGAGGGTGGCGTTTCATTTTTGGGGGTGTGTCTGAGATGGAGGGATGAAGCGTGACAGGGATGAGGAGATGGATGGGAGGTGAACGAGTGGAGAAGTGAAGGCAGGGTTTGGTTTTTGTTTATTTTTTTGGTAAGGAAGGCACACATGTCCTGTCGGTTTGAGCTCCCCCACCCCCCTTCAGAGAGCACCACCCACCCATTACAGACAGACTTCAGTAAGGTTTCAAGCACAGACGTACAAACAGTTACCGCCTAGAAAGAGAAACACACTGGATATGCATTAAAATAGGCATAAAAAAAGACACAGAAGAAGAGAGGGATCGGTAGGAACCCCCCCCCGCCCCTTTCCCATCCTGCAGCTCCACTCACCACAGGGCCCTGGGTGCTTGATGGGGATGAGGACCTTGTTCTCACACTCGGCCCTGCGTCGGTTGCAGTCGTTGACGTAGGTGTGGCCGTCCCTGCCGCACACGGGCTTGTAGGTGCCGTCGCACTCGATGGGGTCGCAGGAGCAGCGCGAGCTCAGCTGTTCCACCAGGCACACGGCGTTGAAAAGACACTCCTCTTGACAGTCGTCTGGAAGAGCGAGACGCAAGGAATGAATCCAGGATCTATGGATTGTCTTACGTGACCCTAGAAGCATCTATTTCTCCTTTTAATAGTTTCTGAGTTGTTTTTTTTCAATTCGTCACCCATCTGTACAGACACTGATAAGGCTTTTAAGATGCAGTTGCCAATTTTGTAGCAGTGTGGCAGGCTGATCACCAAAGAGGGAAAAGGACAACAGAAGTACTCAGCAAATGCTGGAAAAAAAAAAAAAAAACATTTGGAGCTAAAGTGTGAACTGATTGTTCTTCCTGCGGTGTGACACTGCTAGTCCGACCATGGGGAAATAAATCAGTTTTCATCCAAACAGTAATTACTTGTCAGCGTGTACCGGTGTCACTGGTAGCGCGTGTCAAAGCTTTTCTTTCGGCAGCAGAGTTTAAGTCTTTATCAGAAATACGTGAAATTGCTTTAACAACACGCGAGAATTGAAAACGGGTTAGTTACAATAAGCGGCCGTTCTATGAAGAATCCAAGGGCGTGATCACAACAATAGGAAAGAAAATTGTACACCAATTGAATTACATTTTAATAGTAGAGTACGAATAACGAACGTGAGGTCGGATGAAAGAAATCGGATCAGCAGACGGGACGTGCAGAGATTCACATCTGGTCAAACAATAGAGTTTTGTCTTTTGAGTGTTTACTGGTTTCTGTGTATTGTCAGTGTTCATTACTTCATTGGTTCTCCCTTTCACAGCACATTAAAGGGTCACTCCACCAGTTTTAAACATTGAAGTGTGTTTATAGATCTTGGTGCTTTCTACTGCATGTGTGAAAAAAGCAGTTTAAAGCCTTTTGTGGCTCCAGAGGAAGCCGAACGTAGTCTTATAAATTACCGCCAGTGACGTTAGTCAGTGGCTATGATGCATTGTGGGTAATGTAGGCACCAGGTTTTACAAATGAAGAAGAAAGTGTGTACTAATAACAACTTCGATTATTTGTTACTAACCGGTCCATAATGAGTCCAACAATGCTAAGCCATTGGACTCCTTTTTCAAACCTGAAGCCTACATGACCCACAACGCAACAGGGGCAATCTATCAGGTGACAGGTGGCATCGCCTGGAGCCACAAAAGGCTTTATACTACATTTTCCACAGATGTAGTCGACCTCCCTATGACCTGTAAACACACTTAGATGTGTAAAGCTGGTGGAGTTGCCCTTTAAGTGAAAACTGAACAGTGAATTGGACCATCTTTTTCTTTCTGCTGAACTTCAGGTGACTTCTCTGGAAGCTTGAAGAATAATTTGAACATTGTGACAGATATGATTGCTCCCTCCACACAAGGGACTGAATCATAAAGTAAAGTGAAAATATTAGATTTTTATTGAAATGTAGTTTCAGTCGAGGATAATATTATTTCTATTTGAGTTCATGAGTGTTTTTCTTCACACCCAACCCATCATTTTTTATTAATTTTATTGCAATAATATCCACGGTGACATCCTCCCTTAATACCACTGTGATTGAATGTTAATACATGTTCTTTGGTGATGTTACCCATGACAACTGACTGGAGATCAGGTTTGCCGCACTCCCATTTAACTTCAACAATAAAGTTCCCCAATAACTTTAAGGAAAAAAACGAGGGAACTTTAACTCCAGAATTTAATATTAGGGTCAAGTTAAACTCTTAACTATTATATTCATTACATTTTGACTCACTAAGCAGAAATCTACTGCGGAAATTAAGAAAAACGAAAGCAATACTGGTAATGTGGAATGGCAAATTTACCATTGAAGTGAGAAAATCCAATTTGAAGCAGGCCTCTGTTCTGCGGGCGCTCGCTAGGCTTCGAATTTATTTCATTCCTGATCAGTGGATCAAATTTGTACAGCAATTCAATTGCTTCTTCTCTTTTCTTTAAAAGCCTGTCATGCCACACTTAATTACATCGCTGCTGTATCTGAGTGAGAGGGCTACAAGGATGTGCAATGTCATGGTTACAAGTTGAAATGGCCATTTTCATTAGATACCAATTTGTAATTTGCTTAGGGATATGATTTCATGGATCTCTGTTTCAAATTGAATTATTCTTTCATTTGAAAAAAGGCACAGCATTCATCCACTTGCTCGCACACGCACATGATGGCACACACACACACACGTACTCACAAGCAAACACAAGCTCACAATGCTACTTAGAGCAGGATTTGTGCAATTGTAAGCCCTCACACTCCTCCATCAGCTTGCCGAGCAGAGCGCACAGGAGAGCCGGGGTGTGTCGAAGAACTGTGTATCAGCCGTCATTGTCGGGAGTCCTGCAGAGATCTATTCCTGTCTTTGGTTTGGTCAGTGGTCACAATAATAGGTGGCGGGTGTCCGCACATCACTGCCATAAACCAACAGAGCCGCGGCTTTGCGAGGCCCCGCCGACAACACAGCGGGAAAATTGGATTTCCTCCGATGGCTATCAGACATACAGTAAAAGCTGACAGCTCTTTGTTGACTAAGGCTTAAACCCCCTGTTCTAATAGCACAGATAACAGCCCTGGAGGCTCTTATCGTGCTGGAGGAGGCTACTGTTAGCATGGATACAGTGCAGACCCCGAGACCTCAGAGTCATTTATCTCCGCGCTGTGTAGGAGAATAAAGTCACAGAGTGAGACTTTAATGCTAGTGCAGCTACAGCTGTTCACATTTTTAGGACGGCATCACGCGACATATGAGCAGGTTTACATTAACAATGTCCTGATGCAGATGTTAGATGACTGCGCATCTGTTCAGTGTGCGTCTTTTCAGAGGTAATTTGCCGTAAATTGAGTCGCAAACTCATTTTTTGCTCAGCCCACTGTTGATGGATTTGAACACAGCGCCAAACTGCTCTGAAGAAAGCAGAGCGCGTCACTCTGAAGGAGCCAGTTGTGTACTCCACTCTTTTTTTTTGACACCAAGCCATTCTTTTTGAAAATAAAACAGTTTCATCCGTCCTCACATGTATGACATTTTATACCCTTTTAACATTGGCTTCCGGGGTGTTTAGGAATTTATTTCAAAGTACTTGCTGCTGTACGCGTTGGCATAATGCTGCAACTGATAACATCTAATATCAGTTACTTCAAGACTTATACAAGTAGGCTACTGCTTGTATTGGTGACTTTGAACTTTCACAAAGTCACATTTTACCATATTTTCTTTTCGTCAGGTACGTCTTTTGGGTACTTTTAATGTGTGAGGTTCTGTATCGCATTTGGCTGATCGTAGCTGGAAAGACATCATTAAGAAGTTGACTACAGTGCTGGAATGTAACTAAGTACATTTACTCGAGTACAGTCATTGATTCTGCAGTATCTGCACTCTACTTGAGTATTTCCATTTTTTCGGCTACTTTATATTCCCACTACATTTTGAAGGCAAATATTGCACTTTTTTCCACTACTATTCCACTACTTTAATTAATACTTTGGATGCTTTTACTTGAGTATTATTCGTGTGGGTGACTTTCACTTTTACCAAATAGCATCTTGACACAATATCTTTACCTTTACCCAAGAATGCCTTCTGGGTACTTCTTACAACAGTGGTTCACTAATATCAGGGTCAGACTCTCCACAAAGCTCCTTACCCAGCCTCCTGCATCGCCCTGCGTGGATCTTCCTGAGCTTGATGCCTTTCTGCAAGCCTGTTGATCTCATGGCACACTCGCTGTTGTAGGTTTGGCCGTCGCTGGCACACAGAGGCTCATCGTCCGAGGTGCACGACTCCGGCAGGCCAAAGAGGAGGGGCTGGCGGGTGATCGCCTCCACCCGGCACATCTGGCTCAGGCTGTTCTCATTGTCTTTGCATGGGTCTGCGGAGACCAAACGTTAATGATTACTCACTGCCATAGGAGCACAGCATGTAGCACAATTTGATTTGTGATATAGGTAATAATTCAAAATGTCTGTTATCTGTTAATTAGACCCTTGAGCATTGAAGATAAAAGCTTTAATTAAAAACATCTCCGTCCATCTTTTGGACCTGTGAAAAGCGGAACCTTAGTACACTGGCAGAAGAAAGAGCGCATCAAAAAACATCACAGGATATTATGTGAGCTGGCTTAATTTCCTCAAAACTGGCATTCCTTCCAAAGTAAAGTACCTGTCAGCGCTTTGGTAAGCCTGGTTTTAAATTGCAGTAAACAGCAATATGCCTGTAATATTTTTCGGGTCACACAATCATCTCAGGATGCATCATCTAGGTTGAATGCATTAAGTTTTGTTTGTTTGACAATATTTGTTTAATAAATCCACAGAGAAGAAATGAGCAGAGAAGAGAAAAAGGTGGAAGGGAGGACGAGAAACGGTCCTCCGTCATTGCTGCTCGGCAGATATTATCAGTGACCCGGCAGCTCAGACGGGGACCTTGGATGTGAAGCTCAGACAAGGAAATGGATGAAGCCACGGTCGCTTTGATTTGCTCCCTGGCACCTCCCTGCTTCCAGGGGAGCGTCGGCCTGGCACGCTCGGCCGTATCAGTCCGTGATCATAATGGAATTGGTTTGTGGATGTGTCGGACGGGGGGTTGTTACTCCTTGAAACAGGATCCTGGGCTTTATCCTGCTCGCCACGCTTTCGGCATGTGGCGAGACAAAGGATTTATGTAGCACCGTGACATATCAAATCACTGCCAAGCTGACGGTGAGTCATTCAAAACACACCAAGGATGAAACACCCCATCATCGGGAAAGGAAGAGAAGGAAAATGAATAGGAGAGAATACGGGGGAATGGCTTCCAAAGACCTCTGGCAGGGACACAAAGAGCAACAATGTGGGGACATAAAAAAGGAACAAGAGCGCTTTGGCTGCGCAGGGCCGGTAGGCGGAGTGACCACGGCCAGCCTCGGATTGTTTTATATCAGCACAATGCAAAAGCTCGCAGAAACCCGCAGCAGAGCGGACGAGGGGTTTTATCGTAATGCTTGCAGTGTCCCTGCATAACGCAGTGCCTCACCTGCCAGCCGCACCATTATCTGAGAGAACGACCATTACCTCCCATTAAGTCAGAAGAACAGCTTCCAGGATCCGTGCTCTGCTCTAGCCGAGCAAGTAGGGTAATTACAAAAAGAATGGCCTGTTTGCTGCAAAAACTAGCAGCACGGATAAATCAACCGCATTTTCCTGGCTATGGCTAGCACCTTGAAATAGCCAAGGGTTTATATGAATGGCTGCGGGATGATTTAGAGGACCATCAAGGCCCCCCCCCGCGCACCGGCCCTCCCCGGGGGGAAACTCAGGTCACTTTGGCCGGCTCGGGTTTGGATTTATACGACCAACCTTCCACCGGCGGACCAGCACATCCATCTCCCCCCTTTTGACCACCACCCTCCTCTGTCTCCCGGAAGCTCCCGCTGCTAAGAGACAGAGTTTGTGTCTGCCGCTCCTTCCCTCCATCTGGCTCGCCACCAAAAAAAGAAAAAAAAAAAAAAATTAAAAAAATCCTCAAAGTGGAGCGCCTTGGGAGTAAACAACCATCGACGATAACAACGAAGAGCAAAAAAGCTGTGCCTGACGAAAAAAAACGACAGCTCTCAGGACCTATTTAGAGAAAACAACAATTCGCACCGCAGGAGTACCTGCGTGGAGCAAAGCAACCTGAATGAAAAATGAGAATTAGCAGAGGCGTTCCGTAAGCAAGTGGGGTATGTGAGGGAGAAACAACAAAAGCTGGAGGTAGTAAATAGAGTGTGTGTGTGGGGGGAGGGGGGAGGAAAGGAGATGAGCAGAGAACGTCGAGGAGAAAGAAGAGTAGAGTAATCTTTGGCTGAGAGGGATCGTGATGGACACTTTTCACTCCAGCTGGACACTAAATAGAAGAAATAAACTGATCACACATCTGAATTCCTGACAAATTCTAATCCCTACATTGATTTCTCAGCCCGAAAAGTGCCACAGCCCCTGATGCAAAATGACCCCATGAGGAGAGAGCTCACCGCAGGGCCCCTGGTACTGCACTCGTATGTTCCTCTGGTTCTTGCAGGCGTGCTGGTGGAGCTCACACTCGTTGCGGTAGTCCTTCCCATCGCTGCCGCACACCGTCTTCTCCGCTTTGCCCTCGCAGCCGAGGGGGCACATGCATTTCGCCGACAGGCCATCTGACGACTGGACACAGGTGCTGCCGTAGCTGCAGGTCACCTCGGAGCAGGGGTCCTTCAGAGCTGCAGGTGGGGACAGACATGAAAACAAGGCTTAGTCACGAGCAAGAGTGGGGTTCTAACACTGAAGAATACAGCTGTCGGAACACTCGCCGCTACAGGACACCGGGGAGCATCACGGGTGACAGGCCGCCTTATTCAAGTGGCTGCCGGTGCCCTTTTTGGACGCTCGGCGCAGTTATTCTGAGTTTGAAGAACTACTTGACACCCCTGGGTGGGGACGCGCCGCCACGGCTGTCGGCTCGCACAAACAGGTTGCGTTTCATTTCGCGGCGCAGCGTGAATTGATTCGGGAGCTTTGCATTCACAACACATTCTCCGCCGCTATGCTCCAGCATGCTTTAATCGCCACAGCTGAAAGGCGACCCTCTGAATATTTACCTTTCTGCAAATGAGACCAGGAGTGGAGGAGGGGAGGAGGGAGGAGGGGGAGAGGTGTCCCGCCCAGAGGACTTTGTTTCCACCCCAATTAAACAGCGGGCCACTTGTCGCTGAGTGACTCAGCGTGCCGACGGGGAGAGGGCGCAACTTTTAATTTCGCCTGTGTCTACCACTGATCGGGGGCTTTTCTCAGGGTTTCATATGCTCGACAAAAGGCGGCCGTCAGATTACAATCGCTGTCATCTCACTGCATGATACATATTTATGACTGTCATGGACAAACATGCTCTCCCTTGAGAGAGGAGCCGAGCATTGGCAGCCCTCTAATTTCCTAAGCCGGGCCACTTTTAGAATAAATATTTACCCATGTCTGATATCATCCCCTCTTTTGTTACAACTGAACATGAATGAATTTAATTTAAATTGGGGGGGGGGGGGGGGGCTGTGCGCTTATATTGAATATAAAATTCTGTGTTTTGTTTTACCTTTCATCTCATCACCGTGCTGAGGGGAAAAAAAAGCCAAAAAAAAAAAAAAAAAGGCCTTTCAGGTTTGTCTTTTTCTGAAAATGCGAAGCAGTTCTTCAGGACGGAATGGCACTGTCTCGTTAATAAGAGACTGGAATGTGCGCAGACATATATTATGGATGTGTAAGGACACGGGAGTGCTACGAGGAGTGCTTTTGATCAAAGGCTATCCCCCCCCCCACCTCGCTCTCCTCATCTTCACGACACCCCCCCCCCCCCCCCCCAACCACCCTTTCTTTTTCCGCTCTCTCCTGCTGTCAGGTCCTTCTGAGGCACGTAAGGCTCGTTAACGAAACCCCCCGACCCCCTACCCCATTTTGTATTTGTTCTGCATTGAGACACCAACTTTGAGAAGTGACTCTCGACCTATTTTTTGTACAGAGTTACTCGAAAATGAAGCACTAGATTACAGGTCTGGCTACGGGAGACTGATGGAAAATGAAGTGCGAAAATCACAAGCTATTGATGGTGCCTTTATGGCAGCCAACGTGGACTAGAGAGCCATTGTGACTCTTGGCCTCTAATTTCAGTCTAATCATTGGAACAATGAGACACTGATGACCCGTGGGAAACAGCGCTGCAGCGGCGTCCTCGTTGTACCTGCCAGAGCAGGTAAAAGGTCACGTTAAATCACAGCAGCGGTATTTCACTACACAATCGGCGCTCATAAAGTAGTCTGGACGCTTGTTATGTAGCATGCAGCACTAGTAGACAATAACCCTCAATGCCGGACTGTTTTGATGCACCTGCTGGTGGGAATGGGAAGAGGAGGTATGTGTCCTGACAAGAGGAAGCACCTTGTCAGAGCGCTTGTGGTTTCCAGAAAATGGTGGCTGTTACGGCGGAGGCGGCAGGCACAGCTACCGAGGAGGAGGAGGAGGAAGACGAGGGAGAAGCCTAGTGATTCTCCTCACCTGCAGAGAGAGGCCCCTGTTTGCTTTGTGACAGTAAACAGCACCCTCGCGCTTCTTGATCTCATTAAAAAATAGCCCGGGCCTTCTCTTCCTCTGAGCGAAGCTGGCTTGTTGACAGGCAAAGGAGGGTGGGGGCGATAGTAAGGCACCCGACAGCAAGGTAGAACAGGAAGGTAGGGGGAGGTAGGAGCTCTTGATTTGAATGCTAACAGGGGCCGATTTGGATACGAAGCGCAGTCTCGATGGGGCGTTAGTGCAGATAAGCCTCCCTTCTCAGACTCAGACAAGCAGGCAAATTGCCTGGGCGAATGTGATCGGTGTAACAAGCCCACATGAAAAAAAAAAAGAAAAAAGAAAGAAAGAATGAAAGAAAGAAAGAAAAAAAAAAACCCTAACACGCTCACCACAGCAAACTTCAGGGAGCTCACGCTTATATTTTCTCATTATTATCATGAGAAAGGTTGCAAAAAAAAAGGGGGGGTGGGGGGGAAGCAAGGAGCGGAAAAAGTCAGCACAGCCGGCTTCGCTAAATTACAATGATCCTCGCTGCCAATTAGATCAGTCTCCCTCGCTGGAGTAAAGCTCAGCGAGGTTTAGACTGAAGGGATAATGAGAAAAAAAAAAAAAAAAGGGAGTTGAGGATACAGATAGACGAAGAGATAAAGACACAAAGTGACACCGAAGCAAAGGCATTCCGGCACAAACAGGGAGAGGTGACATCAGGAGAGAGGACACCCCATTTTGGGCCTAGTTAAGAGAATGTGCCATTACATATTTACATATAGGCTGACAGAGGAGACTAAATGTTCATCTACACTGCAGTTTATTAAACGCGACTCCTTACGGACTCCTTCCTGTCTATCGCAGCTGGACCCGGACTTGATTGGATCATTTAACTGAACAATGGCTCCAATTGTCCTAATCACCGGTGAGCAGAATTGAAAGGACACACCTCCTGGAATATCAACACGCAGCAGGTTTGCATCGTTTGAATCGGGGGGGGCAGCATTGTCCGAGGACGCATTGTGACTGGACTACCTGCCTGCCTCACTGTGAATTCATGTGCGTGGATACACACCTTCACACAGCAGGAGCAGCACATGGACGTGAGCTTCAAGGCGCATTCAGGCAGTTTGTTCGTGATCCGAAGCTTTTTGGCTTCTGCTCATGAATGCACAGAGAGGTTTAGGGTGTGGCTAGCTACAGCTGATGCTTTCACAGTCCAGAGCCAGGCCACAGGCTTTAAGCAAGAGTAAACATGCAGGGACAGTTGAATTTGAACACAGTCACTCTTTCTCATTCTCAAACAAGTGGACATCGCTTGCAGGATTCAAGTGACTTTCACAAGTCCGTTTGGGCGCGGCCTGGTTGCTGGATAAAAATATTGGCGTTGTACGTTTCTGCAGATTACAGGTACATTTCATTTGCGCGTCTCATGCGACAGTTGATGTTGATGATGTTGATGATGACGAAGAAACCCCTGTTCAAGACCAACATTCGCAAGCTGGAAACCACTGGATGTTTGGGACAAGACGCTGGGACGTTTTCCGGCCGGGTTAAGGCAAATCTGTACTGCGGGTCAGAGAGGCATACGGACTGAGCCTTTTTTTTCCATACTCTGCATTATTTTTGTCCATAGTTTCCGATATGGACCCACAGAGCAGTACCTCTGGTTGTGGTTGAGGGTGGTGTAGCCAATAGTTCGAGAGAGACACATCCAAAGGACAAGAGGGGGGAATATTGCAACTTTTTGTGGACGGGTTTTGCGAGCTGGTGATTAAGTTTTAAGATGTTTACATCAGGCAAAGAGACAAACACTTACTGCAGAAGAGCTGAGAGGAGATCGGTCGGGAACTAAACAAAGCGGAGTAAAACTGGAGGTCAATTTGACTCTGAGCAGCGCCCTCTTGTAGCTGTATTGCTTAACAGCCATGCAAACATGAAGGACACACAGAAATACGCGGGCATGGCGGTCACACAATTTGAAACTAACTTATCCATTTTCGCATGTAAAGGGAGCATAAATGAGCCTGTGGCTGCAACATTACTGGATATTTTTGTCAGGGCGATCTGCAGTGGAGAACCATATGGTTTTGACAAGATGTTGGTACAATTTTCCAGAGTCGCAGGAAGCAAAAATGTGATCTTTTCCTAACCCAAACCGAGATGTTCTTGTACCTCAACATAACCACAACATAAGGACAGCATTGTCACAACAAAAGCTGAAAACTGGAGGTAAAAAAAAAAAAAAGATACATTTGCCAGATAGAGATGCAATATATCCGTGGGTGATAATTCATAAATTGCCAACATTGTTCTGGCAACTGGCTCCTCGAGCATCAGATATGAAGAACTTTTGAAGGAGAAAATAAACCAAGGCTGTTTAGAACTGTCGTTTTCTGCCAACAGCTCTGAATCCCTCCTTTGTCCCAGTCTGTTTTTCCTGCCGGCATAAAAGCGTCGCATTTATCTTCAAATATTTAAATGCATACCTTTTCAGTAAAATTGCACTTATTTGCAAAGGAGGAAATATTTAAAACTGTCAACAAAATAACATTCCCATTTGCCGCTGTATGATTTGGAGTATTAATGGTATTCCTGTATGGTGGTTTAAGTATACAAGGTTTTTATAGAGAGTATTAATTTGACATTAAACTCCTGAAAACAGAAAAGGACTGAGTCTTCAGCACGATGCTGAAGAGCAGGTGATGAGGGGCGATGTCTCCCTGAAAAGTGGGGCAGAGGGGTTTTGGAAGACGGGGGGGGATTACAGTGATCCTCTCCCCTCTCATCTCGTCTCCCTGGCAGCCAGCAGACAGACGGGCAGGTGGGGAGCTCTGCTGCTCTCTGATCCACTGTTTTGTGCTGTACTTTATTAATGCTTCATTAGGGACAGGGAGCTGTCAGCGCCACGCTGGCTTTACCTGATGCCCTGCCGCCACGGCGCCAGATGCGTGTGTGTGTGTGTGTGTGTGTTCAAATATGCCAGCGCACGTTTACAGGCAGCCGCAGAGTTTAGATAAGTCCGGAAGTCGGTTTGTGATATGTATGCATGTGAATCTGTGCATGCATGCGTGTGTGTGTGTGTGTGTGTGTGTGTGTGTGTGTGTGTGTAGTGTGCGTGGAGCTTCCTGTTGTGGGGGTAGTGATAAGGGAGGGAGCAGGGGGTTGGAGCTAATCAAATGCAATGATGCGATGTGGGGGGACTTGGCAGCGTGTGTTCTAATCAAGAACCCCCCTCTATCACCAGCAGGAGGAGAAGAAGAAGTAGAAGAAGAAGAGCGACAGATAGCAAAAAAGAGAGAGAGAGAGAATGTCACAGAGCGAGGGGGAAAAAAAACATTAAGGAGGGGATTGAGTCAAACTGTCGTTGAGAAAATCCTATGAGAGAGGGGAGCCAGAAAGAGAAGACACCAGCGAGAAAACAGTTAGGCTGGAGCGAGACCGATACTCGGTTTTTGGTCTTTTGTGTTATTAGAAAGTAAAGAGATTCTGATATCAATGTATCCGCCAGTATTCTTCTCTTCACAGAATATGTACATTAATCACACATTTTTTCACTTTTCACACAACGTCACTGGGAATTTAGTGATTATGAATCACACCAAGTATGTTTTTCCCTTTATCTGTGATAGATAAATATTGGCCATTGATTAAAGGAAGAGTTAAACATTTTGGGATATACTATTGAGCTTATTCACTTTCTGTACACGAGGGAGCTGCACTAATCAATATTTCTACATTAACTAAGGGTCAAATAAGGTGACAGTGGACGCTCGCAACGACAAAACAACAGAAGACCATTACTCAACCCTTAAGTTCCCCGAAGCTCTGTGGAGCATTTTATCGTCTTTTAGCTGACTGTTTTGGCTTTTACGGCTCACAACTTCAGTTTTTAGGTTCTCTCTCAGTGCTTTGACTGCCGGATTTGGCATCCGTTCACTAAAACAACTTCATAAAGGCCACACTATGTCAGACATGCTCGATGTTCGGCTCATTGTTTTGCCCCAAAGTGGTCAGGGACACAAATTAACACACCTTTAATGCGCAGACATGAGACTGGTATTGTTCTTTCATTTTTCCAAAATACTGGACAATTTCCTATAGCAAATATAGCTCTACAACATATCCCATTTTCAGACCGACTTCATCTGAAAAATTACTCTACACTGTAGGTCAACCCATATTTACAGTTGACCTCTAGGCAGTGACCTCTAGTGGCTGTAGTTGTAATTAAGGCAGCAAAGGAGGAAGTCAGGTAAAGAAGTACAAGTCAGCTAATAGAGGAAATTTGAGGTGGATGGTTGAAACAAGCAAGAAGAAGACTTTCATCCAGGAGACCACTGTTGGCGTTCAGGGATAGAGAGAAAGTCAATGGTAAGGAATCTTCACTTACTTACATAACTGAATTTCCGTACGTCCTGTTTTCCTTAACTTAACCAGGCAGCTTTAGTCTGTTTAGTCTGTAGGTAACGTGTTGCCCATATAGCTGATCCTTAACATTCATTCGATGCTGATCCAACCAAATTTTTTGAGAAAGTCTCATGAGCAAGTCATTCATAAATGCCTGAAATCTAATTTCACTTACTTATAGTATTTCAGTGTTCATAGTGTTACTTAGCGCAGAGTGAATGGCAGGTCTTTTCATGTGAAGAATCTCTCGGTGTGCGAGAAATGATGCATTTCAAAGTAAAAGAAAGAAAGAAAGATTTGACTGACAAGCAAGCGACGCAGCGCTCGGGAAATGTCAGAACACCGAACACTCCACACACAAAAAAATAAAATAATAAAATAAAATAAATAAATAAACATGTGGGTGGTTTGAATAAACAAGGGGGCGAGCGAGCGAGGCAAGGCTTAAAGTTGAGGAGCAGAGAGGTGGTGTGGAGAGAAGTGTGTAGAAGTGAGATAAGCGAACGGGGTCAGAATGGGAGCGGGAGAAAAAGGCAGTATGGAATGGTCAGAAAATAAACAAGATTAACGGACAAGATCAATATAGACCAAGATCCAAGAACTGAATAAATATGGATGAGAGTGTCCAGCCAGACATCCGGACCGAGTGATGGGGAGCAGGAGGCAGGGACTGAGGGGAGGCCAGAGGATTAACAGTCCTCCACACCTCTCCAACATGCTGTCAGGACACACACACACACACACACACACACACACACACACACACACACACACACACACACACACACACACACACACACACTATCCCTCCACTTTCTCTACTGTGAGGCCAATAGCTGGAAGATGATTCTCTGTGTTTGATGTAGTTCTTCAAAGAGCTCCATTGAACTGCAGCTGTTGCTCTCTTTTACACGCTTTGCTGTTTTACCCTTGAGAATGGAAAATGAAGCACAAAAAGGCCTCATCACACTCCAGTTTGCAGGCCCACACACTCGGTGAAGTGTGGGAGTGGGTGTACAGTATGTTGGACGGCGTTTGTCTCGACAGATGTGAGCCCCGTGTTTGGGCGATGCGAAAAGGAGGCTGGGAAAAAAACTGCGCAGGGAAAGAGGACAGGGACCGCCACTGTTGCATTTTATTCCAGACGACAACAATAATGAAATATAATGTTGAGGAAAAATAGAAATGAAATACTAAAAGGTCCTGTGATTCCAAAATAGTCCATTTTGTGCCTTGGCTGTCATTTTTTTTTCCCGGTGGCAGGCATCTCACGCTTGAAAGACGCAGTAAAGCACAGGTGGGGTGCTGAAATGACTACGCAGGGTCCATTTATCCCGCTGAGTGACAGAGAGAAGGCGAGACGGGACTAAATCGTCTGGATGTGGCATTTATGATCAATGCACGCAGAGATGTGGGGGTCTTTGAAAGTACAGCGCACAACTTAAGTGAGAACACTTAAATTCATCAGTTAAACATCAGCAAGTATCCACACACACAATTAGAGACCACACGAAGCCCGGGGCGGTTACACTGGTAAATGTGAGAATCGTGAGAATCTTACTAAACAATTTGAACATAATTTTATTTAAAAAAACACTGTAAAATTATCAGTTTTCATTAAGCGAGGTGTTGACAGATGGATAGACTGATTTTGTCTATGATTATCAGATTATCAGAGGACATGCTGAAGTGAACAAAAACGTATATATCACGGTCCCAAGATGTTACAAGGCAATGACTGTGCAATGTCTTTACGTCAAAGGTCAAAGTCCGAACGTTCAAACAGAAGCTCCTCTCTCCCACAGAAAAAACTGCTCCCAAAACGCCTCGTCAGTAGTTTTCCCTTTAATCTTGTGACTCTGTGACATCATACTACATCACTGAGTCACACATTGCAGAATCTATGCCTTGGTTCGGCACATGAAGTTGTTAGTGGTGCTGGTTCAGGCATGTTTGAGCTGACCAATCAGAGGAGACTTGGTATAATAATATGATGAACCTTACAATTAGCATCATATGTCTGCTTTCAGAAAAAAAAAAAAAAAACTCCATCAAAAACAACAACAGCTAAGATAATAATGTCATTTAATTCTAAATTCAACAAAGATGTGACTTCTAGAAGGCCTCTGTCATTCAAAACTTCATGTCACAGTTCCACTACAATGCACAGGCACAACGTCCGGCTCCAATATTGACTCAAGGCACACTGCCTGAACTCACACGATGACGTACTTTCTTGAATTATCAATCCGGGTTTTTGACAGGCTTTCTTTTGTGTAAAAACAAAGGTGTGATGATGAAAACTGAAGAAATAATCTTGGATTGGGGCCGAGGCCAGTGATGAAGGTGCCCTCAATATCTCGCTAATGGACTCTCCGGGTGATTATACATCATGTGTCAAACCATCCGCACAGTTTAAACTCTGTTTATTTCAGACTCGTGATCCATATAAGCAAGCTAAGAGAGATAAAAGACAGGCAGAAAAAGGCAGAACTCGAACTGACGGACAGACTCTTTAACCTCAGGGCCTCCCTGTCACCATAATAGCCTGTGGGGAAAAGTGAGTATTAACTATTGGAAAAACGTCAGTGCTTGTAAAAAGAGTTGTGCCTCTTGGATTAAAGGCTGAGGCCTTTCGAAAGCGGCAAAGAAGATCATGGTGCCAAAATAAGCCAGAGATGTTATTAACTGCTAGTTTGTTTACCCCTTTAACGCCAGCATCACACATAATCAATAATGCATTTATGTTGTTTTAAATTGTAGAGCTCTACAGCAGGCACCCCTGGATCAAATGGAGTGAGATGAAACTCGTTAGGCCCGGTTAGCAGATGTAGCATTACGGCAAACAGTCACACCGCGGCTACGGTTCACTGACAAAATGGTTTTCATCACTTAAACCTCACTGAGAGCAGCAGACAGGAGAAATTACCTCTCGTATGCATAATGGTTTTAAAAGCTGAATAAATCTCCTGCACAGACCACCTTTTAAACTCATAAACTGGCGACAAAGTGAAAACAGAGAGATGAACTTCCACCAGAGAGCGACACACAAAGAGGTACGAGTGCACACACGGGCTAAGTGGCGCATATGTCGCAAGTATCCTTTCATTAGCTCCTGATTAACGGGAGCCTGTGGTGGTGGGGAGCCAAAATCAGTACTCGTGTGCAGCGAAGCGTCGGCTAATCATACTTGGCCTTTGCCATCAACGCTCGCTAATGAGCGATGGCCGCTGGGCGCAATATGTTGTGAGCTGCTACAAAGTCAGCAACAGCAACGCACCGTTCCTGGACAGGAACACAGGAACACATCTGCGCGAGGACGTGCGGTGTCGACGGGAAGACGCAGCGAGCTCAAAGAGGTGAACTCAAAGCCTGATTCTTCACGCTGGTTATCTCGCTTCAGCAAATTAAAAAAAAACAAAAAACAAAACACAAATTATGTTCATTTTCTTCTCAAATCTTCCCTTGTTTTGTTGACGGGGCTGCCGGAGAGTTTAACCTCGACAGGATTCTAACGGCTGAGCAAAAACCAAGACGGAAACATCGCTCACAGCTCACAATTTGACTATAAATGGCCGGGAGCCAAATTGGTTGGGAACCAGTGCAGAGTCATGACTTTCACATTCTCACTGATCTTTGGAATTAACTGAAACAACAGCAGCGGCAACAACTCTGGAAACTTCATCAACAGCAAATAACAAGAAATGATCTCTTCACAGATTGCCACAGTAATGAGGGCCTGGCACCAAAGATTGAGAGTTAATTTAAAAACTACGAGAGAACCAGCGGATTCTAATGTAAAACTTGTGTAAAGAGACCGACGCGCTGTTTATCGACTTCAATTTTTCTCTCCCACGTACACACACACACGCACGCTCGCTTGCAATCAGATAAAACCCCCCCCCTGAAATCAGCCTCGCAATATAGGCCCCTGTTTAACATGACAACAATTTAATTTAAGCTATTTTGATAAGCCTCTCCGGCGGAGACAGAACGACGCCGCTGCAGGAGGAGCAGAGAGTACTGACATTTATTCAGAGCAAATAGTAGATGAAAATAACTGGGACTGATTCTCTTCTTTTTCTGCCAAGCGTTATTAACGCGGGCAGGCAGGCAAGCACTGTGGTGTGTGCCGTGAGAGCGCGTGTGAATTATTCTAAATGTGAAGAAAATTGTTATATATCGGAATAAGCAAGCAGATTCATCTCAGGGAGAAATTAGGTAGCATATTGGTCCGTCCTCGCAGGCCTCGCAGAGTTCGACTGAAGTTAACGTGATTAGGGGAAACAGTCAGCAACGTGGCATTCAGATTGTCGCCAGGGAAAATGAGTCACACCATCCGCCTCGCCAAGTCAAGCGACCCGACCCGGCGCTTTAATAGCGTCGCGTTCGTGTAATTCCGCGATGTGCTGGACGTCGTGACAGGACACGCCACACAGAGGGAGTGTTCGTGTGGGGGGAAAGGGGGGGGGGAGACTCCTGGGCAGAAAAGCAATTCGCTGTGAATTGCTTCGTCCAAAAATGAGGGTTCTTCGAAACAGATGAATCCAAACCACCAGGACACAACATTTAAGTCTCAGGTAACGCTGTGCCGTTCTGCCACTTAAGGCACTTGAAAACAAGAAAAGTTCCAGGTTTTAAAGGGTGGTGGAAGGAGTTACTCAGGAGGAAATCATTTATTCTTTTAAAGGAGCGAACATGAGAGAGATAATGCTGGTCAAACTTTAAACATCATCATTATTTCATCTTTTTCACTTGGAGCCTTTTAAGGTTACACTCCTTACAATTCATCTTTTCACAGAATCAAATCACATTCTGATTCCTATTTATGTTCGTATTTATGTTAGCTCTAGTAGAATACTGCTGATGAAAACCAAGCCTCTCCTACCGCCTGGACTATCTGAAGGTTACCTACCACAATGGAAGAGTGGAACAAGTATGAGCAGTCACAGTGATCTGTTAGATAAAGGAGTGGCGGCAGCAGGCTCCTCATCAAGGTCACCAACTGCCTGCACTGTAGCCTGCTGTCAGTCAAAGCAACTGACTTGAGAACCACAAGGGAAAACAAGGCAAAGTGATGTGCCAATATTCTGCGATTGCCATCGGTTCTGTTCACAGAAGTCATTCTTTAATATTCCTGCAGTAAGAAGGGGTTAAATCATGAAATATTCAGAGCGAATGTTGCCAGAGATAGACCTGTCTTCTTCTTATTCACTAATCTGCTACTGAACTCTGTACATAACAGACAGTCGGTAGTTTGCTCTTCAATAGGTAAATAAAAATGAGACAATTTTGAATTTTCATTTTTGGTTTCTATAACTTGCAACGTAATGGCTTGTTTTTCAGTTTTTCTTTTAAAGGGGTTAGGGAAATGCTCTTAATACATGAGAATTTTTCCTTAAAGATTATGCGACAATGTGGAAAAATCAATCATCTGACATCTGAAACCAAATTCTCGACGTAAGGATCGCTAGTAGCAATTCTGTATGACCGGACTGAACCAGCCGGATGATACAACGAGTTCCTGTTGATGGTGTCAATTTGTTTTAAAAGTAACAAACAGTCACACTGTATCAAAATGCATCAATAATACCTTTTAATAATCAGATCTTAGCTCACTCAATCAGAATCTGATCGAATCGTGTCCTGGTCCAGATGACAGGCGGCGGCTGGGTTCCTCTCCTCCCTCTCAGCCAACAACATTAACATTCCAGCCCAGGTGTTAACAGTCCGTCGTTAGATGACTAACATGAACACCAGCAGGACTCTGGGTCGTAACGACCCGGATCAATAAGCGCCACGCTGCTTCGTCTTAGGTTTGACACGAGACAATACAAGATGATTCACAAACACACGTGACTGCATCCCCGCGGCTGAACATCTCAACACCCGATTTTTTGTTTGTTGTTGTTGTTGTTTTTTGGTTTTTTTTCATTCAGGAGAGGATGTGAGGTGTGAGAGTTTGACTTCTGTCTGCTCATTTAAAATCAGCGGTGGTGGGATTTACGATCGTTCTCCCGAATGAGAGCAAGGGCCGCCTAACTCGCCTTCTACTGCCACAGTGTGAACACAGGGTCACTCTGGGGAGCCAACGCCGACAATGAACGGTCCTTAAATAAGCAGCGAGGCAGCAGAGGTGTGGGTGTGTGTGCGACTGAAGGTGCTGACTCTCAGCGCAGTGAAGAATGCAGAAACATACGACAATATACAGATATAAGAATACTTTTTAACGCTTACAGGTTGTATTGTAATCCCTCTTATAGTACTGAAAACCACATGGCTACATGACTTTGCTGATTGGTTGAATTACTTCACATTCTCGTCCCTTGATGACACATTGTAAAATAATGCAATTTGAATTATAGCTAGCAGCATGACTGATGAGGGGTTTGTGAAAAAATTGACACGAACTTTGATGCAATATATAATATGTTTCAGTGGTGCAAATGGAACAATTTAAAGGCTACTTAAAGTCTGGCATTGGCAGAGGTATTTTTTTCTTTATTGTTTGTAAAATTCATCATTTTTTAGCAAAATCATCCACCCCTACAACATACTGATAAACTCAGTAGCCGTTTCTAATAAACATCATTAATAAATGGTGAATTTACAGTAAATCAAACTTTGGCTGATGGTTGTTTCAATGTTAAACAATTAAATACTTTAAAAACAATCTTACAGTAGTTCAACTACAAACATTATTGTTATAGCCATTAAAGTTGGAACTAATGTTTATAAACCCTTACTTAAGTATCTTACATGGAATAAAATAATATTAGTTAAACTTTGATTATAAACATAATTTTCTTTTAGCCAGTGGATCATTTTTAGGCCACAATCTTTATATTTTCACTGTTTTTATCATTAATGAGTCAGCATTTCTTCACTAAAATTCAAAATTCGCTCTAGATTTCTTTCTCTATAGGTCCGATTTGTAAGTAAGCTTATTTTTGAGGCTCACTGCCAACTCGTCAAACACTGACGCTCTGGGACTGTAGGCTGGGTTGGCTGGCATCCCAAAGTGTTGGAGAGTTGGAAATTCTTACAAACCGAACTTTTAATAAATGGTTTATAAAGCATTTCTTTGTTTGTTAGCAGTAATATGATTGAAGTAAAATTAACTATCAAGGGGGGGTAAACAAGTTAGCAGCCACATGTCACAGACCAGGAAGCAGTTTTAAAAGACAGCAAGTCAATCTGCTGCAAATTGTTGTAATGATGGTGTACAGACGAGCCTGCTGCGTTTGTGTCTGTGTATCTCTTCATGCTGATAAAAGTTCACTAAACAGAATCTAAAGACAGAAAGTTTGGTTTATGTCTGTGTTGTGTAACAGCTCCACACACACACACACACACACACACACAGACATATATAAATATATATATATATATATATATATATATACCCACATACAATAGAAACCAAGCCAATACAGTGACAAACAGCTACTCTTTAGAAATCCAGCCCTTGACAGTTGTCGACATTCTTGTTCCGCACAAATAAAATGAAACATCCACTATTGTCTGCTGAGCTGGTAGTTATCCTCGTGTTTTCAACACCACTCTGCTTTTATTTCCACTCCTTTCCATCACTCCCAAAGTATACACAGGGAAAATAACGAATAACGATGTATTATTCAGGAGAAGCCAAATACATAAATACATTAAAGAGTCTCAAAATACAACTCCTTGTCTGATATTAAGCAGGTGTGTGTGTGTGTGTGTGTGTGGATAGTGATGCGCATGCTTGTTTGCATATAATGGGTGTTTTGCCTGCAGGTTTTAGAGATTTGAGCGCTGGCGAGAAAAAGAGAGCGAGAACGAGAGATGAAGAAGACAGGATTTGTCTTACAAGTATCGGTGGTCGCAGACGAGTGGACCGGAGAGTGAGGATGGACAGAGGATTCCAGCTAAGCCCATCATCATGTCTAGTGTGTGTGTGTGTGTGTGTGTGTGTGTGTGTGTGTTTGCGTGCGAAGGACGATAACAAGAACGTATATGTTTCAGTCCATCTGTTGGTGAAATGTCTAAGGTGTGTGTTTATTTCGCTAAGTATGCCTGCGTGTGTGCGTCTGTACATCCAAAGGGGTAAAAATACTGTATCAGTACAAGCACACACACACACACACACACACACACATCGACACACAAACACACGCACACAGTCAGCCTGTCAGGTTCTGCATGTTATGGTTATGAATACCAAGCAAGAGTCAATGCCCCAGGGAAATGAAAGCACGAAAACCAAGTTATTTACAATGACCTCTCGCCCTGTGTGTGTGTGTGTGTGTGTGTGTGTATGAGTGTGTGTGTGTGCACATAAATGTGTTCGGCAATCACCCTGGAGAAATTTGATTACTCTCTTCGTTTGTTTGTGTCGGTGTGTGTGTGTGTGTGTGTGTGTGTGCATGTTACTACTGATGAGAGTAGTGTGGAAAGACACAAAAAGAGATTTTGTCTCAAAATCTTACAGAGGGAAATTGAAGAGAAAGGAGGGAGCGAAGGAAGGAGCGAGGGAGCGAAGGAAGGAGAGAGGGAGCGCAGGGAGGGAGAGAGATGGAAGTGAGAAGTGGGGGGTGGGGAGCGTGACGGAGATATTTTTGGCCAGCCTAACAGCACGCAAATAAAGGAGAGGTGAAATGAGAGAGACTTGTCGAAGAATAGACTCAGAAAAAAAAGAGGGGGAGGGTGAGGGAAAAAAAAAACGAAGGCAGAAAATGAGCGAGGGAAAAAGAGATTAAGGGGATGAGAAGAGGAGGAGGGAGTGGGGAAGAAGAGCAGAGAAGGGAAAGAAAGGACTTTGGGAAAGGGGAAGAGTGGAAGGGCAGATGGAAGAAAGGGAGAGGAAAAAAAAAAAAGGAGGAAAGTATTTGCAGAGGCAGAGATAAATAATCGTCAGTTAGACTGTGCAGAACACTGTTATCTGCTCTGGCACGGCCAAAAGTCATCTCCACCATCTACAGCTATTACCACCAGCCCATTGTCAGCGGGGGCAACCGGGCATGTCACCGGGGTAACAATAGAGATCGTCGGAGCATGAGCAGAAAGACAGGAAAAGGAAGGAGTGGAAGCGGAAAGTAAAGGAGAAATAAAGCAGGTTGGCTTTCATCCCCTGCTCTGCTCCAGAATGAGGTTTTTTTTTTTTTCTGCTTGCAGGAGATTTCCTGAAACCCCTCCCTCCCTGCCGGCTTTTCGGGTCCTATGAGGAGATAAATCAGGGCTTTACCCGGCCCGGCCCAGACACCTTAACAACCAGTCAGACCAGCTAAAAACAAGACAAAAAGTACGGCTGGGGCACCAAGCTTAGGCCAGGGGCGGTTTTTAACTTCTTTTGGGCAAAAGTTCTTTCTTTCAACAATAGTTCAGAAAAGCAAAGACTTTGATAAATTACAGGATAAAAGTTTTTTTTTATCGCAGAGCGTAGTGACTGAGGGCGCACACCTCGCACAGCTGAGCAGAAACTTCAAGGAAAAACCACATAAACTTGTAAGGTTTCATACTCATCAGAGCTGAGCAGGACGCATCCAAACACGTTTTTGGGGCAATTTATTGAACCCGCAGTCGTTATCTGCCTGTATACTCTTATATGTCATCACACATCACCACTCTGGTACAGAAAGCACAGAAAAGGCTCCTTCTTCCTACAGAAACTTAGGAGAGGGTTTCACACAGGAGCAATAGAAATTCATCCTGACTGGAAGGCTCTGCGGCAGGTGATCAAAACTGCCCGGAACAGACTGTGAGACTCCTCGATTCATCGTCAACAAAATAGATGTGTTTTTTGATAGTTGTGTTTTAAAAAGTAAATTCGCCTTAAGGCATGTATATTGTCATAATTAAAACATTCCAAAAAATGGGTTTCATGTGCACAGGTTTTGCGAAGACTCAACAGGGGAGCTCAGTGCAACTTCTACCTTCCCGCGCGCACTGACTCGAACGCCGATTACCATGGCAACGGCAGACGCTTCCTGAGCCTCAGGCCTGGTTTTAATATATGGTGTCATTAAATTCTGTATATCTGCAAGTGTATCCAAACAGAGCCCAAAAAAAATAAGGGCTACTAAATGAGGAAAAAATGTGCTTCAGCGAAGCTACAGACAGGCCAGGGCTCACCAAAGATGTTTGGCATGAAACACGAAAAAGCTAGCGTATAGTTGAAGTTAACATGAACCTTTCAACTCGACTCTCTCCTAGTGTTTGCCTGTGGTATTAAGAAGAACCACAAGTTTGGTTACTTACTGATAAAGTTGAAAGAATGCCTGTTTGACACCTTTTCAAGTCCCGGTGGTGAGGGAAAACACACATCGACGAGGGAACAGCCTTTCAAACAACACCGACGCTCTCCGGCGACTGAATGCCAGTCCACATTCTCTTGATCTACCTCGGTTTCTTTTTCTTTTGCTTATTCCAGAGTTATTCCAGCAGTCTCCCACAGTTACCTGGGGATAACGACCACCAAAGAAAACAACGCCTCCTCAGGTTCTGCCCGCGTAATGGCAGACTCACTCCCTTTGTGCCGTATCTCAAGCTTTCGGTTTTTTTTTTCGTCACGGATGGTGTCGTTTCTCCGCGGCCATTACACTCCGCAATCAGTATTTACTTCAGAATGATAAGTTGGAGCGAAAAAAGGTTCTGATGGGAAATGCAATCTTTCCAGCCTTATGTTTGCTGTGAAACGTATTTACAAATGCACACCATTTATAAATGGGCACGACGGGTTTGATCCATTCGGGTAATAAATGCAGAAAATGAATGCGACCGCATCAAATCCCCGCAAAGCTCTGTAATGTTCAATACAGATTACAACTGAATACTTGTGGCCGCGCCGAATACTTTTACTTTAAGATGGAGAGGTTCACATCCTCCTTGTATCGGCTCTGACTGCCTGCAGTGTGTTAGAGCAGACAGAGCAGCAGGTGTAGAGTACTGATGCCTTTCTCCTTTCACTGTGAGGACACAAGAGTGTGTCGGTGCCGGGGAGATAATGCTCTCTCTAAAGCACAGAGAGAGAGTGGAGAGCAGAGAGTGGACTGAGGCGCCTGGCCGCGCTG
The DNA here is from genome assembly GCF_904848185.1 of Acanthopagrus latus. NCBI lineage: Eukaryota > Metazoa > Chordata > Actinopteri > Spariformes > Sparidae > Acanthopagrus > Acanthopagrus latus. Next base: position 23,455,199 of record NC_051045.1, on the reverse strand, counting down.
ACAGCCGACTCCCGGGAACACACACTCGCACGCACACGCACACACACACACACACACACACAAAATCAATCTCCATTGATCACTCTCTCGAACCCCAGTCACCTCGCTCACACACACTCCACTTTTTTCTTTTTTTTTTTTTGCATTACTTGTTGCACTCCTTCAAGAAGAGAAAGAAAAAATAAAAATAAAAAAATAGAAAGAAATAAAAAAAACAGAAAAAAAAAAGAATGAAAACTCCATGTTCCACTAGAGTGGCCACACAAGATGAGTTCTGCAGCACTTCTGTGGCTCTCTCTGGGAGAGGGAGTGTATTTACCACTTCGCTCCAAGTTCAATATTAGGAGAGCCAACGCGGTGCACGTTCCCTAGCTGATTGTAGCGCGTGCACGCCCATACACACTTTGACATGCACGCACACGCACACATACCCACAGCTGCCCAAATGTCTCTTGTCTCTTTGAACCAGAAAATGCTTCTGCTGGCTGTTTCCCTCTCTCTCTCTCTCTCTCTCTCTCTCTCTCTCTCTCTCTCTCTCTGTGCCTCTGAGTTCTATCTTTTCTTAACTGACCACTTTTTCCCCCACGCCTTGCGTTGTTATCAGGAACTCCTGCTGGGCCAATTTAAGCGTGCCTTCTCCTTTTAATTTCCATAATATCAGAGGCCATTATCTGCTCACCGCCTGGCTGCTTGACCGCCGGAAAACGTGACCTCGCCCATCCTAAATCATCTGTCTAGAACAACGGGAAGATAATGAAGAAGCTGGTCTGAACCATTAGGGGCCAGGTTATATGAATATTAGAGCAGAGCACTGGGGGCAACTAAGTGCCCATGCCTTAACAACGCGTGGGTCGTTTTTTTTTTTTTGCCTGGCCTCACAGGGAGACTCACACCGTTACCTTGGCACTTAACGGTTGTAATAGCCAGGTCAGTGTTACAAGTCAGGTGCTAAATGAATGCGGTCAGATAGTATTTTTAAAAAAAAATTTTTGCCACGGTTGTGCCAAATTGAGCGAAGCTGAGCTTTTGCCGCCAGGAGAATGGGAACATATGGGCACCTGTCACCGCGGGGCGACTGGGAACACAACAACATGTCCGACAAAGTCTGGGTCCCACATTGCACAGGAAGGCTGTGTTGACATGACCACGGTAAGCAAAGTGGAACAAAGGTGTGCCAGGAAGTTGGTCCGTAAACTGTTTGTGTCCTAATGCTTCTGCGTGTCTTCCATTTCCAACCTGGGGGCTTGTTTAAAACCTGGCCATCATGTGACTGAACATGCTCCACTTTGTTTTAGCAAAGAAGCCAAATCTCAACAATTTACCTGGTGAGCACAATCACCGACATAAACAATGGTCACAATAAGACCAAGGTATTTTAAACTGAAATTTCCCATTAAAATAGGCGGATAAAGGATTGTGAATATTGTACTACAGTATGTAAGTAAGGGGCCACTGTGGCTACAAGCAACAATTAAAAGACAAAGGTCACAGAGTCAATAGATAGACTCAGTAATGTGAGTCACAGAGCAATGATGACCTAGAATTTGCCTGAACATCAGCCACTATAAGTTGCTGGACCTACCAGCTTTTCATCTGTGCTGCCTGGTACACACTAGTAGAGCTGTGTAGAAAGTAAAGTACCGTCTAATTTCGTGCTAAATGGCTCCGTATACGTCAAGACCAACAGGGCTGTAACCTCGGCAGACAAACAGCGTGAAAAAACGTGACCGTCACGGCAAGAGCAGTCAGACTGACGGCTCCAGTTATGCAGAAGGAGAGGTAAGTCAGTTTTGTGAGGTGGCTAATGGGTGTCGGCAGCGGGTTACGGTGACTTTTTAATGAGAAGATGTCATTTACGCGACTGCTGGGTGTGCAGTCTAACAATGCACAGTCTCTTGAAATTGTCTCCCACCATACTGTATAAATTCTTTCCTGAAATATGGTCCCAGGGTGGTTCGCCTCTCTACGTTGCTCGTTGCTTTTACACTACAGGATTTTAAAGTGGGAATAGCTCTGGTCTCTTCGGGGCAGGTGATCTGTTCAGACCAGCATCGAAATTGGAACATCAGTGCGATTGTCGGAGGGTCGCATCAGACCCAAATACCGCCCAATTATCCGGTAGTTTGGGACTAACTTGAGAGGGAGAATGTTTTATTCCTCCTCTTGAAATTTAAATCTTGAACTTTAAGCACTTCTGAACTTGCCCGTATTGTGAAACGCAGAGATAGCAACCTCCTACAGATGTCAGGGACCTGCAGCTGATCCTCTCCTCCTGTTTGCTAAAACATACCCTGAGCCACAGACTCGTATTTACTGCTAACATCACGCTCCATATAACTCCAGTCCCTTTTAAAAAAGGGGGATAATCTGTGAGGAAGAAGAACTTCTTTTGTGGCTGCACTCTCCCGAGTGCCAGATAAGACTCCCGAGTTGATTTGAATTGGACATGACGGCTTCTCAGAACGGTAGCCAATTCACTTACCCCAATGAAAACCCGCCATTCAAATCGAATGAGTCAAACGAGGCTTTGCACAAAAGCACCAATCCAGCCGCCCACACTATTCTTAAAGTTAAAAGCTCTCCCGTTTGCTCAGCTCTCTCTCCCTCCTTCCCACTTTCTGCCGCTCTCTTCCTCCATCAGCGCTGACAACTCCATAATCTAAGCAAGACTGACCTGCCCAGACCCTCTGTACCGGCTGGATTTATTGGAGGCAGAGAGAGAATGAGAACCTGTCGCTCGGCCTCCCCTGACCTCCCAACACCTTCTCTCTCGTTCGCATGCACACATCCCTGCAGACACGCACATATACCATCCTGCACTCTGGCATATATATATACATACCTCTACCCACAGCACAATGCAAACATTCTTCAATTCAGCCACAAACGAACTTCAAACCGTCTTTGATTGTTTTTGGTTGGTTTTCATCCGGTTGGTTTTTATGACCACTTCCCTTTGACTCTTTGGTCTCGTCCTCACCCTTCTGAATAGTGTCTACCGAAAATCCCTCGCTTTGCGTGGCCGCTGTTGCAATAAACGCGACGGTCGGTAAACTCCCAGCCTGGCACGTGGTCCAAGGTGGCTGCTGGTTCACTGCAACGGCACAAAGCCACAGAAACTAAAGAGCGCTGGTAGAAAGAGGACGTCAGAATTTCAACAAAGAGGGAATTTGAGGACACTTTCCACAAGAGCAGCTGTCATTTGTCACTTGTCAGTTTTCAGAGATAGCGGGGTTATGGAATTCTTCACTGTTTACCTTCTTACATGTATAGAGGCGGCAAAGCTATCAGGATAGACTTCGTTTATCTATACCGGATACCATGTTCAACACCATGGGGGAAAAATAGACACAACTTGAAGGGGAAATGTTTTTTGATTATTAAAAAAAAGGTAAATATAACCAGGCTTGTATACTGTGCGTTAAAGACAACGACATTTACTGTAAGATAAATCAGTACAGACCAGAGCCAAAGGAGTGGAGGGAGGTAAGCCTACGTGGACCCTGCAGCAGTGTGCACGCTGACCCGCTGTTCGGAACTAAATATACTAAATGCAACGAAACACCTGGAGCACTCCTGTCTCCGAAGTTACAATGCCAAGAAATCTGCATTCTGTGCGAATGAGTCAGCTTCAATGGGTACATGACAAATCTGACTTAACTGGCTATTGCTATACCATTAGGCTCAACAGTACAGGCCTATCCTAAATGCAGGCAACGGAAGAGGGAAAGAAAAAAACTGCCCCTGACTCCCTGATGCGGATGTGAAAGTCCCTGTTCTGGTGGTGAGCATGTAGTCATTATCAGCAATACTATCATTAGCATCATCATCATTATCATCTTTTTTTTTTTTTTTTTACTTTATTTTTTATTTTCTGCTTGTGACTTTCCTGCTGCTGTTGCCAGTGGTAATTATGGTGCTTTTGATGGCCTTAGCCCTCCATAAACCTCCATTACAGCACTCACGCTACTTTCGCTCCCTGGATTTGATCCACTCGCGTATTCTGTTCAGCCGTTCACTCTCTAGATGTTTCACAGCTCGTTCTTTTTTCAACATGTCTCCTCCCTCTTCCCCTCTCCTTCTCCACTGTACTCTCTGTTCCCCCCGTCCTCTCCTTGTCCTTTATATCTCTTTATTTCCTCTCTGCCAGTGGTGAGCAGTCACCAAGCTTGTTATTACTGCCAGGTCCAATCCGGCACTGTAATCAGACCCCTGGAATTAGCAGCGGGCCCACACTGGCAGGCAGGCGCACCGCTGACAAAACACTATAGTTATTATTGAGGCTGCTGCAATGTTGCAGCTTTGGCAGGAATCTGCTGCTCCCCTCAGAGCCCCGGATCTTGATGGGCTTTGCCGAGGAGAAGCAGTGAGAGGTAAAGCAGGAACACAGGCACCCACCGGGGGCTAAAGGATGAAATAGACACTGCATGGCCACCAATGGGAGCGGTGAGCGGCACACTTTGTTTTTGTGAGGGTGCAGGTGGCGCTTAAGCACTGGGAGCGTAGCCATATTGGAAAGACAATAGACTGGGCACAATGGGGACGTGTTTTAGTATTGGGGATAAAGATAGGAAGGCAAAGCCTGTTGTATTAGGATGGGGTGTAATGGAAATCCATTTACTTGACAATAACAAGCAATTTAGCGTCACTCGGAGGCCCGCAGCTTTGCGTTTGTCTGATTTTGTCCTGACAACCCACATCCTGTGTCTATTATTCATCAGAAACCTCTGAATTCGCCACGCTTTAAGCAGTTTATTCACCTATACTTTTAAATTCAGCTCTCACAGAGGTTTAATGGTGTCAGTCTGCGGTCAGATTGCTTTTCTGAGATATCGTAGGTTCAGTGGACTTTTGGGATCGACTTTTCTGGATCAAAGGCGCCAATCTGATCTCTCAAGATGTTCGGACCCTGTATGTACTAATGGTAACACTTCAAAAAACACGCGCTGACATCAAAAATTCTGGTAATGCCAGAGGTCTTTGAAGACTGATATCAATCCGTCTCCTTTGGGGTGTGATGATCTCATTAATACAGAGCAGTCTGCTCAACCTCTACAACTTTTGTTCTTAAGGACAAATGAGCATACAAAGGATTTGAATGTCAAACTTTAAATTGACTTTTTCCTTCCATTTTATCAAGTAATTAAATCTCATATTTGCATTCATGCAAATTATTGGACACGACGAGGCAGAAAAAGGCAGATGACTCGAGGAAAAGTTGGGGGAAATTTTTGAAAAATTCTGTTTGTTTTTTGTTTTTTTCTTTTGTGACGAGACAACGTCGATACGCTTCAGCCTCGTTGTACCGAGCCGATCTGCGGTAACTCCGGTACTTCCTCACAGCAGGGGACACCTGCGCTGAACTGCGCCTCTGTGGTTCTGCTCGGCAGCAGGGCAACCACGTCTGGTGAGAAAGCTCTGTTCAGCTCTCAGTTTGCAGCTTTCACCTGGATTTCTTTTACCGCCTCGAATGCTCGTGGCTGTTCACTGTATGCTGATGAAGCGTGGATTCAACTCAAACAACTTACTATTTTTTCTCGAAAAGAACGATTTTCAGATTCGAAAAGACACGATCTGGTGTTAAAAAGAGACATTCTGCCAGAGTGGCCGGTTAGCTGGCAGTCGGGTGGCGTTACTTACAGCAGGGTCCCTTGCGCAGCACCTTGATGCGACGCTGTGTGTTGCACTGGGCTTTCTCCAGCTCGCACTCGTTGGAGTAGGTGGACGAATCCGAGCCGCATACAGGCGCCACCAACGACGGGCAATCCACTCTCTTGCAGACACACTCAGCCTTGGCCGGGTCACTCGGGTTGCGCTCACATACAGCGCCGAAGCCACACAGCATCCCTCTGCAGCCTGCCAGACAGGAGAGAAAAAAAAAAAAAGGTGGAGGTGTTAGGACTGATGTAAGAACAGCGGATCAGACTGGTGCTTTCTATCACAACTCTAAGGTCAGCTCCAGCAGCTCAGAGCTGTCTGACTCTGACCACAGACCCGCACAATGCATATGCAATTTAACACTTTAACGAGCTAAGACTGATTTGTTTTCAGAGAAGTTCTCCTGAGTGAACGCAAAGAAAGTTTAAGTGTTAAGAGCCAGACAGGCACGTCTGAGCAGACGCGTCTCAATAAGCGTCAGCACAGTTCAGCAACGCAAATGCATCAGGGATTAAATGCGATCCTGGCGTAAAGCAAACAGATGCTCTCAATTCATTCAGGGAGAATCTGTCCACCCATGCAGCGCGAGCACAGTGTGTCGCTGGGTGCGCTGAGCCCCGCTGCAGAATTCGGGAAAAAGCTCGGAGGTTAACAATTTGAAAAAGCCAGCAGCAACATCCAAATCGATCTACAGGCAGCAGACTCATGGACAGTTTATTTTCATCCCAGTCTCTGAGACATCAATGTACCACCACGGAATACAAGGAGGGGGCGTGAATGAAGACAAACCGAGGCTGGCCACACACTTCAAGTCGAGCCACGGCAACTGCTGAGACCTCGATCCCGAAACGTCCCGCTGACTGCTCGGCTTTGATCAAGTGTGAAACAGGGAGTACCTGTGAGCGCGTGCGCCCGTGTTGTGTGTACACAACAGCAACTTAGAAAGTAATTGACCCGTGTTGTGGCAGCTACAGCTGCGGTGGCTCTGCGCCCACTTTGAGGGCTGTTTGGCAGCCAGCTGGCGTGACGTCCTTGCCTCGGCCCTGGGAGGGGGGTTAAAAGAGATGCCAGGCTCTCACAGGTAGCCAACCTGATCGTAAATCAATGGACGAAAACGCATTACGAAAAAAAAACAAAAAAAAACAGTCCACTCGAAAAAGTCCTCTTGGTTGGAGGGGCGAACAAGCAGTGTCACTGCCGAGGATATACATGTCACACACTCACACACACAACACGTGCACACACACACAGCTATTTCTTATCACTGGCTCCCAGGCCAGGACTAAACGCAACGCGGCATGTCCACTTGGACTCACTGGCAGATGGCTTTTGGGCTACTGGATAGACAGGCACTCTGATAGACACACACACACACACACACACACACACACACACACACACACACACACACACACACGTACACACACTCTCTTTGTGTGCAGAATAGACAACTGGTCCAGCATCTGCCCGAGGCATCTCATTCTGTCTCTCTCCTCGCACCGACGCACAGTGTGTGAATGTGACTGCGTATGCGTGTGTGACTGCGTGTGTGGGTGACTGTATGTGTGTGTGTGTGTGTGTGTGTGTGACTGTGTATGTGTGTGTGGAGTGACAGGCGAGGAGGCTGTTTTTGACTTGCCCACTGTTCCCTGTGGGAGAGCGCCTGACAGCTACCTGAGCTCGCTCTCTTTTGTATCAGGGGAAAAAAGAGTGTGAGAGTATGAGTGTGTCTGCGCGCGCACACGCGTGTGGGTGTGTGTGTGTGTGTGTGCATGAAGCTATCCATGGATGCATCTGTATTCCTGACAGTGTGCGTGTGTCTGAGAGGTGTAGGTATTAGGTGTCTCTAGCACACACACACACACACACACACACACACAGAGCCAGGTGCTTGCATGAAGGCCTTGTCATGACTGGCCCACTGCACCGCCATCGCTTCGCACCACCACGCACCGTGAGTTTGTGCGTCTGTGTGTTTGTGCATGTGAGTGTCAGCGGGTGGCTCGGAAGCGAAGCGGAGTGACAAGAGGTGAAATTCAATCGAACTGTGTCAGATGTGTACAAGAGAGGGAGGGGAGGCCAGTATGACACGGGGGGGGGGGGGAACTCCACCAGAGACCGAGGCTGCATTTGAAACTGTGATCTTTCTGTGCTTTAAATGTGTCACCTGTTTGTTAACGACGTACGTGACAGACACAAGGCGAATACTGTTAATAATGTTATTAAAATGACTCACAAAAAAAATACATATTGTAAACCCTGACAGCGAACACACCACCTGGAGAGCAAACAAATCAAGAATGCCAGCAGTGGTTTGTAAGCGCGTCTCTTCTGAGATGTTTCCCTATAAGAAAATCTCACTGTAGCCTCGAGCTTAGCCGACTGACAAAAGACTGACACCAGAGCTGAGGGTTCTGTCAAAGTGAAGGTATCGAGTGCAGGCTGTGGGCAGAGTGTACAAAGTGCATACTTATGTACTGGGACTTCTTTCCTGCGAGGAATCCTCCTGGTACTTGAGAAGAGATATATCTGACACATCCGGTTTATTTAGACGAGGGGGAAAAAAAACAAAACAAAACAAAAAAAAGCCTCGGTGGTTAATACGAACTGTGTTTTCTGCCCTGGCTGAGAAGACAATTACACCGCGGACATAAACTTTGTCAACAATGTATTTGAAAAACACTGCTGGCCCCGACTCGGTTTGATTGACAAGCGATCTCTGGGAGTGCAGAAACAATAATAAAGAACAGCGAGGCTCCTGTGGACATGTCCCGGAGACAGACAGGTATTATTTTACAAAGACAACAGCTGCGATGGAACGTTATCACCAGGAAGCCAAAGCTTTTCCCACAAGTGCGGTGTTGTTTGTCCTGCTATTGCATGAAATGAAATAAACACAGACGGCCATTAAACATGTAAGCTAGTCTACCATTTATACACTGCGTCCGCTAGCTGTTGCTGCTGTTGTCTCGTGTCCTTCGCGCTGCTATTTTGACCACGTCTTGGCTCGGCCTCACTTGCAAACAAGAGTTTAATGTGGATGTGACCTGATAGTTGCCTTTTACCCACTATCCACATTACTGATGATTATCTATCAAACGTCTTGTTTTATCAATATTTTGTGAGAGTACCAATAACCATATCTACGTTATTGTGGCAATAACCATACCAAGGTATTTGGCCAAAAACAGCATTGCTAGCATTTATGAAGTGCAGCTTAAGAGATAGAAAAACATAAAGATATATACTGTATGTTACACTATAGCCTTTAAATAATTGTTAGTGATAATATTAATATTACAAAATAACTAACACGTAGCACTAATGGCTTATCATGGGAATTCCAATAACTGCAGCTTCAAGCATTAGCATTAGCATTAGCCTCGTGAATTCCTCTTGCTGCCACCTGGCACTGCTCAGGTGTAGATTACTAACAAAATGCATTGTTTTTAGTTACTAAGTAGTTTTTTAAATGAAATGGCAACTATGTGTATGTCACATAATAGTCTTAGTTTAAATGTTTATGAGCTAATTGCCAGAAAATGTTGTCCTTAGCCACATCAGATACATTTATCCATAATCCTAAGAAATTCTAACGACATTTCAGCAAATTAAAGCTTTACCCTCATCTACTGCCAGGACGCTCCATATAGATGCTTCCAGATGACAGATGTGCTTATAATGAGAACAACTGGGACTAATCCACATGACCTTTGGAGATTCTTTTCTCTCACTTGACTGGTGAAGTAGTGTGGATTTTAAATGCGTATGTATCTGTGTGTATACTATACGTGTGTGTGTGTGTGTGGGAGCAACGTGGAGTCTACTCCGCTGAAGTGTCCAAGCAAGAAAGTAGCTTCTAGCTGAGCCGAGCCGATGACATGGAACATTATAAAAAATAAATGCCTCTCTTATTATGGAGGGGCTGACTGCACTGCCACGCTCTTGCACTGTGCTCACAATTGACAGCTACTGTGCAACACCTCCGACAAAGATGAAAGTTAATACTCCATTTTACCGTTTGGTTTTTCTTGAGATTCTAAAACCGTTTAGTAAAACAGCTCTTAAGTGCACGCAGAGGTGTGTGTGCCTTTGTATACAGACTTGAGTGGGCCCAATTAAAATCAAGCATGAATGTAAGCGCCGCAAATTCTTTGTGCAACTGTGTCTTTTAGAGAGCGCCTTCACGTGTGTGTCCACGTTCACCGGTCCACCGAAGTGTGTAAGGTAATCTCCAGCACCGAAGCGTTCAAAGCTTCGTTTCCATGCCGGGTTTTTTTTTTTTTTTTGCCCCCGTTTTTCTTGGAGGCTGTGGAAGAAAATCCCATTGAGGAGAAAAGACAGCATGTCCGGTCTGTGCTCGTCAAGGCGGACGTCTTGTCCAGGTAACATTTCATCCCGTGTTTGGGCCGCTCATCCATTAAATATGACATGCTTACAGGATGCTCTCTCCACGTCAGTGGGTTATGAAGGAAACGGATCGTGATCAAAGCCACGGTGGAAAAAAATGTCATGGTTTACGGGTTGAATGCAGTCTGGCATAGTAGTCTGCTGGCACTTTTTTTTTTTTTTTTACACCGATTGTACTGACACATTCTGATGCTTCAGGATTCAGAACAGGTGTATAGACGTCATCACAAACCACCTGTGCAGCATTCTGTGCAAGCTGCTTCCCTGGATTCAGACAGACACAGATTCAATAAACGCGCCCCAAAACCAGTAGCTCCAATTACTTTGATTGTTTCTACTCTGCGAAGAAAAGGTCCCTACAGCCTGTGTTTGTGGTGAAATGCTCTATCAGTTTCATTGTTTTGCTGCCTTGTTGCATTTACCTCAAACAGAGTGAAAAGGAGAGAAACGGTCTGTCGTGGCAAGCATGGACGCGCTCAGACCCAATAAGGCCTGACAGAATCACCCCGACAAACTCAAAATGGCTACTTTGTTGGAAGGAACCCTCTATGCTCCACGGGGGGGAAATACCTGTCACGTTTTTTGTTTTTTTTTAATTATTTCACAGCAGTCCGGTTCGCTTCAGCTGGAGTGGGAGGATATAAGAAGAAGGAAAAGAAAGGGGAGGAAGGGGAGGAAAGGTGCGCATGAATAATTAACGGTACTGAACTTTACACGGGTGACAAGAATAGCGGCTGAATTATCCAGGACAGCCGGGGCAGTGGCGCGCAAACGGCGTCCGTGTTGAATAAGCCGTTCAGGCGGAGCCGACCGTGCTGTGATCAGATGAAATCAGCAAACGGTGGCTTCCACATTGACTGATGACCTCGACACTGTCAGGAAATCAGGAAATGGAAGTTGATGGAGGGAGATACAGCTCGGTGGCATGGAAGCGACATCGCATTAATGTTGAATGAGTCTAAATTCATTACGCCCTAGCACTCCTGGGGGACATCTTCCACTTACTTCCTAATAAAGGGAGCCTTTCTTTTCAGCTGACGCTAAGTAATACAGATGTGCTCCTCGGCCGGCCCGGCTTTAAACAGTCCTTTCCTCTCTCCTCCTCTCCCGCTCTCTGTTAGAGGGCTTTAGCCTCTCTGTCGGTGTAGCTGCGCCAGAAGACCTTCGTGTTGAAGGGACAGGTTGCTATAGCAACAACCAGTGATGCAATCGGCACAGGGTGGCTTGCCTCATCAGGTCGGGAGTGGAAACTTTCCCTCATACACACAGGTGGCTTAGATATGCACACAAACACACACGCGCAGCTCTGTACCAATCCCCACATGAATCTCCTCACAGCAATTCTTCTAAATGAATGTTTAGTCTTCATTTAGTGCGACTGTGCAGTTTCCCGGCTTTGGGGTGAGAATCTAATTTTGAAAATCTAATTTCTCCGGCCGTGGCCGTTTGGAGCACAGGAGCTTTAGGTGAGCTGCGTCGGCGTGGAGAGCGGCGATAGATCGGTGCGCCATTGATTAACAGTTGCAGAGAAGTTCCCTCCCTCGCCCATCCACTCCATTATTTACAGTCCAGTAAAGTCTAGGAGTGATACACCAAGCCACTGCGAAAATAAAAAAAAATAAAATAAATGAAGAAAGCAACACAACAGTGGGCAGCAGTTATGCCTGGTAAAATATCTGAGGGGAGAAAGCAACCCTACAAGGCTTCTATTGATCTCTGGTTAGTGGTCCTCAGGGGACCAATGCAGTCAATTATTGATCTCGCTGCAATCATACAACGCCCAGCGTGAAATAAAGAAAAGCATCAGCTCAAAAAGCAACACCCCACCTTACCGACTCGATATGAGAAAATCACTTCTTTAAAACCGGTTAAATGAAAAGAAAAAAAAAAGGGGGGGTGTGAGGAGGGAGAGAACGGAGGCTCTCGTGGAGAATTTCCCGACGAGAAACAACAACTCTGTTGTCCTGCCTTTTTCTCTGCCTCGCTGTTCTTATCAGGGCAACAGCAGAATGAACAAATTGACGGAAAAGGAACTGTAAAGAGCCATTAGTTTATTTCCTCTCTGTGGCTCTCCGATTGAAGATGGAGAGTTTTGAGCGTGTGTGTGTGTGAGAGAGAGAGAGAAAGAGTGTGTAGGCTGGTACAGTATTTTCTCATTTCCTCACATAAAGGGGGCAATCAATTTCTCTCTCCTCTCGCTCGCCGAATGTAACACACACACTCGTGCAGCCGGGCGCCTGGGCCCTGACCTGGCTAACACGCAGGATGAACTTATTTACCAAGTGGCACATTCCAGGACCCGCGCGAGTCCAACGCGCCTTTCCGGAGAGTGAGAGATAAAGTTAGAGACAGAGCGAGTGGAGACGAGGAGAGCTTTTATTAGACGAAAACACTGCACGGGAGAAAGAGAAAAGGAGGTGAGGGGAAGGTTAAAGCCGAAATATACGAGGCGGAGGGAAGAGACCTGCAATTTAAATCCCTCCCAGTTTCTACACGTGCGCCTCGCTCAATCCGGCAGAGCCAAAGAAATCCTCGCCAGCTGCAAGCACTCTGAGGGCCGCGGCATAATCGATGCAGAAACAATTTCCTCCAGGTTCGTGCGAACAAAAAGGAAAGAAGAAAGCTCCCAGTGTTCAGCCCCACTGCGTGTTTGTTTCCCGCTGGTTTCAAAAACAGCATAATTAGTTGTTTTCATTCTCCTTATTTACATCTCTGTATCGAAATCAATAAGTCACAATTTAAATATGCTATATGGCGGCTCAGCTCGTTAGAAGATCTGCGTCTTTAAAAACCATCCGCCTTCGGAGCCACGCATTCTCCCTGCTGACTTTGTTGCTCAGTCACCTCAGCGACTACTGTTGTTCCTGCTCTAAGATTTTGCCATTGCTATTTCTATCCTCCCTTGGCTGTGGTTACTTTTTTTAATTTTAATGAAGTCCCACTGGCATTAAGTGTAAATACAAAAAAAACACACACACACACACACACACACACACACAGGAGCTACAGTGCACACACACAAATGCATCATCACATGCATCCCGCAGGTTCATTGTGAGTTTCGTTGCGAGCACGCCTGCAGTTTTAAACCCACAGACACGAATTGATGTAATATAAGTAACGTTTTTACAATGTGGTTAGAGACAGAACTCCCGTGTATATCAAGAGCATCAGGAGCCCCCAAAACAACATACTGTATGTGTGGTTTAACATGGAGGACTGCTCTTTCTGTTTCTAACAAACATTCAGTATCATCTTTTAAGTCCTCTAACATTAACACAGTAGCTTTTTTTTAACAATAACCATAACCTCTGCTCAAGTCCTTGTTATGTGCTTACACCTAACCAAAGCTTAACCTTCGCATCACAGAACTCATTTCTTTTTCAACAGTGATTTGCAGCCGTTTAAAAATAAATCCTGCCATCCAGCCAATCGGGGAAACATCTATGAGTCCTTCTCGACAGGGGGCGGCTGTGGCTCAGGGGTGGACAAAAGCGTCTGCTAAATGCTCTAAATGTGAATGTAAAATGTAGGTCGACTGCTCAAGTTAAATAAGTCTTTTGTGTTGACCATAGAATGTTGTTTTTTTTATGTTTTGTTCAGTTAAGATTGGGTACAATGCAACATTTTCTTTAATTGTTGAATATAAAATAAACAAAAATGAAACAACAAGGCCGACCCAGAACAGCGCTGGGGGATATGGCATCAAAACAATATTGCTATATATCTGGGCTGTATGGTGATAGAAGATATTCTGAAATCTCCTCAAAAACACGCAACCAATTCATATTATCGCAATATTTTTGACCGTATTTCTCATATATCTCATGGATACATTGCCCGGCCCTACTTCCCAATGCAATGTAATGGTAATATACAGTATCCTATGTCAGTGATCAAAACCATATATAAAAATGTTTGCAGCTGACTGACATTCATTTTAATGAATGTAGTTAAATGTGCCTCTAATCAGTCAGTTCTCCTCAGAGCAGAGCAGTGTGTTTCTCACCTTCTTCGTACCGTGGAGCAAATGCATTTTTCACACCTACTTGGGTGTGAGAAATTATTCCAAACCCCGGAGCAGTTCTCCCTTTGTTCACTTTGTTTGGCCATATGAGAACAGTGATTGCCAAAGCAATTAGACTGAAAGACCTTGTTGAGAGAGGTTTCAAAATATGCTTCAAAACCAACCCCAGAGCTGTGCAGAGAGTGGAAACGTGATCAGCCTGCCATCCAACCCTAATACAGATGGTGTTCGTAATGGGATACGCACTCACTGTGATTTATTGGTAAACTGTTGACCCTTGTTCATTTAGCGAGGAAGAGGGTGTTCTGGTATGGAATCGATAAAGGCCACGAAAGGGGTACCATTAGTTACAGTTCACTGAGATCTGTGCGGCGCAAAAACACCTAAGTACTTATCTCGTTACGAAGCGAGCAACGCGGCTATTGAAATATCTTGACATTCATCACCATCTAGCTCCTCCTCCACCCTTCTCGCTTCTATTCATAAAATAAAATAGCAGGTGCGGCGTCTTCATAAATCAGGCCGGAAATATGACAGCCCCTGACAGCTTAGAACATCTGCCTAATCACGCTTGTTATGGGAGAAAAATACATGAAGGGTATATGAGGAAAAACACTCGGTTATTTGTCTTGATCAGGCAGGGACGAGAGCAGGGGAAGACAATGTGGAGGGGGGGGAGTAGAGAGAAAGACGTCGTGAGAGTGAAAGAGTGAGGGCGATGGACACATGGAACTGAGCTCCTCATCACTGGAGTCATACTCACTAAAAGAGCCAAATTGGGACGTTTAACCTATGACGTGTTTTGCTGTAACACATACGGAATATGCCATCTGCTAATTACACTGTGAGATATCCTGCAGACGATAACACAACAGGCCGGCACCAGAGAGAATGTCCAAAATTAGAAAGTTTTCATCCTCCTGGGGGCATAACACCACTCGATAAAACGTGTTGAACTTGTTAAGGAGGCAATTAAGTTGACTAGTTTGGTAAAGAGAGAAACTTTCTCTCTCTTTCTGTTCAGTAAGGTAAACAGAGGCAGGAGTATTTCAGTTCTTGACATTTTCTGAATTTCTTTTTGTTTAGTTTTTACTCTATGGCATATACTCTACAGGGGCTATATTGCTGCTTGCCAGTACAACATGGCATTACATAGTGGTTGACACAATTTCAACACTGTTTCTTCACATTCAGCTGACAATGTAAGTTTTTGAATGTCTAAACTAAAACTGTAGCCATATCTTGCAAACTGCTCCCTGCTAGCTTTGCTCGACCCAAAGTGGTTTACAGGAAATACAACCCCAAACACCATCAGCTGTTGTTCTTGGCTCTTCCTGATGAGTGGCATGGGGACTAGAATCAAGCTGTGTGTTGGCACGAGCAAACTTTTTTAGGTTCACAGTGTTCCTCTTCTTCCACTTCCCTCTCCAAGCTCCCCTCCACCCAATCCTATCAATAATGGAGACGCTGGTGACAGAGCCCTATTCTGTCACCTCACATCTCCTCCACAAACTCAGTGGCAGACAGCCAAAGATGCTCCTTGAGAACAGATTACTGCTGGTCTGCAATATACATGAAGAAAACCAGCATGGCCGCCAGCGCGCTCCTGAATTCAATTATTCAGCTAAGCCAGTATTATGAGGAGAGGAGCCCTCTTTTGTTCGCATCTCGGAGCTCGTCGTCTGAGCTTACCGTCACCTCCCCGAGACCTGTGATGGACTCTTTACAGGAAGACTTGGTTTTCATATTACACACATACACACACACACACACACACACACACACACACACAGACACACACGCACTGTGGTATTTTTTGTGCCTGCTAATTGGAAGACGCCATTGTGTGGGAGTGTAAGGGACGATTCACTTCCCCACAAAGGACGACGTCCAAACAGACGTGCCGAAGATGGCTGCAAAGACACACACATGCTGACGCACATAATCACAAACACGAGCGCACACGCAGACATCGCATCAAAGTGCCGAGGCATAACGTCAGTTGTTCCACGCCTGTCTTTGACGGTCTTCTTCACGCAGTCCACTCCCTTTCACTCCGTGCCTCACCACCGTCATCAAATGTTTCATCAGCGTTGCATTTTCTCAAAACTTCATACATTAGAAACGAGTGTCGTGCTTGTGGAGTAGGAGTAGGAGGAGTAGCTGAGGGTAAAACTTGCTTCTCTGTTACTGTTAGCACAGTACGGGCTTTCAGGCACATTCTCTCTGCTTCATTTCCACTACAAACCGCTCCAGTTTCCTAGAGAAAACAGAGAGAGGGAGCTGGGCAGCGATACCGACTTTGCACAGAGCCAATCCTTGTCGACACGTATCCAACAAAGCACACCCGATTCTGAAAGAGATAGCGGCCTATCACGGAGGTCGCCGGGCAAAATTTGGTTAGGATTGATATGGATTCAAGGATTTAGAAGATCAGAGTGTCTAAAAGTTGTTTTCACCCAGGATGCACCTCGACAAGAGGGAAACATTAGATTTTAAACTAAATTTAATATCAAAATGGAGCTTCGCACTGTGGAAGAGTCCGGGCTCCATGCTGTTAAATAATGTGAGGGCGCATCACGCAAACTGTAGGATACACTTCCCGACAGCAGACACTTCATAACAGGTCTGACAGAGTTGTAGATGAAAGCAGGACTATTCACTTTTATCCTCAAGCAGTCAGTCAGCTCTATCTGGGCCATCACAACCATCATTACCGGCATCTGCGGTTCTTAGACCCCCCCCCCCCCCCGTGCAAATCCTGGTATTGTAAGAGGCTTAAACTGATGTAAGTGTGCTGGCTCAGTTCCCTCTATCAATAAAGAAGTTGGTATTTTAAAGTAACATTAGGAAATTACACTTGAACTACAAATCAATACTTGACGATGAGCCCGGTATCTCAAGGCTTTAGCTCACACCGGACAATTCTGCAGCACAAGATTTAAGTCGAGTGCCAATGTTGAACAGCGGCGCAGGAAATAGTGTTCCCTTAATGTAGTCAGGCGGAGAGTTAGGGTCAGACGTTTGACTTTCACCCTACACACCAATGTCTTTCCTCTTAAGACCTTTTAACTCTCGTATTCTCTCTGAATCATCCTCTGCCGATTAACCTCCATTTGTTTGGCTGTCTTTTGTTTACCAACAGTAATTTATCGGGCTGGTTTCTGATATCCAACAGGCATTTATCTGGCCGACTGAGGGGTCGCAGAGATCAACTGTGTTAAATATTCTGCGACACCGATGTCTCGCTGCAACCAAAAGGCCTTCCGAACTGAATTGCACGCAAACAGCATGGGTTCAGAGGTGAGCAATGCGCTGAAAAAGCTACATAATTAAAACCTCCTCCAAGGAGGTCTGTGGAAGACATTTCGAGATTGGGCATTTTTCGGCATTTTGGTTAATTTCTCACGGGATACTGCATGGATCTTGACTGTTTATTTTTTTTAAATCGGGTGTATACAGGTGGCTGGTATCTATCATTCAGTATGAAAGGGACCTGTCGGACCATGGTATGCGGTAGGTATGCACTCTACTGAGAGCTGTTCTCAAAAATAAGCTTTGTCCACACTTACTGACCCTCAACCAGTGGGTCCCGCTGCAGAGCCAGAGACGGAGCTATAATCTGTATTTTTCCGCAAGCGTGTGTTCTGATGAATGATGGCATTTGAACATTATATGTATTTTCAGCTCCCAGATGGTAAATTCAACTTGCAGGCGGGATTACTTTATTTCTGTTGGATTTCCTCAACACCTGCACTGGTTATAAATAAAAAATGATGTTTTTTTTTTTTTTTATTCTAAATTAACAAAAATGAGATGTTTTCAGGCCTGAAGTTACTTTGCGATCACAGTTCCATGAAATTCAGCGAATACGGGGAACACAACTGCAGGTTGTTTTTTTTTCTTTCGCCCTCGACATTGCAATGTTCTTTCTGCTGCAAAATACGAGCTCAAATTGCTTGCTGAGTGCCAGTGGAAGGGTTTGGCGCTTGATGGTTTGAAAATGTGACCACTTCAGCTCACTTCTGTGAATCGTCAAATCATCCTGCCAGTTATTCCCATATGACCAGAATTCAGTGTTAGCGGTCGCTCTTACCGGAGGGGGCTCGAGCCACCGACGGTTCTCTTTAAAGTAAAGAACTGGAGAGAAAACTGGGCCTCCATGCTGGCTCCCACTATGAGGGAGGAGAGGGTGCTCATTTTTTTTTTTCTTTCCACCATTTCTGGAGGGAACCCAAGTCAGTGGCAGATGGCAGCAGGATGAGACTCAGAGACAACCTGGGGAGAGCTTGGAAGGCGAGCCAGGAAGCGGCAGCTCTCAAGTGCTGAGCTGGTCTGCACTGGATAAAAGGGAGACGGCCTCCTCCATATGCTCATCATTGCTATGCCTAATCACAATGAGGTGCCCGTGGACTCGCTGCCTTTGTCACCCAAGGGAATTCGGGGTACTTGGAGGAGAAATGACCAATTCTGCAGGCAAAAGCGTGTTGAATTGTGTTAAAAGTAGGAAAGGGAGCCAACTAGCCTCATGCCAGTCGGTGTTAGTGCCGCCATATGGGAAAAGTGAAAATGGGATGGGGGGTGTCTCTTGATTCTCCATTCAGAAGTGACTTTGAGTTCCAGGAGGTAAAGAGCATTATCTTCCCCTCAAGCCTATAGATTAACATTGATGTGCCCGGCTGAAAAGCTCCTGCAGGAAATATCGAGCATTGAGCTTCTCCCCATCATGAGGAGTTGATGAAAGCGGCTCCTTGAGGGAGACGCCTGGGCTGGCCGGGCCGTGGGTGCCCTAGTTTTGCACCATTTCATATTGAACCCGGGGCCTCGTTGCAGTTGATAGGGGTACCCCCCTCCAGTTGCTTTTTTTTTCGCCCGGACAGAGCACTGAATCATTGCCCTCCCCTCCTCCCTTTCCATCTCCTCCTCCTCTGCTCTCTGATCAATGTCCCTGACCTGTCGATCAATATGGCCACATAACACTTCATTTTCTTTTTCTCCTTCTTCCCTCTTGCGCTGGCATCCCTCCCAGCCTACCAGAGAAAAAATATAAAGGGGTCGCAGAGCGATGTCATCGTAAGAAAGTGACCTCCTCCCCCTCTCTCTCCCTCCTCAGTGGTTTACCTGGTGCTTGTGCAAAAGACCAAAGAGAGAGTGAAGAGGCAAACAGAGCCTATTACGAGGCGCTTGTATTTCAGAACAGCCCGGATCATTTTAAAGCCTGCCTCCATCACTGTCCCGCGTGCACACACAATTTCACAAAGACACACATTCTACACGCTTTTATCACAGCCTCTCTTTGTTAATAGCCCTGAAAGGTGAATGTAGCATATGATTGTGTTATTTTCAGAAAATCAAAGTGCAGTTTCGGCTGCCTATCCATCAAACTGAACTTTTTTCTCAAAGGTGCCTCGGAGGCCATAAGCTCACATAATGTACACACAGGCGTGAGGAGTGGAATGGGTAAGTGATAGAGAGGGGGGGAAAAAAAGCCTGACAAAGATTCAAATTTATAGGCGGCGTCCATGCACCGCAGGTTTTAGCGTTAGTATTATGACACCGCGGGCCCCCGCCAGCCGCCGCTGTGGAATTAATTGCCGGTGACGTGAAAGTAGCACAAAAAGTGCCACGCTTTTGCGCTTTTCATTACCGTGTCGGGAGTCTTTCTGTGTGGCTTTGTAATATTTTCTCAGGGAGCGGGAGGGAAAGGGAAAATAGGAGGAGGTGGCGGGGGAGGAGGAGGAGGAGGAGGAGGAGGAAAGGGGGTGCGGAGGATAAGTAATACGGAGCTGACTGGAAGAGTGTTTAGCTACTCTCTGTTCATTTGTCTTCATTTCCTCTCTTTGGAACGCTTAGCCCATCCTGACCCACGCCGCCGCGGCTCCACTATATAACAGCTGTGCACGAACACACAAGTGGGCGCACCTACATGCCCGCATACACACAAACACACACACACATACATGCGCGCTTACAGTATGCAGATATGCACATATGCATTCACACTCACAGTCAGAGCCAGGCAGTACTGTGTGATCGACTATATGCCTGTTTATGTATGCCAGCAAAACGAAGTGTGAGGAAACAGACACGCACACACACGCACATGCAGACACATCTCATGGAAGCAGCAGAGCCCAGCAGGAAGTTTATAAAACAGTTGGCAGGCTGGCGACCGCGTCTTTGGTTCCCAAATTAAACAGAATGGTCACCATATTTTCTTTGTTTATAATGGAATGATAATGGGTCCGTGCGATGATGCCCCACTTTTTACTGAAAGTGATATCCGAAATGGTTAACATTATAACACAATGGGCGTGCTCACACATGAACTTTTCACTAAAGAGAGGTGGCAGTTTTATAATAAAACGAGCAGTGATGAAACAATGTCTGGTCGCTATATTTAGATGAAACATTTGCAGGGTTTTACATTGAAGAACGAGATCTGTTCCGTCTTTTCTGACTCGTGTCAGATAAGAGCCAGTCTCTAACGTGCGGATGATGCAAATCAATGTGGAATTTAAAAGGGATCTTTGTTCAGAATCCCATAACAGGGTTTTATAGGTTTTGCTAGAAGCTGGATTTGCGGTATTTATATAGAGAGCCAGAATGAAACTGTAACTTCTGGGTTCTGCTGCAGGAATAGGAAAGCCTAATTCAAAATCAAATTGACATTAATTATTACATAACCAGCAACTGATCCTTGTTCAGCAGTATGTTGAGTGGTACACTATATTTGGGCAGTTTTAAGTCACTAACTTGAAAAATGAGCTCTAAGAACAGCAGCTTGAAGGTCATATTGATTGACATTTTCATGTCAAATATTTTTTTTTTTAAGTTTGTAGTATGATAAGTATATATGTATACATTTATATAAAATGAAATTGTTATAATTGTGAATCAATCATTTAAAAATGTTTGTCGGTTCGAAAATGATTGTTTTGTTTATCGCTGTGTAAGAATTCTGGCGGTTGGTTCCAGCGTCTAACAACAGGACAAAGCATTAGCAACTTCAGGGAACATTTGCTAGCTATGTTAGCTGGCGGTAGGACAAACTGGCCACCACTTGAGAGGGCAGATAGCTCGAACAGCAGCGGTGTTGTGGCATGAATGCAGATGAAGGAGGGAGCTGGAACGCTCAGTGGCCAAATGTCATCAATATCACCGTTAACCGACAGCACAGATGTTCATGGACAGCAGAGATTGCAGTTAAAAGGTTAGAGAGGTGATGTAAGAAGACACTGCTGGGAAATATCGCGGACAAGGAGGAAACTGTTGCTGGGAAATATCGGATAGGATTGCGAAGATTCTGAATGCTAACAAGTTAATCACTGAAGGTTACAAATTAGATTCTCATATGGTTGGTGACAGAAGCTCTTGGAATGTGGTTATGAAGCTTCGTGTCCTAACGGATGCACCTGTGACCCGGTGAAAGTGTTCACCCCTTCCGAGTTTATGTTCCCTCTGCTATTTACTGAACCTGCTTCTCATTCACCCAGGAGAAAGAATCCGTACCGAGAGCAAATGGTGCATTTTTCTGTACCATAGGAAATGTGATGTCAACAACAATGCCGTCCAGACCAAACAAGATGGTCGGCGGCAGCGCAGGTTTGGTTGCTCTGGGCAACTGCTACCGTCGAGCCACGCGCGCATTCATATCGCTCCTCCGCCGCGCTCTCCCGCGTCTTTGAATGTGGCTTGGCATGCCTATGGACGCACTTATCAAATGACACCACATTCCACTCCCGATATGCTGCACATTTCCTCCATAATGAGACATGTGTTCAAACACCCAGCCCCTACCTGCTCGCCAATAAATATCCATTTGTTAACCGCAGAGGGGTTGGACACTGCCGTCCACTGAGGCTGATCCAAGAAGACAGATTTGTTTCTCGAGAGGTGGAGGGGTCTTTTGGGTATCATGGTATACTATATGGCATTCATAAACAACGCTTCAGATGCTCAAGTGGAGGTGGGGATGCTTCTGAGGGAGATGGAGAGTGGAAAAGAAGGAAAAGGACAAAGACGGATTTACAGAGGGGAAAAAAATGACTAAGGAGTTTCCCATCTGCACTCGGTCTCCATGACACCAATCTTCTATCTTGTCTATTTACACCCATGGTCCAATGCAGGCCTCTTAATGGAGACCAGAACACATACACACATTAGGAAACACACAAATACTGTAGAAAAGGCTTCATTATTGAAAATCACATTTCTATTCATGTACTGTATGGGCAGACAAAGAGGGCAGAGACTGTGCTCTGCTCTTTAATGAAGCGCTCTCTGAGGCGTCTTAACACCAGATAGTGGAGGAGACTTCACCTAATGATATCATTAAAGACACAGCAGCACTGGACGTGCAGGTGTGGGTGTGTGTGTGTGTGTGTGTGGCAGTCCAGTTCACTGCTGCCTGTAGCGATGAGATCCAGTGTCTGCTCTTTTAACAGCCCAGTGAGGTCTGTGTACCTTTATACTGATTGATTCCTTTTGTTTAAGTCGGTCCCTCCTGTGGGACGTCGGAGGCCGAGCTGAGCGATTGGACAGCAGCCCTGCAGCTGGTGGGGATTCAGTGTCTGGTTCAAGGACATTTCAGTCGAGCGAGCAGATGTTTGCCGAGACACCGGGGCCGCTGGTGGCGGCGAAACGGAGCCGCGGTCAGCCCCAGTGGTTCACGTATTTGCACAAAAATCATTTATTTAATATAAGTGGATCTAATATAATCTGGGAGATGAATGTAAAAGGTCTGAGAGCTGATCTGCAGTCGTGCTGTTAAATCTGCACTGTACAAGGTTAACTCTGAATCAAAGCCTCAGTAATGTGATAACTACGTGATGGTTTACGCCTCCCTGTTGGGACACTCTCTCTGCTCAGCCCACAGCCTGGAGTTGATGGGGGTTCAGTCGACACTTCAGAAGGAAAGACGCTACTGGACATGTACAAAAAGAGGATACGCTGCAACTGCAACTGGGCATGTTGTCCATGGCAGTGTCCCTGATGGTGAAAACTGCAAAAGCTACAATGCTGACGGACGTAATGAGCCCAATGCAAAATGCAGCACTATTCATGATTAATGGCACAGTGTTGAATACAGTACAAAGCCAATAAAAAGTCGGAGGCACTGAATCTTATATGATTTGTGAAGCTGAAACAGTCAATAAATCCTCTAGTTGAATCGTTTTGATCATGAATGAATCGTTTAAGTGACTTTTCTAGCCAAATTCACAGGTTCCAGCTCCTAATATGTCATAATAAGCTGGTTTTGTCAGTCTGCTATCATAGTAAAATGAATAGTTTTGCGTTTTGGACTGTTGGTGTGTCAAAACAAGACTTGATTTTGTCCCCTTAGATTCTAGGAACCTGGGCCTTGACAGGTATTTTACGGAACAGACGATTAATCAACTACTCGAGTAAAAACAACCCACCCTTCAGAATCATGCTGGCACGGTACATTTCTGCAAACCACAGTTGTGTTGAACCCTTACATTTCTTTATGTTGCTGTGCTTGTGATCTGGTTAGGTTAGGGCACGAACATTTGGTTAGGGCTAGGAAAATATAACTTCTTGACCTTTGGTTGCCACGGCTACACGGCTACTTAAGAATACCCAGTCATGTCATGTTTACATTTGTTAAAACAAGGTGGTCCCTTGTGAAAAATATCAGGTAGATTCACTCTTACAAGTGTTGAAACACAGTCTTGAACCGTGGTCACAAGCTTGTCAGCAGTCTCACCTGCAACCACCACTATCCCATACACCTCCTGCTATCACAGCCGGACATAAACATGTATCGTGACATGACGTTTTCTTGAAATGTAATATGGTAAGTGGCCTTTGACAAGTACTAATATGAATGTATGAGTGGTCTGTAGGAACGTTATCCTGACAACTGGTTTGGAAATGAAAGATGCGAAATGGAAAACGTCTTAATCAAAGCAGTGTTAAAACGACAGATTGAGAATCATTTTAGAATTATTTTGATGATCAAAGAATTGGACTAGATTAAGGACAAATGTGAGTGGTTCCAGCTTTCTCCAATGTAAAGATTTCCAATCTATCTTTGTAAATCTCTGTAAAATTGTCAGAGGGACTCCCAACAGCTCCTTCGGCTCTCTCGTGCCTTTTTGATATTCTACACACTGAATGATAATAAAATGAAGCCTTAGTTCTAGCCCTGAGCTACTGCAGAGAATTCAGTTGTCAAAAAACAACAACAAATAAATGCAACTGCAGCATTCAGGGGCTGAGCATGAAGTCCGCTTACCTATATACCTTGGTAAAGTCTACACTTTCATTTTTGTAAATCTTCCAACTTCATTCTCACTAAACCTCTGGGGTCATGTCTGCACTGTTAGATCTGAGGAGACTATTCTTCACCCAGCGGTTTTCTGCATGCAAAATGTGCGTTTCTGCATAAAGTAGTGAAATTTAAAACCGAGTCTTTTCTGTCTCGTAGCATTTGCTCAGCGTAGCCTGAGGGGAGCCTTACAAATCACTAACACCAATAATTGGTGGTGCTCAGGGAGAATTCAACAGCCGTGGGAAAATTTACCCATTGTTTCGAGATTAACCGGCACCAGCACTGACATGAAGTTACTTGGGTGGGATTTGAGAAAATACATAAACAGGGATCGGTGCACAGGCATTTATGCTTCTGTATCATTATGTGTCTGCATCTCTTATTGTTGTTAAAGCCGCCACCTTTCTCTCCAGCACACACCCTGTTGTTTTGCTCCCACCTTTCCACCAATCCCCCTCATTTCCCTGGCCCTGTATGGCTCTGAGTGTGTTTGGTGTGTGTGTGTGTGTGTGTGTGTGTGTGTGTGTGTGTGTGGGAACCCTCTTCATCATGCAGCAAACAGGAGGCAATTGGCTCTCTGACTGACCAATAGCCGGTCGATTTGAGTGTTCGAGCGCCCGAGTCACTTCTACAAAGCCTGATGGCAGGCAAATACAGGCGTGCATATGTGCGTACGCACACATGTATATGCAATCTGACTTGGCAGTGAGCGCCCAGCGTAATTAATAGCTGCCACCATGTTCCCCTTCCCCAGCCAACAGTTACCTGTGACAGGGAGGGAGAGCGAGAGAGACGGCCGATGTGTGCTAAATGGTGTTGTGTTAATGGGGTGGACCCAAGAAATGAACACCGACACAGGGCCCATTGGTACTGTGTGTGTGTGTGTGTGTGTGTGTGTGTGTGTGTGTGTGTGTGTGTGTGTGTGTGTGTTTTGCTTCAGTTTGTGCTGCTGGTGCTGTTACTGTTGGAATGACCTTGCTTCAGGCTGTATGGACTGACTGTATTGAAGTCGCTGCACATGAGCAGAACCGGGCTGTGAGACGGAGGGCAGTGAGGTGCTGTTAAATCCATTTAAGTGAGCGGCAGACACCAGTGTACACAACTTCAATTACATGGCCACGTACCCTTAGAGCAGGTGTAGAGTGAACCGCACAACTCAATTGATTACTCAATCAATTAACTGACTCGTGTTGTACAGTATGGTTAAAATCATTGCCTACTACTTCTGATATACTATAGTATACTTGATAAAGTTAATTTTTTTTTTTTCCCTCTCCTTCAGCGTTCCATACAAGTTCTCTCTCACGTAAAAGTTCTTGAGAACTAAAAAGGTCAAAGTCTGTGACTCCCTGTCATCACACTACATCACCATGTCACACACTTGCATGATTGATGGGGGGGGCTGGAACAGAGCATTTTAGATGGGGGGGGAATACAGAGCTGTTTTGGACAGTACAAGAAAACTGATGTGTTCTTTGAGCGTTAAAGCACGTAAAAATATTGTACTAGTAACCCAAAATAATAAGATGATCCTCAAAAGGAGCATCATATGTCTGCTTTAAAGTGGCTGCAGGGAATTTTATGGTTTTTTGGGCCCTGTGAGGTGAAATTGGTACGAGCGCTACCACGCACATCAGGTGAAATACCAACTTATATGCAACATATTCTTACACATCATTTTTCTTTTGAAATGTGAAATTTGAAACACAGGACACATTAAATGATGAAGCTATTTGCAGCTATGTAAGATTAATAACTATAATATGAGGATGATGAGACTAAATAAACTGTGTTTTATTGCCGTTGCCACCAGAGCAGCTTCTTTCCTCAGGCTGTGCGACCCATCAATACATCCTTAGCACTCCGCCATAAAAATAGTTTTGACTTTATGACTTATCCAACTTGAATAAGTTTGAATCTGCCCTTGTGTCAGGCATTAAGAATCTCTACTTATAAAATCTGTAAAGAAATTGCCAATGTTCTCGCTGATGGTCTTGTTTGCTAATGTAGGTCATGCAGAGATATCACATTTATTAAATTGATATTAAATTGAAAACTGTTTCATAACCACTTCCCTTTAGTACATTTCAATGATTAATTAGAATAACTCATTCGAACATAACATATTCTCATCACAATATGATTTCTCTTATTAAATTACAGCCCTGTAATTAACATAAAAGTAATAAACAACAATTGCGATCATCAACTCCTTGTTTTCTCAAGCAAAAATGCAAAACATCCACAGCTTTCAGCTTCTGTTTGTGAAGATTTGCTGTTATTATGTTCATTATTAT
The DNA here is from genome assembly GCF_904848185.1 of Acanthopagrus latus. Taxonomy (NCBI): domain Eukaryota; kingdom Metazoa; phylum Chordata; class Actinopteri; order Spariformes; family Sparidae; genus Acanthopagrus; species Acanthopagrus latus. Next base: position 23,428,510 of record NC_051045.1, on the reverse strand, counting down.
TATCATTTGAATACTTGGACAACAAAAGGAACATTTGATACGGTCACCTTTGGCTTCGGGAACATGTGAATATTATTTTTTTTGACTTTTTAAACAATTAACTTTTCACCTGAAAAAAAAAAGGCAATCACGAGTTAAATCAGTGATTAAAATAATCATCAGTTGCCGCCCACTGTGTCCTTGAACACACTGTACCCACATACTTTTTCTTTGTTGTCAGCCACATGACTAAAATGTAATTAAGAAAAGAGGAATTATAAATCTAAATGCTGAAAACGGAACATTTTAGTGGGGGAGATTAACCACGCGCAGTAACGGAAAATCAAATCAAAGAACATACAGCTTTAAAAACTTTTTTCAAGATCATCTGAAGTTGGAAATGGATGAAAGAAGCTATGACGCATAAATAGTTTGCAGCATCGTGAGCGGGTAATAAAAGAAAAAGACTTGAAGAAAAGTTGGTGTTAAATAAGAAATCAGGACATCGGAAGGAAAAACAAACTGAAGCCCACTGGATCCAGCCGTGTTTACCAGTTAATCACCAGAGCATCTCCCATTCACATCAGTGACAATGTGTACATTCATCTGTTGAATCGGAGGGGTCATTTCACTCCTCGGCTCGGCCTGTTTCCCCCCTGGAAACACACAATGGTCTGGATCACTAATCCTGCAGACTGTTATTTAGGAGAGCACTCCAAACTTTAGGAGCGCCAACTTTACTGCTTTTGTCGTGAAGTTTAAATTAGACTAAAAGCAGAGCTGGGCGAAATAAACTCAGCCACTGTGGGCGACTTTCACTGCCGCCGCATTCATCCAACAAAATGTTCAATCGAACAAGCTGCCCGAACAGAACAGAGGAGCGGCCGAGTGGATCCAGATTTTTACTGAACAGAAGGAGCAGAGGCTAAACAAAGTGCTGGATTGAGTTTTCGGCGGAGCCAAGATGTCAGGTAAATGCAGGCCGCTCCGACTGGCGAGTTCGCACTTTGTTGGCAAAGTGTGTAAATCATTCAGGTACCATCCAGAATCAGCCGCCGGCACCAGGCATAAGCTTACAAGCACTGGTAGTTATAGAGAGGCAAAGTTATTGTGTGAAGTTGGGGGCACAGATGGAAAAAATATTAATGGGATTTCAAAATAAAAGCACAATCAGAGCGGGGGCGGGGGTTTACCCTCAGGAGTTGTCCAAACTAGCAATCAAATGAGAGACTCTCATATAAAACACACACACACACTGCTGTCACTCGTGGTGAGATAGAAACAAGGCAGGCAATGTTTGCCTCCATGTCCAATGGAGCCTTAACTGCTGTGTGTGTTTTTCTGTCTGAGTGAATGTGCGTCTGTGTGTGAGGGCACGTGAGACCCCATTCTGCACTGAGACAATGCATTCCAAGGCTGGTCCGCGCGTGTGTGCGTGTGCATGTGTATGTGTGTGTGCGCGTGCGCGTGTGTGTGTGTTAATGGTCCGTGCAGCCAACGGAACAGAGTGAAAACCTACCGCTGATCCATCCTCTCTGGGATACACAAACAAGTGTGTTCGACAACAAGTGAGCGCCTGCAGGTGTGAGCTACCAGGTTCAACCATGTCTATATTTCATCAGAGTGTGTGTGTGTGTGTGTGGGGGGGGGGGGGGGTCTGAGCTCGACAGACAGGTGAGACAGAAGGGATCAGATCGGCTACGAAAGAGTGAAAAACGCCTTGGATGAACCATCTTGGCGGAGCGGCTTTTTAATTTTACTCCATTACGGTGCGCGACACCTCTCCCTCTTTTGTCAACAAATGTGTCAATATAAAAATGGAAATGCGACGGTGAGGCAACACAACGCGGCTCATTCACAGACACTGTTCTTCTCTCCCTCCCTATTCTGTCCCTTTTCACTTTGGTGCTTATCTATCACGGCGTGCACCAGCCAATTTATATGGAAAACACTTTTAATGTGCTGCGACAAACACATCGCCTGCAAATGAGACAGTCTTTTAGAACATATGGCACGCATGTTTCCTATATTAAAGGCTTGTTGGCTGAGTGATTCAGCATCTCCCAATGTGAAACACATATGGAAATGCAGATAAATGCCGCTCTTTGTCTTGCCCGTCTCGAGCCGGCTCTCCACGCTTGTTCTGCAGCCGCTTCCTTCCTTTTTTTTTAATTTTTTTTTTTTTTTTTTATACCTTTGGGAACAGAGTGGGAAGGGAGGACACGGGGATGGTATTCATTTGTGAATCATCATCGACTCAACTGCATGATATGTTTCCCCCCGGAGGGCACGCTAATGATCCCTCGCCAGAACGACATATGTCTGAGACCGACTGGGATGGCGCGCCCTGACGACATATCAACAGGGATCATGTCAGGGGGAATTAGTTCAGCGCCGGTTAGGTGGGCTGGAGAAGTTTGGAAAGCGAGACGAGGTGGAATTACATGCAAGCATGACTCTGTGTGTGATCAAATGCAAAATGAAGCCTGGAACAAATGTAGTTTTTGTCGCTGCTTGTTGTTTTGTTTCGAGAGCTGCAGAGACTACGCAAGGCATTCGGGGCTGCAGGTGAACCTCACTGAGCAATATCCTCTCTCCTCATTTTGATTTTGATAGGAGTCGTCCTCGGCTTAGGAAAACATTAAAGCATGTGTTGCTCCTGGCCAGCCTTTTGTTTTCTTTTCATATGGAGTGCTTCTCTGAAATGATTTGGACGCTGGTGTCTCACACTGCCTTCGAACTCCCCTCACAAAGCTCCCTCTTCCAAGTTCACAAACTGCAAATGCGACTTGTCAGCGATTCAAGTTCTTCTGGATAGAACAGCCAAACGGACAATGTGGCTCTGACTTAGTGGCTGTTGTTTTATTTTGGAAAGCGAGGGGGGGGGAATGCTTACTGAGAGCTGCGGCAGAAAAAGAGACAAATGCTGCGCGGAGCATTTAATGGTTCCTTCGGTGGAGACTCGTGCACACCAACAGCGACAACATAATTACACTGGACATTTTAATCGACAGAAAAAAAACAACAAACAACAACCAGCAACGCGGCATCAAATACATCACTCGAAAACACACGTCTCCCGTCACCGCTGAAGTCATATCTCAGCAGCTCCCCAGTCAGGAAATCCCAACTTTATGAGTCACGTTAACCTCTCCGTTGTCTCGTTCGTTTAAGCTCAACGTGCGATTACGATGCCTCCAAACGCACTCGGAGACGGAACAGGGTGACAGCCGTACGTGGGTTTGCTGCTGCTAAACTAGGCAAACGTGTGGAGAGGTTTGTCACCGGAGAGAGAGAGGAAGCGGGAGCATTTTTAAGCGAGCAGCCTTGAAATTTAGATTGCATCAGACTCTCTTTTCCATTTAATGGAGTGCCAGACTGCATTAACTTGATTCACTTATGCTAAACGCAGGGCTATTCATATGGTAAGTGGCGCTGGGTATGTTTTTTTTTTTTTTGCCGGCGTGAATTTATGGATATCTGTGTAGTAAAGATATGAAAAGAAACAACTGTTTTCGTTAGGTGGAGGAGCGTGGCGAACAGAGAGGGAGACACCCAGGGGCCTCGTTGAGCATTATGCATGCAGCCTTTTCATTTCCATACGCGGCGGCAGAAGATACAAAGAAGTCCGCTGCGTTGTTAGTGTGTGAGTCACCTCTGGCTGGAGCGTCCAATGCTGCGCAGGCTACCGCGGATACTTAGTGTCACCGAACAATTAACACAGAACATAATTAAACCGTTAAGTGCATTACGGCATGACCAGATTGAGAGCGCTTCATTCTGTTCACGTCTACTGACAATTCCTATTGTAATAATATCCTTCTCGTTTCATGAGAAGAATTTCCCCATAGAACGGTGCTTAAGCCGCGACGTATAAATTGTAATTTCTAATAACGAGCGGCAAAACAGATTCATGTTAATGCTGCTTAGACAGAGATACTCTCAGGGGTTTGAATCTGTTAATACACAAAGTAGACTCTGATAAGAACAGTAATGACTAAAACACGGTCTGCCATTACATCAAAATACGCCTCGGAAAAGCGTGCCGCTGTATACGACGGATGACTCAGTAACAATCTACGACGAGGTCCCAGAAACAGAACTTATAAATCGTTAGCTCATCAAGACGTCGCAGATGGCGCGTCGGGAAACAGCTGCCTGGTTACACATCCTGCAGACGCAGAGACGTCCACGTCGCACTGGAGGCGCGTTCACCTGACAAATCTCACTTCAACCACTACTTATAACTCTGCCTCGGTAACCACAGGTTTGTGAGAAAACTACATTTAGCTCGTCAGTACGAGCGGCTTGCTTTAAGACGCTCGGTTCATATTTCTTCAGTAGTCCTTTTGATTCCTCTGCTGTTTAGTCACAGGGACACTTGGCTAGTTGTAGCGCTTCCGTCGCCGCCAGTGGATTTGAGATGGGGAGATAGTAAGACTCAACCAGAGACTAAATCAGCACAGAGCTTCTGTGCTGAGTGTCGATTCGCAGTGAGTTCTGTAGTACTATTTGTACTCGTGTGAGCACAAGTCACTTCCAACTCTGGATTACACAAAAACTACTGAACACATCTTAAAACTCGAAAACCTGAAACTCGGCCCAAAACAGCGGATAAAGAGATGGATCTGAGAATTTTGTCACATTTTCTTTGACACCGTGAAATAAGGCGATGGATATTGGAGAAATAAATGAGTCATGTTAAGTGGCCGGTATCTGAGTGAGTATAATCTGAGGCGCATCCTTAATCTGGTGATCTTGACATTGTGGCTCAGCAGTTAGGGTAGGTTTCAAATCTGGTGTGCTACAGAGTGTGCTTACAGGGCCGTGGAGTCTGTGTTGGATTGGGCTTGACTGAAGTGAGCACAAACTGAGTTCTTAGTCTGACTTCTCACTTTGTCATTTTAACAGTATATCTATAATGATAAATATATTACACCTAGCCTGAGGTAAACTGAAGCTTTATATTCTTAAGCAAGAAATGATACACTGCAGGGCTTTCAAATGACCCTAAAAGGAATGATGTACTGATGGTAGGTAAGACTATCTAATGCAGTCTTCTCATTGTCAACTTCACAATATAAGACACGCTGTGTCCTGCAACGCTGACAGCAACGTGTTGTTGGATTAAAAAAAACAACCTTTCATACCTTTCATAGACATAGAATTCTCAATCATCACATTCTTTGCATGCTCGTCATTGGGTTAACTCGTCATTTTTAACCTTCACATACCGTTTGCTTTACCTCCACACTTTTTTGCGCTCAGTTGAATCCATTTCCAGACTCTTTCTCAACTCACACGATCATTTTCAATCCTGCTCCAGCTGCAGCAGCTGACTATGGAGTGCTTTGCTCATGGGCAATCCAACAGAAGTTCCAAAAGGAAGAGGATGTGGTCCCTAATCCATCCATCCATCCATCCATCCACCCATCAATCCATCTGTCTGTCCACTTGTTTTTCTCTCTTTCCCATCAAACTTTCATTGAGTGCAGGCAGGAGTTTTTTTTTTGTTTTTTTTTCCACTGCTTTGCTTGTTTACTTCAATATTTGACCCTCCTGCCATGCCGATGTGCACACACTCACTGATGCCTGGACTAAAACGCCAACAGCGGTGACATTAAACGCACCTGCGCGAGCTACGCAGGGGCCGCGGCTTGGACCAGCCCGAGATGGTTAAGGTGTTTGTGTGTGTGTGCGGCTGGTGGGGATGGAGAAGGGGAGCGGTGGAAAGGTCATCATGAATAGTGCATGACGGTGGGTGTGGACGAGTTGTTCGACGTCCATCTCCTCCCTGCAGATGATCTCCTGCTGGTTTGGATGGGGGTTTGTAACCGGCCAGACACTAGTGTGTGTGTGCGTGTGTGTGTGTGTGTGGTAGCAAGGGCTGTTCCATATTCATGCCTCAACCTTACCCATACGTATTCAGCACTACGTGAGACCATTTACATCCTGGAAAGTGGGCTGGAAATAATGGGAGGTGACGCTGGGGGTGGAAGTTTGACCTCTGACCCCGGCTTCTCTGTGCACACATGGGGGAGGTGTTCAAGTAAAGAGCCTTGATTGGTGTAAATAGCGTGAATTGATACCTCGCTTGCAACAGCATTTGCACGGGTGGCTTCAATAAAAAAAGTCATTCTCCAAGCTGCCCTGTCGATTACGTTTCAATTCCGACTCCATCAGTCAACACACACAGATAGCGCCTCGCTGAATGGGAGGACGGACACATCTCACACGGTTTAGCCGCTCTGATATATCTATTAATATCCATGTGCCCCGCGCTCAATAGTATTCAATAACTGTCACGGTGGTCAGGTACAAATCCTCAACCATCTGCTTCTCTACTAAAATGAGACCAATCAGCCGCAGGGCAGGGCCGAGACCTGTTGGCAAAAGCAACAATGTCCAGGAAATTACACCAAATAAAAGGTGAAAATATAACTGTACCATTGCGAGGTTTAGCTTTGTTTAAGCAGGGAACAAACAGTTTGCAATGAGCCGAATTCATGTTGTTTCATTGTTTTATGGTTTCTGTACCCTGCCATGAGAATGGAAAACAGCTTGCAAAATCAGACTGCTTTTCAACTGAAAATTTCCCCAGAACATCAACATAAATTACAGGTGAATGACGAAGAAACACAATTTCCACAGTAAACATTTTTTTTGCCACATTTTTTGGCAAATGCCTCCGTATGAATGTAGAGTGACTGTGATTTGGGTCTAATTTTAAACTACTCCCCGAGAGTGAACATAACAATAAGGAAGTGATAAATAAGAACATTAAAGTAACACTGCTGTCACGATTACATGACTAATAGCCACAAATGATGGTGTTTCATCAAAATGTAGCTGTAATTTATAGCCTTAAAGGGGCACTTCACTGTTTTCACATGCCAAGTCGATTTATTAGAAGTACTTAGTGTTTGAAAACAGCTGTTTAAAGTCTTCTGTGGCTCTGGAGGAGCATTGTCAGGTCTGAAAAATAACCCTGAAAATGTTGGGCTGTGAGAATTTGGGGGGAGAAAGCGTGCATTTTAAAAAGGAGCGCCTCTCCAGTAATGGCCCGCTCACACATATGGTCACAAACACTGGATATGCGATGCCATTTATCAGGGAAAGGGGCGACGACCGATTTCCCGATTATCTCTATCTTTTTATCTTTTTTATCCAGTTTTCATTCGTATAAATACACCTTACAATGCTCTACTTTGGCTCCAATGCAGCCGCCGAGTTCTGTTCATGCAAATACCATTTTGATACATTTGCGGGAGCAACAACCGGGTGACGATGTAGTAAAATAAAACCACAGTTGTTTTTTACTGCACTCACTTGATGATAATATTACTGTTGGTTCAGGGATCAATAAGCAAGAATTTTAGTTTAAAACATTAGAAAAATAACTAAAACCAACAACAGAATGTGAGCAAGTCAGGGATTTGGATTATGTCAAAGATTTCTTGTCTTACAGGGATATATACTGAAGTAAGCAATGCTACCCAGCTAGCTCCTAGCCACACTGCACCTCTGGAGGTGACAGTCCAATATTAAAACAACAGCAATCAACCTACAAATCCGGGCAGAGTCGGCTAACGCAACCGCTGGCAGCTGCAGTTAGCAGCAGTGCTCTGCTGCTGTGCTGCCCCCTATGGCTTACCAAGTCTCTCATATATAACGTGAACGCATATAACATTAATCAGGACGTGAGTGAAGGGAAAAACACATTGCTATAGAAACTGCTGCAGTGGCACTGTGAGAAAATAACCGCCCAATCAGAGTTGAGTATGTAAATTACGTCCATACTCAACACAAACATCACTTCCAAGCCAGGAGCATCATGAGAGGCACAAGAGAGCCCGCCACTTTGGATATTTGTGTGTGAACGAGGGGCAATTCACTTCCCTCCGCATCCACTCATCAGCAAACACAACGAATCTGTCGACCCCTCTGTAAATTCGTAATTGCGCCGTTTGAAAACTTCACGACTGCACACGCGAGTGTTTAAAAAACGTGTAAACAGAAAATGGCTGGATCAAAAAGCAGGCCCGCTGCGAAACACAGTGAAAAATTCAAGACCTCTCATGAGTGCTGCTGGAGATATTTTCGTCTGAGTGTGTAGGATAGAAGACAAAAAAGAAAATTAACTCCAACTTGAAATATGGTGATAATGGCTTGGAGAGTATCGCTGATTTGAAACCAAACAGACTCAAAGTGTTCATCCTCAAGAGGGCTTTTCTAATATTCCGGGCCAGTGAAGTGTCGGTGCCGAGAAACGTGTCAGAAAATGTGTCGGACTGAGTTATTATCACCCCCGGAACAAGAACAGGCAGTACTGCCCCCCCCCCCCCACACACACACACACACACACACCCTCCACCTGTATTCTCATCCAACCCATCTCCCTCTCCTCCCTTCACTCTCCTACTCCGACACTTCAGTCCTTCATTATTAATATTTACACCGATTCTCTCTTCCCTCAGAACTTCTCCAGCCTGCACACCACGCGCGCGTGCACAAACTCACACACGCATTTCTGGCCTTCAATAATTGATACATTTCCCAGCACTCTGTCTAAATATAGTCTGATCAACGTTGGCTTATACACATTGGCATTTTTTTTTTTTGCCCACAAGTGCGGCATCCGAAGTCAAGGACAGACTGAAGACTTTGGACGCAAAGACTGGAAAACAAGCTCACAGCTGACACGCACAAACTCGCACATTAATCCTTGACTCCATGGTGGTAAGAGATATAAAGAAAAAAATTGAGGGCCTGAGGAAGACCAACAATGTTGCACCTGTGGTATTAATAACACAGTGCTTCCTGCTCAGCACTGATCCCCTGTTGGGCCCTCAGGCTGCAGCATATGGCCTCACCAACACCCAAACACACATAAAGCCAACGAGACTCAGTATTAGCTTATGCAATGCAGGAGCAATCCCGCATAATCCTTGACTATCCTTGAGACCTCGCTGTGGACAAGCCCGAAGGTGTAAAAGCTACAAAATGCTCAACGTTGCTTGTAGCAGAACAGGTACACAACACCTTAGATGCCACTTTTTCAAGTATATCTGGTGTGTCGAATACTTAAAGTTAAAGGGCCATATCATACAAAGTGAGAACTCCATGTCTTTTTTTTTTACTATAAAGCAGGTCTAGGTGCTATATAAATACTGTGAAAGGATCAAAATGAAGAGCTGTCAGGATGTCAGTAAAGTTGTGATGTCACAATTGTACGGTCACCGCCCCTTGCCTGCTTAGGCCTGTGAGAGCTGACCAATCACAGCAGCCTAGGATTTTTCAGAAGGGGGCCTTAAAGAGACAGGCCCTTAAATGAAGTGTTCAGGCACAGGATGAATAGAGGTGCTGCAGCAATGGACCAAATGAGAACAATAATGTGTTTTTTTAACATTAAATGTGTCATATGCAAGAACTGGCCACCTTTCAAATGCTTAGTCAAAGCAAGCACATTCCCAGAGTAACAGCTTACTATTGCCATTTGCTAGTTAGCTCAGTTAGCCATGTAGCTAGCCGTCCGTACTACGACCTAGGGTGCCTGGGAAGTGTTGGTGTTTACACTGCTGCTAGGATTTTTGGTCAGGGGTAGCTCATTAGCATGCTAACCTTCCTGCAACACAAGCTTTTTCTTCCAATTCTGGTTAAAATATGTACATGTTTAATGATCCTTTAAAGCATTTTAACATTTTCTAGTAGACACCCAAAATGTATTTTTTTAATAAGCCTGAATAAAGAATGACACTGGATCTTTACAGTGACGGAGACAGGGCAAATATTTCAATGTACCTGAAACAAAATCAAAGACGCAGGGAAATTATGAAAATCCTGCGAGGAAGCTTGACAGCAAACCCTTTCCAAATCCAGAACGCTGACTATGTGCAGCCTCTTTCGCAGCAGGCTTTGATTCCTTACGCCATGAGCACCGCGCCCTCCCACTTCAGCTTATTGAGTTCTACGGAGGAGCTGCTGGGACAGAACCAGAATGACAAAGACCAAAGAAAACGAATATAAGCAACATGTTTATTTATGGTGCATGTGTTAAAATGTGCACAGTGTTAAGTTCCTTTCTGTCCTCATCCAATTACACTCAATTTTAACAGCACAAGATATCCAGAAGTGTAAATGAGATGGTAAATAGCACCAGGAGAATCATTTTTTTTTTTTTTTATCTCAAAGACTGAAGGTGTAATTACATAAAAGGGAGCTCCAATTAGTGCTTTATCTCTCCCCAATGGTTCAAAGTTTCATATCTGTGTGGAATACGCTATGAAGTGTTTCTCTTTTTTTTTTTTTTTTACAGATACTTGTGAATCCCTGCACCTTCTACCACATGGCAGAAGCTCAAACTGTGAATGCAGATGGTGTGCGCGGCTCGTTTTTTTTTTTTTGCGAGCATGTGTGTTACTCAAGGCAGCGAGCAGAGGAATCGTGATCCTTACTTCTGATTCTGCTCACCGATAAAGCCTCTGGCCGTACGATCCCGGCGCATGTGCTCATGGTAGTGTATTACATCTCCGTTGTGGGCCTCCATGTGTGAGGCGCACGTGGTCCTGCAGCTCAGCGAGATGACACAACCTGAGTTATGGCTTCATTCCCCACCTGGGCTTACATATGTTTGCATTCGCAGTATATAATGCTTGATAAAAGCCTCGCCGAATGGCAGCAGAGCACCACGCTGCTGCACTTACAGAGCAAAAAATAAATAAATAAATAAAAAAGAAATACAGAACTAGCGTCTGACATGAACCCCGGCGTCTTTCTGAGCTTAATTAGGATGCAACGGCGCTCGTCAAAAAGAAATTTCCTCCAGGAGAAACCTTTCAACGCTGCAAGCATGATGACTCATCTTCATGTGGGGATTTTATTTTATTTATCTTATCCCTCCATGGTTTAAGACCCCTGCGTGTTCATTTGATTCCTTCAACTGGACTGTTTTTTGCTCTCCATCTCTTTGTGACTTTGTGAAGAAAAGTGCAACTTAAGCAAAGTTCGAATGACTTTAAATGTGTTGCATGTGTCACCTCCATATGCAGTATTTAACAATCTTTACTCATACATTTGCATGAATGTTCATCAGTTCATCAGTATAGATGTTAATATTAATGTGGAAACTTAAAGCTGGAAACTTGCGATGGACTGAGATGTGCAGCGTAGCAGGTCTGTCTGACAAAATGTCACGATATAAATATTTGACGATTCGAATCACAGATTAAATCTCAGCCGCGGAGTGAAATGACATTTGTGAAAGGACACTCCGACAATCAGCAGTGTTGGATTTTCAAGTGAGGAGGAGCACAAGTTCATTCTTTTACGAACATATTTGTCACCCGAGGATCACTAGCCGGGATTCCACCCAAATGCATAGTAAATTTTAACTGAATTTCGAGAAAATGCGAATGAATGAGTCTTTCCATCAGTCACCGTTATGCAATAATTAGCAGACAAGCAGTAGGCAGCACCAATTCTCCAGCAGGGAAATGATTTCATCACTGCACAAGCAGAGGGTGCACCAAGCTGATGTATTTTAGAGAGTGCAGGTCGAATCTGAAACAGTGGAAAGCAGTGCAGGAGGCACAAAGGAACACGGACGTTCTCAGTCGTTTCTCATTTTATTGTAAAAGGTTTCATCAGAGAAAACTGTTTTAATCTGCCTAGAATGGTAGCATCTGCACCCACAGCAACATGACTTGCTCTGTTAAAATGTAAATCACCTCTGTATGATTGCAAAACAATGCTGTTCTTTTTTTACTCTACTTGGTGAGAGATTATCCAGGTGCAAAAAAAGCTTCAGGCTAATTGAGGAGTTAAGCATCAGTCCTAGATTTTATTTGGCTTAATGTTAAAAGGATTTTCAGCTTTTAATTAATGGAAACGGGAATTTGCTCATCAGCACGTTTCCCACAAGTGATGTGATAACAGGCCGTCAACCCCAAACTGCGCATCAAATAAAAACTGTGAGCCGTGTGTATTATGACATTTTCATCTGTAAATCTTTCAGAAATCGTTTTTTATCTTCAAAAGTCTGTATTTGCTTTGGTCTTATCAACATTGTCTTCTCTGCTGCTGCCGCCGCAATGACCCAAATTCATCCTATCTGATCTCAGATGTTTCTGGATTCACTGTGATCTCCCCGCACCAACCGATCCCTGTCCATCATCCCCGGCTTTATCGGAGCAGACAACAGCCTCCAAAAAAATGAAAATGAACAAACAAAACTCTCTCACCTTCTCCACGTCGTGCGAGCACAAACAACATTTAAAATATTTAAAACAGAGGATGTCTGAATTCATCTGCAAGCGTATATATCTTGCTTAAATAATGCAGCTACATCTTCCCGCAGTCTCCCGAGGAACAACAGTTAAAACTAAAGTCAAAACAAAACCAGAGGTATCGGTTGAGGTTCTGCCTCCTGTCGGCACAGCCGAGCCTCCCCTTTTTTCCGGAAGGCAAGGAGCATTACTGTGATAATCCTGTTTTGCATTATGTGCAATTGTAGCTGTATTTAATCTTGATTGAAAGCCTTTTCCTAAAAATAAAGCGAGGCGGTGCAAACAGCTGACAGCTGCGGTGTACCTGGCTGCTGCGTACAGTTCGGAGGAGTGCGTATGAAGTGGATGAAGTGAAGGGGGTGCGATGTCTCTGCTGATTTCTCCTCTGGCTCATTAAAACTTGATGAACCTGAACACTCCCTCTAAAAGCAGCGGCGGCTCTTTGACAGAGCAGGCCTTGACTCTGCCCATTAGCATAATGTGTTCCGCGATAGAAAGGGCCAGGATCATGAGGACAGGGTTTAAAGGAAGTTGGGCTTTCTTGAGAATCTTTATACCAAGTCACTTTAAATAATGCTCACAAATCTTCGGCCAGAACCATTCCATTTATTTCATTCCCCACCATAAAGATATGATCATTAAAGCCGCGCTAATCAAATTACCATGTGGAGTGCCAAAGCTGTCGTGGCAAACCCTCAAAGAATCTCTGTACTCACCCTCAGTTCTACCGAGCGTTTTAGCATCTTTCAGCTCACTGTTTTGGATCTTCACTGTTTTAGTACACTAGTCATGCTAATACCAAGAACTGATCATCTGTATAATCTGTTAACTGTACTCTACCTGCTCAGCTTTAAACGCAGATGCAAATTTCAGCCCCAGTTGAAATCTAAATACGTTGAATGGCAATCTTATAAATTCAGCAGTTTCAAAATGGCCTTTGAAAATCTGATGATGATGATGATAAAGGAGAAAGGATGCCAGTTCCTTTGTTTTAACATAGTGATCACTAAAAGCTACTATCTGTATTGGTTTAAACTACAACCGACTACTATAGTCAGGGTTAGGTCAGATTGCTCTGACATGTAGTCAGTCAATGATTGAAAGTCCATGGCCATTTTTGTAATTAGTAATGTAATCCGCTACAAAAAAATCTAATCTAATCTAATACTTTTGGATTATTTCCAAACGAAACATGGAATTTGTTGCATCCTATTGAACAATTGGCAGCAGCCATGACAGTTTGACTTCATCTTTTTCTCTTTAAACATCTCAAAACATTTTCACTGCAACAGAATGTATTTTGCCTATTTCGAATTTTCAGTCGGCCCTTACAAATCTTGATTTCTTTTGTGCAAGTTCTTAGTTAAAGGCAACATGGAGGACTTTGCTCTTATGATGAATGAGCAGCACTGACTCGATAAGTGGAACACTTGTCTGAGAAACCCAGGCAGACGTGCTTTCATGAGTTAATGAAGCAGCGGCCATGAGGACAAGGTTCCTTTATTTTAAAACTGACTTATTTTAAAGACAAAATCCAAAGTCGAGCAATCCTGCCCATTGTAATCCGTTACTACCCAACACTTGTTTTAGTGGAGTACTTGCTACCCAGCTCTTCGATTTGCTGCATGTAAAGACATAATTCCTTTCCTGACAAAGGACCTCTCTCCAAGTGTTTAACCGCAAATTGAAAACCTTAGATGATTGGATCCTGAATAATTCACTGGGTTAAATCAATGGACTACAGACGGCAGCGGGCGAGAGGGAGATGAATTCATATGTGAAGTTGCAGATTGCGACTTTTAAAAATTTAAAGCCATTTCTCAAAGCCGCATCTCGGCGAGTTAAATATGTATGGCCGCTTGCAAAATTTAACTTCATGGGGACTTGGTGAGATCCCTTCAAAGACAACTGCAGATCCCTAAACCTCACCCGACAGCCCTGGATTGGAGCATAATTCACCGTGTATCCCTGTTTACTCCATATGCGCCAGTGTATACAGCAAGGGGAAAAACTGGAGCTGCCTTGAGTTTGCATAGAAAATGTAATTGGTCCAGTGAGCTGCAGGAATAGAGCAGATATCATCTCCTACTTAAGTTGGCTTTACAGGACGCATCCTTTGACAAACACCAATACTTGTTTGTTTACTTGCAATGGCTGGAGGGTGTGCTGATGCATAATAATGACAGTGTGCGTGTGTATGCGTGTGTTCATGTGTGTGGAGTGTGCCTGAAGCTATCCACCTCCTATCTCCAACACCAGATCTCATTTTTTTAAAGGAGGACTACTGTGACCAATCTAACACTGCCCCAGGAGCAGACACAATGTGCATGTGTGTGTGTGTGTGTGTGTGTGTGTGTGTGTGTGTGTGTGTGTGTGTGTGTGTGTGTGTGTGTGTGTGTGTGTGTGTGTGTGTGTGTGTGTGTGCGTGTGTGTGTGTGTGTGTCTGTCTGTGTGTGTATTGGCTGCCATCTGGCCCTGCCAGCACCCTGCCTCTCTGCAGCAGCTCCTGACCCGTGTGGCCGTCTAACAGGAGCTCTGGACCTGTCTGCCGTCTCTAACAGCTCCGGTTCAGAGCCACTCCAGACGCCGCAGACACGCAGAAGGGAAAGAAAAAAAACAAAACAAAACCGAAAAAACGCAGTTATCTGATTGAAAGACAAAAGTAGGAAGCTTCACATCATCACCCAAACCAATCCCTGTTCCTCTCAGCTATAATGGAACTGGTCGGGGGGTGGGGGAAGTGATTGAATCGTAGCGTGGCATCAGATGAACTCAGCATGGCGCTGAGGTAATTGCACATTCTTTTTTTTTTTTTTCCCCCTATTGGTGCTTCTGCGGGCACATAAAAGTCTCATTTTGAACAAGAGGGAATGTATTGCCTCTCGGGGGATTGATGAGTGTTACATGGCTGTAAGTCTCTAAATTAAACCCTTTTGTGGGCATGAATGCGTTGACCACATGCTGCGTTCAAGTCCAGCCGCAAAAATACACACAGTGCCCATTCACCGTGACCATTAGCTCTGCATCGCATCACATTTGAGCGCCGCAGTGATTTATGTGTTTGATTGAGTTTTGATCTTTTTATTAAAAGTCACTCAGCGATGTCGGCCTTTGATGCGACAGGGGGGGGGCAGCTGTGCAGCTGATGAGCAATGCATTCTGGGATGACTCAAAGGTGTGCTGAGTATGAATGTGGTGAAAGGAAGGCTCCAATTAGATCAGTCTGTTTTAGTTACATTTCTATATCTGCTTCCTACAATCACACAGGCTCGCCCTCACACATACAAACACACACATTAAGGTGCTAAGTCCTCCCCCCAGGCTGACAAGCCCTCAGTGCCGGGGGGGGAGGTGGAAGGGATTTCTGGAAGAGGGAGGGAGGAGGGAGAAGGAGGAGGAGGAGGAGGAGGAGGCAAAGGTGGTGGGAGATAAATCGAAGGCGAATTTCAGTTCGGGTCAATTTCTGAATGATGATAACTTCATATTCTCAGGATGGAGGGAGGTAGAAGTGCTTATGTGTGAGTTGTTGCCAGACGTGCCATGCCCTCACTCTCCCAGTCTCATATCTCTTTCCACTCTGCTTCTTTTTTTTTTTCTACTCCCTCCTCCCTCTCACTGTTCTTCTGTTCCTCCTTCCCTTCTCTTTTTAGTTTACTGTGACTTCTGTGACGCTGTTACAAAAGTGGTTACTGACATTCAGCGGCAGACTCAGGATGTTTTCGGGGCAGGGGCGAGAAATAAAAAGGGCACCAGCTGCAGGAGGTGGCCACCAGCATGAAGAAAGGGCAAAACATGGTGAAGTGCCTTCTAGGGTGCCCTCTAGAAGGCACTTCACCATGTTTTGTCCACTAGAAGGTCCTCTTAGGGGGCATTTTTGTTGTTTCAAACATTAGGGCGCGATCACACCCCATCCCCCAAGTCCACCAGTGCTGATGTTTTTCGCTTATCAACCCTTGACCTACTACTATGTGCGCTTGCAACCCCTCGTCTAGAGGACGAAATTCTCAAAAGAGCAAAGATCAGAAATAAAATCCTAGCAAAGCGTCAAAAAATTCAACTTAATTTAGTGCAGCAGAAATGGTTTTTGGCCCTAATTTCTACTGTGGTAATCATCTACCGACCCTTTGTAGGAGTCCTGGCTTGCATGTTGGCCTAAACCGTTTCACAGTTCACTGTCAGTCTAACCGCTGAGCTCTAAGCTTCCCCTCCCTGCACATATTTCCAGATTTACAGTAACAGCGGTGGCTGCTTTGTGCCCCCATTTCCTCCCACCAACTACCATGCATGAGCTATATCCACGACTAATGGACTGAATTAGACACACACACACACACACACACACACACACACACACACACACACACACACACAAACAAACATGCACCTGCACACACACACACACACTCATTATTCACTAGAACATTTCCTGCAGACATAAACACACCTGGTAGGCTGTAGCCTCAGTTGGGGGTCTTTTTTTGCGGTTTCATGTCCGCGTGCGTGTGTGTAGATTGAGATTGTAGTTTCGTCTGCCGTGGCGCCTGTGTTTGTGTGGATTCTGTTTGTGTGCTAATTCTAGAGGGACTAGAGTAAAGCGTTGAGATAGAGAGCAAAAGGATTAGGAAGAGGAATGCACACTGCAAAAAAAAAAGTAAAATAAAATAAAATAAACCCTGAAAAACAAGACACATCCAGCGTGAGGAGTGGAGTCTGTGGAAGCACTTTCCCACAGACATTAATCTCACTACTATCACAGCTGATTAAACATTGATTCATCTTATCAGGTACTATCTGAAAAGCAAGAATCTCAAGCACCGGCAGTTACAGTTGTGTCCTTGACTCAAGCTAAAACACCCCGATGAAGCCTTGGGGGAGCGATCTATCGCTTAACGTGTGAGGAATTTATTAAAATTACGAAAAGAAGAGCACGACAACCTGCTTGCGAACTTTCACACTAGTTTTTAGGTCTCGGTAATCAACTTATTAGCGTGAAATGAAGTTTTTTGCAGTGTAGTGACAGGAGACAGCTGTGGGAGATAAGAGCTGTCTGACACCAGTGGGAAATGTCACAGCTAATACGCATCACATGTGGAGGAGCTCACACTGGATGCCTTGTTTCCTGCTAGATGTGTGTGTGTGCGTGTGAGCGTGCGAGACGTGAGCTCACTTGCAATGGAATTCCACATGTGTGAGGCACAATGCTGAGTGCATGTCTGACTAAATTTGAGTGCTTTGCCGTCATTCGATACGCAACCCGTTCGACGATATATCAGGCCGGGCGCAGCCATAAAACACTCCAGTCCGAGCTGTGTCGGTGCATTTAGAGACTATGTGTGTGTGTGTGTGTGTGTGTGTGTGCTTGCAGGTGTATCGATTGTTAAGGACGTTAAAAAAGCACACGAAAAAAGGCTCTATTAGCACTTTGAAGACGCACAAATGCAACAAACGCGCATCATTGTCAGTGTCACTGTATTTGAAACTTTATCTCCTTTAAAGGGCAAATCAGCTAAATCATTGTTCCATGTAAAATGCATTTTACCTTATCAGTTTGGCTTTTAGTCAACAGAATTGTTGACAAAAGCCAGTTACGAAATTCCTGGATCCTTCATTTCCCATAACGCAACCGATAGCATCTTTTCATGAGAGCCTTACGCCGCATTCCACTAAAGTCTGAACTCACAAAAAAAAAACAACCCCCACAGTGGGAAAGTGCAACGCAACGGTCATCCAACACCGACGTAAACACGCCGACATAAGCACACATCGCAGCAGAATGGCGGACAGCGACTCTACACCTCTTCATCGCTTTTGACTTTTCGTATAAAGCAGTAAAACTTTCACCGTCATTCAGTTGATCTGTGCTCAGCAGGAGTCTTTGACAGCATGTGTTAGGAGCCTGACTCCTCCTGTTAAATCAGCTGCTGCAGATGCTTGTGGCGCTCGCACACTTGCCATTCAAACAGCCATTTGCAGCGGCTGTCCATGTTTTCCCCCAGCAGATGCTACTGGGAAGCTTTTAGATCGGAATGGAACGCAGCAACACTTCTTTTAGGCAAATCTTGCAACTCGCGCAGCCATCTTGGCAACGCCCGAGGGAAGTTATTCTAGGCTAACAAGAACCTCTCAAAAATTACCCAAGTTCATCGCTGGATTTTCACATTTTCTATGAAAGTTTTGATGTTTAATCCATTTTTTTGTTGTTGTTGCTGTTGTTAATCCTGTAAAATAAGCTGCTGTATAATCCTTGTAAGAAACATTCATACAATTGAAAATGTGCCGGAAGCATTCAGTGTCTCTTGCTGATAATTTGTTCATTATATGCATTATTTTTTGTCAGTGTGCCCCTTCACCCTGACTCTAACAAAGGGCTGGACCAAATATACATTTACAGTGAATGCAAAAGTTTTCTCAAGAGCGCTCACACATACACACACACACACACACACACACACACACACACACACACACACACACACACACACACACACAGTGCCACACACAGTGTTTGCCTTCTGTGACACTAACCCGTAATTATGGAGTTACAGAGTGTACCGGGGCTCCATGAGACACTAGAAGGAAAAATAAGCTCAATGAGTGGCGGGCAGACACACACACGCACACACACACACACACACAGACAACCACCAGCCTGCCTGTTGGCTTATTATGGGAAACCTTTGACATTTTTCAGTTTTTATGCTCATCACATTGTGAGAATGTGGAAACTTACTATTCACAGAGAACCCGTTCAAATATCCAAATCACAGAGCTGCACACACACACACACACTGAGGCACACGTGTTCATATGCTGTGCACTGGCAAGGAACACAAAAAACTTCCAGCTATTTCTCTCAAAAAATAAACCCAGCAACTAAATTGTTTAAATTGTTGTCATTTTTTTTATATTTCCCTCTTCTCTCTCTCTCTCTCTCTCTCTCTCTCTCTCTCTCATTATGGAAATGAGCAAGGAGGAAGATGTGCGAGTAGTTGGAATACTAAGCACACTCTTTGTTTGTTTTCTCTCATACGCACACACACACACACCGACGAGGTGTATGGCAGAGAAACTCAGGGCGATGTAATGTAATGATGAGTTAAATGCATGGGAAGTGAACAAACAACACAAGCACAAAGCCAGCCTTGGGGGAAAAATGAATTCTCCTCATTCCACCCGTGGTGCATGAAAAACGTCTTCTTTTCCTCATGTCAACTCCTCCTTCAGACAGGCAGATACAGCTGACGGATAGACTCATAGATCATGTTCTGTCTGAATACAGTGTCTGTTTTCCTCCTCAGCACAGATGCAGCACAGCTGGGGCACGGTGATTGGTTGGGATATAAAATGACAACAGGGAGGAGGAGGATTCTCACACTGACTCCCTCAGCGATGAATTGTATTTCTAAATTGAATGGCTGGTTATCTCTGTGGCTTGAACGCCGGCCACTTAAGCCCAAATGATGTTTTCCATATCCCTGTAGTCACGGGGGTCCACGTGATGTGAGAGTTTTCATCTGTCACGGTCTGCGATCCCAAATGCATGACTCTGCAGACTGTACGCACCCACAAACACAGCGAGCGCATGTGTGTACGCCCAGCGTAGAGTGTAAAGATCACATCCAAGTCTCTATATCAGGGTGATTACAGCGCCGTGGGAGTGTGTTTGAGAGTGGTCTAAGCACCCTATAGCTCCTCCACTTGAAATGTGCGATTAGTTTAATCTCTGGTGATTGATTGCAGCTGCAAAGGGCACAGCCCGTATGAAAATGTTGCATGTAAAATTTGCTATGCCACACTTTGCACAGTTTCGAATGTGAAATGAGTCATTTCTCGTGGCATTCTCGCATATGAATGGACATTTCTATATGTAAAGTCAGCATTTTTATGAGCAAATTCCATACATTATGTGACTGGCTTTTTTCTTTTTTACATGTGTAATACAATTTCCACACTAGGATACAAAACCCGGCACATGAAATCACATGATATTCACATACAGGTGAGTTCCACATATTCACACATCTTCGCATGTGCACAAATGATTTTAACATGTGAAAATGAAACACTGTCACATGTGAACTGGACGTTACAGTACAATACAGTCAGCTGATTCAAGGTATGGTGGGCTTATCCACGATGAATCATTGACTCATTCAAAGGGTCTGTTAGCACAAGACGCAATTTACATACAGTGCGTGTATAAAATATGTGGACATTCACACAGACATAATCATTCATATTGTTAAAGTTAGACTTCGTAAAAAGCCTGCAGTGATATTCCAAGGTCGTGGGTAGGCAGAGACGATGTATAATGGACAAATGACCCAGGGTCTCATTAAAAATTGAGGCCTGATATGTAAAATAAAGTGTACAGAGTGAAGCGCACACCTGAAAGAGGCTTTGTCTGTCTAGTGGATGTGCTTCATGGAAAAGGCAAAAGTCAATGACGTTAAAAAGTCAGTGTTCTTTTTTTCTTCTAATTTCTACCTTGCACAAGAGCGTCGCGGCATTGCGTTTGCTGTGTCCTCACATTAGCAAAGCACTGTCCAGTGGAGGACAGGACTGCATACACAGGGACATAAACAGGTATAATGACTATCTTAGACTTTGACGTGGGGGTAAACAGTTTAATGTGCTGTAATGTTTACACTCCGCTGTGCCCCAGGCTGGCTCTGTGTCTCACCGTATCACATATTATATGGCCTCGCTTCTCTCCCCCGGCTACAATATATACTGTATATTATCTGTACTTCTGTGCTTCTTTACACTGAGGGAACGAGCCAAAGTGAAACATAGAAATAAAAGTGATTCACAGTCTTTTTCTCTTTGTTTCCTCCTTTGTCTCAATATCTCCTGCCCTCTGTCTCGCTCTCTGTCAGCATAAATCTTATTAAAGCTCAGCGAGGGCAGCGATCAGCATGCTATATATAATGCATGTGTACCTCTGTGTGTGTGTGTGTGTGCGTGTGTGTGCGCTTCTTCATCGTGAAAAACACTAACCAGGTGTAAATAGTGTCACTGACATTCTGCTATCTCGTGTGTGTGTGTGTGTGTATGTGTGTGTGTGTGTGTGTGTGTGTGTGTGTGTGTGTGTGTGTGTGTGTGTGTGCCTTAACAGGGCGGTTGAGATTTCACACCCACCACAGATGGAGCAACCATATGAGCAGTGAATTATGAATAGACTGTTTACCAGGTCCGGGGCTCGACAGGGACTCCATACACTGGTCCACCACTGGATGCACATCTGGTTGCCGTGACAACCTTTGATAAATGTACCGGTACAGCGGACAAACAAATCTGTCTCTTCCAATTCCGTTGGAGGTTGGTCGTGGAGACTTTTCAGGACACATTTCAGACTGTGACTAGTTAACTGGGCCTGGCTTGTCCAACTGGAAACAAAAGCTGTGTCCTAAAATTGGGAGAAAGCTGATTTCTGGTCAGCGGCTAAGGTTAAGTCTCCAGGAAAAGTCGTGTGTGTGCGTGAGTGTGTTGAGGTCAGGTTGAGGGTAGGAGGTTCAGTATGGATAGTTTCCTGCCCACCCTGTGTGCGAGGAACACGCACAAAATACTTCCTGCACACGCACACACACAGTTACACAAAGCACATACACACCAACATTTCCAGGGCACATGCCCACACACACACACACACACACACACACACACACACAAAGACACACACACAGGCATGGATAAAAGTTGATAGAAGCTGTAAAATCGGATGTTCGGGGCTCTGTAATGTGTGTGTGTGCATGCGTGTGTGTGTGTGTGTGTGTGTGTGTGTGTGTGTGTGTGTGTGTGTGTGTGTGTGTTCGTGCACACATCCTGAGGTTCAACTGCAATCTGTAAACAATGTTTCTGGCTGAGTGAAGAAAAACAAGAAGCGAGGGGTGAAATGTTCAGGAGAGAGTAAGAGCGCACGCACGTGTGTGTGTGTGTGTGTGTGTGTGTGTGTGTGTGTGTTTGTCTGACAGAACAAGAGCGAGCAGGGGTGCACTGAACTGCAGATGCCTGACTTTCACAGCAACTGCAGAAAAACTAAGACGTGTACAGTATCTGTGTGTGAACAGCCTGGATACTGTCAGCGGCGAGCAGAACGCTCCAATAACTTCCACTCCTTAATGGGGGAAACAGTGACTGCGATGCAGGACTCAGCTAATAGCAGGATATCACAGCGCAATACTGTTCAGCAACACGTTGACACGGCAAGCCACTTATTTCCCCCTAATTAACAACCTGACAATGAAATTCGTCGCACTGGTTACACTTCCCAATGTGCTTATTTTCTGACATCGCCACACAACAATTAAATTAGCGCCTGCCCATCATAGCCCCAAGTGGAACGACAGCTGAGTCGCCGTTTAAAATAACTCGCTGCTGGGTTAATGAGGAGGACTGAATGGACGCCAACATGGGAAGAACATAGAGTGCTTATTTAAAGTGACATTATGCCACTGTACACACTAATTACTTCCAGTATATGACAATGACCTGAGAGGGGGGTGGGCTTTCCACCATTCATCTGTGTGGTCATGCTGAGCGATAAGGGCCTCGATTAGCAGCCAGGAACCATTAATTAGCCCGCCTGGATTCATACTGTCGATGGGGTTTTTGTTTATACTGCAAGCGTCGCTCTTTCCATTTCATCTGTGAGAGCCCGCATAGTCCAAAATGTGTCTTATTTTATTTCCTATTGTGTTATTATTATTATTATTATTTTATTTTCATCTCTCACTCCGCCCGGACAAGGTGGAAATCACCAAAACCAAGTTTGGATGAATTTAAAGTGGGGACAAAAAAAAAAAACGAGGCAAAATGAAAAGCCATCACGGGGAGCTTTCATCATCGCGGAGGTACTTTGATGAGTGAAATACGTGCTGAAGGCTGGACTCAACAACACACACCTAAAGTTGATTTGCATGCAATTTGTGGCCAGCTTTTAAACAATTTTGCGGCAACTAAAAGGCTTTGTTTGTGCCTTATACATGGATTAGAGCTGTAATGATAAATAATCGACTGGGGAAAAAATGCCAAAAATTTGATGGTACCAGCTTCTTAAAGCAGCATTGGGAACAGTGGGATCACAGCGTTGCACACAAGTTCACTTCAAGGGGCGCCAAATCGTAGAAAATATCCATTTCTACATCATGTTGCTTTAATCGTAAGGATTTGATGCTTATGTTTGTCATTTATCAAAATAAATAAAGAGATTTCAGATTTTGGACTGTTGCTTGGACAAAAGAAACAAACTCAAGACGTCACTTTGGTTTTCTGAGCGTAGTTATGAGCCTTTTTTTTTCAAACAATTTTGACACTTTATAGACTAAACCATTAACTGATTAGTCGAGAAAATAATCTGCGAATGAATCAATGATAAATCGCCTTTGTTTGTAGTTCCGATCCGACCTAACCTAACTTTGATACAGCCTCAGACAGACAAACAGAGCGGCCTAATGCAAACAAATGGGACATGGGTATCTGGGATGCTGGCTGACAGCTTCCAGATCACAGCCGCGGATAGCTCAGTGTGCTGTCCGTCCACATCAAAGAACCGCTGATCCTTACAAGGTCCGAGGTCCTGGAATAACCTGCATCAACAATCAGTGGGGGTTTTTGCTCTACAGCCGGGGGAATGTATCAAAGCAAACCCCGCGCAGCAAACTGTGTCAATAATTACTCCGTGTCATAGGGTACAGAAAGCAAAGAGTGCTGCACTTTACAGCTCACTCACTTCCCTCCTTTCTGGCTAATATTTTTGTTTTTCTCTCTCCGGACTACTGCCTCCAACCCATCTTGGTAGATCAATACTGGGTAAGCTGAGGTGAGGCGAGGCGAGCTTGAGTGGGAACGCCATCAAAGATGGATGGTTAGACGTGGGGGTCGACGGGACTCGGCTAATTCCTTTGCCTTTCTCCTTTGTTTATTGAAAAAAAAACAAAAAACGGTTTACTCGAGACGCTCACGTAAGCATCTGCTGACTCCGACAAACACAGAACGAAACAGGCTACCCTGACCGGGGTGAGGATACAGAGTTCAGCTGTGCAATTTGAAAAAAAAAACTGTGTACTTTCAAAGGGCAACAAACTTGATAAAGTCAAGGCCGCCCGCCGCCGCCCCCCTCCCTCTGCTTTTCCCGGCCAGGCTCCCAAACAGCAGGCTAACAAGCTGCTCCCTGCTAAAAAGCCGGACATGACAACTCTTCTGTGAAATCCTACTCCTGGAAGAGGCAACTTTACAGTGCACCTTTGATATCTTGATGTGAGACATCCTCAGCCACTGCCCCCCCCCACCCCCACCCCCAACCCCCGCCCCAAAGATGAGGTAGATATTTCGCCTCTGTTGTGTGAAATCTATGATGGGAAATGATTTAATTAAGATAGGCCGAGGAGTCATAATTAATTCTGCCTCACTCTCCGAGTCAGGCTTACTGTCAAGAACACAGGGAACGGCTCAGGCAGAATAAATTACAGTACAGTTGTATGTGTTTCTGTGTGTGTGTGTGTGTGTGTGTGTGTGTGTTTTCCCCACTATCTGAGGAGGTAATGGGTGTGGAGCGCTTAGTTACCGTACTCTCCCCGAGCTGACAGAGAGTAACGTCAATTCTTTAGGAAGCGTCAGTGCTCTGGAAGTGTAACCGAGCCCGCCGGCACTTTTTTTTTTTTTTTCAGGCATCTCCCACCACCTTAGATCAAATCACATTTCAGTCCAGGAGTTTATTTTGTTTGTCAGCGAGGAGCATCCTCTGGGGAGCTGTGTCAGTGACAAATGAGAAATTGAAGGATTCGCGGCGAACGAGCTCCTGCCAGGCAGGTTGTGCCGGAGACGGCAGCAGTCACAAAGGACCCCTGAACTGTCTCAGACGCGTTTCTCCATTAGGCTTCCTTCCATTTGAGTCTCTGGACTATTTTGGATCTTGTTTGGACAGTGTTAAGTCACCTGAGGCAGTAATGGGATGAAATGAAGGTTCCCTCCAGGGAGCCGTGCGCCTGATCTTCCCATCAGTCTGAAGATAAAGAGACAGAACTCTTTGTTGCCGTTTGGTTCCAACTAGATTCAGCATAAATCGCACGACTTGAATAGTTAAATAATCAAATCTCTACATATAAAATAAACACAAATTATTTATAGAGATTGCAGATCATCACTGCTGCCTCCTTCCTTACGCCCCTTAATGAGTGAGCGAACATCTGGATGTGGAAATGAGCTGCAGCGATTAGTCATCAAACAATTACTCATTCAAAAGAGAATCGACTGTTACATTTTGATAATCAACTAATAAATTCTCTCAATTTTCAAGCCAAAATGTAAAAAAAAAAAAATTGCTGCTTTCAGCTTCTTAACAGTAAGAAGTTGCTGCCTTTTCATTGTCATTGTCATTTATATTATATGTTATTCGGACAAATGAAAAGCAATTTGAAGATGTCACTTTTTTTTTTTTTATACACTTTATGGACTAAACGATAAATCAGTCGAAAGATGAAAATAATGGGCAGATGAAGAAATGTGGAAAATAACTGTTATTTGCAGCTCATTCATCAAGCATTTCATGGAGTTGACCCCCTTTCCAAAGTCCAATACTAATCCCTCTAGCTGCATATTCTCAGAGCTTTCTAGCCTTGGCCAAACATGCAACAACTGTCTTATTATCAGGAGACGACAGGCAATAATGAGTCCGGCCCGAGCCAAGCAACTGCCGCTTTGAGCTTTCAAAGAAAGAGCCTAATTAAAGGCTGCTTTGTGACTTTTGTCACTGTTTCTGACTGGTGATTATGAGCCATTCATTGGGGAGGATTCGTCAGCTATTTGCGGGGGGCCGCACACCATAAATATCAGCTAAGCGCTTTGCTTATGTTGTGCCGAACCTGCATTTTCCCCCGGCGAGCCTCGAGATTTACCCGCTCTAATTTGCAGTACAAATTCCTTTACTTTCCGCAGAATCTCCTCGTGCTAATAAGGACGTCTCATCAACAGCAGTTCACAGACAAATTAGGCTGTTTAAAAATGCACACTGCTCGGTATCTTGTCTGTGATTTCTTGTAATGAAGTACTGGGGAGCCGAGTGTCCTTGGCACCGAGGGCAAGTTCAGCAGAACAAGCCCTGCGCTCTCTGGAGCAGAGTTGACTAATGGTGGCGGCATATTAGCCCTCCGCTGGTCTACAGCGTCTTCTAAATAGCCCCTCCACCACGACCGAAGCCATGAGTCTCCAAAAAGTGGCCTACTGTCTCATTTGGGCCAACTCTAATTGTCTCACTAATCTCTCCAGCATTAAATGACCCAGAGAAACTGCGTCCCACCGGGCAGGCTTACCCCGCTGATTGGAGACTCTGCCTTTTGTTTTGCTTGGCATATTAAAACGGCATAGGCGGCTGATGGAAAGCCTACAGAACTATTGGAAATGTAATTAAGGGCTAGCAGCAGCTTTTAAACGGTTGACTAGTGCAGAAACAAACTGTGCCCCTCAGACAGCAAAAAGTTTAATACATGGGAAATGAGTGGCTCAATCGATAAGCAGGGCGTCTTTTGTAGGGGAGAATTCAATGGAGGACAGAAATGGGCTGCTTCACTGCCTGCATACTGTTTCTCATTTTCGCAGCGGAGAGCCAAATTTTGTGGCAATATTTGCTTCAAAAACAGACAAATAGAGACCTCTCTGTGAGACAGAATCATTTTTCATGACAATTTCATCTTTCATTAAAATAAAAACAAATAGCTGCTGTAAACTGTGCCGGCGTCAATTGAACCTCCAGTGTTTTGTGACGCGAGTCAGAACAGAATGGGAGAATTGACGTCTCGCGCACTCCTCAGGTGCCGAGGTGAGGCCGGGTTGAGAAATGCTCCAATCAAGCACAATTATTTGTTGAAGGCAAACTCTCGAGCCATTTCACATTGACAGTGAGCAGCCCATTGTCCCGACTCAGCCAGACAATCGCAATTCATCATAAACCGCCTCTAATTTGATACATTTTTTTAAGCTGACATCTTTCGCAAGGCGCTTTCTCCAAACAAGTCGGCCTACGGGGCAAGTGATTGAGCAATTATCAGAAACAGATTCAGCCAGCCCCCACTGCGGCCTTTTGTCCTCAGCATCAGCTGGCCGGCCGGGATCATTAGGAACATTTTCTCCTTGTGTTTTCTTTCTCCAAACCTCGGGCTTTGTAGCATGCACGCAGGTAGCAGAGCTAGTACCAGTCCATCGCTGGCTGTCTGTCAGTGCAGTGAAATAAAAAACACAACACCAAAGTCTATCAAACACCGTCTCGCTGCGCTGCCTCTGATAAATATTCATGATAGCAGCTTGAAAACCAGCTGTTTTCCTCCCAATTAAAGCTCGCCGAAATCCACCATTTTCAAAATAAATTGTTGCTTTTTTTAATTAACAGCTCGTGTAACCGGGCCAGAAAACAACAGAAAGGATGCAGCACCCGTTTGCGAAGATTTACATGTGCGGGACAGGATGAGAACATGTGGATAACAAGCCTGGGCGGTGGTGCTGCTCTCCCCACTGGCCCACAAGCTCCCAGCAGGCTCAAGTAATGCAGAATACCCAGGGAAAGGGCGGTTATCATCCTATTAGACCCTATCAGAAGGATGTGAATACTGCTGTGGTAACAGGTATTGAACATCAGCCCAACTAGCCGCACGGCGCAGACCAAATCAAGTCATCAAAAGATCCTTCTCACATCAAAGCCCAGAGCAGACCTGGACACGTGCCTGCCATACCAACCGCGTCGAAACAAAAACGCGGAGCGGCCAAAATCCAGCGCGGCGCGCGGACGGCTGCCCACTTCAAAGGCAGGGATCCACTGTCCAAGGTCATTATCTGCAGGTACACCCCCCCTAAACACCAGCGGTCAACGAAGGCAAGCAGAGAGAAATCACAGAGGACTTACCATCAGGAGGCTGGGCCGGCGTGAAGTGAGGAGGTTTGTCTGAAAGAGATAAAAGAGAAATAGGTTTTTAGTTTTGGGGAGATTCAGAGACTTCCCAGGGGTTAAGGCCAAGTAATTGAGTTGCTTCAGAAAAAAAAAAAAAAAAAAAAAGAGAGAGAGAGAGAGACACATTCTGTCTACAGGATTCGGCTTTGCTATCAAACACATTCTAATTCAGCAGCGGGGCCCTGCAGGAACCACGCTGAGCTAACCGTCAGGAGTGCATTTCAGCGATGCCATCATTGTTTTGTCATCCATTGTTCCCATGGTCTCCTCATCCCACACCGCACCGCGTGACTTTTTTCCTGATATTATAAGAGCACATGAGGATCGAGAAAACGGAGGATTTGTTCTTGTTGTTGGAGTTGGAAAGTGTGATATAGGATTTGAAATTTGGTCCAGTGCATCTGTGAAAACTTATTCAGTCCCCAGCTGCCCCCCCCCCAACAACCACATGCAGAATCAATCAGATACTTTTCCCCTACATATATCAAATGACATCATACTACTCCACAGGTCAACACCCAGAGGACAATGACATAAGGCTTGTCAAGCGTTGTGGGAACCATAACACAAGACCTGTAGTGTCAGATGACTGAGTGTGGAGTAACACTCCGGGGAGGAATCACATGAAACCTGAGTCCTCGGCTTTAAACACCTTGATTCTAAAAAATGAGGAAAATCTGGACCAGGCAATGTAAATGGATCATTAAGGGTTATGTGATAGAGGTTGATGAGGAACATTTCTTTTGTGTATCTGGGAAAAAAGGGGGGTTATTGTTAGGGACAAAACAAAAAACATGCAGAATCAGAATTAGGGGATTGTTATTGGCGATTAATCTGTCGACTGTTTTTCGACTGACTGCTTAAGCTACAAAATGCCAAAAAAATGGTGAAAAAGCAATTTCCCCGAGCCCATAGGGGATGTGCTCGCATTTCTTTTACTGTCTAACAAACAGTCTGGAACCAAAAAATAGTCACATTACAATGTGAGGCAGGGAAAAGCAAACTCACATTTGGGTGTTTGATTTGATAAACAACAGTCCAATTATTCAAAGTTTGGTAGATTTATTGTCTGATTGATTAAACGACAAATCGTTTCACCACCGAACACACAACATCATTACCTCTTGGTGAGCCTGTTTAAATTATGCAAAGAGTACACAAACACCGCAGACATACAGCATGCAACTGAATGATGCAGGGCTATAACCAAAGTGAGAAATCGACTCAGTAGAGCGCATACCTCCGCCAGTGACCAACAGTTGCCTTTGACCAAATAAAGCCTAAACTAATGTCAAACCCAATCACCCTGTACATTTAAATCCTCAACTTCCTGGTTTGTTTTTTTTAAGGATCTGCATTTAAGGTAGAACCAACTCCAAACCAGCACTAGCATCAGCCCAGAACTAGCACTTGGTTGGCTTTGGTCAAAAGGGGGTACAAGATCCTCACCCTAAACCTCAGATTACTCCCTGAGAAATTTGAAGAAAATGTTGAAAAATGACTTATCTGTCCCTTTATCCAGATCCTAATCAAAAGCTAATGAGGACTGTCCTGGGCTGAGAGCCACACTGCAACCAAGTTACAGGAACAAAGAGTCGTGAGCGAAAAACACAACCTCTTCGGCGAAAGCAACGCCCAGAGTCTTGCTGAATCGTGCTGCGTGGTAACTGTCCCCTTTTCTTACACAACAAATCACCTTCACCGTAAATGTAACCATCAGAAAACGCAAGTTCTGGGTTGACCTCAAGACCATCACGATACACTGGTCACAGTACCTAAACTATTTCAACCAAACCACTATTTCTGCTCGTCCAGCCCTCAGTAAGTCGTCAGAGCTGCCTCCCCTAAGCAAACACGGCAACACACGCATTCAGAGAGGATGCACAGCCACCCAGCCATCTCTCCGATGTCCTTGCACTGTGAGGGATAATGAGGTAGATACAACACATCACATCAATTACCCCGCTAACACATTTTTCCCGGGCCCCGTCAACCACTGCGCCGCAGCCCTTTCTCGGGACTTCTGCGATACCCGTCGGCATCCCGAGACACAGCTGAGTTTTAAATTTAGGCTCACTTAGAATTGCTTGTCAACAGCCGGGGCTTCGGGGTGGAGAGGGACAGAGAGAGAGAGAGAGAGTATAAGAGATAGAGAGAGTGTGAGAGAGGGGGAAAAAAAAAATGAGGAAACTGGAGAGGCGAGGCTGGTGCTAGAGGTGAATAATGAAGTGTCTGCTGAAGCTGTTTCCCAGTCAGTCATGACGGTAACTGATTTCCATCTTGGGGGGGGATTTCAAGAAAACATACAAAATGAGGGGAGTAGAAGCTGGCATGAGGAAAAATCCAGAAGTTCTGCTTGGAATGGCCTGCACTTCCTGCCTTGCATTTGTAAGCATGTCTGAGCACACACAAACACGCACAAAACAG
Source organism: Acanthopagrus latus (assembly GCF_904848185.1). NCBI lineage: Eukaryota > Metazoa > Chordata > Actinopteri > Spariformes > Sparidae > Acanthopagrus > Acanthopagrus latus. The sequence continues at coordinate 23,397,883 of NC_051045.1, read as the reverse complement.
ATGCAGATGTACTGTCGCAAAAGGGAGCCCGGCAGGACGGGGAGACGCCGGCAGAGGCTAAACGCCTTCTTCACATTTCCATAATGAAAGGACAAGATAAGGTCTTTCCATAAACGTATCGGGCTTTCCCATCTCCCCCTGCACCTGGCAGAGGCTGCGTGGATTCACGTGCCTGTGTGAATGTCACGACATGGCCATCATTCACCCTATATCTCCGGCAGATCAATATGTGTCCGACTGTGACATTTAGCCATGTGCTGGAAGAGATGTGTGTGCGTACGTGTGTCACCGTCCCCCCTTTGGTGTGTTTGATGAATAGTTGTACAGAATGAAAAAGCGAAGGGTGCGCTTGTGTGTGGGCTCTGCTGGCAGGCGGCGGAGTTTGGAGGGGGGGTGGGGGGGGGGGTAACAAACTCAGTGTGTGCGCAGCCTCGCTTCACCCCATATGGTGACAATTGAAATTGCGAATCTGAGGTTGAACAGCTCCTCTAACACCCCGCCGCCCCTTCTCCTCCTCCCACTGCTACCAGCACTATCGCTATCCTTTCCAGCTGTCCTCGTGGCCACATGGTGAGGGCTCTTGGCGACATAATAGAGCCCCTTTCACTTCATCAGTTTCTCTTGCGCACACTTCTTTTCACTCGGTCATCTGAGATGTGAAGATTGGCCCGCTTTAACTGGGTTTGTATTAAATCTAATAGATTCTGCCTGGCTGAAATTGATTCGGTAACACGGCAGGGTTACAAATGAAGCAGCCTCCTCCCGGTCACCCACATCCACCAATTAGGATGAGAAGGAACGACAGATGGAGACGACGGAAAGAGAGAGACACTCCGTCCACCTAATGCGCAAGCATTCTCCCGGTGACGGGGGGGGGCTTTGCCTCGTGCGTGGCTGAGGAGTCAACAGCCTGATAAGAGAAAGCCGGTGGAAAACGGCTGACATGGAGCAACAACCGTGCCTGGAGAGTATTAACAGAGCCTGGGACTGTTTCTCAAACACCACTTCAGCCAGAACTTGGCAGCAAGCGTTAACACTGTGCTTTTTCCACTTATTTACGTACTTATTTCAACATCCTGAGCTATTGTGTGACACGAGCCTCGCAAAGCTCATTTTCGCGAGTTGAGAGAAGTTTTGCCTTTAAGACAGACTAAGCTGGCAAGGCACTTTAGAAGTAAACTCGTGTGAGAGAGTGAGGAGAATGAATAAGTCAGTGTGAACACAGGAAGGCGAATGGTAAAGGGGGTGCATCTGAAGGTGAGCTGCTGGTGATGTAACATAAAAAGGTGTCATCCCATCTATTTCTATTTTCAATGTCAACGTGCATTTCAGTCATGCTGTGGAGGCTAATGAGCGGCCCATTTAAGGCGAAACCTTGTCATGTGAAGGGTTGAGTATACCGATAATGAATAGAAGCGCCATTTAAAATTAATTTGGTTCCGTAGAGAAACTCATGGAAAATGAGTACTGAACAGTTTTTAAACGATACAGAGAATCATGATTGTCAGAGGCAGTTACCTCTCACATGAGAATTACACTCAGAATACCCTTTGACCCAAAGATCTACAGTGATGCCCACCATCAAACTTGCCACTAAACTCTAACCCTGAACCTGAGGCACACAAAGATTATGCCTCCGCCTCTTAATGAGCCACTGTACTCTCCATACATAGTGGTAAAGGAACAATGCGGTGGCAGCAGATGACGAGAGGGTATGGGGCTTTCCAGACCAAAAGACAAATTTTCATGCTCCGAAGGCATTTAATCACCATTTAATACTTCATCCCGCAGTTCAAAGTAAATGCCAAGTCTTTGGGGAGGAGATATGAAGCAATTTCGTAAGCCTGCAGACACTGAATCAAGGGAAGGGGGGCTGTGACTTTAGCTGTCTTGATGTCCCTACTTCAATTGCAGATAAGGTTGTCATGAGAGGTAAAATGAGCTGTTTTTTTGGGGGGGGTATTTGTTTCAGCAAGGACATTTAAAGCAAGAACCACGGAGAATGTGCCACCCAAATCAAAATCTCTCCAGCTGTCTCGAAGTCCGCACCAACTCTTTGAGCTGGGGTGAACCACACATCTAGGTTTAAAGTTAAAGTTGTGAGTTTCTTGTGTAACCAACGTACAGTTGTTGAGGAACAGGAGCACGGCGAAGCCCAGTGTAGATGTGGCCAGCAGGATCAGACAGATGTTGCAGGGGATCATGAAGTAGCGCACAACCAGGGACACCTTGTGCTGGTACCTGCGGTCCTGCTCCGGCGGGGTCGGCGAGGGATAGTGGCACCCGCTCATGCTCCACTCCAGCGACCCCCTCCCCTCCAGGGCGGAGGAGATGACGGGCCGAGGAGGGCGACGAGGGGTGCCCAAAGACCCGTTGGAAAAAATGATGGCGGTGGGGTGAGGGCAGAGTATGGAGATGAAGGTAAAATAAAAGGCAAAAAAAAAAAAAAAAAAGGATGCGTAATGGCTGGTGTTTCAGCTGCGGTTCCAGCTGTGCACCCCGGCGGAGACCCGGTGACTGTTTCTGTCGGAGAATCGCAGCAGCAAGCTTTCAGCGGCTTCCAAGTAACACATTTTTAGAGATAATAACATCCATTTGGAGAAAGAGGACAGACCGGGGGACAGAGATGTTGGACTCCTATAGCCCCCCACCTGTCCACACGACCTCCATACTGATGCACCCACTGGGAAAAGGACAAGCTAATGGACTTTGAATGAGAGTGTGTGTGTGCGTGCGTGAAGTGGTTTATACTTACAGCGCAAACATGTGTGTGGATTTAAGTGGGTGGCGATAATGCGTTTGTAAAATGTGCTTTTGGCATGAACGTGTGTGAGATGCACCTAAGCCAGAAATGTGTGTGTCAGGATGTGGGTGTTATGGATTGTCAAATATCCACACGGAGCACTTCCAAGGCAGACCGACAGTAAATCCAAAAAAAGGTGTGGGGGGGGGGGGGAATCCTCTGCTTTCTTTCCCAGTGACCCAGACTGGTAAGTAGACGGCCGTGAGAGGGGGCTTCCTTGTCAAAAGCCTTTACAAACCAAGCCAAGGTCTGGTGCGCAACAACAACAACACGTGTCACAAGTATTTCCCTACGAGGTGACAGCAGAGCATCTTTCTCAGCCTCCCTGTGGCTGCTGTCTGTTTGGGCAACAAGGGTTCGCTCCTCCCCTGAGCAACGATCTGCCCGGCGTGCCTCTAACTCCACACAGCTGCTTCTTTGTATCCACTGGACTCACTCCTTCGACTTAAGGTCTGGGAGCTTGTGTCATGGCGAAGAGATATACGACCACGGCATGTTAGATCCGTCCAAACCTGACACCGCCACCGGAGCAACTTGTATCTGCCGTAGCGTGATGAGCAGGATGGCTCAGGAAGCAGCTGGGTTCCTCCCGTTATACCATATGCTCTTGGCTTTGCAGAGGTGAAGGCTTGCTTTTTTGCTCCTCTCCTCTCCTGTGTGTCTGCCGCCCCTCCTCGGTTCAATAACCTTTATTCCCGGTCAGTCCCGTGGAGTGGGTAAGCAGCTGCCCCCCCCGCCCCACCACCCCGCCGGTGCACTGGGGCTGAAAGAGGGTCGGAAAAGTGGCGGAGAAAGGGGGTAAAAGTTGATCGCAATCCCAGCTCGCCCTGTCAGCGCAGAACCGTCTTCTACCCCGAGCAGCTACGGATGAGCGGCAAAACACAGAGACGCTCTAAATGAATACACTCATGGAGAGAAAGGGAGAGGGACCGGTGTGTGATCAGGAATCAACCAAGAAGCTCGAGGCTGAGATTTGTTGGGCTTTCTTTCCTTGTATCAGTGCCCTGAGAGAGAATCCCAACCGAATAATGAGAGGAAAAGGTTCCCATTGTGTCCCGATCTTTGTAAGACTTGGGCTGATTTAGCGTTGTCTATTTGTCTCCTTTCAGGAAAGAACTTGTCCGGTCTTTTCCTTTCTTCCTCTGGTTTGCCGTCTCTCTTTTATCCGCTTCCTCAAGCATCCAGTCCCTTCTTCCACTGGGCTGTCTTAGTCCAGAGGCGCTCCCGGTGTTCTGGCTGCACGGATTTATGCACCAGCTTCTCTTCTGTGGGGATCCACCATTCACTGGCAGCCAAAACAACAAATTAGGCTCCGGGTATTCATAGCGCGCTTAATCCCCAGGCAGCAGGTAGTGGTCCCAGTGTCAGCGCACTCAGCCAGCTGAAGCAGGCTTGGAGTGAGTCAATGAGAGAAGTCATCGGACAGACACGGTGATACAGAGAGAGAGGGAGTAAAATGGGAAGGAGAAGGACTGCTGCCAAAAGGAAAAGCAGCTCCTGACATTTGTTTTTTTTTTTTTTTCTCTCCCTTCTTCAGGAGAAAACAGCAGCGGCGTGTCGCCGGTTTCCCAAACAGTCTCCTCCTGAGCGCTCCTCTCTCAGCCCTCAGCCAGCGGAACGGATGAGCGCATAATGAGAGAGCCAGCGAGATAGTGCGAGAGAGGGAGAGAGAGAGAGAGAGAGAGAGAGAGAGAGGTGGGGGGAGTGGTTGAGGGGCCGTCTTTAACAAAGGCAGAGGGGAGGAGGGGTTGGAACTGGGTGAGGGAATGGGGGGAAAAAAAAGAAAACAAGCGAGAATAAAGGCTTTGGGGAATAGTACTCGAGTCCTGTCAGAGCGCGGGGGGGGGGGGGGGGGGCAGCAACAGTGCAGCAGCAAAACAAAAGAGGGCCACGGTCTTGGGAGATGTCAACCAACTCCTCCATTTGTTTATAGCCTAATCAAAAGAAAGTCTCTTCCACAAGAGCTGGAGAATTTCCACAAAGATTTAATGAGGCAAACCCGGAGAAAATAGGCCTGCGGAGGGAGGGAGAAGGCAAAACTTAAACACATTAAAGTCAATCACGTATTGAGTCTCTCCAAACAGCATAACCCACTTGTTTCTGACCGATATGCGAGGAGAAGCCTGAGAAACTCCACATGCGTTCCACGCTAACACGCCAACATTCAATTAATTAACGTTCCCATTTGGACGCCCCCCTTTTTTTTTTCCTGACTCACTTCACGACAGTTGGAAGTAGGTTTCATTGCCCCCATGTTTAAATAATATGGCAGAAAATGAATATACAGCAGGTTTGGCAAATGATCTGAGGCGGACACACTTCTGACCCATTCCATAGCGCGTCATCTTTTGCCCTTTTTAAAAGGGAAGTAATGCGATAATGAGGTCATAATGGAGGGGCGGCAGCGCTTTGTTTTAGCAAGACCCTGCATCAATATCTACTTTGAAACAAACTCAATGGCAGCAGGCAGCAGATGCTAGGCGGTATCTATCATCAATTATTTATGTTTTCTTCACTCTCTCTCTATCTGTGTCTCCATCTCCATCTCCGCCGTTCAGTCCCCCCACTCTGCGCTCCACACAAGAGTGTGCACAAGCACACACACACACACACACACACACACACTGGAAGCGACACACACAGTGGCTGCATCCACAGAGGAATTGCATGAATGCACACACAATTGGCTTTTCTGTCTGCTAGAAACTAGCACACACACGTACAGCAAAATGGCTCCGACTGTCTTTTTGTCTCTATCTGTTTCCAGCCTACTAGGACACACAACTTGGACACACACACTCTCACACATGGAGGCAGGTGAGCTTGCTTCACTCCAAAGTCATTTATCTCTTCGGACAGTGTTCACTGCAGAGCCTAACCTGAGCTCTGTGGGGGAGACTTTAATACGAGGGGAATCAGGTTTTTCAGTCTCCCCACTGAGGGTCAGGAGTTCACCCCCACAAACGTCAGCGACACCACCCACCCAGAGGTGCCTCTCCCCTCCTCTGCTCTCTCCCGGTAACGATACCCCAGACAGTCCGCATCGGCTCTCACACTGCATAACAAAAACCTGATTGATGGACTGACTGAAAAGAAAAAGGAAACAGCTGCCGTTGTATTTGCTGCCTCTCTTTTGTCTCCTCTCTCTCACTTTTATCCACAACTGTCTCTTCATCTCGGCGCCTATTGACTCGACGAAGTTGGTATTCGGGGAGCAGCGAGAGGTTAAAACAATTACAATACACAGAAGTGCACCACACGGCCGAATCACAACTTGTAACGGTGACTGAAATGCCAAATGAGCCCAGCAGAGGGAGCTGGGGAGTCACTCTGATCTGCTACCACGACCCAAATAAGATCTTCCGTCGACATCAAAGCTCAGCTGCTTTGATCCATTTTTAATGGCACAAGTATCGCACAAGGTTAACATCTCTCTCTGACGGCTTTGAAATGGCAATTTCCATTAAGGAGCCAAAGGGGCTGCTCTCTTGTTTAATGGTCTGGCAGGACTAAAAGTTGATGTGTGCGTGCGCATATGCACATCTGAGTGCTTTTCTTCATGCAGAGGGTGAGAAATTTGTCGGGTTCGATGGCTGATCGACTGAGTGATGCTTCAATTAAGGTGTGCGCGTGTGTGTGTGTGTGTGTGTGTTTGTGTGTGTGTGTGGGCAGCCCAGCGCACATCCCGGTCTTCTGGCTGGCCAGCGGTGATCTAATTGATCTGAGAGAAAACAGTTGCTGCCTTTGCTGAATGACAATTTCTCCCACGGATGATCGTGTGAGAAGGAGACTGTAACCACTGAGATTTTACTAACCAACATCAAGTAAAGGCAGGAGACGTTTTCACTCTCTTTGCATCATCTTTATATTTGCATCATCTTTATACATTTCACAAACAAGCTACGTCCCAGCCGAACCACCGCAGGGTCGGGGGTCAGATGAAGGGTAATGTTTTCGCAGCATTGCAATGATAGATGAGATCCAGTCGGCGCTGTTTTCTGTCTAAAAGCGCCGTATCAGTGTGGGGTCAGTGCTCTGATGTAAACAGCAGGAGATGTGAAAGTGTGTGCGTTTTTCTGCTTTAACCAGCCAAATGTACCAATTCTCTGAAGATCTACATGCGAAGAATATGAAAGGTGTAAGCTCTGAATGATTTATTAGGTGAGTTTATGCGGCCGATACAGTATCATCACGCCTCGCCTCTGGCCAAGCACGAAACGGTCCACATCTGCAGAAGCTGCTCCTACAGGCGGCAATCAGAGAACTAAATATCAAATTTGCATTAACAACATTTTAACTGCGGTGCTGATTCAGAGAGAATAACTTGTCAGGGATGGTAAAGGTGACTCAGCACCCAAGGGAGGACTTTTTTTTCCCTTTTCTTTTTTTTTTTCTTTTCTCATAAAACTGATCTTTCTTGTGCAGGACTGATTTAATGAATACAAAACGAAGTCGTCCAACCTGTTTTGATGACCTTTCATGCTTAGTTTGACTTTGGTTACAGCATTTGTTTCGAGCTCACTCACACATCGCAGATCATGAAATAAATATGAGTTCTTCAGCTGAGTCTTTCATCAAATAATCTGTTTCGGGGAGGGGGAGGGGAACTGTGTAAAGATCTATCTCTAAATGCGACAACAACAGCTTTGTACATTAGAGTGTGTGTGAAAAAAAGAAACTCTGCGCTGATGAACACACCAACACCCCATTAGAGTGGGACTCCGTCCATTTTTCAAAGCAGGAGCTATCAAAAGCGAAGCTGTTGCCTTCACTAATGGCATTAGAGATCATCCCTTCCTGCTGTCCATTGTAAATGAGGGTTTTAATGATGTTGATGAAAAGAATAAAGTCTGTTAAAATTTTGAACGGATTCGGTAATTGCCTGCACTAAAGCCTGTCTACTGTCCCACTCAACTATTTGTGTGCGCATCATTTCCAGGATAATTCCCTCTAATATTTGTCATGTTGCGTTTCATTTTCCTTGGTGCATGCATACGTATAGATAATGAAAAATCACCCGATGGCGTCGCGAAGCTCAATCACTTCCTGGTGTATATTTGTATAGCCCCGCTGCCTCGTGTCAACATCAGCGGACAATCATTTCTTATAAGTGTATTTAATTCCACAGCGAACTATGTATTCAAGTCCACAAATCCCACTTTCAGGGACATTAGGTCGACATTGGGAGGCCATGTTGAATTCTTCATGTGCATCGAGGCGTGCAGCCGTGACTGGTGGAGGGAAGCCCAGGCTCCTCACCCAGTGGGTAACAGCGGTGAGGTGCTAGCAGGTGGGCCAATTGTCTCGCTACGGTATTAACTCCAATCATCATAAGTCAGACATGGCTGCAGCGTCCAACAGATTCCCAGACTTCCCAGTCATCAGGTCGAACTGAGCAGCAGTCAGCAGTCATCCTGCGACGACAACACCAGAGCCGCTCGCAGCTGTGTGCGGCTAACGGCATTAACCTCAGCTGAAATGCGACTCGAGTGAAGTGAGTGGGAGGTTACGAGGGGGGGGGGGGCAGACGATGATGAGGGACGAAAAGAAGATGCTCTCTCTGCTTGCGTTATCATGACTACCAAGCATCAATACCACAACAGATGGATGAAAAAAAAATGTTTCTTTTGGAAAAGTTGAGTATTTGAACAATCTGAAAGCCCTGAACTCCAGACTGAGAACACATGGGAGAAACACTTTTTTTTCTTCTTCTTCTTTTTTTAAATAAAAGCATTAATGTCTTTAAAAGGTGCTGGGTCAACACGAGCCTCGAGAAGATTCATTCTCCTAAAAAGGTTTTTAAAAATGGTTGAACAACATTCCCCCAGAAGACATACTCTTACCTGGTGTTTTGATGACGGAGGCAAAGAGCACTGTAGGATCGAGCATTAGGGCTGAATAGCCGTGTGCACGAGGTCGGTCTCTGTAATAAATGTGCAAGGATTTTCAACCTCCAGAGGGTTATCACAGCACAAAGATTGCATGACTTTGTTTGGCGAACTCACGGCATCGTGTTGTGTTGCGCTGCAGCTGAAGTTGAGATCGGTTTAACTCTACTGCCCAGCGGCCTTGACTTGTTGCCTGAGCACAAACTCGTTGAAATGAATGAGCGTCTGTCTGAACACATCCCAGGAGCTTTGTGTGTTTTCAACCAGCTTCGCATCACTATAGTGTTTATGCAACCAAACAATGGTAAACTGCTCTCAATCTGGCCTGCACCCAGAGCCCTCCACTCTTTTACTAGGCAAAATCTGTCAAGAACTGTGTCAACTTCAGACTGTGCTTCCAAATTTCACTCTCATCCAAAGAGCGCAGGTCTAAACTAAGCAGTGCTGATTAACTACTATTACCCAGATTCAGTTACTAAACTGCCTTTCTGACTTGTTTTTGTGTTTAAATGTTTAGCTGCAATAGAGAAAATCTAAGCAGCGCCTAACTCATAGGACAACCCCCGTCGGCAGGAGTACTTATTGGTCCAGTCATCGGTGCATTCTGGTTGTTGGAACTGGAATATCGCAGCCCTGTGTCTGTTTTTTCTGTTTTCTCTGGTCATGTAGCACCAATTCCCAAAATATTTCCATCTTCCTACTGCACTGACAGCCCAGTTTTCTGCAAGGGCCGTCTTTCCAGCAGAGAAATTCTTCTTTAAAGAAGATCTGCCATGTCTTCATACAAATCACAGTTCACCCAAACTGGTGGTGAAAACTGACGCCAGCAGTCCAACAATAGTCAGAGACGCTAGCAGCATGCAAACAAGTGCGCCAAAACCCATTACAAATGCGGTCAACAGTGACTTTGCCGAGCATGTTTTAGTTTGAATATTTGGATAATAGAGTTGGTTTGGTGTCAGAGTGAAAAGTCTGCTTTCTTGATAACACTCCTTCTGAGTCGGCATTCTGCAGCGTTGACGAAAGTGTTAATGAGAGAGTTCCCACACTGGGTGGGCACCACACAATGTGACTCACAATGTGACACATCGCCCAGCATCTGATGTCATCTTGGGTACACCATGACTCTCATAGCAGCGAAACGCAGCCCACAGCTGAACATGATGGTCATTTCGAAATCTGGCATTTAAATACCATTTAGTCATTTCGAAGCAGAGAGTCTGACCTGTGTATGTTGACTTGGCTAACTGATGCTGGTTAGCCATCCACAGAGTAGTCTCCAGCCAATATGATCCACCTGTCCACACTCAACACTTCTGGCTACATTAGCCTCTTCCTCCCACTCCATCCCACGCTGCCATGACCTGCTTTTTCAGCCTACTCTGAGCCAGCTCTTAGCCTGGGGCCTCATCCAGGACCTGTCCACTACTGGACACTCAGCTGCCTCTCACATAGGGAGGAGGATACTCCTCGCCTCGGGGCTCATCTGGAGCCGGAATACGCCAATCCAAGCCCGAGGGCCCATGTTCTCAGACCGGCAGTCCTCCTCTCTATTGCACTGGTCTGCTAAATGGAGAGACTCATTCAGGAAGAAGTAACTCATTATTAGCCAGCGCCGATTTGCCACCAGCCCCTCCTTCACATCACAATAATGATTACAGGATGTAATATCCTCTCTGCTCCACTGCCTTGCCCTGTTTATTCAGGTCTTCAGCACCAACATGTTCCCTTAATAGCCATGAAGGAAATTATTCCAATGGACGAGAACAGACAGGGAAATGATGACAGAAAGAGAACAAATGAAAAAATAAAAAGAGAGTGACAGAGAGAGAAAAGGGCGAGAGAGGAGAAGGAGAGCAACCTGGGAGCTTGGCTGCTGTGTGCAGAGCTAGTGGAGAGTGACACTTCTCCATGTGGCTGGCATATGGAGCCAATTGTGGCAGCAGCGCAAGGAAGGCTAGGAGCAGGGAATCAGAGGAGGAGTGGCTGGCTCTGACAGCCTTTACACAGGAGAGGCGAGGCGGACGGAGCTGAAGGATGATACAGATGTCAGTCTCCGGCCAAGTCAGCCATCTGTCATGGGGAACCGGCCAAGTCACACTGGCCCCGTCATGCAGCAAAAGCGGCGGGAGACTTGTGATGACCAGTCATTATGAGCTGGGATGTGTCCTTTCAACATGGCCGGTTTCCAGCGGCAGCTAACCTTGCACTGGTGTAGACAGAGGACAGATAAACCCACAAGTAACCAGACGTGTATAAGATCCCAAAAGTGTCAAATATTGAGTTGGCATTGCTTCTTATACTCTTCTTTAACTGTTTTTTTGATCAAACATTACCTTACGCTATGGTTTAATTAGGCTAAATGATTGATATAACACTGATACATTCAGCAGTTATATACTGCTGAATGAATAAGGGGGTTAAACATCTGTATATGTCCCACCATAAAAGTGTGTCTCCACAAAATGCAAAGCTAACCCTTGCTTTGCGTTACTCGCACAAACACGAGCGCTGCAAATGCCTTTGCAGCAAGATGTGAGGGAATATGGAGGAGGTAGTAAAATAATGGAAAGGAGAAGTGTGTGGGAGCATTGATTATTACCATTCAGTAAGTTAACACTAATGTTAAAAAAAAAAAAAAAAAAAAATGTCAGAGATACAGAGAAGTGTAATTTCAAAAGCTAACAAAGCTAAGGCGTTATGGATCCGCTGCTGCCCACAGATGAGGAACCATGCCAAGACAGAAAGTGAGTAATTCTTTAACATTTCTTCTCCTTCCTTCTTCTTCACATAAAAGGTTTCAGTTATTTAATGAGCAGCCTGTCTGGAGCGGAACATTGTCATTATGCGCACCGACTTGAACCAGAAACAGTCTAATTTAGATTCCAGCTCCATCAAAAGCTCTGTGTTTAACAGTACAATAAATACTTTGTGTTGCACATCAATACTCCTGCTTACTTCTCAGTGTGTAATTACTGTTGCCTCTACCCTTGTTAAGTGCTATAGCATGTTGGATCAGCATACATGGCTGCAACATATACATGATGTATACAAGCCGATTCACCTGATCGGCTTTGTGCCATCAAAGCTGGCAGCGACGAGCTATTATACACTGGGATCCGTTCATTTGCATTTACTGTAATGAACTCCCCGTCTTTCTTTTTTTTCCCTTTTCTCCTGGCCCGTCACTGGATGCTGGCTGCACATCGAGCTGGATCTTCTCAGATCGAGGGCAGAGAGGGAATATTAATTGGCGAGCAATACCCCCTTGTTGAGACGCAGCCCATAAATGAAACGGCCATAAATTATTTATATGCCTAATCAGACGGCATGTGCTCAACTTATTCTCTCAAACATGACAGCTTCTGTGCCATTCCTTTTTTTTTTTTTTTTTTTTTTCCTCCTCCTCGTAAATAATTCTGGTCCTTTTTGAATGTGCGTGCAGTCAGATAAGCCTGTGTGCTAGAAGTAGAAGCCTAATGAAAATATGGTGCCGCGATGACGAAATAGCTGTTTTCTCACTGCAATCACGGACAGGGAAAATGAATGACCCGCTTAGCACCAGGTATTAAAATGCGTCCTGTGTTCGCAGGGTTTCATTCTGATGGAAGCTGAGAAAGTTCAGGTGTAAATGCACACGAGGTACAATTACAATTAACAACCAGGTGTGAATGAAATGCAACCTGTCCATGATGAATGAATGCGAGGATTATATAACAGGAAACTACAGATATTGGCACAATGACTCAAGCTGGAGACTAATCAAGCTAGATTTTGATGTACATACCAGCAAAGCATATGAATGAGTGTATGGTCAATTCGTTTAGGAGCCAGTCTTGACTACATTATTATTCAACAGACCTCTAGAAGAGCACAGATGGGTTTTCAGTTCTGGGGAGTCACAACAATATTTGTCTGAAGAGAATAAAGTCGCACTACTGTGTGTCTGACTCTGTATGTGTGTGTGTGTGTGTGTGTGTGTGTGTGTGTGTGTTGTAATCTGAGCTTTTCTGTTCTTTGTTTAGGTAGGCGGTCCGGCCATGTGTGCGTGTCAGTGCATTTGAAACTGTGAAACTGTGAAACAACCCCGCGTTTATGCAAAGACAAAGAGGGCGACCTCCCACACAGCACTGTGGGCTTAAAAGTGAGACGGCAGCGTGTAGTTCAATTCCCTCAGCGACTTCAAGATAGTTTACATGATGTATTAGTTGGACTAACACTTGATTTTGGGGGCAAAGTTGACACCAAAACTAGAAAGTGAAAAACGTTCACAAATCGATATATCAGCCGAGATACTCTCAACAATAAAGTTGAACAATAAACTTCAATTGCTTAAAATGACATCAGTGCACTGACACAGTAAACTTTACTTGGTAAAACACTAATACTGATATCTACCTGTGTCAATATGGGCCCTTGGTGGCGTTGACAAGAGCAATATAATGACTGTTTGCGGGTAAGGTGGAGGTGTGGCCCAGCTGTTTAGCTCTTCAGTTATTTATGTCAATGTAACTTGATTATCTTTATGCTTTGTATTTATTAGAGGGATGTTTCAAAATGCAGCCTTATGGCTCTTGGTTCTATTGGTAATTTTGTCTATTTTCTAACTCTTCCAGACTAAACAATGGTTAATTATTTGTTCTTTTTGAAATCACACCTCAATGTTTTTTGCTATTGAGGTGTTATACAGTTTTGTACTTAGTCAAATGTCTTTCTTTTCTTTTGATTTCCACAAAAATCAAACAATACCTGGCCAGAAATATTAATCGAACATATATCAACAGGTGCAGCCCTAGTTTAAACAATAGTGGAAGACATAAGATGGATTCCAACCACTATAACCAACATTGTAAGCAATCTGCTGGTGCAGCAAAAGTAAACTGGATTCTGTCTTCCTCCTGAACTCAGGGTTTAGCAGGGTCAGGGCTGTCATAGTTGGTTTGCAGTTAAAAGGAAACCAAAGCCAGGAGAGAGGGCCATTACCGGCTGTTGAGAGCAGAGAGCACCCAGTAAAGAACCATCGTCAGACTCTTCAGCCGGCTGACAGATAACAATGAACCCTCCTACAACCCTGAGACGAGCTGTCTGTCAACCACAAGGCTTTGGCTGCTTCCTCCTTTTCAGCAGGACAATTTTCTGACTCTCAAACACACTCACACGTTCTCACAGGATAAGCACAATGACTTGGCATTCACACACAAGAGAGGGGAGATGGACCAACACATTTCTTCTTTCAAATGCCACGAGGTGATGCAGGGTTAAAACAAATGGTCTGCTAAAAAATTGGAAGGAAAAAGAACAAAAAGGTGGAAACGGGATGGTTCAATGGATGTCTGATAATTCCCTCTTCAAAAGAAACAAGTTTATGACCAGAAAAAAAAACCCCAGCAAGTCGGTGCAGGGAAGTTTCCACAAGAGCCAGTTAAAGGACTTACTGATGTTCCATGACCTCCCTTTAACTGCTCACAGCTGAAGAGTCATGTACCACACTTGCCAAGACTATGATTAGCTTGAAAAACCCAGCTTCAAACTCCTGTTTTGACAAACATCCTGCCAGCTGAAGTGTCCTTCAGCTCGACTCTAAATCGCATCCAGTCCCTGAGTGCTGTCCTGCGGCTGAGCCTGACCTCTGACCTCCATCTTTAGCGTGACAGGAGAAGAGATAAATTCTCAGCAGGGATCGATAAAGTATCTTTCTTTCTGATGCCAGGTCACGGCAGAAAAACCCTCACAGATCTTCACTCATGATTGGCCTCAATTTTAGCTTCTAAGTAGCGCCCAAAAAAGTTGAAGATTTGCCATGTGTTGGATGGATGGATGGATGGATGGATAGATGGATGGTTGAATTTTGCAGTAGAAAACCAATCCAGACGCTTAGCGATAAACATCCATTCATGTAGGACAGGGGGTAGATAGGGCCCAGACAATGTAGTGTGGATCAATAGCAGGGGGGCAAATATGCAGTTCTGCGGACCCCCGATGTGACCTGCATGAATGCGTGTATCGATGTCTATATGTCCTTCTCCCCAGGCCCTCCCTCTTCATCTTCATCAACTTGTGCACAACAGCCAAGACTCAATCACGGTGGGAGCGGCGTGTGTCGATGTATCAACTCGTCTGTCATCCAGAAGTGGCGGGGGTGGAGTTGGGATGGGGGGGGGGGGGGGTGTTTGTAGGGGGAGGGCAGTGGACCTGGCTTTTCGCGAGCAAGCGCATGACAATGATGAGCTTGGCATGTCGCCGAGGCAACGAGCGGCCTCATCCATTATTCATCTGGGTAACAAACTGATAAACGAGGTAAATGAAGAGGAACAACGGCAGCGAAAATCATGCCGATGGACCGAAAGAGACATTTAGAAGCCGGCGGCAACGGCAGCGTCCTGAGGCGCATATTAATCTGCGAGGTAAACAACAAGGTCTGGACACGGGGTCAAAGCAAAGCGGCTTTCCGGCTCTCATGCCTGGGAAGACTGATGTCTGGCGAATCCGCACCTTCTTTCACAAAACACGCCGGCGAAGGCGTACAGGTGCGGAGGATTCACGTCTCCGCAGAATCGACTCAAGTACGGTGGCTAGAACTCACATCATCATTTACCCACCTACCAATCACCCCCATGTGCACCCCCCAGCACTCTCCACATGAGACCACTCAACCAATCCCTTTGTAGCACAAGGTAGTCACAAACAGTCGCATTAGTCTATCAGCTCAGGTACAGGGAGCAAGTACGATGTCCCAGGTCTCACATGTCATGCCAAATTCATGCAACACGATCTGTACCGACAGCAGGGGGATGAATTATTGCCCTGTTGCTACGGTAACACCTCGTATGCAGAAAACACCATGCCGTGGCTTGAAAAATGGTGATTTGTGAGATTTGATTTCGAAAAAACCATTCCAGCGACAGGGGGGCGGGGGTGAGGAGTGAAAGAGAGAAAAGGGACTGACAGGGAAAGAGCGAGCGAGAGAGAGAGAGAGAGAGAGAGAGAGAGAGAGAGAAAGAGAGAGAGAAGAGGGCCTCGGAAACGGCGCGAAGAAAGTGAGAGGAGGAAGAAGAAGAGGGGGAATCGAGGCGAGGCTTCACTAGCAGCAATTTACAGCAGTGCTTTAGACAATTTAGGTCATTTCTGTCACTGTATTTCTATAAGGAGAGCAGAAACACCTCATCTGCCATTCATTTCATTTCCATTCCAACACCTGCGAGCCATTTGCATTCTGTCAGTTGTGCCTCTCCCTTTCATTTCTCCGCATGCCACTACATTTCCTGAATGATAACATACTGGCAATTTCTACACTGGCATCGCGTGGGCCAGGACAGAACACTGCCCGCATCCAAAGCAGGGGAGAAGTGGCGAGCCTTTTTCCAACCGTGTCTTTCTTTCTCTTTCTCCCTTCGTTCCTCCACCCTTACTCCCAGTCCTCCTCTCAGGTTCCACCGCCCCCCATCCCCCCATCCCCCACTCCACCCCCCTAAACTCTTGATCAAATCCAGATCTTTGCTTTCTGACCCTTATGAGCCCTTGCAGGGCCCGGTGACTCCCCTGGGACCCGAGGCCGGATCGCATGTCTCGCCTCTCTACAGCAACAAATGAACCAGGCGCTCAATAGCTCGCCTGATTGGCTGTCATGACATCCATGCCAATAGTGGAGCACCGCAGAGCCACATCGCTCTCTTGTACAGGCATTACAGGCACATTACAGCTGTGCACTTCCAGGCAGGTTTCATCAAGTTAAATCTAACATTTTTCAAATCGAGTTACAATGAAAAATAGGCCCAATTTTGCCACTAGAAATGAATGTGAAAATGAAAACAACTGTAGTCTTACAGGGAGCCGTGCTGCCTGTCTGGGCTGATCCCTCATGAGAAATATAACACGAAAGAAAAACAGTGCAGGGACCTCAAAAAGAGAATTTTAAGCTTATAGGCTGAAGAACTTTTAATGCTGCAAATTGAGATATTCACAATACATCCATATTCATGGGCTTTTTATAAGCAGTGCTATGCAATTATTATATACGCCGTAGCCCCAAAATGTCAGGGAGATGAAACTGTTTTTTGAATTTTCAGGATTAAGAACCTGTATGCAGCACTTCATGTTTACCGATCAGGCCGGTCTGCGAGGCTTTACACCAAAGGGTACCAAAGGGATAAGAGAGAAAATAAGGATCTAACACTGTCGAGTCCTGCCCGCTTCAGATGGAGCACTTGCCCACTGCTGTTTGCGAGGCAGGATTTCACTCCTGTGGTAATCCTTGAATTTCTCTTCCTTTTCTTTCATCTTCCCAGTTTTAAAATTGTAGTTATTTCTGTAGTGCCGACAGTGATGACCATTTATCGGGATTCTCTTCTTTGATTTGATTCCTTTCTTTGCCTGTCAGCCTGAGTGGCTATTACTGGCAATGCTAACCACACACTACTCCTACACGTATGGCACAAACCAAACGCATTAAACAAGCTCACGTGCACCTGATTCTTCCACTGAAAGATTTTACAAATACAAAAATATTTAAAATAGTAAAAGAAAAAAAGCCTTTTGAAAGAATCATTAATGTATCAAAAACAAGAGCAAAACAGCTATAAAACCATACTGTCTTGTGTTTACACTTTGTTTTTTGTACAGATTAATCAAACAAGCTATAATATGTTAATTAGTTACCTAATTAGAGGTGGCATAAGGTGGTATTTGTTACCCTTTTACAAATGTAGGTTAGCTATATACCCCTGTGTCCAGTCATTATGCAAAGCTAGCCAGCTGCTGGCTGTAGCTTCACATCTACAGTACAAACATGAGCATATTACTGATCAAAATAAAACCAGTAAGTCTGATGCATCATTGTATTTTTAATGATTTTAATGTAAATCCTTATGGTCCATTTTCATACTTTGAGCTTTCAATCAATTTAGTTTTCCTCAGCTGACAACTTCATTTCTGAGGACTCAAATTGTGGGATGAGGTTGAAAGCTTTTGAAAATGCTGGGACCTTGAGCTAAGATGTGGTTCCCATTATACTTAAAACAAATAATTGATTACCAATAAAAATAGCTGTTGCTAGGGCTTCGACTAGCAATACATTTATTAGTTGTGTGTTACATGTGTCTCAGTGCTTCCGGAAGCCCAAGATGGCGTCCGTAGATGTCTTGCCATAACCCAAACATATTCAGTTCACTGAAACACAGTTGGTTGGTTGGTTGGTTGAAAAAATGTTTCTTTGTAATTTGGTGGATGGAAGGATGCCATTTATTTTTGACCCAGATCCAGAGAAATGGACATATTCAGGAATTTTCTCTCGCTTTCTTTAACATTAACCAGGCAGGTTGTTTTTCCTTCTTTGTCAAAGAATAATGTGTGGATCTTGATGACTATAATCAGCTGTAGCTAGCTGGCTGGTATATTTGTTTGAGTGAGTACAAAAGGGGACTGTTGGGCCTTGGCGGAGGTATGCGCTCTACTGAGTGCCAATCTAATTGATGATTAATTTAAATGTGGACATCCTATCAACTAATCCACTCACTGCTACTTATACCACTTATCATTTTAGCACAACGGTTTTCCCTTTACATAGGTTTCCAAACACCAGTCTTCTACAGCCCGACATCTTGATTTCGACTGATTAGACATATTTCGGTAAATATCACGCCTTGCACAGCTTTAGAGTGTTTTTAACATTCGTGCACACCCTGGAAACCCTGTATGTGTGTGTGTGTATGTGTGTGGGTTTGTGTTCGGTGGGGCTATAGCTGGCCTGTGATTGAGAATCTAGGGCAAACCCCTTAAGTGGAGAGATGGGGAGAGGGAGAGAGATCATCAGAGCCATTACTGCGTGATAAATGATTTGCTAGCTGGTGAGTTGCCCTGAGGGAGACGGTGGGGCAGAGTGTGTGTGTGTGTGCGTGTGTGTGTGTGTGTGTGTGTGTGTGTGTGTGTGTGTGTATGTATGAGGGGGGTAAACCTGTGGCTGATTTCTTTCAAGATCCCAAGACACCTACATCCGGCTAATGCAATTGGCTTCAATACATGGAGAAAGATGGGCTGAAGGTATAGCCACACATACACACTCACACACACAGACGTACAAAACTGAAGTCTAACTGTTGAACTCAACTATATGCACTTTCTATCACAGACAGGCGCACACAATCAAACTTCTCGACACACACACACTCTATCTCACACTCGCTCTCACATACACTCAGGCAATCACATCTCAGGGGAGAAGGAGCTGGAGCCAGGGCCGAGCTCGGAGGAGGAGGAGGCAAATTAGTGCAGAGTTGAAAGAGCAGAGTGGTAGACTGTGAGAGGGGGGCGGGGAGGGGAGTAGGCCAGGCTGCTGGAACAGACCGACTGCTTCGGCAGGGGGAGAAGATGTGTGAGTTTTGAAGGGGGGAAGAGGTGTGAGAAGAGAGAAAGCGAGAGAGATACTAAAACAATTCAGGTGCAGTAGGAAAGAAAAAAGGAGGGATTAGATGTTAAGAGCTTGACAAGGCTGAATGAACAGAGAGAGAAAGAGGAGAAAACACGGGGGAGCTGGAATGACAGCGAGGAGTTGAAAGGGTGAGAGTAAGGGGGAGACGGCGAAGAGGGTAATGGCTGGTGGGAGAGGTGAAAGCAGCTCCTGCCAAGATAGAGGAAGAACCGGAGAGGAAAGAGAGGGAGAGAAATTGAGCAGCGTAACCCTCAGGACCCCGCTGTCTGCAGAGGAGAGTGGTGTGTGTAGGCTGATGTGTGTGTCTACATCGTCGTATGGTGCACGCTGCGCTGGCAGGTCTGAGAGGTGATGTCAGGCTCCTCGACTTGTGCATGGCTCGGATTGGGAGGCGGGGGGTGTTTCTGCTGCGATAGCCCCCGAGGGGGCTCTTCTTGCTAGGGCGAGACAGCCTGCCTGCCTGCCTGCCTGGCCTTCCGGCTCCAACCTCTGGATGAGGCCAAGGAAGTGAAACACAGCTGGATGAGCACTGGCTCAGACAACCTCATCAGCAGCCAACATGTACATCCTGAGGCGTTGCGCTAACATACAAGTGGAAGAAATTGAATACATGAATTGAATGCAAAATAATTCTTTTCATTAAGAACTGTATTTGGTCTTTACTGCACGCGTAGTGCTGGGTAATTTTGATGGACATTTTTCACTTTTTTTTCTGAAATTCTGCGAGCAAGTGATTAATGGATTAATCAAAGCTAAAAACTGACGGATTAACTGTTAATGGAAATATTCATGCGCTGCAGCCCTTCCTTTTTGTTGGCGCTAATGGAACTCATGGCTAAGAACTAAAGTGGCGATCAATGGTGATATCAAAAACCTTCATCTGTTTTCTTTGCAGGGATGTCAGTTTTGGTTAATTTAGCCTTCAATAGTCTGACACCCATTAACCAGTAACTTAACTTACCGCTCCATTTTTAGGAAGAAATGCTTAATAACATTAACTACAAGAGGCGCCCTCCTCTTAGTCCGACACTTGAATAATTCAACGGGCTTCTCTGTGAATTTTTTTGTTGCTTGTGCTGGGTGGAGAGGCTCCGAGTGAGAAGGTCCCAGTCAACACTGATGAAGTGACGGACAGCTGAGGTGTAGCTTCCATTTGTGAAAAATGTCCTGCAATTGGTGGCCAAAGCAAGCTTGTCTGCCCTGTGTAGCTTGACTTTTAGCGCACCCTTCTTCTCATCAAAGTGTTTATCAATGCCATAATGTACTCTGACTCAAGGTAGCGAACTAGCTTTCTGAATCGCTCATTCTCGATCACAGTGACTGGCAGCGAATCAGTCCTAATAACACCAACTGGGACGGAGCAAACTCCTCAGACGTACACCGACGTTAGCTTTTTTGGCAAGGCATTCATGGACATGGCAGCCAGATGCTTGTTATTAATTCAGTACAGCTAGTACTACTGCCGAACTGAAGAATAGCATCACGCAATTTACATATGACTTTAATGCCATCTGGGGCAAATGTCGATACCAGGCTTCATTTAGCTGAACTCTTTCTACCTGCAATTGCTAGCTTGAGAAGCCATTAGCAGAGAATGTGTGAGGGAACGTGAGTGTGTATGCAAACTGACCAATTGTCCGACATGTGCAGACGCTCCAAAATATTCCTCGAGGAACCGATTAACAGCCAACTGTCACAAAGCCAGCTATCCTGCTTTAAACTTAATTGCCAGGTATGGTGCTGACCCTTTTCCAGCGTTTCTTCCCTGTACTCCACCACCTGTGTGCCGTCAAGGTTAGAGATTAACAATTATCTTGGCTCGGGTGCCAAAAACCTCAAGAAACCGTGGCTCATCCTCAGTAGGGCTATCTAAGGTCAAATGTGCCTGTAGAGACATTGCTTTTAAAATACCATGAGTTGACTGTACCTTGAGGGTCATCATCCAGATTTTGCAAGAAGTACAAGCAATTCAGACTGGCTGATTTAGCTGTGTGATAATAATTTTGCATATTAGTTTTAGTTTTAAGGCTTGAAATAACACCAAACACACTGTGTTATGTACAAGTTTTTATATATATATATATATATATATATATATATATATATATATATATATATATATATATATATATATACATGTATATAGATAGATATAGATATAGATATAGATATAGATGTATCATACAATGGAATATACTGAGCAATGTAACTCATATACAACACAGCCTGTAAAGCCCAGATGTCTGACCTTGGCTCAAAGCAGGATTTGGCTTCAAAGCCCAAATAGCTGATGATGCAAGACATAACTTAGAGTAAGCTTGATCATCCCTTCAGCAGAGTTTATCTTTGCTCAGTCCCATATCCCCGGGTCAATAATGTTGACTCATCGACCACCCCTTCCTCTGTTGTCGATAAAGCACACTGTAGCCTTTTAGCTTCAGCTTTGGCTCCGTAAAGAAGAAACAATGAAAATGACCCCCAAGGAATAATCAAGAGCTAGGAAAACAGAGGCCGATGCTGACGATAAAACCCTGGTCACAGGGCTGATCATTATGCATGTTTTTCGGTGGCTGTTTTCCTTCTAAAACTCACAAGAACTGTGTTGGCATTTACCCAGATGGATAAGATTTGAGGGGGATTAACAAGGCGATGATTTGTAGGTGGAAGAACCGCGAGAAATGATTTGGGCACTCATGCCCTTTAAAATCGTTCTTTTTTCTGGCTTCGCTCTTTCCTACCGTCACTCTCCATCTTATCGATCAGCAAATCAGCTGCCTAATAGACAGGTAGTGCTCAATGCTCAAGGCTTGAGGTGAACGAGTCACAGAAACAGTGCAGAATATTGAAACGAACAATTAAGGCAGTCCTTCCTAGAAGGCGACACGGCAAAGGACAGACTTGAGAGTCACACAGGCCTCTCCGGGAGGGGGGGGCAGATTATTGTCTCCCTGAGACTGAGAGGCACACGAAATAATTCACCTGGAAATCAATTTCCATCACGTCGATTACAGACCACCGATGGACCGAGAAAGAAAGAGAACGAGAGAGACAGGCCGAGAGAGACTCTCATTTCCCCTTTTTATCCATGTTGTATTTTTCTTCCCTCTCTCACTGCCCAAACCATTTCCACAGCAGAGTGCACTGGCCACAAAAAGACATCTGCAGTCGATCATGATAAACAGGCCGCATCTCACCCATTTGTTTCCCTAAAAACCACGGAGCTGCATGAGTAAAAGCTACAGCTGCTGCATCTTCATGGGATGCTTTCTGCATTAAATCATGACGCGTGGAGTTAGAACTCATGAAGGCAAACATTGGTGTTGACATTTTTGGGGGTGCAGCTGCTGATATATTCATGCCAATGTAATTAAAGACACAGTAGGATTTAGATTTTAAAATGCATCCATTTCATTAGACACATTGCAAAACGAGGCTGCTCATACCAACATTGGATTTTCCCCAGAAATGATATTTGTTAGACGGCGAAAGCCTTGGATAAAGCATTTAGACCTTCAGTTAACAATAACATTCTCCTCTGAAGCCCAAACTAATGAGAAATAATATAAGCATTTGAAGATTGTAGCTGTTGACAAAGACGGCTAACACCAGAAGTTTTCAACTTGGTCCCTTTTCTCCTGAATAACAGCAGGTCATTTAAGCTACCCCCCTTGTTTAACAAGAGTCGAGTAGTTCATTGATGGGGAGGTGGGGTGGGGGGGTTCGTACAAACAGCAACAGTTTTGCCACTTGTCTAAAACTGATAGAGCCCCTTTTATTTTCACAAGAGCACAGCCCACCATCCCTCATTCTCCACCCAAACCAGCGATCTCTCTAGTTTTCCCCCTGCCGAGTCCTCATTATCAACCAAAGAAAAAAAACAGCTGATACGCCTGAGTGTGAGGAGAGATATGAAGCAAAGGAAGGAGTGGTGATGGGTGTGACTGAAGGGAAGGCTGTCAGCCTTTGTAGGTCAGCGTAAATGTTTAATGCTTTATGCTGATGAGCTGACGTTACTTCTCGGAAAGCTGCGCTTCGAGCTCTGTCAATCCCCGCAACCGCTCGCACAAACACGACTCCCACACTTGCAGTGGTAAGCCACCCACTCCTGAGCCCCCTGCTTATATTCTCCCCGACCCCTCGGCACGCCAATTAAGCAGGTATGAGACAAGACGACCAAAAGCGCCAATTAGGCCAATCTACCTCTGCTACATGTCCCCTCGTACCAAACTCCCCATCGTTCGCAGAGCGGCAGCTCCCACCTTCCTCTCCCTGCTGGCCCTTAATGGATTTCCATGCCACTGTCTCTCTTCCAGCACTCCCATTTACACTAGTCGCATCATGAAAGCGAGTCCAAATAATGTAACTTTAATAGGCCCACTTTAACATGCAGTCAAAAGCAGGGAGAGATGTTTCCGCTTTGAGCACACATAATTATTTAGCCTGGAGAACACATCATAATTGAAAGGGTCTGATAACAATGTTGCGTTGTTACATGCACTACATTAAGAAATGGGGAGATGGATTAGTGTTACACGACAGGGAGGAAATACACTCAATTCAGTTTGCGAGGTCTACCAAAGAAGCCCCATTATGGCTTGTTTATCTTATCAATTAGGGAACCATAATCTTTTTTGAAATGAGAAATGTGGCTTGCCACAGGGCACAATCACCTCATAAATAAGGTACGTCTTAAATCCCCAAACCAATTTATTCAATTTGCCATACAATGGATTATAGCTTAATTTCTGCGATAATGGGAGTAGACACTTGAGGAAATTAAAATGGAGAACTTGAAATTTCATGAGTCGTTTCCAAATTAGCCCCAAGGATGGTTGAGAATCAGGTGGAGGAATTATTCAAACAACATGCAGTTGTCTCTCAGACAAATAGTGTTTTGGAAATAGAGGGAAAGCCAAAGGGCAGCATTTGCCATTTTTCCCATTTGATCAACAATCATTTCAAACACTGGTGCAGTTCTGGACGCATTATTTTCAACATGTAGTCATTAAGGATTCAGTGGAAGCCTGGCCGTTAATGGCTTTTAGATGCTGCCTCCCACACCCTACTTGATGGGGCATGCTTTCCATTAAAGTGAAAGTATTTTGGATGCTTACAGTTCGATCATAAAGCCCCATATGTTGCGTCGTTATTTCCCCGGCTCTGTCTCAAACAAGCCTCCTCGCTGTTACGGCATGGGGCGACAACGCTGCGTGAAAGCCAATGTGTCAAAATCAAAATTCATCACTGTCAATGACGGTAATTGGTACTGAAAAGGGGAAGAGAGGCACACTCTGCGCTACTGGGGTGATTAAAGACGTTTCACAAGCGAGTGTTCATTGTCTGTTCCTTGGGGCAGCTTCTTGTCTTTGCCAAGGTTTTAGATGTTGCCATATCGTATTGTTCGGATGTCACAGAAGATCCATTACATCCCCTGTTAACACACTTTGTGCACAGAGGGCTGCAGCGTGTTTTGGTGTCTGGATGGTGTTTGTGTCTGGCAGAGCCTCCAGCTCTGCTTGGTGTGACAAACAAGACAAAACTGGGTCCTCTTCACTGGGTGTGGCCTCGATTCAAACAAAGCCTCCAGTGGGTCAGCGCCTAAGGAGAGATTCTGTGTTTGGAGGCATGGATGGATGGATGGATGGATGGATGGATGGATGGATGGATGGATGGATGGATGGGTGCTGGTGACAGCAGAGTGGATCCAGGGTGAGTCAGGGGCAGCAGGGGAGCTGAAGGAGTGGCAGAGGTAGAGCAGATGGATATATGGTGTAGGGGGCGAACATATATATGGAGGATCTGGGTTACTGCATCATGAAAAATCTATTTCAGAATATGCTGGCACACATGTGAAACCAAAATGAGCCCAGTGGTGCACGTACATGCACAGACTATATCACTGTACCATGAGCCATTGGTCTCAGTGGATGCTTTATATTATATCAAGATTCTTAAATCAAAAAATTTGGTATCGGTCTTTGTAATCCGAATTTTCCCCATCTGCACCAATGGCAGCATAAACTGTGACATACAGTATATCCAAAGATTAAGACTGAATGCCATTTTAGTGTGGAAACATATTTTAACCCCATGTGGGGCTCAGAGTAACCCTGTGCCCCTGTAAAACATTAACCCCCCTCCGTCCAAATCCACAGCTGACACAATCGCTTTCAACTCCCATTTTTCTTCTGCACGGGTCCATGAATGCAACATAACAGCCACACACTGGGGGCAGGCCTGCTAATGGAGACCTCACCCCATGCCTCTCCCACGAGGCCGTCTGACCTGAGGAGGAAATGGGGGTGATGGGAGGGGGAGAAGGGTGTGGATAGGATGGGGTAAGAATTCTGGGTCAGGGACTGAGCAATGGCCTCGTAATCTGGAGATGGACAGGGTGGGGTGCAGGGAGGCAACACACACACACACACACACACACACACACACACACACCAGATGGGATAACCCCCCCCATCCTGCATTTACTTACTTAGCAGGCCTCAAGGCACGTGCACACACACACACACACACACCCTTATCCCTTCATTGCAGCCCTCTGCATATACAGTAGGTGCGTTCATGGGTGAAAGAGATTATATTATCATAACCCAGATATTCTCACCCCCCGTGACCTACTGGGTTATGAGGGAGCCGCTGCCCTTGGCAACACAATAACCCCAGCAGCGCACCGCAGCGTCGCCGCAGACTCTGCACCGGCTACCGAGTCGCTCGAATGACAAGGCCTGATGCAACAGCAGCTCAAATGACAAATTAAATATGAATGTGCATGAACCACCGCCCTCCTTTCACTGTGTCCCTCCCAGTTTTCTTCCTTTTAATGATCGGGGGTGTTTATGATGGGCTCATATTATTCCTGGCTTAAATCAATCTCACTGGCTCCCTCCCGCTCATTCTTCATTCCTGTCACTGTTGGCTCTGTTTGTCTTTGGAAAGAGCAGATGCACCATAAAAAAAAAGACATCATTAAGTTAAAATACCTCCGTGACAGCACATTTTGCCGGAGTTGAGGTTGTTTTTCATGTCTAAAGTATGTATTTGAATGATAATCACCTCCGTCTGCTGTGATTCTATTATGTGATGAGTCTGACTCCAGAGAGGAGGAGTAGTAGGAGGAGGACGAGGGCAGCTTGAGGGCTGAGTTCATGTTTGGACCCCATGGATTGAGGAGGAGGAGGTGATCAGCTGATGGAGCCACCTCCCTATACTTAGTGTTGGAGCATCTGCGCCCCCTAGTGTACCTACTAGTTGTAGCAGTTTTGAGACTGAAAGTTTCAAGACTCCTGAACAGATTAAGTGGAAACACAAGTACAAACCTCTTGAAATTAGATCTCCATTTTTAATTCAGCCAAAATGAAGGGGGGATTAAATGAATCTCTGCGTGCTTGGTGGTAGTAAAGTAACTATATGCTCCTCAGTCATGACTCATCAAACTGTGCCGTTAATCCCCAAGGCTAACCATCCAAGTTCAGCGCCCAAACCTGAAGGAGTAACTCATCTTGCATTAGTAACTCAAATCCTTACTGCATCTCTGCAGAAAAGAGAGCTGAGGGACACACCGACACTGCCGGAGGTAACTAACAGAAGTACACCATCAGCACAGACAAAGCGCCAAAAAGGTAAGAGCAATGATTACGTGGGAGAGCTGGTAGTGGTCAGTCTGGTACTGATCCTGACCTCAACACACACAAACAGAAACAATGACGCAACAGTTATCTCCCGGTGTTACTTGTTTCTGCCTGCCTCTTCTTCTCCTTTATGCTGCATCATGTTTCATTCATCAGTAACCTTCAGACCAGACACAGATGGGTCTCGGATGCCCGGGCAAGCAAACAATGGACGTGTTACGTGTTTCTAGAACTGGGCATTTGCACTATAAGGCCGACGTTGGGCAATAGAATAATGAGCAGCTGATTTGAACTCCCTATGACCTGCTGTTGTTAACTGCAGAAAAAAGAAGCAAAAAGCACTGCCTTTAGATTATCTCAAGAGCGAAAACACCAAGAATGCAGGACACTAATTTACTTTAATCTGTCTTTGTCATCTAATTACAGTAATGCAGACATTACAGGTGAGGTGGCAACACATTGAAGGAGCAGTTGTCACTCTGAACTGTGCAGCAAGCAGCCATGAGATGGCAGCAGATTCAAAGAGTAGCACCTACTCTGTTCAGTCATGCTATCAGAGCCAGGAATGAGAACCACCTCCACAGGTGGAGGAACATTATATCAATCCCTCTACAGACCTCCCGCGTACCACCGAGACTGATGAAGTAATAAGCAAAAGAGTGGGAAACCTATGAAGTTGTCAACTGAGTGCAATTGTCAATAGTTTGTATGTGCTGTAAACTAAATCTGTGACATTTTAAGTAAATTGTCGATACTCCAATATATTTTTTTTTCTTCAACGGGCCATTTATATTGGAGTGATTGCTGCTGTAGATTTACACAAGTCATAAAGATATATTCAGTCAGCGCAAATCAAATGTATTCTAGAGGGTTAATCAATATGTGGTTAGTTTAGCATCCAACACATCTTTCCCTTCTGTTTGTAGTACTTACGCTTGCAGAATATGTGGGTTTCTTCTCTGGGTTTCTTGGGAAATCAGCTTTAGATCATGCACGCACTGATACTGGAGTGGATTCAGTTATCAAAGCTGATAACCACAGCAAAACTTGCCACAAAATAGTGTTTCTGAATTATTTTAACCCGAGCGAGGCAAATCTGATGCTCTTAATCTGCAACGTTCAGATAAAATCAGGTCTTTGCGCTCTACAGTTCTGTTTACTGCAAGACTGTCAGGGTAAAAGAGGAACTGCAATGCACCAAAACATTTTACACATATGAATAAGAAGCTGGCAGAGGAGCCATAAAGTATCCCGCACACTCTCCCGTGTGCCTTGGGGCCCCTCGGAGCGGCCACCTCCTGTAACTGTGGTGCTCTGCCGATGCTGTTTACAGCATTTACAGCAGGGCAGGGACAAAAACCAGACATAAGCAATACTACACAATGCGGGAATATCCCGCGACTAATGAGCTTGGCCATGACGCAAAGTTCACCGGAGCCTCGAAGATAAGATAATGAGTTTGAATATGTGGGCCACAAATCACAGCAGAGGAGAGAGCAGCAGACGCAGCCGAGGTGAAGCCTGTATCTCGCTTCAGCAGGAGAGGGTGAGGTGGAGCGACGAGGATAGTGTTCAGGCCTGCAGGGGGAAAAAGTAGCTGCAAAAACCCTTGGTCATGTTCCAACCAAGACAATTAAGTTGCAGCACTCTCTATGTGCGCGTGCATGTGTGTGTTTGTGTGTGTGTGTGTGTGCTTGAAAGAGAGAGAGAGAGAGAGAGAGAGAGAGAGAGAGAGAGAGAGATCCCAATAAGGAAGAGAGCAACCTAACCCTGACAAAGAGTTAACAGCCAAGCAGACAGACTCCAGGCAGTGGATTTTGGAGCTGCCAAAAACAATCTGTGTAACCTAATAAACATGCCTCCGGGCCACAATAATCTTACACAAGTCAGAGCAAATCACAGCTGTTAATCAGGTGATGTGCACTTGAAATACTTTCAGTTCGAGAGGCACCTGAAGTCCAATTTCAATCATTCTCAGATGAGTATGAATCTAACAAGAAATCGATGGACATTTACATTTTTAAAAACTTTAATAGTTTCATAATTCTTCGTCTCGCGAAAGCGGTGGCAGCCATTTTATGTGCTGTTAGCCGTGAATGTTGAAGGTTTTTTTGGTGCGAAGAATATAAAATACATAAGAACGTTAAGGAACGTCTAAAGCGTGCCAATCATCGCATAATGATGATTTTAAAGACATTAAATATATTAAAACACGGTGGAGATAGAATTACAAATGCTCAGGGGGTATTTTATTGTCCTGAAATTTCATTCTAATTTCTGTATGTTTTATAACTTCAATATTTTTCAGTGATCTGTACGTGTGTTGGAAGAGCAATCCCCTTTAATGTCTCTTAAGTGTAATTATCCTACCTCAACCGTATTTGAGGTAGCATTGCAATAAACGTGTATATCGGCCATTATATATAGATATCGAAATATTCAAATTCCTAATATCGGCATTAGCCCCAAAAATCAAGTATCGGTCGAGCTCCAATCTTTTATTTTCCTGCCTGTACCTAACATTCTCTCACAACCGACAAACATCAATATGTGACTTTTGAGAATCCCTTCCAGGCTGTTCTGGCACTGTTTCTAGTTGTTAGAGTGCTGAGAGAATAGAGAATAGAGAATAATATGTTTAGCACTTTGCTTCATGGCGCTAAACATATGCTGCTGAGAGGTATTGCTCTCCATACACAGCTCACTTTCTTATACAAATACGCGCACATCTGGAAATAAACAGTCTTGCGGGCATATACGCCTATGGAAATAAACAGTCATATGTTCCTTTGGACATAAATGCTTGCACATAGCAGCGTGCAAGAGCTGACATGTATGCCTCCAGGGGCCCCGGACACCTTGAAATGGATACAACACGTGTACAAGATGTACTTGATATTTATTGACAAGGATGAGTCCCAAAGAGCTAGTGTAAACACCAGGGGAAAGCCTGTTGCCCAACACTTACAAGACTCTATGTCCTGTGAAAGTTACCGCACAGCCAACAAAACAACCTAACCACACTCTTCGTAAAATTCGATTCATTACAGTAAAGACTTTTTCAACTCACGTATCCATCCACGCTATCCTTATCGCACCATCCATATCTGTTTGTTGTTTGTTTTGGATTTGAATTCCAGGCAGCACAGCTCAAGAATGTGAGGCTTTTGGCAGCCAAATCACAAATCTTGGATGTGTAGAGCGTCTTGAAATGCACCACCAAGGAAGAGTTCTCACAACTGTCTCTGCATTCCCAATGACAACCAAACTCTGGCGGCAAATAAAGCAGACTGAAATGCCCGCTGATGGATCACCTGTCATGAGCAGGTCTCTGCAAGTGACTTTTCATAACATACTGACATCCACTAAAACCAAAAGCTGCCTGGGAGGTAGGAAATCTATCTAAAACTCAAAGCATGCAGGTGAAAGTAATGTGCAGTAATGTCACGTAGAAGCTATCCACGGTCAAGGGGCTGAACAATGGAAACTACCAGTATGGTGCTTGAAACTCTGGTCTATTTTGTGAGCATGTCAGCTCATTAGCCTCTTATCTGAGTAAGGCTGATACAGAGGGTCAGGATGGCCCTGACTACAGGGAGGTTTTTTTTTTTTTTGCTGGACTGATAGATGAGGATGTCTCCCATCCAAGGCTGGGCTCCTTAAAGGGGGGCCGGGGCCACGCTCTGGCCTCAAGAAAAGACGGAGAGAGGAAGCCAAACAGGAGGAGTGAAAGGGACATGACAAGGGGGGTGCCGGTGATATATCGCCAACGATACCTTATGGGGCTTCTGCTTGCCTGGCCCAGAATGGACTTTCTCAACTCTGCTCAAAGAAAAGATAAGTCTGAAGAAGTACTGACACTAGAATGAACCAAATCTGGGAAAAAAAGCCTTGAGTAACTTGTAACATGTAAGAACAATAAGAAAAAATGAGTCCCACATCTCCTTGGATGATCATTAGATGAGCTGCCTTGGTTTACATGTATTCGAAAGACACAAAAATCACATACTTAACAAATTCTTGACATCAAGGTCACAGCTGCGGGTCTCCACATCAAACTATTCACACTATTCAAAGATTCACTCTGCTCCTAAATCTCTCCTACTACTTCTGTCACATGGTAATTTGCTTTCAACCCTGCAAGTCGATCTCTTTGAATTAAACAACAGTATTAAACGGGGCGAGAGTCCAGAAAACCTCCAGGGCGGACTTGAAAGAGGCCTTTTCCTTAAATGTCAGTTCATTTGACTGTCAGCTGTCAGCCCGAGAGTGTGCCTTTGCAAACAGTCCAGTGGGCAATGGCAGGATAAGATGTGCCGAGTTACAGGATTTTTGTCAAGGGGCCACTGATCCACCACCAAGCTGGGTAATATTGACCATACAGCCTCTCATTTAATATGAATGACACCTACCCGCTTGAGGACAGAAGGCTAAAGAGCCAGAAGCTACAGGCCGTAACCCTCCAATGCTGATTACTGCACAGACTGACCTCCCAAACCAGACAGCAGATAATTGCATCCTCTCGCATTTGAAAGTCACATTAAAGGGCTGATAATGGAGTTCTGGCTCAGAAAAGAAGGGATCACTGGAGCGGACGAGAGGAACAACGGATCTGTCTTTGGCTAGGAGAGGAAATTGGTATCTGCTGGATTCATAGCTAAGCAGACAAAAGATGTCCTCTCAACTGGCGCGCATTGTTAATGGTGCGTTGCTTTTGAAACGGGCCAAGCTACCTGTTCCTTGTTGAATAGGGCTTTTTGAGGAAAAATTCCGGTGTGCGGATAATAGGGTCTGTTGGTGATTAGACGCTGCTATTCATGCGGCATCAGTCGCTGAATGCATGAACATGTGTCCAAGGTCCAGCAAATAGTGGAAAAAAAATGACAAAAGAAATTATCTTGCCCTGCTAATGTCTTCCCCCATCCTGTTATTGTCAAATCAAAATGAGGCACAACATCAGAATTGAAGGATAAGAGACAGAAGTGCATGAGATATGAAACAAACATTCCAAAAGATTCACAGAAGTAAAGGAGCAGAATGATGCTGTTGTCCCACCCTGAGATGATCAAGACAGCCACTTTAAATTACAGGAGCAGGAGTTTACGTAATGCTTCTATCATCTATCCTGTCTTCACCTAAAAAAAAAACAGCTCAATAGGTCTTCTGTGTGAGCAGCTTAGAACATCCCATATTTATGGTCATTATAGGGTTAGACAGCGACCTACAGTAGCACACTATAGGTCACTACAAGGGAGCAAAAGAGGAAATCAGGTGACATCCACCACCAGGTGCTGCCCCTATGCCCTGTGGCATACCACCAAGCATGCCACTGGTACTCTGGTACAGCTTAGAGATGACATACCTAAGGTATCTGTCACATTACTAATGTAGTTTACTCATTACAACCCCAGACCATGATCTTGTGTTAAGCCATACCAAGTAGTTTGGTAGCTAAACCAAACGGTAGCCTATACTTTTTGTAAACTAAAATGCCACCGCTTCTCAGCGTTAACGATGTGATAATGAAGGTCCACTCTGGTTTGCCTGGGGCTGGTACTCTAGGTATGCTGTTATCAGAATTGCCATATATTTTGCTTTGGGAGTCACTGGCAATAGACTCAGTAGTTTGTGT
Source organism: Acanthopagrus latus (assembly GCF_904848185.1). Lineage (NCBI taxonomy): Eukaryota > Metazoa > Chordata > Actinopteri > Spariformes > Sparidae > Acanthopagrus > Acanthopagrus latus. Next base: position 23,365,494 of record NC_051045.1, on the reverse strand, counting down.
GGGGAGACATGCTGATACCATCATCTCACAGCTGTTTTAAACGTCTTCTAAGGTGGTGTCGTAATTGCTTGCCGCCATTCATACAAAGCATGCTTGGGCTGCAGCACCGAAACATCTTGAAGAAAAGTCTCACATTTCACTTGCAAGTATCCTGAGAGAACTGACAACAGCTCGATTAAGTTGCGGTCAACAAAGGGTACCAACCAACACAGATTTGCGTGGTTACAGAAACTAACACGATTTAGCATGCACCATCTTGTACCATCATAACACATAATGGCAGCATCGATGCTAAAAATGCGTGGCACAGAATTGGATAGGAAAGCGAAGGCCACAGTCATCGTTATTACCCTGCAATCTGAGTTCCATTCAGACACAGTGAAGGGAAGTTTTAGAGCATTGCCGCGTCTAAGCTCGGTCTGGAGGCTGTTCTGGGCTGTGGTGCGGTTGCTTGTTTGTGTCGGCTCACTCGGCGAAGACCGTTAGCCTGTATAGCGGTTAATGAGATCCCCAAGGAAACCATTGGCGAGCAGGTCACAGACTGCCCACGCTCCAGAGCCTTCATAACCCCACCATGCATGACCTTTGACTCACCCCCCACCTTTATCCTCGCCGCATCATCTTGTGAAAGTCTAAAGCCTCAATTTAGAGTTCATACCACACGCAGTCAGAGAGCTGTGTGTATTGAACACACATACAGACGCTTGTTCAGGACAACAAGAGTGATTCGTAGCCTGCAACGATATAGTAGTTTCACTGGTACAATTAGAAGAATAAACATAATTATCATATAAAATGCAAAGCAGAGAGCTCAGATGCAATTAAGCTAGTTTGCTGTAGGCATGCACAATATTCGGCGATCACGCCGGTGCTTTCCCTACGGTGACATGTCATAACGTCTTCAGTACATGACACCTATTCATGCTGCCATAGCCTGTCCTCTCTGTGCAGGCAGCTTGACACAAATACAGCACTGCTATGATAAAGACACCGTGGCAGCCTTAATCAAAGGCAGCAAATTACATACAGTACACAGAGCAGGTTTGACATCAGACTGCGGCCCTTAATTCTATCAACAAGAACAAGTATCCAGTATGTATAGGAGGGAGCAGGAGGGCTCTCATCACAACATATTTCATGAATGCAACAGGTGAGCACATCCTCACGTTGCATCCTCACACACAGCTGACATACTTAACAAATCCTCCCTATATCTCATTAAATCAGACACACACACACACACCAAAGCTGACACTCTTTGTTCAGACAAAGACCTCCAGGGGGTGAGTGTGTGTGTCTATATGTGCATGTCTGTGTGTGGCATTGATCTTCAAGCTCTTTGTCTTGTCGATTGTCGTTTTAATGAGGCCTACACAAAGCACGAATGCCTTGAATATCGTTTGGTTTTAAATGGATTAACAATATAACTTAAGACGTGGCAGGATGCAAAATCCCAAGGAAGCTAACTCCTCCGCACCACGAAGTTGATAGTACCTCGTGAAGGGCAACCAAGTGTTAGCAAAATGACGAAGCACAGGAAGCGGCTTGGTGTACTTACCTGCAATTATATATTTGTGATCTTCAGAAGGCAAATGGAGAAAGAAAGAAGACAGGAAAAAAAGACAGTTAGCAAAAGTTCAACGTCAAAAAAGGCACACAAGACTGTGGGAAACGAGGAGGGCTGAAGCAGAGAGAGACGGACCAGCGTGGGATGGATGAGTGACAGGAAGTAGATAAAGGAGGATGATGAGATGAGAGGTGATCACAGAGCATGAATGGAGTCTCTATCACACGTAATAACCAGTGTCGCTGGCACAAATGGGCATGTCAAAACGCAAAAACGCCCCAAGATCCGATATATACCGTCACATCCAGCCTGCAGTGTTTTTGCTGAGGTACAGAAATGCAAAACGGGATGAAAAAACAAAAAAAAAAAAAGATGAAAGTTGCACAAAACTTTGGTGCCGACAGGAAGGTCGAAATTAATGTCCCAGAGCCCAGCGCCAGCAAAGTACTGCAATTATGAGGTTGGTATACCTGACGACGCCCACCCACCTCTACTACACAACCAACAAAGATTCGCAGCGGATCCGAAAAATCATAAATCTAGCTCATGTCCTCTATCTCACACATGCAGGCTCACACAGGCCAGTCAATCTGCTGTTTGCCCAGCTGATGCAGATTGATGGCGAGCAGCGTTGACAAGGCGTATGAGGGGCTCATCCATAAAAGATGGGCCGGGGCGGCCAGAAACTGGGAGCTATTTACAAAGGAATAACACAGAGACCACAGAGCTCCCTCCATCGATTATTAACCAGGAACACGTGGAGACACTGTGTGTGTTTATGTGTGTGCGTGTGTCCTGCATGGACGGCAACCCCGATCATCCTCCCGCATTAAGTTTGGATTTTCTTTTCAAAATAAAAGCCTGAGGCTGCCGTAACAGCCGTTCGCCATTTGAGGTTGTGAAATACACTGCAAACTGCTGCCAGAATCGCAGTATTCGATGATATCTGATATCAGCCCAGGCATAACGATTGTCGTCGCGTTTACCGTGCCAGCAGTCAAACTGTGTGTGTCATTCGTTTGATGTTACACGGTAATAAAGCCTTCAAGCCTGAAACATGTCAGACAGCTTTGAGTTAATGAGCTGGCATTTACATTTCTCTTTTCAAAACATAAAAAAAAAATGACCCCCTACCGTATGTTAAGTGTTGTATCGTGGTTTGAACTGACTACACTAATCTACTGTGAAATACCCTGTCGCTTTATCCAGCCGGTCAGAACTGGCACCGTCCAGACGTGTAAGCCTGGTTCATTAAAAGTTATTCACCCACCGCCACAAAAGCAGTCAGCTACGAAAAAAAACAAAAAAAAAGAAAGAAAGAAAGAAATCCAGTAGTGGTTCCGCACAATAACCTCACACCCCGACAAAACAGGTGTTTTGATGGGTTTTGTCCCGGGGCGGGTATTAGCCCAGTGTCAGCTCTCCTCCTCTGTTCCACCCACTTGCATTTCTCTAGTCCTGCTTTCTCTGCCCTCGTCTTGATCCTCATTATTCCACACTGGGGTCTTTTGGGTAGCAAACGCTCTATTATCCAAAGATGGAGCTTAAGACAACTTAAAGCTCCGGAGGAGTGGCTATTTATTTGGGTTGAAAGACAGAGAGAGAAGGAGGGAGTGTGTGTCTGGCCTGGCGTTCCCATATCACTTAGGCTAATGTGATTAAGGGTGAGCGAGAGGGGGAGTTAATTTAGCTCAGAGTGTGTTGGTTCCAAGTGATTCATGTCGGGGGAGAGTCGGGGAGGGGGTGGCCGGTCACAGGACTTCCTAAAACGCACACACACACACAGTTGGGTATGTGTGTGCGGGCTCGTTTCTTAGTCCCTGGTACCAAAATTAGCACACATGAATGTGCACACACAATTGCTCACTGGTACCACCCAAGGTCAGAATATTGTTCCTTTGATTACATTTCATCCTACTCACCATTTGCTTTCATTTAGCTGTCAAATGTTTAAACTTAGCCTCAAAGCCCCGTGAGCCACCTGGGGGATTTCAGCGGAGTTCATATTGGATTCTTCATTTGCTCCGTTAGAACGATTTAGTCTTGTTTTATAAGAAAACAAGCGGTGCAAAACAAAGTAGAGTGCAATGATTAACGACCGCAGATAGATGGAAAAATCCGGAGACCAAAAAGACTCTTCATTCATGACAAAGAAGACTCCCATTCAAGCAGCTAGAACCGGCAAATGTTTTGCATTTTTGCTTGAAACATGAATGAAAAGTTCTCTTCTGAACAACTAACTGACTAATCGCTGCAGCTCTAGTTTACTCATTAGGGCCACGGCACTACAATCAATCATTCTCCAACCAACACAGACCCACACAGACGTTTGGAGTGCCGAGGCTATATGTCTCTGTTCGGAGTTGTGTGGAGACGTTCTTGTCAGATTTGACATCCCTGATTGACGGTGTCTGTTCACTCTGCTACGCTTTCAAACCAACTGTTACCTCAACGGTGCGCATCATAGCACGTGTATCCTAGCAGCGCAGCTCACGCTTGCCCGGCGGTTAGAGCTAAACTCACTGGAACAGCTGTGGATTTGCTGTCGTCGTGTGGAGTGAGGTGATTTGGGGGAACTGGCTTTGTTTTGGACCTTAACTCACAAGAGAACAGAGACGATCACAAAACCAGATATGTCTTCATTTCAAAGAGGACAAAGATAAAACGCTCCCTCGTGGTGTGTATTTAAACTCTGCGCGCTCCAGATTTTGCTCCGAGCATGTTCTAAATGTTTATTTTTGCAGCAAAAACAGGGTTTAGAGTTTGCCGTCTAAGGTCTCCAACCTCGTCCGACGAGCAAAACGTCTGGAACGTACCCCAGTCGCAGTCTGCAGGAGGATGCCGGCAGGGCTGAATGGGGGATTTCTTTTGAACAGGTGTGTTGGGTAGATGATTGCGGAGAGCACAGTGCAGCTCGAGTCATCCGCCTGAACTAGTCCATGGGTGTTGCTCCATTTTTTAAAGTTCCTGCATGTTCGAAGATGTCTTCCAACTTTTAATCACAATAGCACAAGGAGTGTCTGTAAAAAAAAAAAAAATCTCTCCACTCAAATCGTTATTTAAAGTCAACTGTTTGACTTGTTTGGTCAACTATTTCGATCTGATTGATTTGATTTGTGCACCCTGGGAAGGAAGTTTAAAAAAGACACTTGAAGACCACTGCCAACATAACATGTTCCATGTCGCTGTAGAATGTTTGATGGTGTGCCATTATTTCTCAGTTTCTGCGCAAACTGCAACATAAATTAGTAGGGTCGGTTGTTTTCGATGGATGCTAATGCCATTTTTTGGCAATGGACAGCAAGAATTTGTGTTCTTTCTTGATTTCAATGGTTGCCAAGTGACACACTTGCTCAACATGTTCAACGTGTCCGACATCGCTTCTGACGGTGAGAAACTGAAAACAGTCTGTGTATGTTGGGAGAGACAGATCTTATCTACGTTACATCTAGTCTTTTCATTACATTTCAAACTAACTTCAAAACATAATCAACGGCCATGAGGGATGGACGGTGATTTAGGTTTACTCGAGCAGCCGGAGTGCTGCTATAGAGGCAAGAGTTGGACAGCAGTGTGTGTGTTTGTGTGTGTGTGTGTGTGTGTGTGTGTGTGTGTGTGTGTGTGTGTGTGTGTGTGTGTGTGTGTGAGAGAGCAGGGCCTCAAACATAGCAGATGGGCCCATTGGATTCTCAATGGCTTTTTGCATGTTGCCACCCACACACACATTATATGGACAGAGACAGCATGTCAGCGGCACTTCAGACTAGAAACGCTCGTACTCAGTGTCAAAGGTTTATCTGCAGCGAGTTTTCAAAGAGCCGATGGACACACGGAGAGACGCGAAGAAGGAGATCTGGTCTCAATATTCATTAAATGTGCGCGTCGCACATCATACATGCAGCTCTGCCTCGTAATGCTATTAACTGTAGAGACAGCCACACGCGGAGACTACAGATCTGGGGTCTTTGTTTGCAGCTCGGACTGTAAAGAGACCCCCTCCTCTGAGAATACTGTCCCCTCTCAAAAAAAAAAAAAAAGACCCAAAAGGATTTTACAGACAGGAAGAAAAACGTGTCGTCCCTCCCTCCCCCTCTCCGGCTCTATTGTACACTTCGAATACCTCCCTGTGTTTCCACACTGAGCGAGGCTTTAAGGGGGTAAACTCTTGTTTGCAGAGCAGTTTGAAGTCACACTGTCACTGCAGCAATCAGCCTGCTTCAAGCGCTTAATAATTGAGTCATAACTGTGGATGTGTGCCGGGAAACACAAAACCAGTTCGTTTTCTGGATAAAAAAATAAAAGTCGGACGAATTCTTTTCCTCTTTTCCACCGACTCTCTTATAAGTTAGTAGCGGACATCATCAAGAGGAACAAAAGCAGCTCTTTTCAGATCCCTCCCCGATTCAAAAAGGATGTATGGGAGCGTCAGACAACATATGTGTGTCTGGAGTGGAGAGTCTTTAGGTCATCCGCAAAAACAGGGCCAAGAGCTGGGGAAATGGGGGAGATTTCTAAGGGGCTTGGAGCGACTACTGCATTTTCTCACACACAGGACACTGTGGGTTGTAAAAAGTCCTATCAGTTTCCAGCTGTGAGGTGTATACAGCCCTTTCACTGTCCCCTCCTTTTCTCCACCACTTGAATAAATAGAGGCTGAGAAATGGGCCGGAGGGCGAGACAAGAAAAAAGGAGGAATGGCTCCTTTTGGTACTTGTTTACCTCTCACAGCACATCCTTCATGTCGCCCCAGTTTACGTGGCCTTGGCGCACTTTGCCAAACAACTGCTCTCCAGAAGCGGAGAGCAGAGCTCGCGCTGCTTATCTTCATTGTGGTGGATTTGCCTCAGCTGACGGGAAATGAGGCTTGAGCTGCTGAGGCCAAAGCAGAGTGGCATCCACCGTCTCTGGTGTTCCCATTTATCCATTTTCTGGATGCAGTGGTGGAGATGATACGGATCGAGGTGTCGAGGATGTGAGCGTGTTTCCACGGGAGAGACACAGATTAGGAGCGTGTGAGTGCGTCCGCACAGAGTCGGTGAAGGCTAGCCTAATCTCAGAGCACAGCGGCCACTTAGACTTCTTAATGAGTCATTTGCATATGCGGCACAGTGGCACTGTGATTATATGTAAGAGAAGATAGAAATGCAAAGGAGGGTTTTCCTTTCACTCAAGCAGAATCTTTTGACAATAGCGCAATTTCACGCCACGCAAATCTGCAGCTCCTCTGTGGGCCCCGGCCTGCCTTGATTAATTTAGTGTGAGGGAAGAGATTAAACACCCCGGAGCAGACACTGAGATAGACAGCCTAGACTGAGTGAAAAAGCCGCGGCTATAATGAAAATGAATTGATACTGCCATACGATGTGGAGTTTGCCTATTTTGATGAATATTTGATCCCCCAGACGCCTCTGAGGCTCGCCTCTGTGTGTGAGTGTTATCCTTATTTTGACAAGGGTGCCACGGACCATTCCCCCCACTCTCAGTGAGACAGTCCATGTCTCTCTCCGTTCAGGCCCTGCAACACTCAGCAGCTTTGCCTGTGTTGAAAAGTCAAAGGTGGGAGCTGATATGAAGGGGCTCCGTGTTAGCGCCCCCCCCTCTGTGGTCCATTTACACCAAACCGTGCAGCTGATGACATGATGGGGAGGTGCGAGGCTGACGGCCCACGTTCCCAACATTCCAGTCGTGGAAAGAGATGACTGTCTCTCGTCAGACCTGCGTGCTGTCCAGCCTCAAGGTGCGCGTGGAGGCTCGGGCCGTGTCCACACAGAGCTCAAGCTCCATCTTAATATGCCACTGCTTGTTTGGGCGCTTTTTAGTATGCTTAAAATCAATTTTCTGTAAGAGTAACGCACTCCAGTTTCAAGACCAAACTGCTCTTCCTCTGTGCACTTCCTTTCGCACAACAGTCAGGATTTCATTTAGTAGTTACATGCTATGCCTTCTCTGCTACTTAAAAAAAAGAAGTATTGCGTCCCCCTAGTCTTGGTGATGATATCTATTCTATTCTTGCCCCGAATCCTGTAGCATCATTCAACTTCAGGTTTTCACAGGTTTCATTGGTCAAATGCTCATTTCTTAAAGGGAAATCTTTGGAAGAAATAACTCAGAAAGATTTTTTTCAACATACAAGCCTTGCTAAAAGCAACAGAAACAAAATGATTTTACTACAGACCCACTGATACTTGCCAATGACAATATTCAATATATTGGCCAAAATACACACTTTTTTTGCAATGATCCCTCAATTTTTTGGCATCATCATTTCTAACAAAAGGTCTTCGTATTGCCACATAACCGTCAACATGTATGTCGATATCAGCGCATCTGTAATCTGCCAATATCAGTGGAAAATGTCAGACAGCCCATTTATCATTTATGCTCTAGATTTGACTGCTTGGTTGGTTTTGTGCAAATATCTTTTATGTATTCAATAATAGTGAGTTTGGAAATACTTTAAGTTTAAGCATGGCCTCAGACCTCCCGCAGAAAAATCCACTGAACAGAGTCCAAGAGAAAAAGGTGAAACCTGGCTTTTAAAAGGACACTAGTTCACTCCAAAAAGTGCCATCTCATATTCAGCTTGTCAAGTGTCTCCTGTGACAGCTAAGCAATGAGGGTTTTCTCCCAAACACATTCATCAAAAGGATCAGGATCAGGAGTCCACAGTTAAATGCAGGCTTGGCATGGCCATGCTTCCCAACAGGCCTTGCTGCGTAATTCAACCGAGCAATTAATGTCCGCCTGGTCAAAGTCAAAAAGGCACAGGGAAATGAAAGTACCGGAGCCATCCATAAAGCAACGAGTCCAGTCACGCTTCCTGATGCTGCAGATGACATCACTGAATCCTCTGCCGACCCCCCTTTGGTATATGGTGTCCCATCCTTCACTGCCTCCTCCCTTTATTTCCACCTCTATCAGAAACGCGGCCCCCGCCCCCCCCTTTTAGCTAAATAGGCTGATCCAGTAATGGCCCCTAAAGCTCTCACTACTACAGGAAATGGCTTTTAATTTAGCCAATTATCAAGCTCGTAAATTCATCAGCGAAGCGAGACATCCACGAGAGCGAGCGTAAGAGCGAGGGGAAAATGAGGCGAAGAAGGGGACCATCGCGTAACCCGTGACCTACTTGGGAGCCTCCACAGAGGTATAATTATCAAAAACACACATAAACAGAGGAGCAGCACATGTGGTACGAATCAAGCAAAATATCTCATCCAATCATGAGAGATGAGAGATCTGAACTGATGATGAATGCAGGCTGAACTCGCTCGCCGGCAGGCAGAGGACGTGCAGAGGACAGTAATTGAGGAGTGTAACGTCCTTGGCTGCTGAAGGTACCGGCACTCGGCAGATGAGGGATATTATAATTTGATTCATGTCCGCCCACTTGCAGAGACCACTGCGAGATCAGCCTGCTGTATTTAAAAGGCAAATGTCTGCAGACGGCCCAGTCGGGATTCTGACAGCGAAGCAAATCAGGCAGGAAAGACACCTAAAACTGAGGACGTGCTGCTGCAAGGAGACTGGAGTCTTTCACCAGATAAGATGGTGGCTGGTGCCTACGAAGATAAGCAGTAAACATTCTTCAGAAATTCAGATCTGACTTCATATTCTGTGAAAGCAATTATCTTAAACGGGTATTTAATCTGTCGAGGATGCTGTGCTGCGGAGCTGAAGGGGCAGCAACAGAGCACGTCCAGTCCTGACTGAGGAGTTCTTGATCGACATGCGTGCTTGTCACAACCCCTGACCCTAAATCAGCATTTTCATAATCGATCAATCTTTTAAAGGTGCAATAGGTAATACGTGGCCACCTGTCAGATTCATACTCAGAATAAGTGGGGGCAGCTTATCACCAGAGAAACTACTGACTGGACTGACATTAATTCTATTCTCGCATAGCCAGAACTCCAGATCAGATCTCAACAGCGCTCTGTCAGAGCCGGAGAAAGGTCCGGCTGCCCCGATTGTAATTCAGGCGTGGTGGGGACGATTGCAATTTTCAGTGGTGTTTCCTGCAGGAGAATGCAGAATGGAACAGGCACCCAGTGACAGGTTTAATCCGTATAGTCTATATCCAGTGAGTCACACTAATTGTTTTTTGAATTCATCATGTATTAGGAATAATCATAAGAATATTTGACATATTAATTGAGAATGTAAATACAATACAGCCACAGTTCTGTTTTTTGAGTTGAGTTTCCATTAAAAACACACAAAAAGACTTTTTTAGACAATCTGTTCCTCAGAATATTTGCAGAAATCCGTCAGTGGGAAGAGATCATTTTACTTCTTTTCTAGAACACATCAGTTCTGTACCTTTGCAAGACTTAACTCAAATCCGCACTTGATACTCGTGAATGTGTCAAGATACTGACTTATCTTGACTCCTAAAACAAAAGAGCCTGAAGCTGAAAATTTTTTTTTTTTTTCCCAACTCCGAAAAGATTCTCTGAGCATGAACCTACAGAACTCATTAAGATGGAAATGTTCTGGTTTAATAGCAGGTATTGTTCCTACTTTCAATGAATGCACCGCAGCTCTATCTGCAGCCCAACCGACAAGCCATTAATATCCATAAACGTCAGGGTCCTTAGTCATTAGACATTGTCTCTCTATTCTCCAATGGAAAAAGCAGAATGGGACGCGGACAAAGCTGCTGTTTTTGTCTTGTGTGGGGCCAAGATAAAGCACCCAGTGAAAAGGTTGCCATCCATCTTCATCCGCCTGGCATGTGCTTTAGTTACTTCCGCCCTCAATATAGCCTGTGTCGCTTTCTGCTCCCCTCGCGGGTCTGTGCTGGTGGGTGTGCGTGTTGTAAGTGGTATCGAGGTTAATGAAGTGCATCCACCTTTCTTCCTCTGCAAAATGAAAGCGACTTCATTAAGAGGCGGCTTGCCTCCGTGTGTGCTGGCGGCACGGAGACACCTGAGGAGGCCATTCACAGCTGAACACCGGGGACGATGACAAGAGACGCCCGCACGTGTCCACAGGCAGTCAGTGCTGCCACCTGACGCAAAGTTCCATACGTTTATATTTCCTCTGTTCAAATAGATACGTCAAATGTTCTTGACGGGTTCGTTTTTCATGCTGGTTTCCATGACAGTTTAACTGAGCACCGCCGGGGGGTTGTTGATCAAGCCGTAAAGCTGTCCCGGTCAGGAATTCAACTGCCTTACGGCCAGGATTTCCACGAGGGCTGGAAACTACGCTCTGCGCTTACTCTCGACAGATCAGTGCACCCACGACCTTTGTTATACATATGGAGAATCAAAGAAAAGCAGAGGGAGGAACCACGCCGCGGTGGCGATATCAGCATCACGTACTGCCGGCGTGCATCTCCTCTCCTCTCCTCTCCCTCATCACTGTCTTTCTTTCACCCCTGTCCTGTTCCCTATCTCCACCCCTTCCTCTCTACATCCTTTCATCTCAACCTCCCACGCACTTCAAGTCACCGGGGGAAGCAATCGTCTTAAGTGTTCTGGCTGACAATGAGAGCTGATGAGAAACTTTCCTGTGAGTGCTGGCTGGCTCAGGTAAGCTCCCGATCCAGCCCGCACTGCATACTAATGCAGGAAGCTCATCTACTACCTTCTTTTACTGGATATCCTTTTTTTTTTTTTTTTTTAACCTAATTACAAATGAGCTTCCTCACCTTAAAACCAAGGTGCATCAACAGCTATACATATAAAGGAAAGGGCCAATTAATGCATATTCTCAATAAATGTTTCTACCATCACAAAACCAACCTGAGAAGTCTCAGGTTTGTTTCACTTTGCTGAACTGGGTCCGTTGCATTTTTTTCCAGTTTGAAATCAGGCCCCGTGTTTAATGTCAGTGTCCGTGTCAATATCATCATACATCGCTCACTCTAATCTCTCTCCAGCCTCCTTTAAAGAGAAGGTCATTACATGTGATAGAAGGTATCAGCCACAAAGGCAAGATATCGCTGACTCTGCGCACCTTTCCCATAATCCTCCGGGCTCAGGAAAATGGTTCACCCATTTAATCTAAAATAAAGGGCGACAGAGGTTGCAGCAAGCCGGGGAAGCAGCAAAACCCCAATCTAAGGAGGTGGCGAGGAACTTTCCTCCAGCAGCTGCTCCAGCAGTTTGTCCTTCAGGTGGCTGATCCGTTTGATTTCACATCAACAGCCTTCATTCGTTCACCCGTCCAAACCAGCTGTCGGAATTCCAAGCTACCAAAAGCAGGAATCTGTAGCCTCCAACCTGCTTTGAGCATGACTTCACCCAAAGACAAGTCCCTGCACAGCCCCGGATCCTGCGCACTGAAGAAACCTGCGAGCATTACGCGTGAATGATAACTCCACTGACAACTGTGGTCGACCGGAGGATGTGACGCGCTGCAGAAGTAATGGCACGTATGACAGATTGACGATTCCTGACGACTGTAACTTGATGAACTAATACCTGCTTGATGCTGGCATCGGCAAATCAATCTCGGCGGTGCTTCCTCCCGCTCTGACACGTGTCATTAAGCAAACTTTAAGTGCCAGCAGACAAATTGAAGACGGCAGTAAGTTATGAATGTTCTCTCACACATCCATTTGTCTGCCCTTAGAACATCAAAACCCACTTGTTTTTCGAAAGTTGCTGAAACTTGACGAGCACCGAGGATGGCTTCCAGTATTTCTCCGGCTCAGCAACATTACAAACAGAATACCATTATGTCACATAACCCGAGAGGTATAGAATCTAACTGTGGATTGATGTCTTGTGCTATTTAGAGAAGATGCCACTGCTGCACTGGCAGAGTTGAACTGAAGAAAACTTTGACAGTCGCAGTTTTTAAACGTAGCATTTGTGCAGCTGATGCACTGTGCACGAGAGTCTGACTTAACACCAGAAACAGAATCAACCAAAGCTGGTCACAGAATCAACAGGGTCAATGTCAGCCTACTCGCACCCACCGTTAAAGACGTGACCGTGATGTCACTTCCTGTCATGTGACAAAACCTTTCTATAGGTGAGGTAACTGAATACTGTGACTAAAGCGCTGGCTAGTACACTGAGTTACTTAAAACAGTTTAACTACCTGTGTAGCGGAGACACGACAATTTATAAGTTTTGCATTTAAATTCATCTATAACATTTTTGTTACTTGGTTAATGAGTATAGAAATTCTAGATAATAGTCATTTCTAATTTTAAAAAAAATTACCTGATTCCAGCGTCTTAAATGTGAATATCTGCTGTTTTTTTTACTCCTCTGTGACAGAACAAGTGAATATCTTTGGCTTGTAGAGAAATACAAGACATCTGAGGACGTCATCTAGGGCTTTGGGACATTTTATAGTACTAAATTATTTATCCATTACTTGACAATGAAAGTAATCTTTAGTTGCTGCCCTAGAAGAAACTGATCCTGCCATTTGGTTCAGGAGAAAAAAAAAAAGTTCTGTAACTACTTTGTTCTGACCTGTGAAAGTACATATGTAGTAATCAAGCATTTGCTGGTTTCCTATGGCAACATGTGCGAGGATCTTTAGAATATTCTGGACATCATTGTGGGCAAATCTTGCACAAAAGTGGTCAGAAAGTGAAATCCTTCCCTTCACTACAGTGTTATCATTGTGCAGGTTTATGGCAGCTGGCTTATTTACTTGAGCATACTTCCTTGGATTAGTCTCTACTTGAACAGTTATATACCAGCTCGGCCACCATTTATTATTGCATAACCTCAGAGGGGTTTTTAACTGGTGCTGCAAATCAGCGGTGTTTAACATAAAGTAGCTTCAATTAAACCTGACTGGAATTGGACCAAATTGAAAGGGAACAAGTGTTTAAGTTTAGCGGCTCCGGGGCTGTGTAATGACGTGCTGTTATTCGAAACAGCCTCGCTGTGGTTCAGCTCATTTTAATGCTTTATTTTCTTTCGGCGAAAACAAAAACGTCTGAAGCATGTTTTAACCGCAGACCTCATTTCAGGCATTTTAACCCAAACTCCATTCAAAATCATAATTGCTTTTCAGTCGAGGGGACCCACGGCGAGAACAAATAAAGCTATCTCCCTTCTGGGTTTTAGGACTCCAAATCAGACCACTCTATTAGCAAACACGGGCAGCTTCGTGTATAATGGACCAGGAGAGGGGTGTATAATCAGCCTAATTGGCTCTGGGTGGATTTAATAACATCACAGAATAGTCATGTCACGAACCACTAATTAAATACTGGAATTAACACACTGCCTCATACACTGAGCCTCTGATGTAGCTCAGCGGCCAGGCCTGAGGGGTTAAAAATAGGCGGGCGTGTGTGCAACTACTTATGCTTTGTTAGTGTGTGCGTATGTGTGTGTCAGACCATCTCTTGACACTACCATCAAGTGCTGTAGCAGGTGCGCAGGCAGGCACAATGTGGTCCAGCGATGCAGACCCACAGAGGCTGAAAGTCCAGAGACGCTTGGTCCGTGAAAGGTGTGTGTGTGTGTGTGTGTGTGTGTGTGTGTGTGTGTGTGTGTGTGTGTGGATGTGTGTGGCGCTAATGGCTTTGGGATTGATGAGTTTCTGGTCAATCATATCAAAAAGACTAAAGTAAATGTCGTGCATTTCTGCTTGATGAATATTCTATTACTCAATCATCTAAAACTGTCAATTAACTCATAAATGCATCAACTAATACTTTAATTATTAAATCTAATCAGTCACAATAATATCAATTATTATTACATTAACTACATGCAGGTTGTAATTAATGTAATAATATCAATCATTATTACATTAACTACAACCTGCATGTTGCTGCTGTCAAGTTCTGTATTGTGGTTTGGCTGTAACGAACAATGTTCATTATAATGCAATTAGCTGATTATCTTAACCAATTAACTATTTAGGTCGATGAAACAAATGTGAAAAACTTCTAATAACTCTTTAAATGTCCAAAGGATGTTTTCCAGTTTTTCTGGAAAATCGACTGAAACATCAAATCAGTCTTAATTACAGAACCTTTACAGAATAGAAATGTTTTAAATCATTACCTGTTTATCTGTCAGCAACTTGAATCGTCTGGCCTACATTTACAAAGGATTATAGCTGCACATAAGAAGGCGGGTTTACCTTCCCACAGTACACTACATCCCTGGAAACATTCTCTCCGGGGTAAATGTTCCTTCCTCTGACCTAAATAAAAACTGCAAAGAGGTAAAAAAAAAACACTCAGCAGCAAATAATTTGGCTCGGAGATTACATATGTGCCGTGGTGGCCGGCCTTCTCACAATAAAAAAAGTATATATTCTGGCTCAAATTCTGGTCACTCTGATGCGGATTGTTTTCCTCCTCGAGCCCATCAGGTTAATATGACCGACGCTTAACAGCTCCCAGGGACAAAAGGAGCAGCACTGCAGGAGCACCAACGGAGTCCTTAAAAGCCAATGTCTGCGATACAGTGGAAAACCAGAGCTGACCTCAGACCGCAGTGTTTCGCAGGCCTGCAAACAGACCGACCGCAGTCTTATTTAACATCCATTAGCTCCCCAACATCTCCGCCAGCCAGTCGCAGATGGCCCGGGAACAGAAGAAATCCACCTGTCTCTGCTGGCTACACTTGCAGCTGTAAGGAAAGCGAGAGAGAACCCTGCAGAAAGTTGTGTCCCTGTGAGAATACCAGCATCCCGGCTCGTTTAACATTTAATGGCAATCCTAAAACTGAGGGCTGTGATATGATGCACTAACCACCCAAGCAATAATCCTGACTTGTACTTTTTACTTTGTGAGATGACGTCTGTGGCCTCTGAAACTAATGCTTTAGCATAACTGTTGGAGCTACAGCTGGTGTGCACTGCTCACGTCTGGCAAGAGATGCAGAAGTATCCACTGCCATACTCCCCGAATACAGAGGACTTACGTTTTCTTGTGGACTTATCATTTATTGACTCTTTCTTCTAAATGTATTTTATGAGTAGCATACTAAGGCTACACAACCCCGTGTAGTACACTTGTGTTGTATATGGTCTAATGGATGATTCTTGTATTTTTTTCCCAAATACCAGGCCATTGACCGGTGTCAGGTCTTGGGTCACAAAAGCCCAGTAGGAACTCAAGGCAAATCATTTTCATTCACCATCAAAATGTTTTAAAAAAAAAGAAAAAAAAAAAAAAAAAAGATTTATTTATTTATTTATTTATTTGTGCAAAAGTGTAAATACGACAGAAAAATTACAGCTCATGTCTCATCTGTGTTGTCAAAAACAGTCAGAACCTCTCCACTACAGTCCAGCAATGAAAACTCCTGCGCTGTTTTGACTACATTTCCCATAATCCTCATATTAAATTCAGTCACTGGCCCGACTCAGTTTACTGAAGCATGGGAATGAGGGCTTGGCAGGCAAAATCTGCTCCGCGCAGATAATTCAATTAATAACAACAGGAGCTAGAGGAGGGATGTGGGAGGACGGTCGGGGTGTGTGTTTGTGTGCGTGCACATGTCGGCCTAAGGCATTAACTCGCAGAGCTGCTATCACACAGACACACACATGGCCAGAGAGCCCCGTTGCCCCAGTATTTTTGGGCTTCCTTCCAGTTTTACCGCCTGCAACTCACCCCCATCCGCGGGGTGCTGAGCACCCAACAATGGCCACCTATGTTCCCACAGGGAGAGCAAGAGACATGCCGCTAGGGCCCTGCTCTCAACACACACACACACACCCACACACACACACACACACACACACTCTCACAACAGCCTGTGTGTCTGCTTGCCTGTGTTTGTGCACGCATGCACCAAGTTTCCAGCAAGCAGTAAACTCTCCCAATATGATGTAACTTGGGAGAAAAAAGTGAATGAGGAAAACAGAGAGTGGGCTGCAAACATACACACAGACACACACACACACACACACACACACACACACACACACACACACACACTCCTCCATCCACACCCCGCCTTTCACGAGGTGAGATCTTTTTTATGGACTTGCCACAATGAAGAACGCAGACAACAACAGCATTGTAACAGTGCCGGTGTTTGCGCGGAGCTGTAGCGAGCAGGATGCTGACGTTTCCATTACGCTCACGTCTTTGACTCGACAGCAGACATAAAACGGAGTGAAAGGGGAGCCGTCAGACTTCCAGAAAGAAGAGCGGTGGAATTCATGGCAGTATAGTTCTGCCGCAGCCATCTGCTTAAGCCATTTTGTGAGTTGAGGGGTTAAGTTACATACTAACGTCCACAGGGGGGACAATGGAGGAATTACAATCCATCTATCTCCTGAAAGAGGACGAGACAGGATGCAATGAAGAGCAGACAGCACGTAAAGTGGACGAGGACCCGGTAAAAACACCAGGATGAACAATACATAATTATGTGATTCTTGGGAAGTTTTTTTCTCAGGACCTGCCACAGATCATCAGAGGGACGTCTCATTCAAGGACACTTCAGCAGGGTGTACGCTCGATGACAGCAAGATTTAATACTTGGACCCGTCTCTGTCCAAGATGTCACACAGCACCACTAAGTATTTCCGCACAACCGAGAAGTTTCAGCAACACGATGACAGATACAGAAAGTTTGCGGTTTAAAACTTTTATTTACAGTCATTAATAGAAGGTCAGTGAGTATTTTATGATGTCAGGTTAAAATAAAGGCCTAATGTTTCACATTCATGTTGAGGTCGTTCCTGCCTGAGTGACTGCAGATGCTCTCAAACAGTGGAATGTTAGCAATCAATCAGACTAAGTGCTAAAAAAAAAAAAAAAAAAAGCGTTTAAAACTTTAACATCTGCAGATGACATTTCACGTAGGTCAAGTCAGCTGATGAAAACTAGATCAGCAATGAAATCATAGAAATAAAAATCATGTCCCACAGGCATGAAGATTAACATCAAGTGGCACTTCCTCTGTAATAACTCATGGAACTAATTGATACTAAAGCTCTCGTTGCATCTTGTCCCCCATTCATAAGTGTGATTTAACTAGTCACAGAGGGTTAGGGTAGTATGTAAAATACTGTATGCTGCTGTGAATCAAGGGGTGAACTCATCTACAGCCATGCTAGAGGCTCTTTACAGCTGCTCTTTGGCACAGTATTGCTGTGAGCTCAATGCTAACGCCAGGAGGCTAACAGTCTCAAAATTACAATGATTAACTGCTGCTATTTAGCAGGTTATGTGTTGGTGTGGCACATCTTTTTTCTCATTAGCAATGAACATAAAGTATGAGACATGAGGCTGATGGGAATTCCATTAGTTTTGCTGTCATATGCAGTTCCATGTAAGAGTTTGACTCGAAAACATAAAAAAAAAAAAATACAAAAATTTAAATCGCCGTTTTGACATTGTGATGTCTACATATTGTGTCGCAGAGAAATCTACTTAAGTAAGCATGCTAACCAGCTAGCCCTGTCCCATCCCAGACTGAAGCCCCTGAGCTAGCGGTGTAAGTTCGAATGCTCTTTCAGTTACATATTTCACCTTTAAACTAAATTTAAAAAAAACTGATGTCATGAGAAGAAAGGTCACAGGACCACAAGATTACAACTCAACCTGAAGGGGAGATTAATGTCAGACCATCAATCCACGTAACCGTTGTTGAAACCAAAATGTCAACCTGCCAGTGGCAGCAGAGTTAAAGTCACCATGAATGTCTGTAGATTGCTAACGTTAGCATTCAACCACTTCCTAGCTAACACAACGGTTTGATTACATCCAGTGTGTTTCACTTCCAGGCTTAAATAGATGTGTCCAAGATGTGATTGCTGTTATTTCAGAATTAATCCATGCCCTTTCTAGCATATCATGTACCACCAACAAACAGTAATCTTAGCTCGGAAGTGGTTGATTGTTAATCTTAGCTGTTGTATACTGGAAGCTAATTGTCAAATATGATGTTTTGCCTTGAAATACAACTCAAGGGCTCTCTGGTCACTTTCTGTTGTTATTTTAGTCGCAGGTCGACCAGGAAGCAGAGACATGATAACAATTTGTAAAATTTCCAACGCTTATTTGACTTGCAAGTAGGACATTGGAGTTCCCCACCCTAACTGTGATGTCAGAGGAAAATGTCCAGGTAAATGTGGTTGATTGCCATTCCTAGATCCATATGTATGCATAGACAATATGGCCAAAAAGAGAACAGGTTAGAATGGGGTTTTTTTTTGTTTTTTGTTTTTTTAAATGGCGAATAAAGTTTTCAAACTTGGCTGAAGGAAAAAGAGAGGATAACAAACACTGACAGGACCAGATGCATCTCGATGTCGCGGTACTTGCCTCTGCTTCTTCTACCGCCGACAAAGCATTCATGCAATGAGCACTGCCACTTACAGTTACATAAGAAAAGTGCGGGGGCGAGAGGGAGTATGTAACCAGTTCAGACGGGGGCCCTTGCCTCACGGGGTACGTGCAGATCACAACAGACAGATTCATTAATTGGGGAAAATAATAAATATAATAAAATAAATACAATTAAATCCCATCACAGGTGGGAGCAGTGATGAAACTCAACGCCATGTTCAATTATGTCATCTTGCCACTTGGAATATGTGCACATTCAAGTGGCAAATGGCGACATGTGCTCATAAACTTTTTATTTTGAAGTTCACTTTAAACTTCCGCAGGAGTTTGTTTGAAACCCAACAATTTCCCCATCATCAGTAATGAAAAAAGCGTTGATTATAACTGCTGCTTTACATCCGTGTCACATCTGTGGGTGGAGAGGAGAGGAGAAGGAAAAACGAGATGGTGGGGAGCGACTGAAAGAATGGAATCCATGTCCAAGTGATTAGCTGTGAAGCTATGCCCATTAGGCAAATGATGATTATTGGCTGCTCATTATTAGGCTATTACAGCGCCATTAAAATGACATTACGAGCCCATTCTGTGTCGACTGTAGTTAGACACACGCAAACACGCCAGCGCTGCACATGAATACGTTCTGCCCACTAGATTTAATTGATCCGACAAAATAGAAATTACACACACACACACATACAGAGCGGGAGAGGAATGTAGGTGCAGGCTGACACAGGATCAGCTTCAGACGTGCATGAACTTGTCTCATCTCTTCTTCATAGGTCTCTGCCTCTCAGAGCTGCACCATTCCTACCTGACATCTCTACTCTTTGCTTAGGTGTGCCTTTCATTCCCTATTCTCTTCTGAGGCACACAAACACACACGCGCGCGCACACACACACACACACACTGGGAGAGCTTTGAAGTCAGTGCAGTACATCGTTTTCTCGTCTAGCTGTGAACCGAGGAAGGGGTTCTGGGAAAACGCCATGAGAAATCCCATGTCGGAAGTCACCCATTCTGGGAGTGTGTGCGCCAGGTTGTGTGTGTGCGTGCGCGTGTGTGTGTCTAAGGTGGGCCAGTCATTACGGGTGAATGGGCAGGATGGGACTGGAGCTGTCACGTGGAGGGGCTCAAGTTGCACACACACACAATCTCACACAGACTCCCACACACATACCATGAAGTAGGTGGGTGTCCCAGTGCCTGCCGCCGTGTGTGATCCCAGCGCTGCACCGGTACGGAGGCATGGAGCATTTTGCACACATGCGTGCACACAAACACACAGGCAGTCATGTCACTGGTTGCATGCGGGGATTCATACGAGAACACATGCAAAGTTTTGCAGCGCCCTCTGCATCTGAATTCAGCGACACCTGACAGCGGCGCTCTGACAGGGACAGTTCTGTAATGATTTCACGTGCTGGACTGGTTGGAAAGGAAAGGGGATCCGGTGGGCTATAATTTCACGGGCCATAATAAGTGTACAGTCATTGTGTCTGAGAGGACGACTTCCTAAACCCCCCCCTTAGCATACCACAGTAATCCAAGACATGGGCAGGAGTCACAGGACGAGAGAGAGGCGAGAGCTCTGAATAGGAGTCACTAACTACAATGACATGCTACCAGTTTTTTGTTTCTGCTGTGGATTAAAAAAAATGCACAAAAAAGTAAAGGAATTTTTTTTTCTGCCAACAAGAAATCGTCTGCTATATGCTGCTGTATCATGACTTTACATCAGTGTTTCCCACCCATTTTACAGCTTACCCACTGCCCAAGTGGAGCCATACAAGCATTTTATAGGCTACTCAATTTTTTTAATCCGCCATCAAGACTCTCTGGTGTTACATCCCTCCTAAAAAAGCACAGATTGTAACGCAACCTCCTCTTTAGCGAAGACCTGCTTGTGCTGTTGCTTTGTACCAACTTGTACACGCACCAGGTTGCTGAGATGTAATTGCATTCAGGAAAGAGTGACAGAGAAACAGAGAGGCGATGCAAGCCAGTGTGCGTGTGTTGAGGCAGACAATTAAAGCAACACTACGCAGGATTAATGTAGGCAAACTGTTAAAGCTATGCCTCCCCACTGAAAACACTGTGCATGGATGTCAGGCTGAAGGATTCAATGGGTCAAACGTAAGTTGACAGGGCTCCTTCTTATTTACTGTTACCAGCATAATGTTTTCTTTATCTAAGAATTCGGAATAAAGGGAAATGATTGCATCTTTAACTCGTATATTGTGAAGAAACATACTGAGGACAGATGAAGAACGCTTCATTTAAACAACTTAAAAACTGTATATAGGGCCCATAACTGATAAGTTCTTATACATTTATGGTAACACTTTAATTCATATATAATTTCCTGAGACATTTCCAACAAGATTAAAGATTATTTACTTTGCTAATAATTGAAAGGGAAATGTTATGAGAGAGCGCGCATATTACGAACCACCTGATTAATCAAATCTGCTGAATTATATAGTGATACTAAAAACATCAGTTGTGTAGAGTTTGGTTGACTTACAAAAGGATTCCTTTCCTGTCAGGATCTTAACAACTGGGAAAACTGACCGAGATCGACCGAGAAAATATTCATCTGTAGCAGAAACTTCACAGGGAAACTATGGGGACCCTGCAATAAAGTGTTACCAACATTAAGAGCATCTCACCAATGAGACTTCAAAGACTTCTGGGCTGACTGACAAGCAGCTAAGCTAAGAGAACAGAAGAAAGAGCTGCATCAGTGCCCCGCACCAGCTCCCTGTGTCTGATCAGCAGAGGTCTGCGGCGGGATGACGGATAGCTGGAATTCCTCCCTCAGATGGCACG
Organism: Acanthopagrus latus; assembly: GCF_904848185.1. Classification (NCBI taxonomy): domain Eukaryota; kingdom Metazoa; phylum Chordata; class Actinopteri; order Spariformes; family Sparidae; genus Acanthopagrus; species Acanthopagrus latus. Next base: position 23,343,846 of record NC_051045.1, on the reverse strand, counting down.
TCCTTAATCTCATTATCTGGAAGGATATGAAATCTGTATTCCAGCGCCCTCACACACACACACACACACACACACACACACACACACTCACACTCACATCAGGACCGCTCAGCGCGCCCTCATGTCGGAGGCGCCCTGCTGTGTGTGACATGGTGGCCGAGACCGTCCACCTTTGTGGCGGTGTTATGGCTGTACGCTGACATTCCTGCATAACCCTCACGAGAGTGCACGCGCAGGCAAAAAAATTCAAACAGGCGTCTTCACCTCGGAGTTACGCAAAGTTACATTTGATGCCGGAAAACCGGTGTGGACAGTTGGAGAGGCCCTTTTTGAGAGCCTCCTCCTCCGAAAACACGGAGTTAAGGACGGGATGGGGGCACCGCACTGAGTGACAAGAGGACCTCCCACTTCAACAGGCACCGTGATGAGGCGTGACCGCTCCTGACAGGTGTTTTGTCTCACTCAGAGCGGCGTGATGTGGCCATTGTGGTGGCCACTTCCCCTGAAAGGCCTGAAGAAATCCCACACCAAACGGGGATGGGAGGCTTGGCATGCTGCGGCAAACGCGGCCGTCTCTGCCTTTACAAAACGGAGCTTACGTAAAACCGGGCATCAATCAATAAGCCAGCGTGACAATGAAGGGATATGCGCCGGTAGGAGCCGCCACACATCAAAGCCACACGTTCTGCTGCTCGTTTTTTTTTTTTTGTGTGTGTCTTAGGGTTTCAGGTGTGTTTATTCTCCAAAAAAAAAAGAAAAGAAAAGAAAAGAAAAAAAAGAAGCTGGTTCAATTCCGAAGGCCGCTCTGGAATTTAATCAGAAGAAATCTTCTCTGAGCCACAAAGGGAAGGCATTAAAATCCTATTACAATGCACAAAGCCTCCACTGTTTCTCGGCAAAGCTACAGCACACTGTAAGGTGCTTAAATGCTAATGCTAACTAGCACCGGCGCTGTCTCCTCAATCAAAGGGGGCCAAACCTTTCAAGCCAAGTGGCACAGAGAGGGAGTAGCTGCACATGTAGTGATTGGGCCAGCGCTCGCATTAGGCCGGCATTTTAAGTCAATGGGAACAGAGCGCTTGAAGAATACTCTCACTAAGTGGAATGGTGTTAGAATGTAAAAAAGAACAGCTTAGCAAATAGATTGTGCACACCATTTTTACACCCAAATTAGCATGTATATACGCAGCTTACTGAAAGGCGCATAAACCAACTAACAATAGGCGAGTATCATCTTTCCATCACTGCCTACCGGAGCTGCTGCACAGTCATTTAACCTGTGAATAAATGCAGATAGTACGCTTTCCCACTGAAGATAAAAGCCAGGAGTTAGTGGGAGTTAGTGGGTTTTAGTTATACCTAAGAACCTGTGGAGTCTAACTTTCTGTCACAGCTGTACACTGAACAGTAAAACATGCACATTTCTGCTGTTTTTTCCCCAGCAGCTTCAAAAGCGTCTCAGCCCATCCGCCCAGACACCTCGGTTGTGTAAGCCGCTTCGGTGGAACTGTTGGATCTAGAGGGAGAAGGGCTCGGCTGGGACCGCTTTAACAGGAAGGGAAGGGCCCTGAGTGGTGAACACATGAAAGGACGGCTCCGTCATCTGGGAGCTATAATGACAGACTGCGCAGCCTTGTTTTGACTGAGGAGCTCCTTTAATATGCATGACAAAAGACGTCCTTCTGGGACCTTCCCCGGCAACAGCGGCGAATCCCCTGACAAACCTCTGCTGTCTCTGCCTCTACTCTCCACCGCGTCATCATCAGCGGTGGTTGAGGTTCCATCAAATCGCGAAGGCATCTGCCCGAGCACAAACCTCCTGCTTTTGAGGGCCCATCCAGTGCGCCGGAGATCGGCGCTCTTCACGCACAATGAGTTCAAAACAAGAGAGGAGACGGTTCAACATGAAGCTCCAGGCTTTGAGTCACCGTAATCTCCCCTACTTAAATTGTGTAGGGCCCGTTCACTCCTCTCTCGATGTCCTTGTCTGTTCTCTCAAAAGACACAGAGTCCCGGCTGGACATATTGCTCTCGCTGTCTGGCTGAGCGCCGCTGTGAAGAGTGCTCAGCACAGACGAAATCATCAGAACAGGACAGAGCACTCTCGTTTTGGCAACCTCTCTCTCTCAAAAAAAAAAAAAAAAAAAAAAAAAAAAAAAGCTGAAACACATTTTTGAAAACACAGCCTGTCTTGCGGTGCCATAAATGATTCAACAAATTCCCGGTTTTCTACCCAAAATACCATGAATTTATTCATTTCACACGCTGAATCATGTCAAATTCGCGCGAGCTGATGACTACATGGAAAGTGGCGGTGAGGTAAGTGGGCCAAGAGAGGTACAACAGGTCCAGGTAGTGTCGCCTTGATACAAGATGGGCAGGAAATGGACTGGCCAGGTATACAGCAAAACATTAAGTATCTATGACCATGTACGAACATCTGTGCCGATGACTACAAAGCAAGAACATCGACTGTTATGCAGCAAATGTTCAAACATGACTAAATCCTACATCGGCTTCGAGATAATCCAAGCCACCTTCTATTTCTACAGATCCGGTGGTCCTTTGAGGTGTGATTGAGGGATGGGGGGGTGGGGGTGTTAGCAGATGTGGTTTGGGGAGGAAGACCATGGCCATTATGATAGAGAGATTAAAGTAAAGGGAGTGGTCTTACCTGATGGGGCGTTGGCAGGACAAAAGAGGAGACAGCACATGAAAGAGAGAGAGAAGAAAAGATTAGACTCTGTTTGCCGAGCTTCAAGCCATACATCAGCACATTTGTAGAGTGTACAGTCTCCGCACTGATAAAGTGCCGTCTAGACGGAGGTCCCTTTAGGTTTTACGGGGGCCCTCGAAACCAAAGTGTTGCTCTCATGGAAAACTTTGTCTGGGAGAAGGCAAACCACTGTGAAGCACTTTGAGTCAGGACATATAACGGTAGACGTCATCAGTCATCTTCATATTTCAAGGTAGAAATCTATACTTGCATCCAGACAGGTGCCGCTAGCATCTGACTTTCTGGATCACAACAGAATTACATCAAGCCCTCTGACTTGGGTCCCGTAACAGAATAAGTATTGATTCTTTTCCACCAGATAGCCGGTTTTAGCTGATCTTGTTGGATTCGGTTCTTATGTTATTTATGGCAATGTCCTAATAGGATTGAGAAGGAGCAGCAGACAGGGAGGCACACACATACCGCACAATTGGCTTTTTTTTTTTTTTTTTAAATTGCCATGTTGCCATCACAGCATCTTTCAAGGGGCCAGTTTTCTCTGTCAAACGGTTGACAGAAGTGTCAGAGCATCTGGACATGTTGCGTGTATCTCCCTTTGTTTTCTTGTGTGCTGTGTATTTGTACCTGCATATTTGTTACCAGTATTGTTATTATTTTTGTGACCTGCTTAGGGACTACAGATGTAAATTAGCATACCTGTTAAAAATCTGGCATGGTTTGACATCTTGTGTTTTTATACTGTTCAGTAACGTGCTCGATCCCTTTTAAATAAACAAATACACAAATAAAACTTGTGTAACTTTCTGAAACCAGCCATTTAACATCCATGGGAAATGGTCTGAACCTCTCTGTCAAGCATTTTTTGTTTTTTTCCTAACTATTTTCATCAGTGTTCCTGCAAATAGCCAAGTGCAACACTAGGAATGCCTCTCTGGGGGCATGAGTCTGGAAATGTCATTTTTTTAGAGTTTAGAGTTTAGAGCCATTTTTAAAGAATATCCAGTGATGTCACTCAGCGGCTTGCTTGCATTGTGGGTAGCTCCAGGTTTTGCACTCCTGTAACAACGTTACAAACTAAATAACTCAACCAGAGACATCCCGTCCACTTCCCTTTCAAAACGTGGCGCCTACGTTACCCAAAATGCAACTACGCCACTGAGTGACATCACTTGAGGCGGTTCATCAGATTAGATGCAGCTTCCTCTGGAGCCACAAAAGGCTTCACACTATTTTCTTTACACATGCAGTGCAGAGTTACCATTCAAGGTATTTTTTTTTTAATCAAACTCTTTAATACATCATTCATTGAGATTAACAAAACATCCCTGTTTAATGTTAATCACTGAAAGCTTCCGCAACCCCATACTATCACTATCCACTCCATCTCACTTAGATATTTTCCAAAAATTGTGTGTTAACAATTAAATAATAATTGCTGCTATTAAATTAGTCTTGGACTGAATTATCAGGAAGCAATTGTTGTTCACTGGGCTTAATCAGTAACCGGAGGCACAAGCACCCAGCCAAAATATTTCAGAGATATTAAGTGCTTATATTTCACGGTGGGTGAGTCCGCGTCCCTGTTAGAGAAGATACGTTTTCCTCCATAACTCCCACGGGACGGGGAAAAGTATTAACTGCGGTTCAGATAAACTCTATCTCCATCCCTGCCTACTCTTTGCAGAACATCCTTCGGCTCTGTGACAAGCACTGAAATATTTACAGCCTGGGGATAAGTTCACCAACAGGTTCCACTTGGCATTACGGAGGAGCCACACTAGTCACCTTCCTTTGTCATCCATATTTCAAAAAGGCATCGGGGGGGTGGAAGGGTTGAGCCGAGCTTGCTGACCCAGAATATGAATGAGCCGAGGAAATGAACTCCAGGAAACTGATCGGATAAAACTTCAGAGCGCGGGGTGGAAAGAGAATTCAGCTTAAAGGCAAGAGCCATGTTTGGTGAAGTCATTGTCTTACTACGTTTGATCCAAATCTTTGCATCGCCTCTTCCTTTGCCTTATTTGGCGATAGTGTATCAAAGCACAGCGTGTCACGTATGTGATCTTTTGAGCTTCGGCTGGGAGCTGGAGGTGACCGTGCATGATTCATCAGTGCTGACTAATGGTGATGCAATTTGCAGAAAAGTCTGTGATACGTGACCCAGAACGCTATTTTACCAGGAGGGGAAAAAAAAAAAAAAAAAAACACATCTCCCTCTTAAAATACTTAGAAGAAGGTGGTGGAAGTAAGGGGCGGAGAGGAGGGATGAGGGAGAATGGAGACTCCGAGAGAAGCTCTTAGTTTATCACCCAGCTTGGTGTCTAGATGAAGAGATACCCTGCAGTGGGAGAGGAGCTCTAGACAAAACAAGGCTGCTCTCCTCTCTGTGCTGCCGCTCCCTCTCCCAGCCCGCAGCGATATCCATCCCTATCCATCTAGTCTGGGTCATGAGAGCAGCGGGTGAGCCCAGCAGGTCCCTAAAGCCTCTTCTCACCCAGAAGAGAAGGGGCAGAGTGGCCTGTGAGGTAACCGGGGCGAGGCTGCTGTAGTCTTGCGTAGCACTGGCGGAGGAAGAAAAGGCACACAGGCCATAATCGGACCGTTAGGCCGGGTCAATCCTCTCTTTGGGCTTTCAGAGGTGACGCCATAAACAGATCCAGTGAGAGAACCTAGAACTGGGAATCCCCTCCACACGTCCCAGGCAGCCAAAACGTGGACTAAAAAATTACTCCGGACTTGCTTGAGACTTGGACCCATAGACTTTGGTCTGCCAGACAAACAAGGACACTTCATACAGAGACAGCTTCAGAGGTTTGAGCAGCCCTTCTAGAAACCTGGCTTTTAGCCACAAAGGTTAACTAGAATATTGACACATTGTCACAGTGACACTTTCAGGGTGCTGGCTTCACTTGAAAAGGATGCACTATCTGTCAGGATGCAATAAATCCTGAACCCCCCTCCCTCCTTCCTGTCCTGTCACTGTGACGCACTTTGACTCAGCACACGCAGGCTGAAATTATGCAGCATCCCTCTTTTAACAGCATCCCCATATATTAAAAAAAAAAAGTCAAGTAATGGCCCGTACAGTGCGGGGGAAATTGCCAAGAACAGCCCCTTAAGTTTGGCGGCACCAAGAGTAATCAAGTTCCCAAGCAATCTTCATTACACAGAGAGCACTCAGCTTTATTGAGATTCAGGGAGAGCGAGGTTGCAAGCGTACAAAAAGGATTTATTGATTGCACTTAATGCAATAAGCATGCAGGATCCAACGCAACAATTTCATTAGATTTTTCTTTACAGTCGTGCCGCGGGCGCTTGGCAAGGGGAGGGGGCGAACAGGGAACCAGGAAACTTTTACTGGACAATCTCTGAGTAAGGACGAGCTGTAACACAACACACACACACACCCTTAAAACGGCCTTAGCGGGTTCCTTCGCTGATTTTACACGTGAGGACTGTTTTACGACTCAACCTGTGAAAACATCATTCACGTTATGTGCTACATGTGGTTTTAAAGAGAGCTATACTCTTACTCAAAATACAACAAGAGAAAGAGTTCTTCCAGGGTAAAAATAACTGTTCCTGCACTGTAGATTTATCCATTTATGTCCAGCTCAAGCCTGCCGAAATAACGTTCAAAAAAGTGATCAATAAAACTCTTGATTTCAGCACTAAATCTGAAAAACAGACGGGAAAAGAATGCAAAGACAAAGTCATCATCTTCCTTCCGCTGAAAAACGGAGATGTTAGCTTGCCCTTGGAGACGTGATCGACGAGATGAAAGAGGAGACGGGTTCAAGTGCTTTGCTGAAACATCCACTGCCGGCTGAGGAAATAACAAGAATAGACGGCCACTCTCGGTCCAGTCCTACAACGGCTGCTGGCCCAGCTGCTTGAGCTGCATTTGCCATCTTTTTCTCATTTAAATCGTCTCTATTCACATTCAAGGCCAGCTTGCTCTCTGCCCTCTGCAGAGCGAGAGAAAGGGAGATAAATAAACAGATCTGCAGGAGAGGGTGTTAGAAGGAACAGGCCCAGGTCTCTGGCCTGCTGACAGGCAGCCATGTGTTCCAGCTGTTTGGTCCCCCACCCCACCAACGAGAACCACCAGTCAGACAACCCCCACTGACACTTATGTCAACTCTTCTTCCAACCCTCCATACTCCAATCACCACCCCCCCGATCCATCCACCCTGCTAGCCCCCTCGCTGACCCTTTACTTATTGGGTCAGGGCAATAAATACTGTGTGCTGCTCTCCAGAGGCGTGTTGACTTCAATTCACCCCCTAACACCTGTGCAAAGAGGAGCGTGATGCTGCTGTTGAAACAGCGGAGACTTGAGCAAATGAAGAAAACTGGTCCGACAGAGGGATAAAGTGTCGTAAATCACTTTTTTAATTCTGTTTTGAAAGGACTTCTCGAGGCCTCCTTGTGACTGATTTCATGTTTCAAGGTCTGTAATTCCACGGTTGAGTCACGTGGGGTTTGTAGTATTAAGAGCATTTCTCCAAAAAGCCTGTGGCGAGGGGGCACTACGTTTTTATGGTGTCATTATTCAAGGCGGTTTAAGACTACAAGAGGGGAAGAGGAAAATGGGGGCTGCCGAGTGTTTCAACTTTCAGATTCAGGAAGTCAAAAAAAAATCCAAACAATTGTTGGAGCTTTTTTTCCATGAGCCCTGTAATTAAATTAGGCTGACAACAGAAGCTCCCAGAGGGCTCTGCCAGAAGTTCTCAGCGCAGACTGAGCAACAAAAGGCATTCATTGGGTAGTCGTGTAAAGTTCGAGAATAATCTGCTCCTTATACACAAGTAAAGCAAACTCTGGTCTTTGTTAAGCTCTCACTAGAATCCAGTTTTAGGAGGCCACTTTCACACTGGCACTTACCAGCTGTTTGCCAAAGACTTTATCTTGATAACTAGACTTGTGAGGAGAAAATATTGTTTAAGCCCACATAGCTGAGGGGCGCTCATCATGATGGCCTCGACGCACCAACTGACATTGAAGAACTTGTGCAGACGAAGCTTGACGGTGGCACTGCCTAGAGTCGCCTGCGTCTTCAGTAAAATGATGCACCTGAACAAACCGATATTTGCCTTACCATTGGTCTCCGTCGCCAACAACATGCTCAATCAGCCGAAAAGTCGCCCTTGCAACCCATACCAGTGATCTAACCCTAACACTGTTTTACAGTTACACTGCATTTGCTGGCAATGAACCTGTAAGCAGACTACTGAATGGAACAGCAGACACGAGAACGAATGTCAGAAAGCAGGTTTATTGGGAGAGTGGCAATCAAATGGTGGTCGATACTCGAACAAATGAGCCCAGCACCATCTGGTAATATAGCACATCTGTCCATAAGACCACATACTGATGAGGTTCATTCTGAACCTTCTCATTTCTGCCAGTATTCAGCCTCATTCACAGCATCTGATATGTGAATCAGTCCGACAAAGCGCAGGCCGCGATGAGGAAGCAAGAAGCGACTGGACTCTAATGAAACCTGCATCAGCCACTTCAGCATTAAGTTATTAACACTGGACATTTCAATATTGAACACAAACACTACAGTAACTGAATGAATGTCTTTTAACATGCTGTAGTTTCATGCCGTTTAATGCAAAGGAAGGTCATGCAATATTCATTCCTGCCCTCGTCTTGGGCCTTCCTTTAGTTACTCCTGTGGTTTCCCTGCAGAGGCTTTGCGCCTAGCTGTTCTCGTATTCATCAGCCTTGATTGGGCTGCCAGGAGGATACTGACCTGTACTTGACACCACCCTAAAGACAAATGTGTGGCGTTAAATGAATGGACGGGCGGTGGGTTGGGTTTACTGAAACGGATGGACTCAATTCATTTGGACACTAAGCACACACGCCGAGAGTTTGTTCTCCTCTCTGGCTGGTTATTGCGGTGACTACTTTTCTGAGTTAAGGTGGAGTTGTGAATGAACAGGATCAGCTCCAGATCACAGATCACAGTAGGCAAAAGGCTTATCGCGCAGCAGGTGCGAAGGCTTTTTGATGTTTCAGGGTCAGTCCTCTGATACGTTATCATTAACAAATCGCAGCTTTTGTGTTGCAGAGGGGAGCGATTGCTACCTGCATGGATCCACAAAGTGAAGCCTTCAGAGGCACCGGAGCAACGTCAATATTTCAGGACAAATTACCCCTATCATCACAAGTGATGCACTTACAGTCTCATAGACAGAAAAAAGATGACTTTGCAAAATAAATCTGTGTAAAGTTAAAAAAAAAAAAAGAGAGAGAGAGAGAGATTGTGTTTGCTTTTCTGAGAGATTGTTTGCGCCCCTGATTGGGCAGACAAACGGATTATGAGCGAATCAAGAAACGCTTCTGACTTTCGAGTGGGAGGACAGAGAGCGCCTGCAGACAGAATCTGAACCCTGAACCGAAGCTAACTCTGACAATAGGCGAATTAAACATATTGTGGGACTGACGCATGTGAAACAACAATACAGACAGATGCCAAGACGCAAGAACGAAATAGGATAGCCGGCCTTACCTCTCCTTAAAACAGTGCGTGCTATTCAACCCCCAAACAATACACTAAAGCACAGCTTAGCCTACATTGCAGACAGTGACAGCGAGGCCAGACCAACGCACTTCGTCTCATTCAGTTTAAATGGAGAGGAGAAAACACAGCGGCACGATGTATCAGGATCCAATCCAATTTGGCTATTTACTTTTAGGAGGCCGCTCAGCTCTCCTTGATGTATAAATTACTCGAGGCTTCAGTGTTCGACACACAAACGCTGGGCTGAAAACAAGCTCGCGCATCAAGCCAAAATGAGCGCATTGATTCATGTAGAGTTCCTGTCTTATTCAGCTGTTTGGCCGCTGGTGGCAAATTCCAGCCCGATTAAATTTGCATGAAGCCTGTGGCAGCAGCTTCTGGCCTGCTGAAATCTAAGAGCACGCAGTACGCGTCACCTACCCGCGGGGGCAGATAGCGATGGATCGGCCCCATTCCCAAAAAACGCAAACGTAAGTGTGAAGAATGCAGCTAAGATGCGTCATTTACTGTTACTACTGTAATATAGACTCCAAATGCAAAACAGTAAGCGGCGCGTCTTGAAGAGCAATCGTACGCTTTCACTGCCCCGCATTATACAGACACGCGCTGACAAATGGCTGTTTCTCCTCCCGCTCCCCGACGCTAGATGATGGGGTATAAAACAAATGGTAGCGGAAACTCCTGCAGCACGATGTCTGCCTCTGTGATGTATCTCACTGTGTGCGCAGTATCTAATTCATCCATTCTGGTGTTTGTGTGTCGGGGGGGGGGGCCATAAAACAGACCTGACAGAGAGACCTGACAGGAAAAAGGGCCCAGCGTTGATCTTTTTCCAAAGCTGCAGTCTGTCAGATTTATGAGCGTGAGCTGGTTGACAGTATTAATTCTGAAAAGTGGGGGAAATGTCAAGATCTCGCAGGTGACATTACAACAGAGCTCACCTTTTCATTTCATGGTCACTTCACTGGCTAAGTGTGACAGCTGTGACTCAGCACGATTCTGCTTAATAGAGGTAGATGTGAAAAGTTCCATATGGCTCAGACTGCTTCTGAAGAAAAAAAAAAAGAAAAAAAAAAAGGCAGCCTCATGCTCCGGCTGCACTCGGCGATGCATGGCAGTGAGAAAATAAGGGGCTCTGCTTAGTCATCACGTTAAACACACGAGGAAACAAATCATATTGGCTTATTCAGAAAACGTTATGAATTAATTACTATTAATACGCTCCAGTCTTTTAATGTGCAGCTTGCATGTTATCAAAACTGCTGGGGCATGTACACCAAGGACAGAATTAGCTTTAAAAAAAAATGAATAACAACATGACATTTAATTTACGGATGCAAATTTTAAGCAATGTCATTAATTTATAGTCGGCTGCCTTAATAATTGATTATCGGTTAATCATTAATAATATATGCAATGTGCTGGACGTTTTACTGTTAGAAAAACGTTTCAACTACTGACGTGATCGACAGTCGGTGCACAGATGAGAGTCGGCTACATCAGGAGGCAAATGATCGGACAGAGTAAACTGTGGCTACTTTTAACTGCAGAGCTCCTGTCTGTCGATATGCAACATACAGCCCACACCCATAAAATCTAATTGCATCAGCTTGTATATAATGTCTTTTTGTATTTTTTTGAATTACAAATAAGAAGTTTTTTGTATTTTATTTTGATAAATTCAGTAAGCAAGTACTTAAAAGAAAAAAAAAGAAACAGTCTGATGTCTCTGTCTATCTTTGATTGTCGTTTAACACATTTTTAATCAGTTAAATTATTAACAGGGATTAGTCAATCAATCATTAATCCCTAATTCAATACCGGGCAGGCACCTTCGCTCTGTCTCACATTCTCTCTCTACCCAGTGCTGCTTCCTGCCTTTCTACACCGTCAACTGTTAAATGAAGGCCATCAAATGGCACTTTGCCTAATTGTATGCAACGCTGTAAGACGATTGCAAGGCGAGCTTAATTCAACACTGTTGTTGTGCATGTCAGCAACAATGATACTCAAAAGCGCTTTACATAAGACACATAGCCATTAAGAAAAGATAAGGCAAAAGAAAAATACACACAAACATCATCTGGCAGGATCAGGTTCACACCTATTATCTCTGTCTAGACTGTGAATATGATCAATAATCTAAACTGGTCAAACTCTCATGCAGACAGTCAGTGTGAATTATGTTGATTCCTGAATATCAAATGTTTGTCTGCAATTCTGTGCAGTGCTCCCGGTAATATTTGTTGTCAGTGAGTACTGAAGCAGCTTATTACAAGACAGGGTGAATCAGCATTTGTGTCCTGAATGTTATAATTGCAGTAGGAAGAATACTTTCCACTCATATCTAAAGATGTTTGTTTTGAAAAAAAAAAAAAAAACTATCTTACAAAGCAGAAGTCTTCAAAAGGTGTTATCAAGACCAGCAGAATATCCTGATCCTACCCTGTAATTAGGAATGAGCAGCAGTCAATGACCAGACTGGCTGTAAAAGAGCTTTGAGGACGGGTCACAGCGACAAACAACACATTCATGAAATGAAATTTTAAAAAAAAGGGTGTGATATTGTTACCTGATAACAATGCCTCAAATACTACATAAATGCCATCTGAAAGTGATGGTATATCACCGAGGATTCAACACTAATAAGGAGAAACGAGAAAGAAAGAAATTCAAAGTTTTCCCATCTTTGAGCAACCTCAAGCCTGTAGTGCTCCCTCTGTCGCTGCAGCTTAATTCTGACACTAACCACTAATCAGTCTGTGTGTTTATGTGTGTGTGTGTGTGTGTGTGTGTGTGTGTGTGTGTGTGTGTGTGTGTGTGTGTCCGACCTCTGGTTCCCACAGACTGCCAGACTCGGGGACTACCTGACCTGAGGCCCCTACCCTCCCCACCCTCCCCGCCACTTCAAGGCTGCGACCTTTCACCTCTGGCAGTGAGAACTTGCACGTCTCTGTGATCTTGCTTCTTTCTCCCTCTTCTTTCCTGCCGTCCTCTCCCTCGCACATACTTTCTCTTCCGCGTGCGTGTCTGTCCCAAATATATCTAGCTGGCTGGCAACGGTTCATAAGATCAGTCAGACCCTGGGAAAACATCTAAAACACAGCGACCAACGGGTTTTTCTGTTTTATTTATGCTCTTTATAAAACATTAATTTGGCCAACACCCAGCAGTCACTGTAGTAAATTGAAGTGTTGACTCTGAAGTCACGTGACTGACCCGAATTGGGTCAAGTTAGGACTAGTCTACCTCCTTCACACGGATTCACACGCACGCACAGCACCATGCATTATTCAGAATACATCTCCCTCCACTATACACACAGCTCTGGGTGTCTCATCAGAGCAGCACTGAGCCTCTTGGAAACTCAACAAGATAAGAGGGTTCATCAAACAAAGACTTTCCCAGTCAGACAGAGGCATAATTGAAATTGGGGTCGGATCGGGAGGCTCGCGTGGCATTAGCCAGAGGCTCTCCCTGTTACTTCTGTTCTCACTTTCTTGGAAGACTAAAAAAAAAAAAAAATCTCAAACTTAACCTTCTTAGTGGGCAACAGTTCTTTTTACTTACTCTGCAAAACTTTGTTTCCATACAAACCCTTTTGAGACAGTCCGATCTGTACTGTCCAAATGCTGGATACTTTGATGTGTGCGCCTGCATTTCATAATAACAGAAAATGTTCCCTTTAAAGTCACTGTAGCTGTTCACAGATAACAATGTCCAAAAGCATTTCATTTCCCGGTGTTCATCCCAATCACTAGAATAACTGCTGGCAACATGCAGTATGTTACTGCAAACCACTAGACATAATATTCATCCAGTGCAATGGAAAAACACTGGTATTAATTATAGGTTATAGGCACAAAAACCACTTGGTAAGGTGAAGGTGACATTGCATACACTGCTGTAGATTACACAACTTCCTGTCAAAAATATCAACTGGAAACCGCTAACTGCAAAAACATTTAATCGTCACAGCTGGGCCGTGGTGTTGGGCTGATCCACTCTGTCCACCACGAATTGGAAAACAACCTGGAACACACAGAGCCCCTGTCAAAATCCAAAACGCATCTAAATGTAACTCTGTTTGACAACCGTTTCGCTCGTGACAGAACCTGTTTGTCATTACAGCGCATCCCTGTGAAGAACAAGCCTGTCTGCGTGTCTACTGTAGAGATTTTAGCCTGCGGGAAGGAACTTCAGACTGTGAAAACACACTGAGTTTACACAGAAACAACAAAAGACCGAACAGAGGAAACGTGAGTGAACTTGCAGTGGCGTCGTGAGCCTTAATGGCGACCTGCTGAAAATATCTCACTGATGAATCAGGATGATTTCAGGTGTCCTGTATGTGTCAGTGTTGTGGTGTGCGGATATGCATATGTGCATATTTGTGTGTGTGTGTGTGTGTGTGTGTGTGTGTGTGTGTGTGTGTGTGTAGCAGTGCCAGTAAGCTCCCCTTTATGAATTCCCGGTAACATGCCATGAATTAATCAGAGAGCCAAAAAGGAGCGCCTTGATTCACGGACGCACGCATTCCTTAATATGACATCTGTTGTGCTAATGGCGGCATCAGCGCCTCATTTGCATTGCAACACATGACACTGACCTTCGCCTACAGTAATGAATCACGGCGAAGCTAAGCGGTCTTATTGAATGTGTCGACAAGAAAGGCCTGCCTGCAGGCTCTCAGCGGGAAACAGGGTGAAGGAGGGCGGAGTGGAATGAGAAAGGATCTCATTGTTGCAAAGGAACTCCGAGTGCAGCGGCACCCTGACACAGGTATTCTGCTAAATAAGGCCAGCATTGTACAGAGAAAGCATGCATAAAAATGACCGGGGGGGTGCTTCAGACACCTGTTTGGATCCTGACCTTGGAACGGTCCTGAAATGACTCCTGCATGTTTGTCAAGATTCCTAAGTACACGGACAGTTTGTGCTTGGATTTTTCACGGCAATGATCTGAGGAGCAGCTGCTTCTGTCAGCTTCTGCGCATGAAACCAAGTGCAGCTCCGTGAACACTTCTGAAGGAGAGACTTTCTGAATGTAGAATTTGTGGAATTCATTGTGTTGACGCTACAGAATTCTTATCGAGAGATCATGGAGGCAGTGAGGTGCAGCCAGGAGGAGGCTATAATGGGAGGCTTCTGTATGCCTTCAAGAACTTCTAGAACTGGTTGTACGACACGTTTTCCAATCACATCTGAAATCAAAAGTGTTTATATTTGTTCAGAATGGCCACGCACAGTGGAGGGAGGGCTAAGGGTACATTTTCAGATTCTCCCCAGGGGTCACACAGAGACGGCTTCCTGCTCTTCCATTTCCACAGAAACGAAACAAAGTTAGCATATTCATTGCGCACTTTACGACAACCAGAGCCACATAAGAACTTCTGAAAAGGGCAAATTGACAGCGGAGGACTCCCAAAGGAACAGTTTGACGCGACTCCCTGCCTCCACTACCCAGGTCACTGCAGCATTTCCATTAAAGCATTCCATTCTCCCCGTTGTCCCCCCAGTTCTAGGCAAATGGAGGTACAGTGGCATTGATTCATTTATCGTGGGCCCAATGAGCTTTTTCTCTGGCTCCTCAGCAAGCGGTGGCTGCGATCTAATTACCAGTGGAGAGATGAGGTCGTCTCCCCGAGCATAGCTGACGGCACCATTCTTCTTCTGAATAGAAAAGAAGGCCGATGCTCGCATCAAGTCGGCTCCTCATGACCGAGGAGCTGAAACTAATGCAGGGGCGCATTAGTGACAGAGAAGCCCACGGACCATCGACGGAGCAGCCGAAACGATGAGGCGGCATTGATCCCCTTCAGTGCAGGAGAAAAGCATCCAGTGGATTGCTGCAGCCTCTCCTCCTCAAGAAATGAAAAGTCTCCCACACATAGCTGAAGGAAGACAAAGAACCCTTGTTGGAAGACCCCCCCCCCCCACCAAACTTGCGCCGGAAAACCAACATTATTGAATTTTCACAAGATTGCCTATTGACGTCTCCCATAAGTAGACCGGAGAGGGATAGTGCCAAAGGTCAAACACGCCTCACATGTCAATGAGACAGAAACATGACTGACCATACACAAACCCTGACCAAGACCGTGTCGCACAAAACACCTCGCAGCCACCGTGGCTGCATTCCTCTGGCTCGTTCCTCAACAAACAAGTGCGTCCACCTAAGGGAGGCGGCTTGACCCGCTCGAGCCAAAGTCCACGGTCGCAAAGTGCTTTGTCTTTCCTCTTTTTACCGCTGGGACAGGACCACACACACGCCGTGGCCATGACCGGCGCTGGTATTGTCCACATGGTTGCTAAGGTGCCTCTGAACAGTGGCTGGAAGGACAGAGGATGGCCACAGTTGTTTAAAGCTGATGAATAGCCTCTGTCCGGCCTGCCATCACTGCTGATAATAGCTTTGCTCTGGCTGTGCATTTGTAGGAAACAGAGACTTGTTTGTAGGTAAAGGTAAAGTTTAGAGGAGCTCTGGTGAGAAAACTCAAACCCCTACAGATACACTGTCAACATGAGTTACTGTACTGCTGGCTGATCACTGTTTTGAGCTGAATCTCAGGTACAATTACATTTCACACCAATAATTATAACGGCCTCTGACAGACATCGTGTGTGAGAATCTAGACAGAATCCCTCTCATTAGGTATTCAAATGAAGGGGATTATATTCAAAAGCGTATGAATCAAGTCAAGCATGTAAAACGCTTCTAATCCTTTTGTCAGACACTTTTGTCTTAACAATCAAACTTGCGATGAACCTGTCAGCTCGTGTTATGACTCCGGCGCAGTGAAGAGACACTTCTGCGGAGATCATTTTAACAAACCGAGTGGTCGGATGAGCGCGTCGGGAATTAAGTTTTGTGGCCTGCATAATTCTAAACTAAATATTGATGAGGGTGCCGTGCTCGAGCAATGATTCAAGTGGCTACACGCTGCCGACGAAGCCTGTCTGAATATTTCTTCAGGGGCTTCGTGGAGGACAAGTCCAGTCTGCTGGCGTCAACGCCCTAAGAAGGACAAACAGGCCTATTTCCATTTCAGTTCTTCTGAGTTTTAAACTTTGTTGAGAGCACCTCAAAAGTCAGGCTTCGGGCACTTAAACTGAGGACATTAAGACCAATTGTGCCCAACTTAACCAATCAACAGACTCCATATTCCTGCATATGCTTTGTTGATCAAACTAAAACATAAAAACTTGACTGCAGAGAAGGCGGAGGAGAGACGAGAAGCCGATACAGTTGGCTGCAAAGAGATGAGAGATGTGTGTACAGCGGACGTCAGGTTGATTTACAGTCTGAAACAACGGCTCCCAGATGCCCCGATCGCTTCTAATTTTCAATATCATTAGCATCATGTCTGCCAGTGTCATGTTAATGAGGGTTTAACATGACAATGAGGTTTTGGAAAATGAGCAGCCGAGGGAAATGCGGCGCTCAAATAATTACACAGCAACTGGCTGCAAATCACGACTTCCCCCTGATCTTCGGCATTCATGTCTGTGGCGCGTTTGTTTTCAGTGAGGGAAGGTGTTTTCAGGCTCCAAAAACATTTCCAACAAGCAGAACGGGCTCCACGTTTTGTTTCCTGGCTGTATGTTTAATTAACAAACTGTTCTAGATGCGTCGATTTAGATTAGCATATGAAATCTGCAATAAGGGGAATTAATAATGCAAATCAGTGGGGGGGGGGTTGCGCCGGTGTAGATCTTGGCAATCAACCAAGGCCAGTGTGTTGCAGAGAACTACTCCGAAACTCCCCCTGATAAAGAGGAGAGAGTACTGCTGAGATAAAAGCGAGCAGGGCCGACAAATAGGAAAGAATGCACACACAACAACAGCAGCATTTTTGGAGTTCATAATAGGCGGAGGAAACTCGTGACCTGGGAGGATGAACCGCACAGATATCTGCCTCAGCTGCAACACGGATGTCGTCTCTTATCTAGCTTTTTGACCCCAGAGCTGTCTGAGGGTTTGATGATTCCAGCCACAGCAAACAGGAGACGCCAGCAGGAGATAACAAATACTGAGACTGAGTCACATCTTAACAAGGAAAGCTATTCCCGGCAAAGTTACACTGGATTTCAGCATCACAGATAGAGCTCAGATCTAACCACCTATTTCCACAGTGCAAAAAAAAAAATAAAAATCCCAAATAACACAAGCTAAATACTGTAATGTCTGGAGAAAACTGCTTGAAACACAACAGATGCAAAACGCATTGGAATGGTATCCGGTACAAAATGTATATATCTGCTCCTAAATCTTCCAAGATTTGCAAGCTATTGAGGTGCTTTCAATACTTTAGATCTACCTTAACCCTGACCCCAACCCTACCTTGAAACTAATTTAATAACCTAATGCAAAAGGTGCTTGACTAGATTATGTTTCACCAATGAAAATGGAACCCTGAGAATAAGAAATTGAAACTTTGTTGAACTGCCGTTTGTCAGTGTATTTCAATCACAACATGGGCTTGCGGTCACTGGCAGCGCTGTGGTTGAGAGCACGTGGCTGTTAAATGATTTTGTACATGTGTGACACTCTGCCCCACGATCACACACGCGTGGCTGTGTGACAAGCTGTAGGGGAAGCAAACGCTCTGAAACGCAATCCACACAGCTGTCTGTCTCCACAGCAATTCACCGTAATGCAATAACAGCAGTTCAAATGAAAAACTAACAAACTGACAGGTGCTTCAAGACCACTTTTCATAAGCTGGAAATACAACATTTCCTCTCCGAGCTCTGGGGGTTTTATCAAGTGGGACCATATGTTTTAAGAATCTGCTTCTTATTAGGCATAATGGCTGCCAGCCTATCCCTGCCTCTGGTTTATAGTGCTTCCAGCCGCTGGATCGCTGCAGTACAGAAGGGTAGCAGTGGCCCAAGGCTGTTTGGGTTGACACCAGCTGAGGCAGAGTGCTGCTCTCACCCAGACAGGTTGGTCGAAGCTTCGCCCCGTCGGAACCCCTTCTTCACAGCTTCCCTTTCATATTTCTACTAACTAGGTAACCAAGACCACCAGACCGTGCAGACGTGCTTAGAAAAGAGAGAGGAAAATTAGATGGGATGTCCACTGGCGGGATGCCAAGCTCTTCCAAACCTGCAGGCTACTTCCAAAGGGAAAAGGGAGCACTTCCTGGGTCAATGGAGAGGATGTGGTGGGAAGGGGCCGCTATGTGCCAGCTGTCAAGAACGGGATCCTGAGAGGCCGGGGGTTAATAAGGCTTGGCAGGGGTGTTCCCATGGTAATTGCCATGGTTACCCAAGGCCTTAGCCAAAAGACGACTGCAGGGGAGGTGGGGTGGATGTGGGTGACAGAGCTGAACCATTGAGATCATTGAGAGAGGAGGAATTTGATGGACTCGGCAATGTCATAAACTTCCCAGGCAATTAATACTCCTGCCAATGTGACGAGCTTCGGCGGTCTTTATGATCTGAGACCTGTTGCTGCTGGGCCATGTGGGATGTTTCATTTACAGAAAAGCAGAGCAGAGTTTCATTTTATGGGGAGTCACAATGATGGATAACTGTAGTTGAAGGAGCATGAGCTGCAGAAAGAGCTACTTCTACAGGAGGGCTGTTAATAAAGTGGCTATGACAGTTTACAGCTGGCACTAGAAGGGAGCTAATTCAATCAAATGCAACATGACTGTGTTATAGTTTAGCATGACTTCCTGGAGATCGACTCTGACTTTGAGAAAGTGCACTTTCCAGAGCAGAGGGTACAGAGGATCAATGACAAAAGTTAGAAAAAAGGTACTCAGACTCAACAATGACTTGGAAAACGTTTTAAATCAGGAAGTTAAGTGGAAGAAAATATTCTACATCAGACATAATCTGTTGCTCACCAAATCTTGAGAAATTCCTTCCCTTGTAACAACAATTAATCTTTCCACGGCTGAATGCAGCAAATTCACTTACATTCTGTGAAGGTTGTTGAAAGCCATTCTGGTAAATGAGGTAATTCCCCAAAGGAAGTAAACAGCAGATGAAGCTGTTTTTAGGGTTAAAGAATGGTAAACAAGTAAATGAGCACATCCCTCATCGCAAACTTTCTTCTGAACGTCATGAAGTGAGATCTAACACTTCGAAAACAATAAAAGGGATCTCTCCGTCTCACTATCTTTAAGCATCGCCCGTCTCCATACTCCAGCTCCTCCGAGCACCGAGATTATCTGCGAACCGATGAAAAACCATTTGTATTCTTACATTCCCCAAATACACAAAAAGAACTGGGCTTTGAGTAAAATGTGCCGGGAAGAGATAACGACTGAGTGAAAGGACCACAATGATTTGACAGTCCACTTGAATACTGTTGCAGCAGAGCTCCCTCTGGTCCCATAAAGAACCGATGTGGAATGATCTATAACTGGGATGGCTAATCTGACAGGAGATGAGACGCCTCGCTTTTCACAAAAACCAAACCCGAGGGAAATCGAGGAGGTTTTGTGAGGTTTTAGTTTTGCTGGTTTTTGTCTTTTGTTCTGCTGAGTGGTTTGTGTTTGTAGCCCCGAGGCTTACTGGACAGCAGTCCGCTCTACTGTCTGGGCTGCGGTCCAGGCTGGTGGCGGTGGTGCTGGATGCTTCGGTTTTGGGCTTTAACCCCCGCGGTTGAACCTGAGCCCTGCAGCTGCTCATTACTTTCCAGTGGAAGTTGCTGGGATTGCTTTATGAGCCCTGGGAAAGTCAGGAGGGATTGTCTGCCCACTACAAGCTAAGCAATCCAGTTACATCAACGACGAGCCTGGGGACACACGGCTAGCCCAGACTAATCCCAATATCCAATTTAAAACACTGAGAAATGATAACCAGATGTCAAAGGCTTATGTTTCTGCCTCAAAGTCCAGTGGGCTGTGCAGCGGAGGAGGTTACGGAGGGCGTCAGGCATGGAAGCAGCCCTTCCGAGTGGGATCTGACTCGGTTAATTTGCGGGGGATAGGAGGCGTCTTCTGTTCCGAGGCAGTCATTCCAACTATGATTTTTCATTACACAATCACACACACCGGGGTCGTTATCCAAGCTTAGCAACAGTTCTCAGTTCTCAATTAAAACATATCTTTTTCACTCGTTCACTGTTTAGATATTATCTGTTTGATTGTATGTTAAACCTTTGCAGAAGGTATATTGTAATGAGCTGGCACATTATTTGGTGCACCCACAGCTGCTCCAGGCTGCGGTTGTTCAACAGCTCCCGGGGTGCCCTTTTGTCGAAAAACTAGCTTCGACTTGTTTCCCAGTAAAGTCGGTAATATGAGAATATCAGTATTGGTTATTCAAGCACTTCATGAATGCTGGGGTGTGTCTGATCAAGCTGCTCCCTGTCCTCAACATGTGTTGTGGATGCACTGCATTCTGGTCTATTTATGTTTTAATCCAAGATATCTCTATGGTACGCCTGGCTACATCACAATAAATGTTCTGCTTTGTCGTTGCTGAACGTTGATGCAAAAGGGCCACACTAATGGAACGCCAAGTGATTTTCCGCCTCGTTTTTGATCATGTAAATTGGAAAGCTGGACTGTAAGAAGTGCAGGACGTTGGTACGAGAGGTGTAACCGGCCAGACGCTGGCGTTAGACGTTGTGTTTGTGTGACAGTGCAGGCTTTAACTTTTCTCAAAACTTACCACAGAACTCAAATTCTCCCTCGTCGTCATTCTCTCCCTATCTCTGTACATTCAGGAATGGCAGTCATAAGGCTTCAGGGAAACTAGGACTCAAGTTAAAACTGCCTGTTATCAAACTCAGATGCAGCTGCCTTGATAGTATTTCAGCATGATATTAAGGTGCCTGCGTGTACAAAAATATATAATAAAAAAAAACAAAAACAAACAACGAGGAACAGGAAATCCTTGGTGCTTTATCGCACTAGCGACTTGAACTTTGGAGTGTTTAATTATGCTATTTGCTGCGTTGACGTCGAGACATCTCAGACAAGAGCGTCTTGCTGTGATTCACCCTCTGTTCCTTATTTCAGCTCACTAGCTCTGCTGAGTGCATTTCTCCGACCCCTGTAAATCATTAGCGAGCTGCTTTAATGAACAGGTTGTTCACCTCTCCCTCCCTTTCTCTTACTCCACCCCTCACTGCTCTTATCGCCACCAATTGACGAATCCAAATGAGCAAACACTGAGTCATAGCGACCGCGTTTCCGACCTTCAATCACGCAAGTTATCACAATAGCCTGAATTCAAGAGCTGCCTCCTGCTGCAGAGAGAGTAAGTGTAACACGCTGAGAGGACACAGAGGACTGTTATTAAGGGCTCTGATAGCCAGCGGCCAACGTTGGGGACATCGGTGAGCATCTGTGGCCGTAGTTTTTCAGCTTGCCTCCGTCTGTTGAGTTAAACCTTGTTGGCCCTTGTTGCAGCTTTTTGGGCTTTTGGTGTTGAATCATTGGCGGAGCCTGTCAGTGAGGGAAACTGCTCCGACTGGCTGTCAGCTATCGTCGTTGCAGTGTGTTCACGCAGCTTTTTGGCAGAGACACAAGGGACGTGAGCCGATGCAACAGGCGGTCTATGTCACCACTGCTTCTCTTGGACGTTGGCTTGGTGTGTCTGGACGGTTAAGCTGGGTATATGGTTGACAGCAAGGAGGTCTATTTGGGCCTAACTCAGAGTTTACACATTCATACTCTCGTTTGGCATTTGAGTGCCCGAGCTGACCTTTTTGAATAGATGTCCCGCAAAACAAAGCAGTAAATAATCACCAAATGTCATGTGTCAAGAAAAGCCTGCATTATAAAATAATCGTAACGTGTCAAGTGTTGCATGGAGCGTGATTGTTGACACCCACACATCAGTTACAGCAGACTAAGATATCCCCACCTGAGAGCCTCTCTTCCCCCAGCTGTTATTCTTCTCACTCCAGAGAAAAGAGCCGCATGGGTTTACGGACCATCTTATCCACATGCTTAGTGCACTTTTGGTCCGGGGTTGTTTTTAATGGTTTGAGCTCTTAGTTCCAGTTATAAGAACTCAATGCTACAGCGTGCAGTAATAATGCACAATAATGTGTTTTGCACAAAGTGAGATCCATAAAGAAACTGGTTTTCCACGCTTGGTGCTGGAGCACTAACCCAGCCTGGCCAGAGCCCCGACCTCAACCTCATCCAACACCTCTGGCTTGAAGAAGACTGCCTGCGAGACACAACTTGTCACCAAAGGTGTTATGAATGCTCTTGAGGCTGAATGGGAGCAAAAAACAAAGTTCTTGATCTTGCTGAGATTCAGAAGAAGCCTGTGGATGAACCATGTTGTTGGCAGGGGATGCTGAGCAATTTCATATTGGTGTAATGTAACGTAATGGGTGTTCACTTAGTGTTGGCCATCACGTGTGCACTTAAAATTCCTCTGACTTCAGACAATTATAAAAAAGAAATGTCAAAAAGCCTGTAGTGACTGGCACCGGGACGATCTTCACCCTGAGAATCACAGTCTCAGTTGTTTCCCTCTTCACAACGTCCTTATCATGCTGCTTCATCACCTATTGTTGGCACAGGACTAACTCTGCCAATTCGCCCTCGTCTGCTTGCCTGCACAAAACGCTCCCTCTACCCATTGACACTGGAGCAGGACTTTTGTATGTGACTTCCCACACGGAACAGGCTGAGGAAAAAGACTGGACTTGTTTCCTTCGGCTGGATATTCTGCCCTGAAAACAGAATCTCAGAATTTCCTCCCTCTCACTCCCTCTTACCCATTCTCCCATGTCCCTTTGTTGCTAAGGAAACACCTGCGTCCACAGCAAAGCTTTTGTAAAGGCCTCCATGTCACAGGTAGCAATTTAGTGAGCATGCAACTTCAATCGGTTTCTCCTTCTCGTTTGAAGTCGAGAGAATAAAAGTGCACACTTGCCATATGGGCTAAGCAGGCAGCTCCAGAAATATGAAAGAGGAAAAAACATCAATCAAACTCAAGAGTACAGTACCTATAGTGTAAAAGCAGGTCGAGGATTTCAATAGAGAGAAATAATTAGGGAGGAAATAAATCAGGAAAAGGTAACGATGTTTGGGATCAGGTTTGACATTTATTAAGTTTTAATTCGTGGCCAGTTTCCAGTTTTAGCTTCAATTTCAGCTATGAAGTTTGATTTCTCATAAATCAGTAGTGCTGAAATTTTAGTAGTGCTGTACTAATAACGAAAATATCATGGAAATCTCATCTGAGTGAAATAGCCATCGCAAGAAGATGCAATTTCCTAATCAAGGTAAATATGCTAAAAACAGCACTTTAAGGACGCAATGTAGTGTTGCAGAGGTGACACTTCTTTGGATGTAAGAAAACATGTTTGTTTGCTTAAGACTTCACACAAACGTCACATCGTTGTGATTATTTTTGTCAGTGATTTTGATGCTAAAATGATCATTCCCACCAATTGTGAAACATATCACATCACAACATCAAAATTCCACAAAATTGTTTCTGTATTTTTTTTTACCCTGTAGTGTGGATTGATCTTCATTCCTGTTTATCAGCCTGACTGCAGCAGCCATGGCTTTTTGCCATTTATCGCCCCCCAAAAAATGCTCTAGTTTCTCAAAGTAAGAATTTGCTGTTTTATTGTTTCTTATGTATGTTGAATATCTTTGGGTTGGAGCATATTCATCTGAAAAAAAAATCCAAGTACATCCCCCTTGGACTCTTGGATATTATTATGGGCACTCATTCTCCTGACCGATGACCAGTTACTGATAATTAGCTTTGATTGCGGCCCTGCGCGTCATCATTCAAACAGAACAGATGCTTGATTTGAGGACAATGCACTCATTATATCTGAGTTCAGGATACACTGTATTGTTGTAAAGCTACACCAGAGCGAGGCCACTGGTGCACTGACACATGACGACATACACACAAAACATGAATGGAGGAAGGAATTTGAGAAATGTCCGAAAGTCAACAGAGGCGCAAATACTTAACTAAATAGCCTCCTCAGGTTCCATTGTTCAATCATTGCAGGGACACACAATCAAAGATTGCAACCTGCCTGTCAGGCCTCAGCGTCCACAGAAGTAGTTAATAATAAATGAGAAGACAGGCGATACGTAGAGTAGTCTCGTGATGTCTAGGTAGTTTCTGAGGCATGAACGCGGTTGCTGCTTCACGGTGAGGTCAGGACAGCGCTGGGAAGAACCTGAGGACAGTCAGGGTCAGAAAGTAAGAGCGAAGGTCGGAGATTGTGGGAGGCCCGAAGGTAATGGAGCCAAAGCTGTGAGGAAGCTCTGAAGATAATGAGCATGTGCTGCCTTTCATACACAGGTGACTGCATATAGTATGGAGAGGGAGACGAGAACAAGAAATAGGAGCAATAGCAAACAGTTAGTTAATCTTTACAAGTACAGAAACGAAAACGAGCTGTGGTGCAAGTTGGCAACACATCATTTATGTTGGCCAGTTGACTTAAAAGCACAGTATGTGACAATTCTGCTTGAAAGTGTTTATTAACAACTATACCTTTGTCATATATTTTGTTGCAGTTCATACCTACGTTACCTACAAAAAATGTTAATGTTTCTTGAGGTAGCAGTGTGTTTTCTTAGGTCACCTGTCGAGAATCCAAGAGTGATGAGGAAGTGACATACAAACGCTACTTGAATAAAACATTACCACACCTACAACTACAACTCCCACACTACTTCACCGCATCATCAGACTACTCATGTTGTTATCATTGCTTGAATGAGAGACCCCTTGTGACAGACATGACATACTTTTTAAGAAAAAAAACTAGTTTATCACTTCAATTTGGCCATTCTTCCTGAAGTTATGATAACAGTAGCCCTTCAACCTGCCCCTCCTTAGATTATTGAGAGTTCAAATTCGTGCAGACTATTTAAGTAGACTTGTCAGACCCTTCCTCAGGTGATCGATGGGTGCCAGCAGCAGCAGCAGCAGCCTCACCGCTTATTCTCCTCCAGCTCTCCGCTATGTGCTTAATGTTCACTTGGGCCCATCCCCAGCTCTCTCCCTCGCTCTAGTTCCCATTCCCCTCTCACTTGGCCCCACTCGCTCAGCCTCAGCACAATCAAGTGCCCCCGTCAGCGATGGGCATTTCATTACCTAAGTGCCAATTCCTTAGCAACGGAGCAGGTACTAGAACACTTAACCGAAAGCTGCCAACGGAATGCTAATGAGGAGGCTAGTGCCGGCGCCTTAACCCTCGCCCAGTACGTTCATGGGGGCATTACAGACACATCAGTTTTGATAACTATGTTTGGGTGACGGTCTGATTAAAGCATTTATGTTAGACTTTGTTTACAGGACGGTTCTAAGTGTGATTTTAGACTAAATCTGAATGTTCATGTGACCTCATACATCTGCTTGCTAGTCCAATGTACACTGAGAGTAACTTTATATACTAAAAATAATCTGGGGCATTTTATAGAGAGTGAATCAATAGGTCTGAGAAGCCCGCTTAAATAGATTCAATGTCTTTCTGGGCTACAGCCAGGACTTTGAAAGCCCCATGTTTCTCTGCCCGTCCATTTGTCCCATAAATGTCCCTGTAAGTTGATTAAACATGATTGATGAAGACATTTCCAGAATCCCTGGCACGGCAGACGCTTTAAATGCATCTGTTTCACCGGTAAGAGCGAGACTGGTGCCTTCAGCTTGAAATATTTAAAAGTCCACATTCCTGCAGCTGGTAGCAATGACTAGCACTTTTTAAGAAGCTGTAGATACTGAGCGGTAATACAGTCTGATGACATTATGTGTGGGAACCACAATCAGGAGATTTTAAAAGGCAGCTAGCAGCAGCTGGCAGCTATCTCAAAGGGGAAAAAAGCTATCGAAATTGTTTGAAAAAATCTGGAAGACAACGAGGTTCGAGAGCTCCCCACCTTCTGAGCTGAGGATGAGATCAACAGCCCTCGTTAATCCCACCAAGGAGGGTTATGTTTTAGCCCATATCCACCTGTTGTTTGGTTTGTTGCATTATATGCAGGATTACACAAAATCTACTGAACGGATGTCCACAGTACTTGAATGGAGTACAGGCCTTGGCCCAGAATAGACCCCATTTACATTTGGTGTGGATCCAGGGATTTTTCTTCACTTTTTTTAACATTAGAGATAGAGCGCTTTTCCACGTTTTTGTTATTTTCTTAGGGAATGGATGGCTCTTGATTTATTTGATTTTTTTATGAGGCACACTTACGGTAAGTGGCTGGTATCTATTAGTGAGTACAGTTGGACGTAAATCCCCCCCAAAAATCCAAATGTAGCTGATTTAAATATGTTTTATACTGAGACAGAATTTGAACTATGTAAAAATAATCTGTAATATGTAACAATAAATAATGTCGGCATTAAGAAGAGCCTTCCTGGCACCAATGTTGCACAATCGGTGTACAAAGGGCTGGTGAGTCCCTACAAGCTTTAGGACTGATGTGCCGCAACGATAAGAACTGACGCGAAAAGTCGCCTAAAGAAGCAATACAGTGCAACATTAACAGACCACACAACAGCGCAAGTAGATCTTTCAACAGCTTACTCCTAAAAAAGTTTTCATAATAAAGTGAAACACGGTTTGGTTTTGGAATATGGTTTAGTACTGCCCTCCTGAAGGCTCCGTGGCTTCCCAGTGGAGAGGAACTTTCCAAACATCCCCCTCCCCCCAGGGCTGGTGATGGGGGAAACGGCCATCATCAGGTAAAATGACCCTTAATGCCTCCTGAATAGAGCGGCTAACTTTACGCGGCCAGGTCATTAGGGAGACAAAAGGGCAGGCCAAACAGCAGCAGAAGACCCCCAACTACCGCTACCACACCCCCCCCCCCTCCCCCCCGTCAGAGCAGGACGGCAATTGTAGCCTGGCTCTTCCCCTAAGATTCCCCTCGCGCTTCAGTCGCCGGTGAGCGTCAGAGCAGAACGGGACGCTCCCAAGTTGGAAAGGAATGAAGCGAGTGGATAAATCTGGAATGGAAAAATTAACGGAGATGTTTGCCTTTGGCTCCCGTTGAGCTGAGGTAATCTGACCGGCCGAACGTGCATCGAAAACTGATAGACCGGTCCTGTGCAAACATCCGCCACTGCCTTTCAGGGAGAGGATGACAGTCCTCACGCCGAGTATGTTAACAGTGTTTGTGGATGACTCGGAGGCCAGGAGGGGACCTGAAGGACGACTGAGGAGGAGGAGGAGGGTTTGAAAGGAGAGGAGCAGGAGATGAGTTTGTGTGCATTTCCCGGTGACGTGCCATACAAGCACACCGAGCCCTGCGCACATAAACTCCTGTCTCTCTTGACTGTCTTCAAATGTTGAGTAAACCTGCTGTCCGGACATCAAAGTGACGTGGTGTTTGAGCACGCAGGGGCATTTACAGCACTACCGGGGTGACCACACAAGTGCCGTCCACACACTCGCAGGCCCGGGCCGAGGCAGACAGCCAGGCCTGCGGAGAGCAAACACTCAGAGCTACATGCAAATCCCCCCGTCCTCTGAGGAGCCGGTGAAGAATGTGGGAAGCTGGCGCTAAGTTGTGTTAACTGGGAAATGTCATAGCTGGCGGTTTCCGCTTTCCAAGTTTAGACAAACATCAGCGGGGCCATGTGCCTTTACTCCACCTCGCACTTAAGACGAAGCAATATAAGGTGGTGACTTTCAGGCACAGTTTTTTTTAACTAACAGTTAATAAGTCAGTTTAGCGAGACATCAAAAAATGCTGATTCAAGTGTCACAGAGCCCGACGTGACATCTTCAAATACACTCTCCGCTATGTGCGAGTTATAGTTATAGTTCTGTAAACTGACTTATTGGCTGAATGTGTCAACACTATCACTGTCAGAGGCAAAACGGGGTTTACCCACGTGAGAGTATTTGGACAAAAGAGGAGAAGAATAGGAAAGGTAAAGAGAGAGACAGGAGGGATTTTTTTTTCTTGCACACACCTTCACTGTGATAAACGCTCCTTGAAACTTAAAGTCACCGCTCAAAATGGCTTTTCCTTTGAGTCGAGCGCCTGTCACATCCGGGGTCAGGTTACTCTGCCGTGCAGACCAACAAAGGGGAGCGGAACATAAAGGAGCAGCTCGAGCCCTGGCAGTGACTTCTGAAAGAGCCGCTTCGCAGAGAGCAATAATTTCACCTCATTTAGAATGAAATCCCCGTGAATAATCTGCCGACATGAGAACCTGTCTCCCCAACCCGGAATGGGCAGGATGAAGTGCGCTTGGGTCGCTTCTGACTCGACAAAACCTACGAGGACTTACCTGTACCTTTCACAGATCCGGGAGTTAGCGCTGCTGCAGAGACTGAATCAATGAAGGAAACATTAAAAATGGATATCTTCAACTCATAATCAAAGGTCCAAAAAGGATGCTGAGCACGCTTGATTAAAATAAAAAAAGAAGAGGAAACATAAGGCGATATCAAGATGGTTATGTACTTTATCATCCAATAGATTAAAAAAAATTCCAAATGGCAGGTTAATGCAGAACAAGAGTCTGGCATTGTCAAGTTCAGAGCAACATATTTTAGCTCAAAGACAGTGTGTGCACTTCCATGATGCCCCCCTTCCCCTTCCCTCTTTCAAAACTCTCTTTACGCTTTGATGAGCAGGCCGCAACAATACCCTGATTCTTCAGAGCCGCCGTGGTCCCTCTCCTTAATCCTCACTCCTCCCAGCAGTTCCTCGTTCCTCGCGAACTCGAGGTTGCCCTTCGAAGGTTTAGCGTGTGACTGAGGCGTCTTCCTTTTTCATCAACCCTTCCTCCTTCCTTCAAAGATCATTTTCTTTACTGCTCATTTCAGGACAAAGTGCAGAACGGCGTGTTTCATACTGAAAGTTCAGCGCAGGTAAGCGTGCACACAGAGCTCAACTCCAGAGCTTTGATAATCGGGTATGAGGGACGACAGGTGGTTGGGAGGGGAGGGTTCAAAAAGACAAGGAGTCGACAACAAAGGCAGCTCCCCCCCCGCGTCCCATGAGCCTCCACACCCCACCAGAAGCCATTCTCCAAGCCTTTGTCGACAGCGATCTTAAAAGAGAAGCTCTGGCAGCGGCCGGAGGGTGATCACTTACAATCTGCTACAATGCGGAGTGCATATTCTGCAACGCTCCCTAAATGCAGCACTGGAGGATATGACGAAAAAAAAAGCCAAACAATCCATCCGGCACCACCAGCTGAACTCCATCTCCCTTTCAGTGCTTTATAATTGAGCGGGTCTGATAACAGGTCGCTCTCAAAGTTTGCCGCTGATGAAAAAAAACTTCTCCCTTCCAGGACGCATTTCAATTCTTGTTAATTCAGCCAACCGGCAGCGGAGAGGAGCGAAATTAAAAAGCCGTCTGCTCGCTCTCCGGAGGTTTCACACTCTGTCCCTGGTGCCTGGGAGAACGAGGCTCTACCTTCACTCATGAGTGTTTCGCAAACACACACAACAACGCAGATGTGCGCACATTATACAGACCTGCACACATGAATCCGGGCGACGTTCGAGCTTCATCACACAGCTCCATTATAAAAGCTCAAATGGAGAGCTCCTGGGAAAGGGGGCTATTTTATTGACTTCAGTCTCTATTGGTCACCCAGAGAGGGGAGGTGATGATGCATCGGGACTGTCGGCGCTTCATCTCAAACCAACCAGGTGATTTGCGTGTCGGATCTCATCTCGGCGTCTTCAAAGGGCTGATGGCGGTGCTAAAGCGAGCGAATCCAAAACAGAACGGCCATGACTGACTGCAGGTAATCCACCAGCTGTGAATGCTGAGGCAGAACGACGCTCGTCCCGCAGACCCGTGTGACTTGGTGCCCGCCCTTCCTATCTGTTATGATTTTCAATTTGAGGGATAAATGTTAGTAACACATCAGACGTCGCCGAGGTTAGGATGAGGGCACAGAGGCTGCAAAAGACATCATCCTTGCTGTTCAGGCTCGAAACCCCACCTGTTTTCAATGTAGTTCCACTGCGTTCAATTATTTCTATAAAATGTGGTGGATTTATGTGGTTTTAATACAAAGCTTATGTTTCGCAGACATTCTCACGGCTACAACTGCACTGAATCAAGTGGGATGATCTGATTTCTTCAATCAGCAGAGCCAGAACCATAATATGTGTGAGAACAGTCGATGGACTTGTTGATGAAGTGGAGCAACTCGACCGTTTCTGCAGCAGCTGCTGATATTTTTTCTGAAATCCAGTAACTCACTCTGCAACCCTGCAGACAATACGGTTCGAACACAACGGCTAAAAAGTCTCATGCCTCGCGAGCCAAGTAAAGCAAATCACGAACCAAATCTGTTATTCCAGGGGTTTGCATGGTGATGTATCGGTCTGCCCTTCATTTGCTTGTTTTGGACCTTGGCTCGAACAAGCTTTGTGACTTCTGAGCGTTGTATCAGTTACGACAGGCCACCATGAGGTGTGCTACAGACATACTCAGTCATTACTCAATTAAAGCTTTGCCCAGGCCGTGAGAAAGCGCATTACCTTCCTTATTATTCAGCAGTTAAAGTCAAGTTTCTGTTGCTCAGCCCAGCAACGTGACATCATTCACCCTAAAAGGAACATGTCGTCTTTAGCAACTCACCCCCATATGGAGAGTTGGGTTAAGTTCTCAGGTCTACGAAACATCTATGATGTTTCACAACAAAACAGTGTCGTAGCATTCCCCTGAACAACTGAAGTAGATGGAGAATAGTTCGGAAAATGTCAAATAAATGAAAAAATAAAAAGGAATGAAAAGGAAATGACTCCACATAGCTCGTTTGATATAATCCAAGCTCTGGAAGCTCCATGTCCCAAATTGATGAAAGAAGACATTAATTACAGCCTCTAGTGCATCCACTTCAGACGATGTGCACTTCATTGCTTTTAGCTTAGCAGATAAAGTAAGGACTTCAGCTTTAAAATCAGGTGCAGAGAACGTCTTTTCAGATCATTTTGGGATCTCCGGACACTTTGATTAACCCTTTATTCTTGGGTTGGTCGAGGAGAACGCTGTTTTGCTGTGTAGCTCCTGAAATGTTTGTCGACGACAACAAACACTCTCCATTGGCATGGGGCTGAGTAGACTAAACACTAAGCTAACAGGACTAACCGGGAGCAGTCTATTCACTGAAAACACTGCCAACATCCTAACATTTCCAAGTAACAAAGTACTACAGGGGTCACAACATTTCAAAATCTAAACCCTTATACTACATTACATATATCCTACAGCAGTGGGGTCAAACTGATCCAGTAAAGGGCCATGTGGCTGCAGGTTTTCATTCCAACCAAGCAAGAACACACCTGATTTGGATCAGGTAACCAGAACACACCTGATTTGGATCAGGTGTGTTCTTGCTTGGTTGGAATGAAAACCTGCAGCCACATGGCCCTTTACTGGATCAGTTTGACACCACTGTCCTACAGTGTATCACCCATTAAGGCCTTACTGTCCATCGCTGGATGTCCATAGTCACATGATTCCCTTTTCTAATAAAACAATATTCTTTACGATTAAAACCAAACTAAACTTTATTTTTGTGTAAGATCAGCCTGACAGGCTTCTCCACCTCGCCGTCCTGTAACATACAATTAAAGAGCAATTATAACGCCGAGTCAGTTTGAGTTTGCATCACTTAACTTGAATTTGAGATGCTTTGTGCTCGTGCACAGAGCGGGCTGTTATTTGTCGGGGCGCATTCTGTCAAAGAGGATCAGTATTTGAATTGTGGTGTCTGAGTATGACACCAGAGTTGATGCCAAGCGAAGCTTATGTTAATTGACGGTGCTGTGCAGTGTCACGTCATATATGCACAATGCCATTAAGAAAATGACGGGCAGACAGCGCGACAGAAGGCTGGCTGTGCCATCGAAAGCGTGTTTTAGGCTTTAACATGAGCGTGGGTGTGTGTGTGTGTGGGGGGGTATGTGGGTGTGTGCATTGACAAGTGTTTAAAGTCCTTTATCAGGAGGGCAGTGTCCTCAGGAGCACAGATGAAGTCCAGAAACATTCAGTTTAGTCTACTGTCGAGGAGGCTCCCTCTCCATCCCTTCATCTCCTGTCTCTCAAGACACCCATCTTCCCAAAAACACAATAAAGGAGGAGGGGCGGGGGCTGCTGGCAGAGACAGCGCAGCAGAAGGGAGGACAAGAAAGAGGACTAGGGGGTTCAAGGAGGGGAAATGAGAGGAAAAAGAAGAGAGAAATCGCCTCTCAACTACTTCCATTGTCTAGATGTAAATCGGAGCTGATCAAGATTCTGCCAGCATCGTAACCAGCAAGTTCAATCTGCACAGACTGAACAGAGAGAGACAGAGAGAGCCATACTGAGAGACAGAGAGAGAGAGAGAGAGAGAGAGCCATACTGAGAGACAGAGAGAGAGACATAGATGGAGAACAACAGTGTGTTTAAGAGTGACTCACATACAGACAGACATGCAGAGACACACACAGGGACAAAGAAAGAGATTTAGCTTGAGTGGGAGTAACAAATGCACCACTTTAGAACCAATAAAAGATGGGGGCAAGAGCACACACACACACACACACACACACACACACACACACACACATACACACGTCTTTTTTCAATACAGCAGAGTAAATCCACCATTTTTTACACATTGTGGAGTACTACTGCATATGTGTAAAAAAGCAGAATAAAGCCGTTTGTGACTATAGAGGAACCTGCGTGTCATCATGATACATCTTCTCCGGTTATGTCACTCAGTGGCTATTGCATTGTGGGTACCATAGGAGGAAATGGAGGAAATTGGATTAACAAAGGTGATGTCTCTGGCTCTACTCAATTCATTTTGATAGTTTGTTTTAAACTGTGTGTTACAGAAGTAAAATGTCAGACCAGTGGACTACTTCTCAAAACCTGGTGCCTACGTTACCCACAATACACCTTGGCCACAGTGTGACATCAATGGAGGCAGTTTATCAGATCACATGCAGCTTCCTTGGAGCCACAAAAAGATTTATATTTGTTTTTATACATATGCTTAAGTACTCTCCAAGACCTGAAAATTGGAGGGGTTACCCTTTAAGGGAGTGAATTTGAAATGAAAATGAAGATACAGGTCATGAAAGAGTGTTTGTCTGATGCTTAATTAATACTAGGGGGAAGTTTCCTCATGAGTCTGTAGTTGTTACTTATTTGGAAAAGAATGTGGATTTCTGACTGATCCCCACTCAGGGAATGTGTCAGGAGTTCCTTCGGGTGGTGGTGTGAACACGTCTGACCCCGATTTCACCCCAGCCCATTCACACTCCCTTTGGCCTCAGGTGAAGGCTAACTGGAGGCTGGCCTTTCACTCTTCCCTCCGTTTACCTGGAACTGGGATGTCTAGAGATTGCAGAGGCCTGCTCCAGCTTGAATCCTGGCAGGGCCAGAATGAGGGCCTGGAAGTCAACGAGTGAAAAAGGACCCTGGGGAAATTCCAGCGGGAATTTTGTATCTAAGGCCTGGTCGAGATCAAGTGTGAATGGATGAGGAAAATTGATATTGGTGTTGTCTGTGTTGGCCGAGTTCCCTCAAGCTGCACATTTCTCAGAGATATAAAGCTATTGCTCACAGTCGCGCTCAGACAAAATGTATTTATCAAACCCAAGAGGAGTTTACTGTTCTTCGAGAAAAACTACACTAGAAATACGTCAAAAGTCCCTGATCAATGCACGCTCAAACCCACCCAAAGGACAACTGGCTCAACTCTTGGAGCTCCTTTAGACATTCACTCCATTCATCGAAACAAAGCAAAAGCAAATATTTGTGGGGAGCCAATATCACACATGACTTTCCACATGTTCTCATTAACTGAATAGATTGGAGCTTGCATGTTGGAACCTGTCCTGTGCCTTATGAGTAATGCTGCACTAATAATGACCTCGGGGGTTGTCAAGTGCAGGCAGTCAAAATCATAAATAACTATGCATAACTTTGTCTTGTCACTTAAAAACGAGTGATGCCGTAAATGGAGTTCTATTTCTGGGGCTATCCAGATTTTGTCAACCAAGCCACATATAAGAACATAAGCCAGTACACTTGCACTTGACGAACTCCTTCGATACACTCAGATATGCCTGAAACCAGTAAAACACTAAACTAACTGCTACATTTCTAGCAAATTTATGGAAGTCTGGAGAAAATATTGTCAATTTAAGTGTAATAAAAAGACATTTGGAATTCCTCGGCAGCGTTTCTATTTGGATTTGTTTGAAATAACAGCTCAGGTTCAGTTTAAGTTGGACATCTACTGTGATTTTTAGTGATTACATTCATTTGCAGCTGTTTTAAGTCATCATGAGGGAAAAGATGTTCAGTGTCAGCAGATGTCAGTGGTTTTCCAAGGTTACGTTAAATAAACATTTACGGGCCACGGGTATACTTTGCACATGAACCCAAAGATCTATCGGGTGCGAATACACATCATCATTCACATCATGGGTTAGAAACTAAAATGTATTATTGGGAGCACCTAAATTACATGCAGGTGCACCAGAAACAGTTGAAAAACGGGACAGGACTCATCGGCTATTCCAGTTTTTATTTGAAGTTAATAAACATATCTTTCCTTAAGCTTAACTAAAGTGTTCAGTAAAAGCTCACGACACATAAACCATTCACTTAGGCCTCGTACATATCAATCATTTTAGCTATAGAAATGTCCATTGACTTGTGCAAAACATTTGTTCTGAACATAATCCAGACAATTGCGTTTCCTCCTAAACACATTAGGCGAGCCACCTTGGTAGCATATTAACTTATTTATTAGCGGACTGGGTCGCGCTGGTTCTCATGCCCTTTTCTGACTGGCTTCAAGTTTGACCGTCAGCTGAACCCTTAGGGCTCGCCATGACGGATATCTGCCTATGAAAGATTGATTTTGTTTTGTCCCTTACAAGGCAACACTGCAGTGCACTTTCAAACAGTCAGAATGCTGTCCTGTTGAGCGCAGCCTAACAAGGAAGTCCTGATTTATCTGGGACACTCTTTTACCTGACAACAGGTCCAAGCAAGCAACATATCCTGCTGAAGACTACAACAACCCAAACTCTCCACATTCAACAGCGGCATCCATCTCAAGGCTCATATATTTCTCTGAGAGCCCTCTAAAGCATGTCTGCTTCGAGTGCACTTACAGGGCATGCCTCTAACCTACCTACCCACTCACAATGCAAGTGGAGAAGAAAATCATCTCTCTGAAAGATGGACGCAGGAACTTTGTTTTTTTGAGTTTGGATTGTTGCTGTTGCGCTCATGGTCCCCAGGGAATTGGGGGCATTTCAAAATGGCTGACAGTGCGATATGGTAATGAGGCCACACTGTTCAGGTAATTCGGTACAAGGGGCTTTGGAGTGACAAGAAGTAGGAAGTCTCCGAGAGAGGCTGATCTGGGCATACCTCTGGCAACAGCTCGCAGTCTGTGATAGAACTTGTTCCCTCGGGGCGAGCCTCTCTGAGGCGCCACGCTTCTGCTGGAAAATGCCGAAAGCTGCCTCATGGCAATCGCGACAAGTCTGCTTCCCTTTTTTTCTGTGTGTGTGTGTGTAGTGTGTGTAGTTCCAGCACAGTTCAAGAGCGAAAGGGAAGATGCTGATAATCCAGGCATTTGTAATTTTTCTTTGATGGTCCAGATTTCACAGAGCTGTTCGTGTGATAAGAGAGCTATTTAAAGCTATTTAGTTTCAGTTTTATGTGCCGAGATCTTTAAGGTACATCTGAAATGTTGCAACCTGACAACAATGGGTGCACATCCCCTCAACTCATTCAGAAATTTGAACCCAGCTTGGTGTTTTTTTTCCTTCTTTACCGTCTTTTCTCCATTTCTTTCCTTTCTCCCTGTATATTACCAGCATACTTTCTCTGTTGCAGGGCCATTTTCCCCCCCTCATACTTGCACTCCACCCCTAAGACAGTGAACGAAATGAGTTCTGCAGGATATAAAGTGCCAAGGACACAAACCAACAGAGGTGGTAGAAAACATTAGAGTACAAGCTACATGTAATCATGTGTTTCTGTATGCTACACAAGTCTCAGAGCCTACACATTTCCATAACAGGTCCTTGAACTGCCCAGAACCTACTGCATGATGGTGCCATTTGCCAGTGTAATTATGTTTCGCATCATGCTTCTGTCTAAGAGTTTGCTTATAAGGTCGATCACATCGTTTCACATTATTAGACTCATAGTGTCTGGTTAATGGTTGCAATGAGCTTATCATATCATATCATATAATATCGGTATTACAGTAAGCTCCAGACTGGCTAAAACGTCACCAGTGTTTAGTTAGTAAGAATGTTGGAGATGTTGCAGTCCACTTGGGGCTCAAAATGTATCCTGAGAGTGCATGAAGGCAGATGGCAGGTTTCAGAAAACGCAGCCTTGTGACTGTCGCTGGTTGCCACTGTTAGCTGTCTTATCTCCAGCAGCTTTGTTTTTGTTATAAAGCAGTTGCTATCTGCTAATTTTAAACAAGCAAATGGCTCATGTGGTCATATGGAACTATGACCCCAACAAAATCCCCTGAAGAATCATTTATTTTCTGTGTGTACTTATTACTACAACCCCGTAGGAGTAAGAGCCTTTGGAGACTGAGATTGTTTAAAGCAATAACAACGTAACGGCTGGGTCAGATAGAGTCTCACATACTGCATTATGCCTCATCCTGATGGGGAGATAATAAAGTATGCATGTCTGCGTGTGTGTGTGTGTGTGTGTACGGATACATGCTCAAGTTAGTGAGACATCCTCTGCCAGATATCTCGGTTTGTCTCTGAAAGCCATCACGTCCTTCCCATTGTTGGCTAAAACAACAGGGGCAGGCTGAGCGCCTCCCTCCAGCCTGACAAATCTGTCAGCCCGGAGGGCAGGCAGAGAGCAAGAGAGAGAAAGGGGGAAAATTCCTCAGAGGTTTCATCTCTCAGGGGACTTGTCAGCGTCAGGGTTTGCCAGGAGACACACATATCCCAAGTTTCCCAACTCAAGGAAACAAACGGGACTGACATTTCAGATGACATAAAAACGTTTTCGGTACCAGTCTCTCATCTTGGTTTAATCCCCGCAGCACCTCAGTGTTTTGTGTCAACAGCCAGGTGTCCTGTCAAAATCTCATGGATCAATTGTGTTCCTCTTCTTCCAAGCTAAAACCAGGTGCCTATATATGATACAGTACTGTACGATACTGTACAATACGATATGTATACGATATACAGTCCCTTACAGTACATTACAGTATGATACGATGCAAAGTGATGTGATACAAGATACGATACAGTTAATTACTGTACAACA
Source organism: Acanthopagrus latus (assembly GCF_904848185.1). Taxonomy (NCBI): domain Eukaryota; kingdom Metazoa; phylum Chordata; class Actinopteri; order Spariformes; family Sparidae; genus Acanthopagrus; species Acanthopagrus latus. The sequence continues at coordinate 23,306,334 of NC_051045.1, read as the reverse complement.
CAGTGTATCTGAATTTTGCACACTATGATATGATACTATACAATTCTTTACATTCTATACAAAATGATGAAATCCATAAGGTGTTATACAGTACTAACGAATACAATACAATACAATAATACTGTACAATAAGACATGATACAATATGATAAGGTATGGGTCAAAGCCTCAACCAGAGATGAGGGGAGGGACTACAGAGATCTTGTTAGCTCACTTTGTTCTAACTCCAAGAGAGGCACGCAATCTGACTTCACATAGATCCAACTCAAACAGAAAGGCTTCATAATACTTTTGTCCCCACGCATGCAGTGGTATCCCACAAGATCTGTAGACGTGTAAAATTGCCATGTTGTAATAAACTTTTTAAAAATTCACTTTTGTTGGCTCTCGAGGAAGCCGAGCGAGACACTGAGAGAGGTATACTGAACTAGGTCAGAGGCTGGTGGTGCACCTGGTTGTTAGGACTGTGACAGCTTTACAGGGCACGGGATTCCAGTCTAATTACAGGTGGAACCGCTGTGAGTTGGGAATACTGGGAGGAGAAAGATGACAACTGTGGGAATGGAGAGGACGGCGGCCGGCAGCGGGGAGAGGGGCGGGGAAACACAAGTCATGAAGAATTTAATCTGTGTTAAAGGTTAAGAGCGGAGACATAAAATCGTGACGGCTAAGCAAACTGTCATACAGCAGCACTGCCTGTCACGAAGGTGCTTCAGAGAAACACTGGGGAAAGCCAAAAACACCAGGGGACACATCCACATGATGACAGATCATCATCAGAACCCGAGAACATGATTAAAGATGACGCCTGGAGGCAGGAAGAAAAATAGACAGAAAATGGCAAACACAGAAGGAGACAAGTCACGAGGGAGAGAGGGGTGTTCATCCTGGTTTCACCATGACAACCCACCGACAGAGGGACGGATAAGAGGGAGGAAAGGAAGCAACAGAGACTGGGCCGTTGTCTGAGGGGCAAAATAGCACGGGAAAGGCCTGTACATCCCGTGATTTGTTTATGAATGCGGGACCCCCAACTGTCAGGTCTCCCCTACTTCCTGTATGGGCAGCTCTGTAATGTATAAGATGTTCAATCAGGCATAGGAATAGACTCAAAGTAGGCCTGAGCAACAGTCTATGTACAAGATTTTGTAAAAACTAGAAGTTCCACTGCTGAAACAATTATATAATCAACCCCAACCTAAAACTGACCCCTAACCAAACCATAGCTCTAATCCTGCGCACAGCCCTGAAATAAATCCCATCAAACAACTTTGGGATGTATTGAAACAATGACTGTGAGTCAGGCCGTATGGTCCAACATCACAGTGCCGACCTCACTAATGCTCTTGTAGCTAAATTGGAGGAAAATACTGTATCCAGGTTCCAAAAGTCTTGCAGAAAGCCGGGTAGAAGAGCAAAGGCCGTTTTAGCAGCATATAAATATCTAAAACCCTTTAACAACGACACACATATAAATATAGGTAGGTAAACAGAGCGGGTCAGGGCTGGGTCATTATTGCAAGTATTGTTAAACGACAGCCATTTAAACCAGTCCAATTGTAGCAAGAGAAGCCTGGAAACAGGGATATCAGCATTATATAATCTGCCTCATTGCCATGTACATGGACAGTGGTGTGTAGCAGGTGCATACCATGTGACAACAGGGAACATGATCGGTCTCATTTAGCAGCATTGGGTCACTGCATCTCCAGTCCACAACCAGAAGGTGACTGAATGTGATTAACCTCTGAACCACGTTCAACCTGTTCTCATCCAACTACGCATCTGAGACTCTCTGAAAAACTATGATTCATTAAAGGCCAGAAGCACTAATAACAATGAAAGAGGAGGCAGAAAATCACTTTATCTTAAACACTGCTGGCTCATTCTGGAGGTTAACACCCATCGAGACACCACTGACTGACGGCAGTTTCGTACGTGTTATCTGACAGTTCTCTGCTTTCTACTGACCATGTGCACTTCAGCGCAAGCTAAAGTGTGTCAAACTATTCAAAGGAGAAAAAGTTTATCAAAGATGTCTCCTGTGTATCCTTCAACAAAAAGAAGTGATAGGCCAAAAAAAGAAAAACATATTTCATTTTCTGCTCTTGATCTCTTGATCTGAGCTGCGCTGGAGTGACAGCTGAGCTGACCTAAATCTAAATCACATTAGGGCTTCTCCTATCCCCCTGGTGTCCCACCAAAACCCTTTTCTCTAAACCTGATGTTTTTGGCGGGTTGACAGCAAGTAGCCACACTTGCCACAGCAGCTGCCCTGCTTCAAAAATGCAGTCTTGGAGCAAGAATTTTGTCATGGTTCCAGTTCCCCGGAGGGAGCCCAGATCTCATGCAGACTGCTGCTCTGAGCTCTTTATGTCTAGGATAGAAGAGGATGGTTTTCCGGGTCACTGTACACTCAAGTCCCTGCCCAGCACCTCCTAGGTCAGTTCCACTTTTCCTGTGTCTAAACTAAAGGAGAGCTTAACTGGGACTTCGAAACCAGCTAACTTTAGATGTCCTTTTCCATGTAAGGGGCTTCAAAACAAATCTGAGGGTCAAAAACTGTCATCTTTCAACCACAATAGGTAAAAGGTGCCCTTGTGGAGGTCATTTTAAGACTTAACTTCTGTAGGTGGCTGCTTTCTGCATAGCCAAGTTACTTGGTAATCTTTCGCCAACCAAGCACCAAGATCAAGATTAACATAGTACGCTAAGGACGACAGCACGGTTTAGCGCTGTATAGGTATTTTAAAAATAAAGGTGCAAGTAAGCTGTGCAAGTAAAAACTAATGAATTACGACAATATTTTTCGACTCAAGATATAAAGTATATTTGGACAGGCAAGACGTTACACAGTATGCCGGTGTGTACGCTGGGCATGTTAACATCTCATCAAAGTGACAGGCATGTCAATACATGTAGGTGTCTTCGCGCACAATCGATACCATCTATGATTTTTATCAGCATGACAGTGATACACTCTAGCTGGGGCTGGGACGCAAGCCAAGGTGAACAGACTGTGGTTAAGTGGTCTGTTCCTCCTTTGCTCTCCTCCATCTTTCATGGCTTTTTCATTTCGGAGTCCTCTATCGCTATGCCAAGCAGGCCCTCCGCTCCCGCATTTTTAATTAAAATCGAAAAATGCGCAATAACTCTGGAGACTCTGGGCTAGCTGGCAAACAGGTCCGCTGGTCTTGTTTCTCCCTTCGAGCCTTTGTTGGTGATTCCATCAAAGCCTTCCATCAGGCCTTTCTGTTTGTCCAATTCTGTTCACTTCACTGCATAAATGCTTTGACATAAGCCACACAGGGTACGCAGACTTACCAAGGGTACACCTTTGTAGAAAAGCTCTACAGCAGGCAAATGAACTCTCACTCTTAGACTATGGCCTAATCCATTCAAGGACCCTGAGAAAAATCTGATCCCGAAAGTCAGTCTTCTTGACTTCCCATGACTCCCTGAAGACAAAAGACTGCTTGTGTAGACACGGAGTGGATAAAGACGCCAGTGCCTCAGTTCAGTCACCTGGGTGCGGCTGCATGGTGTTCTCACACACTTTACAGAGCCACAGTGAAATAAACTTCATCACCTCTCTGGAATTACCCACAAGCCATATGTTTTCATAGCAGGGAAAGTCAACTAGATAGTAGGGTGTAATACTTCACTGTGCAGTGGTGATGCTGTAATCTGTCTCGAGAACTTCTTGGTGAGATGAGAACATGAGCAGGTGGTAGTTGAGCTTGATATTTAAATTATAGAGCAGCAGATTTTCTGCAAGATTTCCCAGAGTGTTTTATAGGGCAGGCAGACCACCTCGCTTGAAATAAAGACTGCCTCCGTAAACTCAGAGGGAAATTATTACACTTGTGCGAAATATAATTAATCTGAAGGGAAAACTAGAAGAGGCGTTTCATCAGGTAGGGGACATCATACATAACCATACATTTAATCTGAGAGACTACTGCAGCATTATATCGTAGCATGAAATGCATAAGGGTAAAGAGAAGGGCCGTCCACACAAAGAATGTTGTTTGTAACGATATCTATAACGCTGCCGATGTGAGCGTCCACGCTGACGAAAGTTTGAGTTTAGGTTGACAGTGGGCGGGCGCAAGCACTACAGCTGTGTCGGCAACTACGTAGAGTTATGACTGATGACCTCTCACTGCTGTACGTGGCACAGAGGAACAAATAGTAAACTGAGAGGATGTGGGTTCACCACGTACTTCACTGATTACTCATATGTGGCGACCCCCACATTTTTCAGTACGGCTTTACTAGTGCTTTAATCGAGTAATCCAACTTGCCTGGGGATGTTCATCATTTATGTTGGTCGTGAAAAATCGCAAGTACAAACCATGGCTAGAAACTGAAGCGTTCATTCCTCTCCTTCTTTTTGCCCTTATCGCTCACTCATTATCTCCTCTCACATCACAAAGGTGAGGAGGAGGAGGAGGAGGAGGAGGCCAGGTAGGCGCTTGTGCAGGTTAGGAATTCCACTCACTTCGAGGCCTCCTCCTTGCACAAATAGTGTGTGTGTGGAGGGGGGGGGGGGCTTCGGCTCATTCACTGAAGGGGCACTGTAGGAGAAGGAGGGGCGGGCTCAAACAGTCATCCCACATCCCACCCACCCCGAGGAGCATTCCACAGGACTGTCTGCTCGCCCATCATTAAGCAGGACCACCTGCTGGCAAATCAGGACCCCCATCATGTTCTCAGCAAGCCTGGCTAACCCCATTACGAGTGAGCCTCTGGACTGCTGTACACACAGATCATAAAGAGCCAGTGGTATGTTGAGCAGTAAAACGCTGCTCATTAACATCCCACAAGGACTTTTGATTGTCCAACCAGTGAAGCACACAAGCCGCACTCAGTATTGAGTATTTAAATAGATGCGCCACAAAAGGGACAAAGAACTGATCTTCGATGCAGCTGTTGCATGACTATGCACTGACTTCTGACTGGCTCATCTCTCCTCTTCTAAAAAGAGGCAAAAAAGGAAGGGGAGGAACGGATCAGGACAGAAGGAAGAAACAGCCCTTTGTTGCTGTTCTTCATGGCGGCCTTGAGGGAAAGACTCTGGCATCAAGTCATCAAGAGCTGAAACAAAAGCAGCTGATAAACAGAGCAAGACAGATAATATCTCCCTGTACACTCAACACTTCTCCATCAAGAGCGCTTCCTCTCGTCCAAACCCCAAACACCACCGCCTTCTCTCTTTGTTGTCATTTACACGGCAGTGGAAAAAATGAAGGTGATAATAAACACAGCACAGCCTTCTTTTTTTTTTTTATCTTTGTACCTCTTTTTATGAAATCTAGAGGACAACGTGTTCCGTTGGGCCTTGAATGGTCCGCTTTGTTCGTTTTAGAAAAGCATGACTTGTTTTTTTTATTTTCTGTAAATGTATCTGTTTTATTCTGTTATCTGTCAGCTCTGTGCACTGCACAACTGACTACGGTAACATTCTCCTGAATGGAAGCTGGAGGACCATAGAAGGAGAGTGTTTGCCAGAGGCCCTCTGCTTATCACCCGAGACAAGGTGCCAATTCAACAGTGTAGTTGCGCTACACCTCGAGTGTAACATTTTTGCCGTTTCGGTTCTTACTTCAGCCACAGAAATGCCAGCTTGCCTACATACATACACACTGTATAGGTAAAGACAGGGATCAGGAAACACAAACGAGGGCTCGTGCTGCAAATACGGCGTACAGCATTTTGGTCGGAACTGCCAGTGTTTACTGAGATCTTGTAAACACTCCTCTGGGGAGCTCGGTGGCACATGAAAGCCTGCAGCCAGGCAATCGCACACATGGACTGAGTGGCCCTGAAGTGCCACCACCCAGAACGAAGAGCACAGGCGTAGAAAGAGGGTGAAAAACAATGCCCCGAAGCCATCTATCTTCACGCAGCACTGATCCGAACTTAAACAGAAAATGCCACAGCAAACACAACACCCCTCACGTTCACACATGTACCGAAAGACTTCCTCCATTCTTACTTCGTGCTTCATCACTCATCTTATTTTCCTGCGTGTCGGTGTCCCTCTCCAAACCCTTGGTGGGAAGGCGCTCGCACAAAGACTTTTTTCTTCCGCCACAGACAATGCGCCTCCCCACCTAGCCCTCTGCCAGGCATTCCTGAGTCTATCCTAGCTATCGAAAATGTCAAGAATGAGGAGAAAGCAGAGGAGGGTACAATGAGTGCCGCGGCAGGTAGAGTCTTGTCCTGCCGCACTGACATCCCACAGTCTCCGGGGGTAGCGGCTGCGCAGAACGGATGGGATCTGACTCGACTCTCGTAATAAAAAAAAAACTTTGCAATGTAACAAGCCTCAAAACTCTACGGGATAGAGGCAAGCATGCTAATTATCAGGGGCCAAAAAAAAAACAAAACAAATACAGATTTCATGCCCAGGCTGAACCTGACAGTTGTCCCAGGGTATTACTTAATGGACGGTCCGTGCACAAGAAGCTCCGGGGAAGTCCAGAGACAGTTCATTCAGACGTCTTAAAGCACGATTCCTATCAAACTTTTGCCTGATGACTTTGTGGAGTATTTCCTTACCTCCATTCCTTCCACTGTAAGGTGATATGCGAAAATCAGGTTATGTGAAGTAAACCCTCTTCAAATACAAAGCGCCGAAACAAAAAGGGCACATTCTAGACAGTTTGTCAGAGCCAAGAAACTCCCCTCTCCACAACGGGAGTCCCAGAAGAAGAAAAGGGGGCTGAATAAAAAGGTTAGCAGTGCAGTGTTTCGTGCCTGGACAGACAAACAGAAGAAGTTTTATGTGTGTGCCAAATGCAACTTAACACTGCAAACAAGCTCCATCCATTGGAACATCCTGCCACCCTGAACTGTTCGGGGGGGAAAGTACCCAGAATACATATAGACCCTGCAACTCTGAAGCAGTGATTGCCCCAGAAAGCCTTCAGCAAGGTGATTCGTGCTCTGATTCATTTCCCCCCGGTGCGCCCGGCCGCTCTGAGCGTTTCAGAGTCAAACTTCTGAACAGCTGCCAACATTGTCAAGCACCAGTAAAAGTTAAACAGCAGCAAGCTCACTGCTCACTGGCATGGGGGCAGAGGCTGCTACAGTCACGGTAGATGCTGAGATTTATTAGTCATGGCTGCATGGTTCGTCTCATAAGAGCCTGACAAATGACTTCTCATCCAAAAAAGGACTCCGGGGAGTGAAAGTATTCAATTAACCCTTCATCGTGCTGAAGTTCTGGCATCCAGATCAACAGAACAGCAACATTTTGATTCGTTTTCCTGTTTGATCCGTCCATCCACCACCTGCTACTACCATTGCAAACTTTACCTTTCTTTGACGCTGGAAGTGTGTAAAGCTACCTCGCCGTGTGTTATGTGCACATTTAGTGTTAAGCACCTTCACCCCTTGACTTAATAAAATGGCCCAGCTACAAGGTGCAAAGGTCAGGAATCATCTCTCAGCCGCCCAAGCCGTGTCATCAAGGTGTTAATGGGACACACCCACCTCAAGGCATTGCTTGGAAAGGCTGGAGCTTCACCATAGCAACAAAGCTCAGCAAATGACTCAGGTCTCTCTGTCACGGAGTTCTGGGAAAGTTTGAAGCTCTGAGCCCGAGGGCTGTGTAATTTAAGCAGCCAGCGGTGTATGAAATCCATGCTGCCTTAAGTGATTTACAATTATCCACGGCACGGATCATACACTGACTTTCTCACAGGTGACACACAATATCGAAATAATTTACAGCAACATGACGTAAGAATAGCAATTAGTTAGTCATTCTTCAAAGTGTTTTTTTTTTAGATTCTAAATAACATTTACGGTATGTTCCATAGAACTCATTCCACTCCAACAAGTTGGCTCCTTACCTTCCACGCAGTGCTCCACGTCCTCCAGGTTGCGCAGGGTAATCCTCATCAGACTCGAGTTGAGCATAAGTTCGTTCTTGTGTTCCGGCCCCATGGACTGCGGGCTGGGGTTGAGGAAGAATATGCGCGTGTCGCCCGTGGCCACCTGGTTGTCGCAGATCCCGGGATTGCCAAAGCCACCGATCATCACCTTGTTGCCGCCGTCCAGGAGGATTTCGCGGTTGACGTTGGACTTCCCTTTCAAGTAGCGCCACACCCTGACCTTTAGACAGACGACAGCGGAAAGACAAATCTCTGTTTAGCATTTTGGCATAAACTTATATTGCAATCTCTCAGTGCCTCTCGCGTGGGGGTGCGTGTTTTTCCAATGACTGGAGCTAATGATTATTTTCATTGCTTCTTAATCCACCGCTTATTTTTGAAAAGTGCTCATGACAATTTCCTTGAGCCCAAAGTGACATGTTCAAATCGCTTCTTTTGTCCAACTGGCAGCCTTAAACAAAGACTCATTTGCTGTCATGAATGTCAAAGACGAGCAGCAAGTCCTTAAATTCCTAACGCTGGAACCAGCAAATGTTTGACATTATTGTTTGAAAAACTGACTGAGCAGCTGATGATTAGATTAGCGTGTCTCTGAAAGTGCTATTCAAATCTTTAACCACGCTACCAAATCGTCCACTGACATCGTGTGTAATAACAGTGATTATCAAGTGACTTGTCTTCCACGAGAGATCCACAGACACAGCATTTGGCAGGCTGCTTGAAAACTTAATCTCGACCACTGCCTGCACCCAGAGGTCGTGCATCACAGGAAGTGCTGCAAATGCACAGTCATGGGAAAGCTCGCCCCCCCCTCCGCTGCACGTTGGCTGTCTCGTCTCACTTCAGCACTCGGCGGTGGTTTCTGTCTCCAGAAGGCGAGCCGCGTGCCTCTAATCTACCCCACTCATTCATCGGCAGACGGGAAGCAAGTGGGCGCTGAGGAAGAGAGCAGCGAGAGAGCTGACCAAACACAACTTGTTTGTTCTGACTGATTACAGGGTGGTCTACCGCAAGTCCGTAAGTTAGGTGCGCAAGTTAATTTCACAATGAGTGGCCCCGGAATAAGAACGGAGGAAGTCTGCTTCCTGGCTGAAAATGTGCTTGTTTGTGGAGCTGTGAGTGTTTTTTTGTTTAGTGTTGTTTAGTTTTTCACTTTCACCATGTGCTCTTACGTGGTTTATTAATCAGAGACTTAGTGTTCCTGTGGCATGAGGAGAATTGGTTTCAGGTACACATGTATGACTAAGGACAATGCAAAGCACTCCTACATATGTTTGCTGCGTTGGGCACACCTTGCAGCACTCTTTACAGAGAAGGACACCCATGTTATCATCTCTTACAATGTTATAATAGCAGACTACAAATCACTGCTCTCTTCTGGATGCTGTGAGAGGTGCCGTGACACCTCACAGCAGTCCTATCACATTTTATTTTTTACATTTTATTTATTTATTTTTATCCCAAAGACGTCACTGTCACCTCCACATGTCACTAATCTCTACCTTGGGTTAAATGCGGTGTCATTTGTCAGCACCGTCCGCAGAATAAATCATGTCCCAGAGTATCATCCCTGCAGCCAGTGGCAAGCGAAGTCGCATGTTTTCAGCACTTATGAGTGGAAATCAATGGAGAGCTGCAGCCAGGGGCCGGTGAGGGGCCACTCTCCTGCTGCAGCGTGTTTGTGATGATTACATGGTCGGTTAGGCCTCCCTTGTAGCTATGTAATTGGTGAGTGGAAATAAAATTTTAAAAAAAGAAAACTAAAAAAAAAAAAAAAAAATACAGCATCTATCTATTTCTGAAGTGGATTCCCAGTCAGTGTCCGTGTAAGTGCTGCCAAATGCTTCTGGATGAATGAGTTTGTTAAATGTTGGTCAGGCACTGAGGGAGTTGGGACACAGGCTCGGTGGTTAATGGCTTCCATCAGCTGCACGGCGGTGAAGGTAAGTAATAACGTGAGTCTGGAGCCTGCAGGGAGCGGGAGCAGGTGTCTTCTCCTAGGAGAGGTGCACCCGCACCGGCTCGCTTTTAAAGAAACCACATGAAACCTCTTACCTTGCAAGAGTAGGTGTTGTGCACCGGGTCCATGTTAATGATCTCGTCCACGGTGCCGGTCAGGACTATGTTGGCCTCCTCCTCCCGGTCCTCCAAGTCTTTCTCCGGGCAACTTGCGGCGCAGCGCTGCCACAGAGCCACGAGCAGCCCCGCGACGAGCAGCGCTGTCCGGCCGGGCCGGGCGGAGCGCTGGGAACCCATTGAGCACCGCACGGATGTAACCCAGAAAGTAAAAACTTTTTCTGAATAAAACTAAACAAATTTTAGCGGCCGGAGGGTCCGAGAACAAGGTCCAAACTCTTTCGAACGCGCTTCAGCTGTGCACCGAGCCTGCTTTCCACAACTTCCCTACGGACTACCAGTGTGTGCTCCACTCCGCAGCCCTGCTCCCTGCATCTGCAGCCCGGGTTAAAAATCCCTCTCTGCCGCCGCCGGCTGGGAGACCAGAAGGGAAGAGAGGAGGGAGGAGGAAGGAGGAGGGATATCTCTCTCTCTCTCTCTCTCTCTCTCTCTCTCTCTCTCTCTCTCACACACACACACACACACACACACACACTCTCTCTCTCTCTCTCTCTCTCTCTCTCACACACACACACACACACACACACACACACAGACACTCACGGTGACGCTCCTAGATTTGCATGCATCTGAATTGCTGATCCCACAAGTGAGGGTGAGGAGGTTGAAGAGGGTGGAGGTGGTGGTGGTGTTGGTGGTGGCCGGCTGCGCGCCGGGATGCCTGTAGAAAGTGGCTGTCCAACGCCGCCCCCAGTCGGACAGACGCTGTCGTTACCTCCGGTCCCCCCTGAGCGTGAGCAGGCAGGGATCACGTGACCCACCTGTCCCGACAGATGGCGCGTTGACCTCGTGGGTCCAGCTGTGACCGCCTCCATACATCTTCACCCCCACTGACCCTTAGTGTCCGGCATGTGTGGTCACATGACAACAACAGCGCTTTAATCTCACAGTTAATCAACGTTTATTAGTAATTTGACATAATCCAATGATATGATAGAAGTGAGCACGGTTTAAAGTGTTACTGCATCAGGCACTGATGAATGACTTGGGTGGTTTAATGCCGCTTGCTCCTCTCAGGCTTTCAGGCGGGAAGAAGCAGAGCTCAGACTCTTGAAGGCTTTAGGAGTTACCATGTGAGCTAAATGGACTTTTATAAGAAAGTAGTCCTACCCTCCACGTTCTGGCAAGTCCTGTAAAGTGTCTTTCACCGATAAAAGACAAGCAGTGTTGATTATTGTCGGGTTTTATTGCTGAAGAGCACAGTGTCACGTAAAATTGCCTGCACTGAACAGAGTGGGAAGAATACACAATAAAGCCAGATGCTAAATAGGTGTAATATATGAATGTACCTAAGTCAAACCTTTGTGTAAAAGAATAATGACAACGAAAGAGGCACCTTTAAGATTGACCGTCATCATCTTCAGTGGCATGCTAGGTGCAACTTTACGCTACCATCAAAAACGCTATTTTTAAAACACTAAGGAGGCTCGACACAACATGAAACTTTGCTTGTAGTATCACCAGGGTCTCTACACATAAACACGAGCATTGAGAACATTGTTTGTGTACACAGAGTTTACTAAAAAGAACGTTTTTAGACAACTCACGTTAGCAGATACTTGTTCCGCTAGCCGCCGTCCTGCCAGTCGAGAAGTGTCGATCTCCGGATGCAGCGTAACAAGGACAAGGTTGCATTTTGGGGAGAGTTTCGCTTTAATGGGGTCTATCCTGGTCTACTTAGTTTACTGTTTTAAAGCCCTGACAAACACCAGGCAGGTCTGTTCACAAGCTAGGTGCAAACCATGGAGCGCTAAACTGCTAAATAAGCAGATATTTTCTTTTTTTGTGTGTGTGCCTTTTTACTAACACAAAATAGTGTAAGCAGGTGGAGACCAAAACAGAGGTATAAATGTTGCATACTGTACCATTTTGGACCTCCGCAGGTCTCATGCAGACAAAAATCAAGTGTAGTGGCATTTAGTGCAGGGCTGTACAATGGGATGGCAGGATACACCCATCAACCAAGATAGCGCCTGGTTTCCTGCTCCCAGATTAGGAGCAGCAACTCCTCCAGACGAGCTTTCTCCATCTGCAATAAGTCTGAGTGTTTCTCTTACGCTGATGGTGACGTCTCCCCCTCTGACTGTTTGTGCATGTGTTGTTTTGTGGCCCACGTGACAGCATCTTGTTCACCCTGACACTGCAAGTGTCACATCAACCAGCACTTATTAGAAATCACCAAAGCTTTAGCAGTATTATAGCAGCAGGCTATATTTAGTGACAACATAGAGCCAAAGTTAGTGTAAACGGCTTGAGCAACAGTACAGTTTGATGTTGGGTTTTGTTTCCCCAAAAGCTGTTTTTCTTTTAACCTTTCCCAGCAGAACCGTCTTGCTTTCCACTGCTGTTTTGCGGTCTGCACTGCTGCAGCCTAAATACACTACCCACACTCAAAATGAATGGGAGGACTGGTGTGTTTGTCACAGCTCCTGACTTGGTGTGATTGTGGCCTTTCTGTCATCTACGGTTTTTCAGGGGAACATCGCACCATCTTCCAGACTTCAAGGAACTTATTTGAATCCTTAAAGAAATGTTCTTGCAGAAGGTGGTCAGTAGCCCATCTCTTCACTGTGGTTCAGCTGGGGATAGCAGTGGTACAGAACAGCTACTTATGCTCAGGTTATTAATCCCTTCACCTTTAACAATCTTTGATCTTTGATTCAATTCCAAGCATTAACTCCGAATTTATTTTTATTTGAGTCCTTAAGGTTGCAGATTTCTTTCTACACCCAGCATAAAACTGCCTCAGTGATTGAAACTTCCACCTAAAACTGAACTTTACAGTCTAATAGGCGGATGCTCAACTCACACTTTGTCATATATAATCAGAGATTCCCCATATATCGTAAAACTTCCCCTGTTTGAATCTGTAAATGTTACCATATGGCTATTTTGTTAGAGCTCCTATTTAAGAACAGACAGTGCGTAAATTTCCACTCCTCAAAAGCTGTAATTTTAACTACCCTTCTATTCCTGGGAAAATGACAGGCTTGCGTATGCACCGTTGCTAGAGAGGATATTTGCAGAAATTTGTTCAAGTAGGCCTCGGCCCCGACGGCTGACTTGACCCAAATAGACAGCCGTCTTCTGAATGGAAAATGATACAGTTTGCCACCGCTCTTCTTGTTCTTTACACACCATTCAGGTGGCCAGGGGCGGTTCAATAAAGGCCCATTCAAACACAAATAATCTCTCAAATCAACAAATGACACAATCTGTAATATCAGTCATCAGGCCCGGAGCGGCTCCGCTCAAAGCGAACGGCATTGCGGGCTTTGAATAACATTTTCATTGGCCTCCATATTTAAATGAGCTTGATTCTATAGCAGTAATGACTAGTCTGAACGAGAGTGCACCCAATTTCGAAAACATTTCCACCGCATGCTATTATGTATTGTGAAGTATTCCTTATGTAGCTGTGTGTTGGTGTCCGATGTAAATCATTGGTGTCATATTTGGATAAAAGCAGCTCTTCCTTTGTTTATGATTTGTTTATGAGTAAACAGTAATGAGTATAAATTAAAACTGCATGAGAGTGTGTTTTCGGGTACAAAAATCCAGCAGCATTTAATTCTCAGCACACTAATTACAGTAAAATATATAGAGATAACCCTGCTAACCCGGCTAAGTGACCTATTCTTTCCCTCATATACTTAAAGCTGCGCCGCTCAGCGTTTTTATATGATCTTTTTAGATTTCATACAATGGATCAAATGTGTCGTTAGAAGTGACAAACCCATAGATCATCCAACTGCTCTTTAGCACTTTAGTGTCTTTTAGCCCATTGTTTCGGGTTTCTGTCCCGGTAATCTGGTCATTAATCCCATTTCCTGCTGCTGATTTAGTTAGAAAGCTTTTGCAAACCCATGGCACACTACCCAGTGGTGCATGCCGTGGTGCACAAGTGTGCAGAAAGTCGAAATACATTTACAGTGAACTGGAAGGGCACCCTAGAGGACACTTCGCCACGCTTTGTCCACTTGAAGGACACCCTGGAAGGCACTTTATCATGTTTTATCTACCACAGGGCATCCAAGAGGGCACTGTCAATCTCCCTGGACAGGAATTTATCATCATGCATTCTAGTTCCTCAGAATGTGACACTTCCATCTGACAGTCTTTTATGTCCTTATATATGAATCTTCCGCTTTCCATGGTATGAGAAAGCTGTAATGTGATGTGCAGAGGGACTGTTAAAAAATAGGGAGAAAAAAGGAGCTTAAAGGAGCGTGAACTGGATTTACATTTATCAGGCAACCAGAAACACAACTCCTGCTGATTGCTAATGTTGGTCTGTATCCTGCTTCACTGAATTTTGAAAGAATGGCCGCCTGTCAAATTCATACTCAAGACAAACGGGGGGCAGCATATCACCATAGTAACTGCTAACTGCTGCTAACTGTAGTTGCTCTTAACTAGTTAACTTGAATGGGGCAATGTGGCTCTTCTACACTTTAAATTCATGTGTGGGAAACACTGAAGTTAGTTGCTGATGCCAGAGCTGAAGCATGCTGGGTGATGCATGCTGCGCAATGCACGTGTGTGTGTGTGTGAGATGTGGTGAGCAGGGCTAGAGGGCAGATGGTCTGTGTGCGCTGTAAAATTATTATTATATAATATTATATATAATATATAAATATCATGTAATTATTATGTTGATTGGAAACAAAGTGAAATTAGGATTTCATCTTTACGTTCTGTTGAGAAGCTCTTGTTCATTTTTGAAGATGTGACATGAGATGACAGCTGACACCTTGCAACAGTCTTCTGTTCTGCGCTCAGCTAGAATCCCACATCACAAATTATACAAACAATTAAATAGGCAAGCTTTGAACAAATGGATGTGTCCAATGTAGTATGCAGAAACTTCTTTGGGACAGAAGGCGTTTTTAATCTTTCATAATGTTCCGTGTTCAAAAAAAAAAAAAAAAAAACCTCCTTGAGACAAACATTGAGCGCAGCTGTAGAATTAGCGCTCTTCCTCTGTGGACACGATGGAACATCTCTTCTGACGTGAAACCTACCAGAGCACATGAGCGATCATGTCCCTCCCCACTTCCAGTTATCTCCTGACAGCCTCCTCCTCCCACAAATATTTCAACACAAAGGCTGCAGAAAGTAAACAAGCTTTTACAAGCATTTGACATTTCATACACTCCTTTGTGAATCAAAGTGTGGGCAGATGCAATTATAGCTGGAGATAAAGCTGGGGAGCAGAGACATCAACCTACATTCCCTCGGAGGGGATTTACCGTCTGACATGGAGACTGTGTGCCGGAAAACCTTGTGTATCACCTTTCTTGGGCCTTTTTCTCTCAACATGTATGTTGAAGAGAGACTATGCGAGAGCAACAAGACCCGTTCACAGTGTGAGCAAAACAAGTTGGTCTGTTTTGAATAAAATCTGGCAGGAGAAGGGCAACATTTTAAAAATGTCAGATATCAGCATGAAATACGGGCCTCCAGTGGTGTCTTACTGGTGTGGCCCTAAAACACTCCCAGCCATCAATCTGTCCTTTTCACAATTATGACAGTGATGGATGCAGATGGAGCCTTTTATTATGATCTATTTTGAAAAGTTATACTTACGTTGATGGCTCACACAGAAGAAGCCATCGCAGCTGGAAAGAGTTGACTCGGCAGTCAGATGTGTGTCACTGGAAACAAAGAGGTGTAACCCGAGATGCGACATTAGTAGCCAAATTGTATGCAAAGCCCGCGGGCTGCGTTTCACCGAGAGGCAGCTGCGTCGCTGCGCCCCTGTGCGTATCACTGCCTCACGGTCAGTCGGGGAATCACTGTATCGAAAAACCAATCCGACCTTTGGGCTCGTGCTCCAGCCGTGTAACTGATACCTTACAGTGTGTGTGCCGCATGAATAATGCACACCACTCCTGTTCAAGTTATTCAGCGTCGCGGCATTCGAGTTCTGCTTCAACATCCTTTGTTCTGATAGTGTCTGTTCATTTCCTCTGTTGTGTTTTACACCGCTCTTACAGATAATGTGCCGTCACACTCCCACTTAGCATCGCCCGGCAAGCGGCGCTCAGATACACAAGGCACACACACACACACACACACACATTCACTGAGACATTCCAGCATTATCAAACCAGGCTGCTGTAGCTCCTTTGTTTTTCCAGAGGACCAGCCCAGTCCTCTTTATCAGGTATCAGCATGAGAGCAGAGGAGCGAGCCTCGCCTGCCTCCGACCACAGACACCGTGTCCTGTTTCCTACAGTGAAGCCTTTCCCTCTCTCTGTGTTGGCCGTTTGACAGACCTGCAGTGGATACACTCATCTAGTGATATGCTCACCTTGTGAACTACGAGTCGTTATGGCTGTGTTCGTTGTTTGTATCTTAGTCCCAAAAGTATTAATGTTCTTTGAATGCTTTACTACAGCCACATCGAACATGAAGGACTGAAAGTGAAACAAATATTTAGCTCACAGCTGGGCTGATTCTCAGTCACCCTGAACATCTAATTACATGTCTGCAATTTGCTTCCCCTCTAGATGTGTAAGGAACTCACCCCGGCATCCCCCTTACTCCACAACACAGTACCTGTCATTCTGAAGGGATAGATTCACCCACAAATACATATCAGTCATTATCCACTCAACCCTGGGCTGATGGAAAGTTGGGTGAAGTCTGAACGTCCAGAAAACAATTCTGGAGCTTCACAGCAAACATTGCAGCATTCTCCACAACAACTGAAGCAGCTGAATGAGTCCAGCCATGCATCAAGAGTGTAAAACATGTCTTTGCGAACAGATTTGGGATCTCAGGAACTCTGGAGCCTTCATTTTTGGGGGGAACTTGTCCTTTAGGTCCATAAACTAACAATGATATCATTCTTACTTTATTATTATATTTACATTGCCATAAGCTGAAATGGGAGGAGAAAGATACTTTTACTTCACTTAGAGGGACAACCATTACTTTTTTTCCATATGCATTGTTTGACAAAAAAACGTGTGTGAAATACATGAACCCACTGAAGGATCCCATGAACCCACTCAAAGATCACATCAACTAACTAGAGGACCCCTGGAGGCTCCAGGACTCTTCCAGTGGGCTGATAAAATGACCTGAAGTCTGCTTTCCTTCACTATATCACCCCCTCCGCACTGATGCAAGGACCTGGTAAAAACACGTTTTCTGTCGGTTTGAAAGGGTCAACACGGGTAACCTTCCCTGGCCCCTCGGCCAGTGCTACACAGCATGGTCTTAACCTATAATGACTACACGCTGTACCCTGCCTCAGGCCTCCTGGCTCATAAAACCCATTCTTTTATTTACAGCCTGACCATAAACACGATGAGTTCAATCAGGACAGACACCACAAGTGAACATTAATGCAGAGGCTACATTCAATAAAACAACTTGATGCTGGCCATATCATTCATATTGATTTATAGGGTCAGAATCCAATATATAGCAGCTCCCTCCAGGATCCCCCTCTAGGGAGCTGCAGAACTGGCCCTCGACGCTGGTGGCGGTCGGAGGAGTGAGGCGGGCAAAAGTGGCATCCCACATCAGAGAGACGAAATATGTTTAATGGATGACAGGAAAGCAGGCAAACAAATCCCAGCGAAATCACCGCGTAATGAGCGAGAGGAGGAGCCCTAGAGTGATCATAATAACTGCTCGAGCGCGCAATAAATAATTCATTCGTTGAAGATTTATGAAGGAGACGGGAAACGTAAAGAAATCACTCGTCGTTTGCGCAGTTTGTCACGTTGAATTTATGTATGAAATGTTGCAAAACTTATCCGTTTAACGAGAAGAGTTGCATTAAATACTGTGTAATTACGGCTCGCCAGTGCAGCTGCAGACCCGGACTCTGGTTGAACATCAGTAATAAGGGATTTTTTTTCCTAACACCAACAGCCTGACACAAACGGTTAAACACTGGCTGAACACATGTTCACTGTCAGGCGCTGTACATGGAGTTCGTGTGTGAAAGTTCTATACAAAGAGGAGCAGGAAAGCCAGTGCGCGCCACGGAAAATGTAAATATATACAACATGCTCGGAGCCTCTTCAGTTTCATGGCACGGAGCCTGAGTGGCTTTGAGGTCTGGATGTTTTTTCACAGCAATGACGTTGCGGCAAGATGCTTTTGCTTCTGCCTTTATTATTCCTGCCATAACGCCGGGCATTTACAGTTTTTAACAATCAGGCCCAATTTAACAATCAGGTCCATGCTGAGCTGCAACATACAGTATGAGGCGCCTGTAGCTGCTTCACAGATTTGCATAAAGAAAGTGCTTTTTCAGTTTGGTGGGAGTTTTTTTGTTTGTTTTTTTGCACTATTCAAAATCTATTCAAGAGCTATTAGACCATCTGGTAGGAGCTCAGTCAAAGTTGATTGGTCTCCCAGCGTGTCATTCACAGCATTAGATTGTTTTCGGGCAATCGCATATTGCTCACTGAACTTAGGGTGCGGCGTTAACGCAACTAGCACTTAACTAATTTGTTGTTGACGCTGACAATATAGAACATTTTGCGTCTCGGTCTTTCTCCATATCGTCTCTTTACGGACGAGATGAAAAGTTTCGGCGAAAATGATGTGTTTCCCGGTGCCTCATTATGCCCCTCAAATTGCGGCACCACTTTCTCGAGACAAACAGCAGAGCTTGAGCAAACACACTGTGTTTAGCCGCCTGACAGTTTGCCAGATGGCCCTCTGCTCCGTGGCGTCAAGTCTAAACAGGAGAGGTGGTTTCACACCTGGTTTTATCCCCATGCATTTAACTGGAATGTCAGATAGTTCAGATCCCTGTGGAGCCGCTCCCGTCTCTGTTTTCTCTCCCCAGCTTTCTCTTTTTAGTCAGAGAAGTCTGCCGCTTGAGGCTTTGAGCGGAGCCGATGTGTTTCTTGTGGACGAGCAAACAGGTGAATAGTCACTGCCTGAGTACATTGTCTCTGGTTTTGTCTCTTATACCCAAGTGTGCAATGTCTTTCCAAGCATGCACATGCACTCATAGGCCTCAGGGGGGCTTAAGTACTTGCTATTTTGACCTCAGGGAGAAAACGTGCCCTCCTTCTTGGGTGTTTTTAAAATGAACAGATGAATAAAAAGATAAATTAAAACATAACAGACATATTAAATCAGATATAGTTATTCCTTGTTTTCTGCTGCAGCACTGTGTGGGCACCAACCGGCTGGTGCGGCACTTGAAAGGGCACCCATACACTCATGCATAGCCACTCGAGCCAGTCAGAATGGGTCAGTGATGATGGGTTGCTTGATGGCAGAGGCAGATGTCTGGTATGTGGCCAGACAAGGCATAAAAAAATAGAGCTCTGTCCATCCACTTTTTAAATTGCTGCGCTTTGGGAAAGGTGGATAAACAAAGTGACAAGCCAGCTAAAGAGCTATAATTAAAGGGTTACACAAGAGGTACGTAACAGACCGTCAAATAACTTTCAATTTCAGGCGCTCCTGTCAGTTTTTTTCCAGTATGTTTTTGTTTGGACCGACAGAGGAAGTGATGAAGGGATATCAACTGGTGAAATCTTTATCTTAAACCAATTAAAAATAAACCAATATGCCATAAACTGATCCAAGAAAATGCCAGCCGTGTGGTCCTTGACTTTTTCCGCCATCGTTGGTATCGCTCTTATCAGAATGGATTTCCGTAGATAAGGTTGAGTGGAGACAAGATAAAGGAGTGTCGGTGAGGAACACCATGTAGGCTGGTGTCTGCCTCATTATAGATAGGGTCCCTGATAAAGTCCCCTTCAAATCCTCATGACACACATGGTAAATATATATTTCCTCCCAGAGCTGATTCAGTGTGTGATGTTACTACACAAGCAGTATTAAGTTGAAAAAAAGTTGGTTTCAATGTTCCATGAATTCACAGATTTCCCCCAAACTGGGGTTACAAAAATGTTAATGTCAGATGCAAGATGTCAGATTGAGATTCCTGTAAATCATCATGCTAAAACCAGCTGCCAACCGTTTGCTGGCCGCTAGCGGAGGCATGGCAGCAGTGAGTGATCGCGAGCCAGCTTCCATTACTGTTGGTCGGTTACGAGACCCCTCCATCCATCTGCTCCCGCTCCCGCCCAGCTCCTGCTCGTTTATGCAGAGTGGCGACAATTTACCGACGGCCATTTTGCCTAATGGATACCATTCATTCATTCCCAGCTTGCTCTTTGGCAGGCGCTCGCCTCAGTCCATTAGGAAATGAGTCCACAGCGAACGCCCACAGCCACGCCACCGCAGATGAATGCCAAGATCAAAGCCCGTCTGACTCCGAGTGATTTAGTCGCCACTGTTGAGCTGATTTTGTATTCTGTACCTGTTGGCGACTTCTGGTGCTAGATGTGTAATGAGATCCATTTTGGACGTGAAATTGAGCACAATTCTCCATTAAAGCGCTGTGTTCCCTCCTCTGCATTTGACAGATTGAATCACAACAACGGGACTACCGTAGGAAGATAGTAATCTGCAGAAGAAACGATGAGTAATGCCTCCGTGGAAACACCAACACCATATCAACCAAAGGGCGCCGGTGTTCACTGTAATGCTCCCTGATTAAGGACGTTTTGATGTAGAGGAACTCAGTGTCAAAGAGGATCCTCATCTCCATAAGCCGGCCTTCGGTTTCCCCCGCACTCGTGTTTGATCAAGGCGTCTCAACAAGGGAGGAGAACATGATCAATAGGTTGACTTTGTGGGTGTGTGCTTCTGTTGCTGGCCCTCCTCGGGGAGATGGAGCACTGTGCCAGGAGACAAACTCAGCACTATGTGACAAGAAAGTGCCTCATCATCATGGCTCCCTCTTCTGCAGACTTGCTTCGACCCCCAGCGACTGTCCAGCTGCATTAGCTAATTGCTCACTCCATTGTCTCTCCGCCACTTGGCACTTCATCTGACCAGACCTGACCTGATTCACTTCAGGCAGATGAGTTTAATCACTTAATTCTGCTGTGACTATTACATTTGGACTCACCTGTACCAATAAAGAGAATAACTAAGATTATTGAGTAAGCCATTATGAATCTTACAGACTGATTTGCTACTCGTCTACCAAGCAACAAACACTCTGCACAGACTGCTATTGGTACCATTTTTGCTTGACAACCGAGGCATTAG
The DNA here is from genome assembly GCF_904848185.1 of Acanthopagrus latus. Classification (NCBI taxonomy): domain Eukaryota; kingdom Metazoa; phylum Chordata; class Actinopteri; order Spariformes; family Sparidae; genus Acanthopagrus; species Acanthopagrus latus. Next base: position 23,285,179 of record NC_051045.1, on the reverse strand, counting down.
AAAAGCTTTCCCAGTGCACCATGTTCTGGTTGGGCTTCATGCTGCTTTCATTCATTGTCTGCAAAATGGAAGGAATGGGAAACCTCTTGATATTCCAAGATGGTTATCTCCATTGTCGACCTTGTGCTGGGTTCAAGGCTACAGAATAGCAGCCCAGCACTTGACCAACCTGACAGACACTGCCAGGTCATCAGAAAGCAAAATGGCATGGGCCATTTTATCCTCTGAAGTGTATATTTGTAGGCAACCAACACAGCATATACCATTTTTGAGGGAATGTTTCCCCCTTCTTTAAAGTAGTATGACATATTTATGGTGTTTGCCATGACAGTGACCGACCACAACATGCTTTTCTGCAAAACAAAAAAAGGACTGAAGTTATTGGTTCTGTGAAAGAAAGGTCATGGTTGTGATTCTTTCTTATTGAGGCTTTCATGAACACAAGACGGCCGGAGTCATGCACACTGCTATGGATGCCATTGTTTTTGGGCATTCTTGCAGCGGTGGAACGAGTACTGAACTGATTTACTCAAGTAGCTACAAGTACAGTTACTTTACTTGAATAAAGGTCTGCTAACAGCTACTATCCCACATACCTGCACACTTTTGCTCTATAGCTTATGGTCACTAAAATAAGTTAGTTTGAACCTAAAAACATTTACAATTATAAACAAAGTAGCCACAAATACGCTATTTGACTATGTTGCAGCTTTTTTTGTTGACCTGGCTAGTACCTAATGATGTAAAGCTAGCAGCACTATGAGCAGCTAAAGAAATCTATGATCACCTTTATTGGAAAGCATTGTGGTTTTTTTTGTTGTTTTTTTTAAGCTGTGGCTATGCTATTTCTTGGTTCCCTCAAAGTGAAATGCCTGCTGACCTAACTGCTCGCTGAATGAAAGCATAAACTCAGTATTCCCCTCAAACTAAGCATTTGAATCAGACATGTGACTTTCAGTGTGGCTACAGCAGAACGACAAAATGTTAGCGAGGCAAAACGGTCGACCTGCCATTATCAACTGAATGCGTCCAAGAGGCATCTTGCCCATGCAGGTGGGTAGATACACTCAGGCCAGAGCACAGTGCTGGGCCGTGGCCAGGTAGAGGATGAGAGCCGCCCCCAGCACCTAGAAGCAGATGTTACCTCATGAATCCTTGCCTAGGAATCTGTGACTCATACCAAATCCCTCCTTCTGCTTGAACAAAAATCCCTGAGATCCTGCGGAGGAATGAAATTGGAAAAAGGGAAGGAACGCGGAGGGGTGGTGGAGGGTAAATCATGAAGTGCGTGACAGAGGGACGGAGGGAGGGAGGGATGAAGGTGGGAAGGATCAGAAAGATGGATGAACGATTGATGAACAAGGCGGGTGGAGGAGTCGGTGCAGGAGCGTGCTCGCCTTTTCAAACCCCCCCCCCCTTTTCCTCTCTCAGTCGAGATAGAATGACAGGCTCCGTCACAGGGGGAAAAATATTTCAAAAGCAAGGCTGAGTGAAGAAGCAAAGCAGAAAATAAACAGGAGTGACGGCAGAGGAATCAAAGCCTCGGACTGATGAAAGTGCTCCAAACATCCTGTCTGTCACTTAGCAGAGGAGGCCGGCTGCCTGTTAGGACAAGAGCCCTTTGTGGCTGTGAGTGTGCATGCATTTGCGGTGCTCGAGTGTTTTTTTTTCTTTTTCTGTGTGTGTGTTGAAGTCAAGTGACTGCATGTGTGTTTCATCCCCCTAAAACATCCTCTGTGTCTCTCTCTCTCACACACACACACACACACACACACACACACTGTCCGGTGAAAGCGCACGTCGAATGGAAAGGTGAGTGCTGCCGATTGAGTGAGCCGATGTCTCATCGTTAAAATATGTCTGGCTCGGCGCGGCCTGTGAGAGGGAAAGGGGCCCTTGGGTGCAAAAAAGGTGGGATGTGCTCCCCTTCCCAATGTCGTTACATTTCATTTCCCACCCCCTCTCTAACTCACCCTCTCATTTTCTCCATGTAAAGCGCTGTAAGGCTGCCGGGTCTCTTCTCACCGCTCCTCCCTCGGCAAAACCACATCACACACACATACATACACACACACACACACACACACACACACACGAATGCACCATTACACATTAACATCCGCGCTCACACACTGCTGCATGCTGATCAAAGCATCAGCCCTGATTGGGGTTTAATTAACTTTGTGTAACTATGCATGTTAATTACCAAATCAAGCCCCAATAAACTCAATCCCTTACAACAAATAAAAAGTGCAGTGCTGACATTTGCCACTATGTTCCCTCTGCCTTGCGACTGTAATGAGCTTATGCTCTTAGACAAATACACAAAAGTGTCACACTGTACACGACACAACACTAATTGTTATTTGGAAGCAAAGGCAGACACACTAATTAAGGGGAAAGACTTTAATTGCAATACGCTGTTTTTTTATTAGAATACAAGGGCCATTGGAATGAAAGCTTAAGAGATATATTAAACTCAACTGTTGGCAGAAGTCAGCTTTCCTGAGCCTGTGTCAAGGTGATTCAAGCTCCCCATTCACTAAAAGCAGGAACTGAATCCAACATCATTATTCCAGATCCAAATAAACTTCTAATCAAGTTATTTTAAGTTTACTGTAATCCAGATGCTTTCGCGTGCCTGTAACCTTTATACTAAGTGCCGTGTTTCCCATAAAAGCTTATAAAAATCCTTTTTAATTCAGCTACAGTTCAGTTTCGTGAACGCTAATGAAGATTTACACAACATCCTCGACGGGGTCACAGTGACAATGTCAGCGGCTGGATTCACATTCAGAGGAAAATGACTGAGTTGTTTGTTTGAATGTTTTTTTTTTTTTTTCTATGTGAAGGATTTGGAGAGTTACCTTGAATAATGTACTCCCTACAGTAGCAGCGAAGGCAGGAACGTAATCCAAGTATGACAGTGTGAAAGTAATGTAACTTGATTCCTATCATATGCAAAATAAAGGCAAGAGATCGCAAAAATCAGTACGGTGACTTTTATTACATCTTAATAACGATGTGCCTTCTGTGGGAATGCAAACTGTCACTAAGCACCAGAGTGTTGTCGTGTGGATGTATATGCACATGTGAAACGTTCATTATTTTAAAACTAGTATCCTGTTAAAAATCCTCTTTCTCACTGTATGCATCTGTAATCTAATTACATCTTTTTTTCTGTAACTTTACTGGAATTACACTTTTGGAATACACTGGAATACATCTTTTTCTGTATCCAGATTACATAATCCTGTTACAGGTGTTCCGTTACTCCCCTATAAACTGTTCAAAGAAGAAGTTTACAACTGCCGACAGTGATCGATAATATCAAGGTTTATTCAATTGTCATTCTACGACAGTGGGTTGTACAAGGAAATGTAGGTTGTAGTCCCTTTATGCTACACAAGGAAAAGAAAACTATCCTTTATGATGGAGCGTTGATGATGAACCGTGCCATTTTGTTGTGTTCCCAGTCAGATTGCTATCCATCGCTCCTCTGTAAAAGTTGGCAAGAGTTTAACCTCCTCCAGCTGAACAGGGCCTTGTCTTTGCTTTTTTGCCTCCTCTCCCCTACAATAAATGACGTTCTTTTTCATAAACTACATTTTACCTATCTTGTAATCAAACTGCTCCCCCTTTTGCACGGGACCTCATAAAGCTTCTTAAAGGTTACCTCATGGTGCCGGGATCCCCAGGCTGGGAACCACCAGCACACCCGGGTGATATTTCTGTTTGTTTATTCGAGGAAACATCTATCATATCACCTCATCACCTCGACCTCACCCTAATGACGGCACTTATGTAAAGGAAGATTGGTAATTATGGCTCATTTGGATGATGAAAATGCATTTGACATTTCGGGTCCAATTTTCTACGGCCGACAAATAAGAGGGTACGGGTCCAATTAGTGTGCTGCACTGTGGTAAATGTCAGCGTTCAGACACAGAGACACAGGTACATGCGGCCAGTGATGCTCTGCTCAGCAGCGAGAGATCAGTGTTTACTTGGACAATGTCTCCCCCCCGAGGACTGAAGGTGTCACTGCGGAAACACCACCACAGCTACAGATGTGTGTTAATGTAAACATGTGTGGCCTATATTTTGCCTCACAGTTGCCATGATCTCATTTCATGGCCGATTATTTTTGTTTCTCGGTGTTATTGCATGCTGGCACCCACCCTGTGCTGATGCATGGATGTCACTATATGTTTATGTTACCTTTGATTACTGCTCACGGCCAGTTTACATCTCCATGTGTTAGGCTTTAAGCTGTAATAGTAAATCTATTTATGTGCACTAGCTGTTTACATCTTGCGTCATTACTGCACACAGGTCCACATTACGGTTTATCTTCAGCGTACACCTGTGTACCACAGTTTAACATTTTATTTTATGTAGATTGAGTATTTCTATATTTAAACTTACACACAATGTTATGCCTCAGTGTCCTAGATTGTCATTTTTACCTGCATGTTTTTCTTTTGTTGGATAGAACCTGACCACTAATATTTGCATTGCCAAGGACTTTTTCAGTGTCATTGTTGTGCAACATGACAATAAAACTTAGAGCATTCATTAAAGGTGCAATATGTAAGAATTATAGTTAAAACATTCAAATATTAACAACATTTATCACTTGAATGGGAAGAAATATTAGTGCTGACGTTATGTAAAAGACACGTAAGTATGTGGCAGAGGCAACCTGCTAGCCCCAGCCAGTCTTTTCTTGTAATAGCTACTATCCCAAGCTCTCAGTCCGAAATATTAGCTGCACAGTAGTAGTAGTAGCATAGTAGTGTAATTATGTTATGCGATCAATTTTACTTCTCTATTATATTTTATTCACTTTAAATTGTCTTGTTTTTTTTTCAATGGATGACAACCACAGAAAACAGCGAGCACATAATTTCATGGCACTGCTCATAAATGTTGTACTGATTCAGTTCAAACAGACCAATCACTTTGACCATGTTATGTCTCTGTAGACTGAGCCCTGCTGAGGGCCCTGCTAGGTGAGCAACATGAAGCCTGTGGTTTTCTTTATCTGACTGAACTCCACTATTGTTTTCAATGGAAACATAACATAACATAACATAACATAACATAACATAACATAACATAACATAACATAACATAACATAACAGGGGGCTAGTGGAACATTTATTTGGACTTTTCATCATCTGACAGGTCTGTGTGCCATCACACAGTTCTTCCAGGTTGGCAGGGTTTACTAATTTATACTAATTATGCTTGCAAAACCTACAACATTTGTCTTTTGGAAATATCATGCGTGTATCCCTCTCTGGAATGTCGAAGAATAAAGTATAAAATCAAATAACTCACGCGTCACCGTCTCAACACTGTACTCAAGGACGTCTGAACTGTATGCGTCCTGCTCTGCGCAGGACAGTGAACGCAACACGACGATTGTGAAGTTAGCTGCATGTAGCCTGCTGGAGACGACCCAACTCTACACAGCGACACTACAGCTAGTTAACATCGGTGCCCCATGCTTGCCCCGCTGTCCTACAATGAGATATATTCTGCAAGGGCAGAATAGCAATTAAGTGCCCGGCATATAAATATAAACACGTAAGTGATACAAAGCGACGGTGCTATCTGGCTAACGGTTTGCTACACAAGATAGCTTTACGTTAGCACTAGCTAACGTCTGCTAAACAAACCAGCATGATACACTCATAAGGCTCGGAATTAGCCTGTACCTGACCTATGCCAGTTAGACGTGTCAGTTGTGTGCTAGTGGTGTAAATGATGCTACCTTTTGTTAGCGGACTGCGGTGTCTTTGCTTGGTTTGTTAGGAATTAGCAAGGCTGACAGTTTGTTTTACAAGCTAACCAGACACGTTAGCTAGCTAAGCTCCAGCTAACAACAACATTGACTTGTTTAAAGTATTTAGGACAGCTGTTCTTTACAAGTATGGTATTGGTGCTGGTCCTTCTTATTCTGTTTTCTTTTTCTTTTTTCATCGTTGCATTTAATTTGACAGTCCATAATGTTTCAGTGAAAGAATGTCCCTTTTATTTGTGTCTTTGCAGACCAGGCCATCCAAATGGTGATCATGTCAGGCACAGCCACTGTGCTGCAACAGTTTGTCAGTGGGCTGAAGAGTCGAAATGAGGACACCAGGGCGAAATCTGCCAAAGATCTGCAGCACTATGTGACGACAGAGCTCAGAGAGGTACGATGAAAACAAACACGGGTGTAATTGAAATCTGCCATGAGGATATCCCTCCAGTATACTGTAATCTGTCAGAGTGTTGTTGTCATCAAGCAGTGGAGTGATCAGCTGTTTACACTGTTTAAGGTGTGGTTATGCATCCATACTTAATTTTTTATCATAAAATGAGTGGAGACCCATTTTTTGTAGATTATTGCTAACTTTATTACAGGTTGGATTCTTTAGTCTTGCTTTTCCTACTTTCTTGTTTTTGTGACACTAATTTTGTACCCCCTCCATAGTTAAGCCAAGATGAAGCCACCACATTCTACGATGAGTTGAACCACCACATATTTGAGCTGGTATCCAGCTCAGATGTGAATGAGAAGAAAGGAGGGATTCTTGCCATTGGTAAGCTGGAAACATTAAAATACCAATTTTGAAAGTTTATGTCAAATTTGATTTACTTAAGGTCTGATGGCATTAGCATGAGAAAAGTTTCTGCTGTGGATGTATGTCACTTAAGTTTTCACAGTGTATGAGTGAAACAGTATCTTCTTAATTGATTTCCTCCAGTGAGTCTGATTGGAGTCGAGGGAGGCAATGCCACCAGGATCAGCCGCTTTGCCAACTACCTGCGGAACCTGCTGCCCTCCAGCGACCCCGTGGTGATGGAGATGGCCTCTAAAGCCATGGGCCACCTGTCCATGGCAGGGGACACCTTCACCGCTGAGTACGTGGAGTTTGAGGTGAAGAGGGCCCTGGAGTGGCTGGGAGCGGACAGAAATGAAGGCCGACGGCATGCTGCAGTAAGTGAACGGCAGATAGTAGGGAATGTTTTGTTTGTCGTTGGAATAACACCACTTTATGGTGGTGGTTGTGTGAGATGAGGGTCGAGGACAGTTTGACTCAGGATTGGCCCATTGCACCGTTGCCTTTGACTGTGAGTGAACAGTACAGCGAGATGTGACCAATTTATTCTAGCCTTGATTGCCTTTTTTTTTAAGTATTGTTTTGGCCTTTTTATGGCTTTACTGATAGGACAGCTCAGAGATGACAGGTAACAGAATCGGGGGTGTAACATGCAGCAAAGGGCCACTGGTTGGACTCGAACCGCAGGCTGCTGCAATGTGGATAAGGACACGAGATGCCAGCTATACCAACTGAGCTAGCCTTGTTTATCTTATCTGCAGTTACGCTCTGATGCAATGAGCAATGCGTTATGAAAACTCAAAGCACGGGGGCAGTAATCCAATAATAGAAACACAGATCACAAACACAGTTTTTTTGTGATAGATTGTTCTAGCTTGAGTGTCTAAAGGAAAACCACTGATATTTCTGTGGACAGCTTTCCAAAACTTAACAGTTTGATGGTGATTGCCAAAGATGTTCCACTGCTGAGACACTTCTCTCTGTCTCTGACAATTTTTTTTTCTCATTTACAAACATTCATTAGTAATATACGCTTTAACATCCTCACACTTATACAAGCCCTGTAATGAGATTATAACTTCTCACTGATGTTTGAAAGCAAAATATTGGCACATAAACCCACAAAGGGGAAGTAATGACCACCCTTAAAATGATTTCTGTCTCTTCCAGGTATTGGTGTTGAGGGAGCTGGCAGTGAGTGCCCCCACCTTCTTCTTTCAGCAAGTGCAGCCCTTCTTTGACAACATCTTTTACGCAGTATGGGACCCCAAGCAGGCCATCCGAGAGGGAGCTGTATCTGCACTGCGAGCCTGTCTCATCCTCACCACACAGAGGGAGACCAAGGAAATGCAGAAACCACAGTGGTACAAGGTAAGAGTCCATAAGAGGCATGTTTTATGCTTTGTCCTCGTAACAAGCAACATGGGTGATTATGTTTCCTTTGACAGCAAACCTTTGAGGAGGCAGAGAAAGGCTTTGATGAGACTCTGGCCAAGGAGAAAGGGATGAATCGTGACGACAGGGTCCACGGCGCTCTTCTGATCCTCAATGAGCTGGTTCGCATCAGCAGCATGGAGGGAGAGGTGAGGGCTGAGTCCACTGTGGAAACATTCGAATGTCCTCGAACATTCGTCTCACTGTCTTGTTCCTACAACAGCGCATGCGCGAGGAGATGGAGGAGATCACACAGCAGCAACTGGTCCATGATAAGTACTGCAAGGAGCTGATGGGATTTGGAACCAAGCCCCGCCACATCACACCCTTCACCAGCTTCCAGTCGGTGCAGCCACAGCAGTCCAACGCCCTCCTGGGCCTGCTGGGCTACAGCACGCCGCAGGGTTTCCTCACCTTCGGAGCCGCACCGGCACCTGCCAAGAGCTCGCTGGTGGAGAGTCGATACTGCCGTGAGCTGATGGAGGAGCGATTCGACCAGGTAGAGTTTACAGCAGAGGTCTGGCTTTTCCGAGAAAAAAAAAATACGGTTGTGTTGGAAATCTGACAATTGTCGTATTATTCTGTTTATTTCCTCAGAAGAAATTCATACCATGCCAATGCAATTTTTTATTTTACCAAGTGATAGGAACTGAACATATTGTCATTGCTGTCATATGTCAGCAATCAGGACAGTGCTGCGCTGCACATTGTGAACACTGCAGTTCTTATGAAGCTTTTGTTGATATAGGATGTCTTCAATAATGTGCCAAAAGTAGGTTAAGAGGAATTAACCAGAAATTGAGATGGTTGTTAGTTTTTTTTACAGTTCTGATGAAACAAAGTATATATATTCAACTTCTATGTTATTGAAAGCATGGTTATGCCATTCTCTGTTGGACATGAAACTCTGCAGCGGTACGCTTTCACGTATAGTATGTGCTGTCAGTGAAGACAGAATGCGTAGATGCAAAAAACATCTTTCACAGGGTTACACAGTCTGTCTGCGTCAGCTGTCTCCATCCAGTTTGCTGTCAGAATGACATTTCACTCCAAAATGAGGATTCGGGCGAGATTTCAGGTTTTAGTGCAGTAAATGATGAATGTTTTCGTTTAGACTGCCAGAGAGGTTTTTATTGAACTTTGTGTCATTTTGGACGTCAGTGTTGTTGAATTGGAATGCATCACATATAGTATTCCTGTCATTTTTTTCCACCTTTACTATAATGATTTGAATAATTGCTTCAACATTGGTTAAGCTGACTATTAAAACTCACTCCAGTCCTGAATCCAGCACTTTGTTTTGGTTCCTAGTGTGGACTGATAAGTGCTAGATGGCAGACTTATTGCGCTGGTGAATGTGAGAAAAAAAGTAGTCTAAAGTTTCTTTGACAACACAGTAAAAACAAGAAATGGAATTCTGTCTTAGAACGAAAAGAGCCATTCTGACCTGTTGTGTAAAGGAAATGTTATGTACCCAACAGTCCATGAAGCGTGAAGGCTGAGTACAAATTGATTAATAGGATTAGTGAGAAATTAATTCATAGATTCTTTTAAATTAATTGCCAACTATTTTGATATTTGATTTGAGTCATTTTATAAGAAGTTCCAGTTTCTTATATTTGAGTATTTTCTGGCTTTTTGTCTTCTGTATGACAGTGAACTGAATATATTTGGGTTGTGGACTAAACCAGACATTTGAAGATGGGAAACACTGATTTGTTCTTTAACATGTCATTGGCCAATCAACAAACTGATAGAGAATATAAGGGACCGATTAATCAACAATGGCAATAATTATCTCTTACAATCAAAAGTGGAATTATGACCCACGAAGAGATTCACCCAGTTGGTCAGTAACACAAGGCCAGTGCTGCTCGGAGCACCAGATAAATCCCAGTTGACACAAGCTTTTATTGTGTGCTCTGTCCAGGTGTGTCGGTGGGTGCTGAAGTACAGGACGAGTAAAAACCCTCTAATCCAGATGACCATCCTCAACCTGCTGCCACGACTGGCTGCCTTCCAGCCGCATATCTTTACAGGTGGGATGATTGAATGTAATCCAGTGTAATCCGTTTTTCCTTCAGTGACATGCAGCTGTGCATTCAATTCACGATATCCCCTGGGCATGAAATGTAAAGAAATCATGACCGATATGTTGTGGGCTCCTCTGTCCTGATGTCATTGGGCTCTGCTGTAATACACTATTTCAAGTTTCTCGGGGTGAAATTGTGACCTATGCAAAGCCCTACTTCTGCCTTTAATTATTTGCACTGGGGTTGTTCCGTCCACTGTGTAGACCAGTACCTGGCAGACACAATGGGCTACCTGCTGGGCTGTCTGAAGAAGGAGAAGGAGAGGACGGCAGCGTTCCAGGCCCTGGGGCTGCTAGTGGTGGCTGTCAGGGCAGAAATCCAACCCTACCTCTCCAAGGTCCTTGAGATCATCAAGGCTGCCTTGCCACCCAAGGACTTTGCACACAAGTCAGTGTTATACTATCGATTATATTCCTTCAAAACAAGATACTGATCTCTTTAATTTGTTTGATTTTATTGTCATTCAGCATTTTAATGATTATTGTGTAACTTTTGTATCAGAAGGCTTTTGTATCATAGTTGCATCATTCCTGTTTGTAGTTTTTGGTAGTTCTATGTTGAATGAGGCCTTCCTCAGTCTCCAATGGCTAGTTTAATTTCACTTAATGTGAGTGCAGAATGCAATTTTGCCTTAATGTCTGTGAAACGGAAAGAGACTTACAATATTGCATGATTTTTTTTCACTTTCCGGCCTGGAAATATGTGCAGGAGGCAAAAGACCATGCAGGTGGATGCCACAGTGTTTACTTGTATCAGCATGCTCTCCAGAGCCATGGGTCCAAGCATCCAACCAGACATCAAGGAGCTGCTAGAGCCTATGCTGGCTGTGGGGCTCAGGTAAGACAGAATGGGTTCATCATCCTAGATTATTCAACATGAACAAGGTTTGACTTCATTTTTGGGCTGCAGTCATACAAGTAGCAGGGTTTTAATGTAGAGTTTGACATAGATTTCTGACAGTTATATTTAAAGTTCTGTTTGTTATAAACACACCACAACATGCCCACATTGTCAGTTATATTGGATTGTTTGCCCATTGTGTTCTGCTCATCTAGTCCTGCACTGACGGCGGTGCTGTACGACCTGAGCCGTCAAATCCCCCAATTGAAGAAGGACATCCAGGACGGTCTGCTGAAGATGCTCTCCCTGGTGCTGATGCACAAGCCGCTGCGTCACCCCGGCATGCCCAAAGGCTTGGCTCACCAGCTGGCCTCGCCAAGCCTCACAAACATCCCTGAGGCCAGTGACGTAGGCAGCATCACACTGGCCCTGCGTACACTGGGGAGCTTCGAGTTTGAAGGCAAGAACCTTACAATACACTGCTTTGAAGCATGACTATCATATTTTATTTTTAAATGTATTTCTTTCACTGGCAGAGAAATACACAGACCTCAATTTTCTTCTAATAGACCAAACTTCATCAGTTGATTGATTTTAAATTTAGTTCTTTCAGAAGCAAAAATGATGTTTTTTAAATGTGGGTCAGAGCATTGCAGAGAAAGAAAATCATAAATCATGAAAAGAAATAACTACTGCCTTGCTGCCTTTACACTGCACATTGAGAGAAGTAAGGTAGTGTGAGAAGAAGTGCCTTGGTTTGAAATCAAAAACATAAACCATCAGATATAGGACTGGAGCTACAAGGGGGCGGGGCGAGCACAGGGTCTGTAAGAAAAGATTAAGTGAACTGCAAAAATGTGTGAAGTGGTTGTGTTGATAGGTGTTTTTAACAGTGCTCTGGACTGGACCCAAACAGCTTTAGACAGCATATCACTGAATCAAATTACAGGTAGCTGTGTTTGTTTCCCTGTAAAACCGAGTTATTACACTGTATTTTTAGGTGAGGAATGTTATTGAAATAACTGGATAAACAGAAAGTTAATATTTCTGTTTACTGCAGTGGCTTTCGACACCATATGTAATATGTTAGCAGTGACAAGTAATAACATTTTAAAATGTTTTCATAGAAAGGTTTTACTCCCCAGGGCCATCCTTCTCATTACATGACTATGTATTTCTAAAGAAAAACACATATTTAAAGTTACTTTTACAATTAAGGCTGCTTAAATTCTGCTCAAAATACAACCATCATTTGTGTTTATTAAAAGTATTGTTTTATTATAGGTAATGGAATATTTCTAGCTCTGTGCACCAACTTTATAATCCCAGACCATTTGAATAAGCAAAATGGTCCTGTCTGGGTGAAAAGTAAAGAGTCCTCAAACTGATGGTGAGTCAATGTGAACTGACTCTTTGGTTCTTTCACCAGGTCACTCCCTCACCCAGTTTGTGCGCCACTGTGCTGATCACTTCCTGAACAGTGAACACAAGGAAATCCGGATGGAAGCGGCGCGGACCTGCTCACGCCTCTTGACGCCCTCCATCCACCTGATCAGTGGCCACGTTGTCAGCCAGACCGCCGTGCAGGTCGTTGCAGATGTGCTCAGCAAGCTGCTAGTTGTTGGAATCACTGACCCAGGTAAAAGGGTGGAAGTACCATGTGGATGTGATGACAATTTCAGTTTTGTTTAAGCTGATGATATATAAAGGTCGTTGAAAGAGAGAGGAATCTGCACTTGATAAAAAGAAATACTGTACTCCTATATGACTCAGCATTCAATATTTGTGATTTTTTTCTTGTCCCCGTTCTCCTGCAGATCCAGACATCAGATACTGTGTGCTGGCATCTCTAGACGAGCGATTCGACGCCCACCTCGCCCAGGCTGAGAACTTGCAGGCGCTGTTTGTTGCACTGAATGACGAGGTGTTTGAGATCAGAGAGCTGGCCATCTGCACAATTGGACGTCTGAGCAGCATGAACCCTGCCTTTGTCATGCCCTTTCTACGCAAGATGCTCATCCAGGTAGGACAGACACAAAAGATGGAACGCAATGCGTTGTTGAAAGATTTGTTGCGTTGGATGCCCTGAATGGATTTTTTCTCTTTTAATTATTCCACTGAAAACATTGAAATACCCAATTATTGCCACTTTTTGGCATTTTTCTCCTTTTCCTCTTAAGCTATAAGATTTTTCTCATCCAAATAGATGAAATATGCCTCAATCACTTACTGCATGGAGGCTGTTAATTATATAGGGAATAGAGCATTTGTTTTGTTGATATTGCATTTAAAAAAAACAAAGCAATTTAGGTTTTTACAATCACACACATCTTTAAAACATATTTCTTCAGCTTGTAAAGATCACATTTTGTCTGCTGTTTCAATGTGTTACCATTAGAGGGCAGCAAAGGCCACATTATTATGCACAGCTTCTCAAGACTTAGTGAAGGTTTTCAGATTTCATAACACTATTATGTGCACTTTGAATCAACCTTTTTAAGATTTATTCCAGATCTAGATTGGCTGTGCTGTACTCATCTTTGTTTTTGTGTTCTTTCAGATCTTAACTGAGCTGGAGCACAGTGGTGTCGGCCGGAACAAAGAGCAGAGTGCCCGTATGCTCGGTCACCTGGTGTCCAACGCCCCCCGCCTCATACGGCCATATATGGAGCCCATCCTCAAGGTATGACGCTGCTGGTTCTCCGTTGTGAAGGGTTATGAGTATGTAAAGACAAAGTTGGATAAAAGCTTTTGTTCCGTTAGATGAAGCTCCACATAATCTGATAAAAGAAGTAGTGATGCTATTTGAGTTGGCATCAGTTGGGGCTGAAGACTACAATTTTTAAAATTATGGGTCTAGCTACGTTGAGCTACTAGCATAACACTCTTGAATATTATGGGTGTTATAGGCAGCAGATTTTAATGAGGTCCTGTCCATGTGTAAAATAGAATTTTTACCTTTTTTTCAAGTCTATTACCATCTTAATTGCTGAAGCTCATAAAGAAATGTTTTTCTGATTATGAAATTTAAAGTGATCACTTGGGCACAATGTGTTAAGTGACACCTTAACACAAGTTACCTTTTCCTTTTGCAGGCCCTGATCCTCAAGCTGAAAGACCCAGACCCCAACCCTGGAGTAGTCATTAGTGTCCTTGCAACCATCGGCGAATTGGCTCAGGTAAGGCTGGCTTCATGTGGCCAGTGTCATATCATATTGATTTTTTTACCTAGTAAGTCTGAGCAGAATCTTCTCTGCTTTGCATATGATTTCATTTTTGGCATCACTCACATTTTCAGTCAAGCAGCCTGAGCATGTCCTTTTCTGAGAGAAAGTAGAGCCCCATCCATGGATGTGTGCCTTGCTCCACCCTGTCCAGGCGGTTCGATGGTCTGGGCAGAGGAGTCAAGAAAGCCCAGTTACAGAGTTCATACAGAGCGCAGGAGAAGTTCAGGTAGACCAAGTGTTCAGGGTTTACTCAGTGCTGGAGGAGACAGAAGCCCAGCTGCTCAGGAACCAGCCCAGCAAGGCACAAGAAAATGTAGGAAATACAATAAACGTTACATAAGTTTAGAAAATAAAATATATATAAAGCTTTAAGGCCCTATGTGTAGATTTGCAAAATCCTGATTTGGTAACTCATATTGGTTTAATCAAAAGAGAAACTGTTCTAAATGTTGCCCTAACGAATCTGACCCAGGGACACAGACTTGAATGGACAGAAAACAAGTTTTGACAAACAAAAGCTTGCCATCAGAATTATTTGACACATTGTTGATAATGTCAAAATTCTACACTCAAGTGATATGGATCTCTTTTTGTAATGTCAAAAGTAATTAGTCATGCCCTTTAATGATTTCTGAAGTCTTAGGGCTGACACAGGAGGACAAATGAAAACTGAGGTAATGTCATAATCTGTCCCATGTTCTGGCACCATCAGGTGAGTGGTCTCGAGATGAGGAAGTGGATGGACGAACTTTTTCCAATCATCATGGACATGCTGCAGGACTCCTCCTCATTGGCCAAACGACAGGTACAGTTCGTCCTGAAAAAGAGCATCTGGTTCACATTTCTTGTATGACTTTCTCTTCAGCACTTCTCCGAGTTCTAAATAATATTTATTTCATGGGTACAATAAATACATCATGTCTATTCTAGTAAACATAACTGGTTTTGATTTCTGGAAACAGTTAAAGTCACTCAGAAGGCATTTTGAGAGCACTGTGCCTCTAGTATTTCCTGTTTAAACAAAATTGTGTGCCAGGAGCTGACACAAGATGGGATCATTCAAAAGTATTTACCAATGGCCTTTTTATTTATGGGCCTGACAATTAGTTTGAATTGATGGTAGGTACAGGCAAACATGATTATAACCAGCTGTTTGTTTAAGAGGTATAGTTTATTTAAAGGTTAGTTGGGTAATAATGCAAAAAACAATGTACCCCAAACATTACTCATCATGCTCTCTTATGAGTGGCATCGTTCAAAGAGATTCCGCCTCTGACTTTCCTCTAGGTGGCGCTGTGGACTCTGGGCCAGCAGGTGGCCAGCACAGGTTATGTGGTGGAGCCCTACCGCAAGTATCCCTCGCTTCTGGAGGTGCTGCTCAACTTCCTCAAGACAGAGCAAAACCAGGGCATCAGGAGAGAGGTATGCACCTGAGCCTCCATCTTGGCTCCCAGCTCTTCATTTTCCCAACAGGTCTCCTAGCGGCAATGTGAACCCAACTCTGTCGTGTAGTTACTCATTATGAGGCCAGAAACTCTACCTGTCACCATATACTAAACAAATAAAGGTCTGTTTGGATTTATTGACTTTGACTGGAGAATTATAGTCACATGAATACATATAGTATGAGGCTGTCCACATTTTCCAGAGTTATATGGAACTTTTTCCCAAGTCCTGAGCTGTGATGTAAGTGATAATTGTCAAGGTTTCTTCCCTCGCCTGCCACATTACATGAGTCTCAGAGAGAGAGCATTGTCTCTGTGTATGGTGGGTGCAGTGTTTCCCACAGGTTAAGAATTTACTGGTGGTGGTGGTGGGTGGTGCAGAGAGTAATGGGTGGGTTCAGAAATATACGACTCAGGTTTATGAAGACCTACTATAAATAACTATATGAACTATTAAAGTTATTATTTAAAACAATTTTCCATTTTCAAGGGAAAAACACAAACTTTAACCCTACTTTTTGATGAAAATTTTAAATGAATACTTCATAAAGTACATTTACATTTTTCACAAAATGTTCCATAGATTCAAACTATTTAACTCTGCTTCTGAGTTGTTCTCTTTCTCTCATCATGTGACTTTTCATACACTTGGCATTCCCTGTTGGAATATTAAATTTTCCTTGCCTTGAAAAAAAAAATACTAAAACCATTTCTAATGCCTGTCTTTTGTATGTATGCTTCAGGAGCAGGTCCATTTATTGAGATTCTGAGGCACACATAGCTACTGTGGCCTGTTTAAACACAGTACTCAACTATAACTGACATTGTTACATGTTAGATTGACTTTTTGGCCAATGTCATCATGTTACGTTACAAATATTACATGCCATTTATCCAAACACCTTTCTAAGTGGGCGATACTGTTGATGTAGTAGGTTGTAATTAGCTTGGCGGTAAGCAATATTGGCAAACAAACACAAGTAGTTTGTTTTGTGAATGATTTAATGAACTTAAATGTGGCGAGCAAGTGAAGCCTCATTGGAAACGTCCACTCAAAGGAAAGTTTGCAGTGCACACAGAAGTAGAGTTCATCTAAAAGCTAGACTATGAAAATGTAGCCAAATAGCTAAGTTTCTTGCATTTAAAAGGAAAGTAGTACTGGTCAGCTTGCAAGTGCGTTAAAACATTTACTAGCAATTCCAATGGGAGCTCAATCGTACCAAAGTCAAGTCTAAATGAAGATTTCTGTACTGATTCCTGTTCCAGTGCAAGGCAAACTTCATTCATTGGCGGGTTGTTAACTGTGTGTGTGTGGTGTGTTTCCTAAAGGCCATCCGTGTTCTGGGTCTCCTCGGTGCTCTGGACCCCTACAAGCACAAGGTGAACATCGGCATGATTGACCAGTCACGAGACGCCTCCGCCGTCAGTCTCTCAGAGTCCAAGTCCAGTCAGGACTCAGGTAGGCCTGTGATCACTATTACCCGTCACAGTTTTCCTCTATTCCTCTCCCAAAAACCTGTTGAGGATTTTGGACACATTAAGAACAGATTTAGAGTGTCTCTACATCAATATAAATATCAGATCATACCAGGAAGTTTGGCAAGAGGCAGCCTAGGCAGTCCACCCTTCTTAGAGATGGACTGTGAGGTAACATGGTGGAACAAACAAGTCTGGTTCTAAAGGTCACAAAACTTATGAAGTGGCAGTTTGCATTTTAGAGAAGCATGTAAAAGTCATTTAGTAAAGGCATCAGAGATATAGAACAAGGCATTTGCAGTTGGTAATAGCTTGCTACTTAAGTTCTTCTGCAACATTTAGATTTATCAAATGTCAGCAAGAGATTGAATTGCATCCATTTTTGTCACATTCATGAATGATTTAGTGACACAGAACATCTGATGTGAATAGGAATGAGAGTCACAGATTATAAATTAAACAAAGCAGCTGTTCAGAGCAATATTAGATGTTTCATAGCTCACTGAATTGAACAATATTTAATTATGCACAATATCCATTTGTGCAGGTGTGATCTTGATACATGGTTGCACATTTAAACATGAATGCACTTACAGACTTTTCTCTGTTAGTGGAGGAGAGGTGTGGGTAAAACACACATTTTTTTCTTTGGCTAGAATATGAAACGCTCTGAACTGATTTCATCTTTAATTATTTCAATTGCTGAATCTGGCTCACATACAACAGTGATATTCTGTCTGGTCCAAAGCACTTATGAGTATCCTTTTCAGCTTGGCAGTTTTACATTTCATAAATCTACAGCTAATTAGAAAAGGACTGCAGTGAAGTGATATGTCTACAGGCTCAAGACAAAACACAATTTTTAGAGGCCTTGCCCCTGCATTTGAAAAGTCAACAGTAACTATGGCTTTGGTTTTCAGTTTGTTGAGCCTTTGTTTTTCAGGATCTAATTTCTTGCTTCTGTCTGTTCCACACGCAAAATTACCACCTCCAGGACGAAGGGCAGTTCATTTCACAGGGAAATATAACTACTGCAGCTGGAGGGGATCTTGTAGAAGAGGGATATTTAATTTAACTTGACCCACTTTAGAGAGACATGTCTATCCACATCAGCTGAATCATTCATCCTTCTGTCGAACACTGATGTCTAATATTGCACATAATGTTTTATCATCACTTTCTACCTCTGTAACCTTTGTCATACAATATTAGTCACAAACTATGAGAATCAGTCAGACGATGTATGTGCCAGAAAGGAACCGTAGAGGGATTTTGTTACCTGGCAGGTGGAATCTCAGGTTGTTTTGGCTCTTAATCAAGGATATAAGACTGGCCCGAATGCTTTGAAGATTCAAAGCTTCTTCTGTTGCTGTGATGATCAATGTTCAGTATTTGTGTGTTCAGTTATTAATATATATATATATATATATATATATATATATATATATATATATATATATATATATATATATATATATATATATATATATATGTATATATGTATATGTATATATGTATATGTATATATGTATATATATATATGTATATATATATATATATATATATATATATATGTTTTTACTCAGCTTTTGGAAGAGGAAACATTTTACGTCATCTGAACTAGACAAAGAGGCAAAAGACTGACAATGGTCTAACAAATTCTCTGAATATTCTTAGGTAATCTCACAAAAGCCACCGTAAGAAAGACATAACATATGATTCTGCCCTTTTTAGAGACTTGCTAGTTGAGTGGTAAAACCTGTTTAGTTAATCGTAACAATAGCACTTATGGAAGGGCCACAGTGCCACCAAAACATTAAGTGTGTAGTGTGTGCGCCCCATGAACAGAGGCTGAGGCCTTTAGCTGCCTGTGATCCCCTTGGTGCTCACTCTGTTTCCTGTCATCTGTCTGAGCTGTACAGTCCAAAAACCCTTTGAAACGCCCCCGTCTGAAAATAAACGAATAAATAAAATAAAGTATCCTCTGCAGACTGCAATTAACTACAGAAATTCTCATGGTAAATTCAGGAGATTTTGACATTTCTTATGATGGATGCTCACAGTTAAAGGCTGCCATCCTCTGGAGAGCTTGAAAAGTCATAACAATCAGAATAAAAAAATCCTCATCTGTCGTTCGTCATGTGCATTGTGTATTAAGAATGCAGGTCTCCACTTGTCTGATCCAGTCATGTGTCTCAGAATGTGACCCTGGACAATATGGGAATAGTTTTACCAGTTTGTTCTCCGGCTAAATGGACTGTGACCAGAATTGGATGCCGTAGATCTGCTGGCAGGCTTGTCAGGGTCAGCGTCTGGAGCACTAGAAATATCTTACAGCGTGTTTTTTCTCATGTGGGAGGTCGTTGGCTCGGCCCAGCTCCTCTCACCTGACTTTAAACGAGACCGATCACGTCCGTACAGAACGTGAGTCATAAAACTGATGAAATGGTGCGTGTGCCGTCTTAGTATGTTGCTGTTTTTACATCTGTCTTTTCCCTCACAGCCGAGGCCTGAATAACTGCAGTGCTGCTGCCTCGCTCAGCTACACTGATGCCTGTTTGTAAGCTGTAAAGGTACACATGTGTAGCCATCTATCACCGTCATTAATCTAGACTTGGTGAAGGCTGGGATAATAAAAGATCCAAAAGCAAAGCTACCCTCCTTAGCCTGCAAGGGCTTTGCCAATCTGTTATGTCTACAGCCCAGAGTCTTGAGGGAGACAACTGGAGCAGCTGAAACTGTACCCCTGCTGAAGGCCAGTGAAATGCTGAATACCAGACGTCTGTATTCTCAGATGCCTTGTAAAACTCAATAGCTCTGCATAGATGAATGGACAGACTGACCCCATTTGCATTGCCCATCAGAAAAAGCACCAATAAAACTACTTATTATAGAAAGAAATATGTATTGGAGGTGCTTAAAAGACCACCACTGTTGCTTGCTTAAGAATTGCACAGTCTAATTCTGGGCAAACCAGCTGAAACCATCGCATGGCTCCTCACATTCTCCCACAGTCTGGGGTGATTTTGAAAAGGCTATTACAGATGGCAATAATCAAATTTTAGTTCAAAAGTGAGAATTACTGGCTGTCCAGACCAAAACTGTCACTTTTTAAAAGAAAAAGCTTGGTGTGAACGAGTTTCTTCGGGTTCTCATGCGCAGATGAAATGCAATCCAAGATGGCTGGTTTGAGTTTTAGGTCCATGATGAGGGATTTTTACAATTTGTCATCCTATCCAAAAGTTGACCCAGCTTCAGCTCCTTTAGTTGGATGGGAACCTCTGAGTCAGGATCTGTTCCAGTGCAGCTGTCTCATAGGTGCTAATCTCAGCCCTACATATTATGCAAATTCCGTGTAGGACAGAACAACCATGTTTGATCGTGTACTCCTCAGTTACCTCATGTGTAATGGTCATGCATATCTTCTACCTCATAATTAAGTTTGTGCTTAGACATGACCAAAAATTATATAAGCATTGTAAACCAACACCATCATAACCCGAAAGGGAAACGGTTCTGTTGGAAAGCAAGCATTATTTTTTTCCATAGTTGTTCTTGGGGTTTAAACAAGACTAAACACACAGTGGAAAAGTCGTTAACTGTTCAAACTGTTCAATCAAGCTTCATCGAATTAAAAAAGAGCAGAAATCCTAGTACAATTTGTTTTTCCACTGCTATAATTGTAAGAGCCGGAACTGACAAGCAGCCAGCAGCAACACGCCAACAATATCAGCTCTCTGCTCCCATCAGCTCATTATTGCTGTCAAAGTTTATAGCCAGCACCAGACACATTTTCAGCCACATGTAGTGTGAAGGGGGAGCTGATTTGGATTGTGGGTGTGTGTGTCGGGGATGCAATAAATCACAGTTGATACACTCAGACTTACACACTGGAGAATTATTGCCTGACTAATGACGACATAGCCCTTCTGTCCTATATAGTCACAAGCGTTAGGCTGATGAAGTTATAGTTGGAATTGGATTTATGGTTGTACAACAGCTCCAATTCTCATGGTGGTATGATCATATTTGGAAATGCGCACGTAGTTTAAATGGATGGCTTTGATTCTTCAGAAATGAGCAGGAAGTGTTCTTTACTGCTTTAAAGAAAAGGGAAATGTTTTATCTACCTCCAAAAATCCAACCACACTTTCTTTTAAAAACAGGATTAACTACAAAGTAACAATAAAGTTGTTAGTGTTTTCTGAGGTTGGTTTCTATGTGTAATATATGATAAAAGTAGAAAGACTTCCTTTTTTTCTGTTATCATCAGTTGAGATACACAGTAGACTTCCATCAAGCAAAATGCAAATATTCTATCCATAACTCAAACTGTCTGTAGTTTTTAAAATCTTTAATCTGTTTTTTCTCAAATGTATAAGGTCATAATCTGTGCTTCAGCGAGAGGTTTCAGTCACGTTAATAGTAACCAGACACTTTCCAGACTCTTGTCAGACAATCACACACTACATAGCAAAATTCTCCATATGCACAGGATTTCATATAGTGCATATGGAGAATTTTGCTATGTAGTGCTAAGTGGCGAACGTCATCACTATATTTTTGGAATACCTCATTTCTTTTGAGCGACACTCATCAAAAGTGTTCAGCACCCCCCCATAAATCAGGCTTTAAAGGTTAATGGAGCACTTGAGCAGTCCTTGTCAATTTGTGTTACCACCAAAAAGCTTCCCTCAGATGATCAACAGAAGGGGAAATACATTGTTGGTCTTGCAGTGCCATTATGTTTAAATGTCAAAAGCATCACACAAATGTAACTGGAGCTTGATGGCTTATGGAATACTGAGAGCATCAAAAGTTATGTCAGTTGTGTCCTTAAAACTTGAACAGGCATTGTTCAGGTGTTATCATATATTTTGTTATGAAATGTAGATTTTTAAAAATGCTGAAGTGGGACACAGCTTATGCATATTGGGATCTGTTTAGGTTGTCTCCTACTCCTGTTCGACAGTGTTGGGGATAGGCTCTCTGGATAGACAAGATGTTTCTGGCATTTCAAGATTAACAAAAAGCTCCTTGATTCACAGTTTTGTGTGCTACTCGTTGAAGCCTTTGACCCTTGGCAAAGCAATTCAAGAAAAATGAGATCGCAACTGCTGTTTCATTCCACGTTATACAACCATTTCTTCCTCAAAAGTGAGAGATGTTTCAAGTTTTGTAAGTTTAAAATCTAACGCAGTCCCTCTGTTGTCTCCTTCTCACAGCCGACTACAGCACGAGTGAGATGCTGGTGAACATGGGCAACCTGCCCCTGGATGAGTTCTACCCTGCCGTGGCAATCGTCACTTTGATGCGCATCCTGAGAGACCCTTCACTCTCCAACCACCACACAATGGTGGTCCAGGCTGTCACCTTCATCTTTAAGTCCCTGGGCCTCAAGTGTGTCCAGTTCCTGCCCCAGGTCATGCCCACTTTCCTCAATGTCATCCGGGTCTGCGATGCCAGTATCCGAGAGGTACGTAACAGTACAGATGATGAGAAAAGAGGCCATCAGTTATTCTCAAAGCAAATCTCTTACTCTCTCTTTTCTTCCTCTGCTCTTTTTGTTCTACAGTTCCTTTTCCAGCAAATGGGAATGGTAGTGTGCTTTGTGAAGATCCACATCCGCCCCTACATGGACGACATCTTCACCCTCATCAGAGTGAGTAACTGTGTCAACACCCTCCCACCTAACCCCAGTCCCTAAACACCGATCATCCAGCCTCTCTGAGTTTCCTGTGAGTCAGGCAAACGGCTGCAAACTCTTAATTGCACTCAGTTGTGCTCGCCACCTTCCTCATTAGGAGTAATGCGTTCAGGGCCCCTGGATGAAGTCTTTCCCCATGTCACACAGCAGTAAGCATCATGTGTGGTGTGGTGTGGGACTTTAACGAACAAGATTAAAGGGGCTGCAGTATGGAGAGAAAGGAAAAAGGCTTGGTTTTTTTTTTTTTTGGATGATAGACTTTTTACTTCTTGATTTTTAAAAATGACACTTTCTAACATCAGCACAGCTCTGATGTACATTTCCCCTCACGTCATATTAATTCTTAAGAGAAAACTGGTGAGGACTCACCCTTATCACATGAGGTGGACGCCTGTTAAAGCCATAGCCATTGCACTTGCACAAACACACTTGTCTAGCACATAATCAAATAACAATGCGCAAAATATCATATGACTCTCCTTGTATGGGAATCTTGGTAACACTGTTACCGACACTTTTGCAATGGCGGCAGCTTCTGGAGAAAAGTAATTGAGAGAGCTGGACCACTGCACCTCAAGTCCCTGTGAGTTAATAAATGGCGGGTGAAACAAAGAATCTATTCATTTTAGCTCCAGCTCAGCTCCTGCATCCAGATGAGGGGGCTGGAATAGCCATTCAGGATGTACATTCACTCGCTCTCTAGTCAGCTGCCACAGGCAGGGAAAGCAGGAAGTTGGGGGCTGCCTGAGACCTCTGGTCCCTGACAAAACACCTCGGCCAGATCTCACAGCTGAAGCCCATTGACTGATTGACGTATTGCGTGACTTCAAGTCCTCTACCGTAACTCCAATAGCTATTATCTCTAATGTACACCGTGACTGTGCCTCGATTTTCCAAAACAGTGTCATAAGCCACACTGGGACGTGATGTCCGTCCCAGTTGACAGGAAATTGTCTCCATTCCTCGCCATCTAGTATCGTGACGCTCCCTCTCTGCCTCTGGCGCGTGAAAGTTTTGTATTTCCAGAAGAGACATTTGTCCAGGCGTCTCTCTCATACACTCAGCTCATCGATGGAAACACTTTCTGACCCAATTCCTCGCACCCACACAAAATGTCTGTACTATATGAAAGCAAGGTTGCATGAGGTAGTGCATTGGACAAAGTGATTTGGATGTACTTTCTGAACACTGTAAAACATTTATATTCAGAAATTGGATGCACTGATTTAGGTCACTATTATTGAGGACAAATGTACCACTGACTGCGACAGTGACATCTGTCTGTTAGCTTAGGTATTGTTAGTTTTTTTTACGTTGTAGAAAATTTGGCCTCTACATAGTCTGACCTGCTAATATTATTGAACTGTTGTTTAGAAAGATGATAAACCAGTTATTCATAACATAATATTAGAGCCCTGGAATTCTATAGTGTACATTAACCTGAGGACTATTGTAGAAACGTGTTTTTCTTGTATGCTATACCAATCAAAGACAGTATTTGATGTAACACTTAATACGTTGTTATTCTGATTCATGCCAACATATTGTCTTTTATAACTGCAGGAGTACTGGACACCAAACAACCCCATGCAGAACACCATTATCCTTCTGATTGAGCAGATTGTGGTGGCTCTGGGTGGAGAATTCAAGCTCTACCTGCCTCAGCTCATCCCACACATGTTGCGTGTCTTCATGCATGACAACAGCACCGGCCGCAGTGTAACTATGAAGGTGAGTGGAACGTGGTGCAGTGCAGATGACAAAATCACCAATCCTGTAACCTGTCCAAAGTAGTATTTCATACATTATCCTGAACTCAGAAGTACAATTTGTAAGTAAAATGTGACCCAAACAACAGATTTCAAAGAAAACCTGCTGATGATAACCTGCTCCTAAATTGAACCATGGGGCAATTGAAACCAAGTTTTATTACTTGATCAGGTTTCCCCTATAAAAGTTGTCAGGCCCTGTGGCAAGGATCTTTAGATCAGGGCCACTGCAGCAACCAAGTGTCTTTTTGGACCGGGGCCCTTTGTGGACTTAAATAACAGATGTCACTGGTGAGCTTTCCAACCATTACATCTGTATTTCCACCTTAGCTGCTCCACTGTAACTGTAGTTTAGGTACTACCATGATACTTGGATGCCAGACCATTTGCTAGTGTCTTTAATCCACTAAAACACATTTTGAAACATAACTGGCAGAAAAGATAAATGATCCACAGCCCTTTTGTTTTGAAAAAGTTGAAACAATTGCAATATCTAGGTAACTATTTTGCGAGTAAAGTTAGGAGTCTCCAGCCTGTTTGAGAATAACAAAAGGAAGGAGAGGTGGAGTGCTCTGCTGTGTTTTCATTAACGTCTCCAGACGCGGAGAGCAGCCTCTCTGCTGCTCTGATAGCTCTGGGGCAAGCCATTGCTGTTGAAGCCACTGAACAGGTGCAGATACAGACTGAGAACAGAGTTATTTTCTACATCTTGGTTGATTTGTTTTTACTAAGTATCTGAATGGCGCCATACAAAATTCGCAATACACTTCACGTTTTTCCCGCAAAGGTAGAGTGATTGAATTATAACATACTTGGAACCATATCCCTTTTTTTTAATGAATTACAGGGTAACTCTGGTATGTGGGTGCTGCACTCCCTCACAGTTTAGTTCCGCCCATCTCATTTTGTCATCAGCAGGTTATTTACCAACATTTGGAAAAATTGATTTTTCCAATGATTAGGGCTGGTGGGCCACCGGGCTTGTATTACACTGGCAGAAACTCTATAGATCATACAACTGTTTCAAAGCTGTTATTGTTTTCTAATTCTCTAAAAGATTAATTTAGCTGTAAAACATATGTACATATGAACTGAGCCTTAAAAGTTGACCCATGGAGGTTTAACATGTCAGAGTTACAGAGAGATAGATAAGAGATAACATTTTAAGTTGTGTTAAAATTGAGTTTTTTCAGTGGGAAAACAAAACAGAATTCCTCAGGGAGGAAAAGGGAGTATGAGCATAACAACTGGATTGAGATAAATGAGAACCAATAAAGATTTCATAAATTGAGAGGTAACAGAAATGAATCCAGTAAAGCTTGAATTGAAATTGCGGTTACAGAGCTGGAACAGCTTAAAAAGATGCTTCCAGAACCCTCAGCAGAGACTTGACAAATAAAAAATACTGCTTGGAAACAGGTTAATGCTGCCAGGTTAATGCTGAAAAGTAGCTGAAATTAGAAAGAAACTGAGTCATTTGAAAATACTTGCAATAAAAACAGACAGACTTACTGCTGTGGCCCAGTGCACAGGCAGCATCATCATCATCATCATCATCAGACCTCAGCGTGTGTAATTTTTAATGATGCACTCCCTGCATATTGCATCATGTCCCAAGTCCTCCAGCAATGCAACAGTTTCCATTTTGTTCAGTCACAGACAATTCTCTTTACATAATTTAACAGGTAGCTTCAGTTCAAACCTTATTTTTAACTGCCACTTTCAAATTGACATGGATGGCAATTATTCAGTCCTGCCTAAATGTATTTAATAATGCTCTAAAAAACCCAAAGTAGTGTAAGCATCTGAATTATGAATAAGGACAGAGTGTCAGGGTGTTGTCAAGCTTATTTCTCTGCTGTTTGCAAATGTGGTGTTTTATATTTACAGTTCCTCCTCTTTTCGGTGGATCATATTTTTAGCACACAGCTTTCCCTTCAGGCCATGAAGTCTTTATATTTCACACTTGAGAAATCCCAAATATTAGTAGTAGTAATAGTGAATGGATCACCAATTGTACTATGTTTACATCAACATATCAGATGGCAACAGCTTTTTGAGGGTGACTTGAGATTTAAAGGTATCTTGTATATTTTTTTAATACTACTAGAACTATGTAGCCTTGCATCTGTAAAGTCAAGGAGGCTAGTGGCCTTCCTCATCGACATAAGTAGTGATGTATGTTAACAATACATGTTATCAACTAGATACAAAATCAGTTTTTCTAATGTTTTATGAGGATAAAACTGGTTTCAGTACAGATATTGGGCTCCAGAATACAGACAGCGTGTTTTAGTGAGAAACACTGAATTTAAACTCGACAGGGTACTTTTGAATTGCAATGTAGCAAATTAAAATTTGAACATTTCAGGCCACCCTAATGCTGCAGTCAGACCAAAAATCGTTTCCGATTCATTTCTATGTGGAATTGCTTTGTGTGCCCCTGAATCTTTTTGAACTGATTGAACCTCTCCAGTGTTCAGTGAGTTAAAATGATGTAGTGGGGTGCTGTTTGGCTGCAGTGAGTGCAGGACAGTGACAGATGTGAGTGACGCTAAAGTATATCACAAACTGCTGTATAAGGAACAGATTTGTGGACTGCTGCTGTTAGCACGCTGGCCATGCTAGCTTCAGCTGTTTCTGTTCACATTCCCCCCCCGCATCCTGCCACAGCACCCAAATACATTTTGTAGGATTTCTGTCTGCCTTTCTGTACCATACAACATCTCCAAGCAGGACAGACCCTGTTGAAGGGGAAAATAAATAGGAAAGAAAATAAATGATTATACTTGTTGGGATTTGTTTAGTCTCTACTAAAACAGGGATAACTAAATGTGACATATGTGCTATATTTCTTCACATAAAAATGTTAGGCAGCTGTAATAAATCAGAATTAAAGTTTAGTGCCCATCATTAATAATGGCTGTGAGAATATATGTAACATTTTTGGTTTAGGTCAGAGTTTACCACTCAGCTCTCTTAGTCATTTTACTAATGGATGGAGAAAAAGTGACACAGATTGAAAAGATCATGTGTCAGATTTAAGTTGTTATTTGAGTAGATGTCTTAATTCTGCTGGCATTGCCAAGGCGAATGTGTGTTTAAAATGTACTCCCATCACTCCACACTCTTTCAGAGAGCACAGGAGCTCAGCCCACAGTTGACTTATTGGGGGTTCTGTTTTCTGTTTGCGGTTTCTGCCGATATCCATCAGGACCATTCGGGTCTAAGCCATTCACTTGTAATACAGCAGTTCAAAGACAGCATAGATGTGTAGCTGACACAATCTCCCGTTTCAGCAGCGGCTGCCAGTAGTTGTCGAGTTTTCCCTCAAACCCTAAATCATGGTTTGGGCAAAGAGCACAAAGACAGAATCATAAGACTCGGTCATCTAGTGCTCTCCACTGTGGTGCTGTTTTGTTTCAGCGTCTGCAGTGTTAGATAACCCAGCAGCCCACAGTCTGGATAGTCTATAACTCAAGCCTGGGTCTGGAGTCTAATCTTTAGCACAGGATAGAGGTCACGAAACGGGGGAACTGGGAATCGAGTTACCCTCCAGTCCAAAGGAGAAGAAAAGAAAAACATACTTCCATCATTTCAAGGAGCTGTTCTCTCCTGCTCCCCCCACCCCCAACAGGGACACACGCCACTTCGACTTCCTGCTGTCTCGCCGGCGCAATTTAGACATGGGGGTGGAGGTGAGGAGAAAGAGCGGAAGTGGTCATGGTGCGTGTTGGAGGGCTGGGGTGGGTTTGTTACTTACGTCATCCTTTAGGACCCCCATCTGTACACGCAAACTGGTCACACATGCACTGCACAACATGACGTGATGGTTAGAGCTTAGAACTACAGAAACCTCCCTCAAAACACAGCTGCACAGCTAACGTTAACACTTTGTAATTAAGCTTCACTTTTTTTTTTTAACTGTGATATCTACTGTTGGCCTGTGAATCAACTATTAGCACCTGGCTATGGTGATGCCACTCGGTTTTGCTTCCAGTTTTGCCCAGTGGCCACTCGCAGTATTGGAGCAAAAAATTCCCCTTCGGCCCTGAAAGCATTTCCCCATAGAGCAACATTATGCTGTCTGTAAAGCTGTTGACAAGACAACTTGACGTGCAAACAGAGTCAATTATGACTCTTCTGTCAACATTTTATTTGTGACATTTGTTTTTTTAGACACACACAAACATACATACGTGCAACAAGAAACAAAATCATAGCACGAGCCAAATTGCAAAACTTAGTTTTTCTTATTTTAAAACCATCATTAAACAGCTTTGGGCAGATAGCACAATGATTCCCTCACAACTGTTCTTTGGTTTGGGACAGCCCCAAGTTGTGCAGTGCAAAGGGGTCTTGATGTTAAACTGAATGTATGCAAGCACATGTTGTTTCCTAGCTCTCATAATGTGAATTGTTTTAATATGACCATACAAGTGTATTTATAATCTTGTAAGGTTTTTTTTCATACTTTTTTTTTTTTTTTTTTTTTAACCAAAAGACCTGATCTGCAGGAGAAATCAAACCAGGGACATAAGTGTGAAATTGTGCACCAATTGTGTGCTGCTGTGTTGCTTTTAGTACTACCATATTGGTAGCTCAATTGCACATTGTATGATATTTTATGGTCTGTGTGCAGTGAAGTGACATACAAATAAGATAATCACTAATTCACTCACTCTTAGGGATGCAGAATTTTCCTTGAAGGCTAGTGTATGTGTGCCAAGTGCTGAAATAAAACACTGCTCAGCCTTTTTTTCTTTTAAGTGTTCCTGAAAAAGACCGTTTAGCCATAACGGGCTCATTAAAATGAACTGCTCATGTCGAGTATTGTGGTATGTGCCACCGAACACTTTGTGCTCTCCTTTACAGCTGCTGAATGCCATCCAGCTGTTTGGTGCCAACCTAGATGACTACCTGCACTTGCTTCTGCCTCCCATTGTCAAGCTTTTTGATGCCCCTGACGTACCCCTGCAGGCCCGCAAGTCAGTACAACACATGGCTGTCACATGTGGTCATAGTTTGGGATTAAGTGAGAAGTTAAAATGCATCCCCACTGGATTCCACAGTGGATTTTATTGATTCAATTTTCTTGTTATCTTGTTAATACTTGCCATGTGATAATAGAAAGAAAAGCAGAATTCCATTGGTAGAACGCTTTACAATACAACATTGTTATGACCACTTTCTTTGATATAGAATAATCTATCTGGCGAATACTTCAGCCTTTTTCACATGTCATCTATTTTAAAGTCCTTTGGAGCCAGCCATGTCTCTCTGTCCTCCCAATGCTTAAGTGAGCTTCTTGTGTTGATCTGTTTTCCCTCTGTGTGGCTCAGGGTTGCTTTGGAGACACTGGACCGGCTGACAGAGTCCCTTGACTTCACCGACTACGCTTCCCGCATTATCCACCCGATTGTTCGGACCCTTGACAGCACGCCTGAGCTGCGCTCCACCTCTATGGACACCCTGTCCTCGCTGGTGTTCCAGTTGGGCAAGAAGGTAGCTAATACTGTCCCCAGGGCCCCCTTTAAATGTAGTTATTATCCAGAAGACTACTTCCAGCCTCCCTACTGCTGGCTTCACATGAACAGCATTTTCGGTAACCCCCTCAGTCTTTATTACTTCCTGCCAGACTGCTGATGTCATTGACCATTTGGCGGCGGGGGGTGATGTTTATAAGATTGGATGAGGTCACATTTACTCCTCCCTCTCCTTCCAAGCATTTCCCTCCTGTATCCCTAAACCCTGCTATCGTTTTCTGGCTGAACCTCAGAGCCACGTGCAGCCAAGTCTGGCAGCAAACGTACACGGGGAGCTTTTGATCTCAGACCCGTGGTGGTTAAGATGCAAGTGCAGGACACTAAATTACTGGGTTTATGGCGAAGGGGAAAGAGGTAGCAAGACTAAACCACATAAAACTCTCCTACACCCTTTTATTTACTCTCCTTCTCTGTTATTTTCAGTACCAGATCTTCATCCCCATGGTGAACAAAGTGATGCTGAAGCACAGAATCAACCACCAGCGTTATGACGTACTTATATGTCGCATTGTAAAGGTAAGCCCCCCCCCAATACATCCGGGTTATCTCAAACGTATATTAATGGACCAGTGAGTAGGATTTAGGAGGACCTATTGGAAATGGAATGTAATATAAGTACTGTAGCAATGAGTCCGAAAACCTGCAAATCAGTTAGCATTTTTGCACATATGGGTTCCTTATCTCAAAGTCAATGGGTTTTTTTGAATAGGTTTTCAGTTTGATGCCTCAAATAATGTCTTTTGTTACCATAGACTTGAATTAGTCACACATTTTGTTCTACAACATAAAATATATCATTAAATGTCCTACAATTGTATTATAAAATTATGGTTGCTAACATGTGGCTGAATGAGACTACAGAAGTTGTCCAGGACATTAAATGCCATCATCCCGAACAAGCGCACTCACTTTCTCACTAGTCCATCTTTACAGGCCGACTTTAGTTGCAATATGTTGTAACTCTAACTTTACAAATTGTAGGTTGATCAATTCATAGGAAACCTGTATAGTGATTGTGTATTAAGACACTTAGTGGTGGTGACTTTTAAGTAATCTGTCCGCCTGTTTAGAGCAGAACATTAGCTTTTTACTTCTGGGAATTTGATTTAATTTACTCACAAAAATAACAAAAGAGTTTTTCATCTGTGATCATTATCTTGCGCAACAAAATGTATAAGTATCACAAACTTAGCTGAGCGAGTTTTTGGAAATAATCGAAAATACAATCCAAAAATCTCATAGGCCTTATGACGAGGCAACTAGAGCAATGCTAACTTTCCAGCCTACAAAAATACATCATCACTACAGCACTCTTTGTGTTTTCATTAGTGTATAATCATATTAAACAAAAATTCATCATGTCGTTACCTTAGAATGTGCTTTTAATATCTACACACAGAATGGATCCTTTTCAACAGAGGCACTGTTGCACTGTCATGTTTCTACAGTCTCCTGGACAAATGGACAAACCCACCACTTTATTTAGTTGATTTGTTGGTTATTTGTTTGCTCCACTCTGCCACCTCAAGGCTAGATGGCACTAAATCCTAAAAACAGTCCATACTATGCACATTTCCACATGTCGTCCCCTGAATTAATGAGCGTATGTTCATTGTTCCTTGCTTCTTGCCCAGTGAGACCCAAAACATTATAATTCCTCATGACACAGACTAACTGCACATGGTCAAACAAAAAATTACATAATCGTATATAAACAAGACTTGGTAATCACAGTGCACCATGAGCAAGTCATTACTATGCTTTGTTTATTAACACTTAGCCATCAGGAAGGAAATGCGCTTCTCTGAAGCCTGATTCAACAGCTTGTCTGTGTGTGGGCTCTGCGTGTGTGTGTGTGGCCTGTGTGTCTTGTGTGTGTGTGGCCATAACAGGGCTATACTCTGGCAGAGGAGGAAGAGGACTCTCTAATCTTCCAACATCGCCAGCTTCGTAGTAACCAAGGTGATGCCCTGGTCAGTGGGCCGGTGGAGGCGGGGCCTATGAAGAAGCTTCATGTCAGCACTACTGCACTTCAGAAGGTCAGATGGGATAGCTAAATTACATTTTTTAAAACAGTTTTATGATTTATGATAATAGTGTAAAAGGTGACACACACAAGTTAGGTGTTTCAGTGTTATAATTGTTGATTGCAGGTTACAGTAAACAGTCCTCTGTGCAAACCCACAGTTTACATGTGTGGTGACATACGGACCAACAGATGTTGAATTAAAGGAAAGACCTGAAAAAATAAGCGGAGACACACAATGAATGCGGATGCTTCCATGGTGGAGGCAGGGATCACTTAATGGTTTAATAAGTGTGACGGTTATGTAAATAACTCATTACACATGTTCTCCGACACCACCATAAGAACACCAAATGAGCCAATCCATTGGGAGAATGCTGTTCCATTCTTTGAAACAATCGATGACCAGAAGTGAAAATTGCGTCTGTGTATCTCAGCCAGATCGTCCCACACACACATTACCAGTGAAACTCAGGGACCGCAGAAAATGTGCTGCTCCCACGTAGTTCCCAGTGTCATCAGTGATGGACGATATCTGTCTTTTCACAGGCTTGGGGTGCTGCCAGGAAGGTGTCCAAAGATGACTGGCTGGAGTGGCTGCGGCGCTTGAGTGTTGTCCTACTCAAGGAGTCGTCCTCCCCGGCCCTGCGGTCGTGCTGGTCACTGGCCCAGACCTACATCCCTCTCGCCAGGTTAACCACTTCTGTCATGTCTACCTCTCTAGCTCACTCTTTTTTGTATCTCAAATTTTGATCAACTACTACAACTAAAATAATGAACAATTCTTTATATGAACGAAGAATTTAAAGGGGCAATTTTAAAGCATTTAATTTGGAAAAAAATAAAAATTAACTAAAATTATCAACAGAATCAAAACTTAGCATGCATGGTGATATCCTGCCCATATTCTTGCAGCAGATCAGTTAGCCGCTATCACAAATTCAGTTAAATCCCACTTCAACAAAACATCCAGATTTGAATGCTTTGTCACACTCCTTGATTTAAGGTGTAAATTTAAAGTGTAAATTCCGTTTTTGTGCTCCTCAGGGATCTGTTCAACGCAGCCTTCCTGTCTTGTTGGTCTGAGCTGAGTGAGGACCAGCAGGATGAACTCATCCGCAGCATTGAGTTAGCACTCACCTCCCAGGACATTGCTGAGGTCACACAGACTCTGCTCAACCTGGCAGAGTTCATGGAGCACAGTGACAAGGTTTGCATTGAACTGTAGCAGCTAAAGCACAGAATTAATATGATACAGTTTGGACCGAAGGATTGCATTTGTCATACTTTATTTGGGTACTGGCAGGTCTGTATCTTGAATTGCATGTTCTATGTCTAATGTTTTGTGTGAGTGCATTTTATTGATATGATGAATAAGTCTTTTCCTGGCCCTAAGATCATAATGTAAAACAGTCCATCATAATTCTAGAAGGGTTAGCTGTTATTTATTACAACCGATGACTATTATTCCTCCTCTGTTTTTGAGCTTTTTACTCATACTGTCCAACTCTTTGTGGAACAAAAAGTACATGCCTGTTGGATGTGCATGACATTAAATCCGCAGCATGCTGCTGAAATACCATTTGAAAATAGCCCGTACTTACATGCATCTCCAGCTGGCAAAGCAGCAGCACTCAGACCTCATCTGCTTCAATGTTGTCTTTGTGGAAACAACGATGACGATTCACTTGGCTCACTCTGTCTTCCTATGGTATCAATGTATCTTAAGACTAAGTTGCTCAAGCATCAGCCAGAAAAGTCAAATGGTGGACTGGACAAAAAACAGTGTTTCGGACTACATAGAGGTACTCAGAACATTTATCAACTCTAAAACAAGAGAAACCTTCCAGTTCCCCCAGTTGCACTCAGTACAGATGGGATACCTGCATCATACTGTGCCAATATTTATTATTTAAACAGATGTTTTGTTGTAAGTTTGAGGTTGCAAAATGCAGAAAATTATACCCCTCAGCAGATAATCATATGTACAGTAAAACACTATAATCATGATAAAAACAAGAGCAGGAACCTAAGAGATAACACCTAGAACAACAGCAGGTCTTTGTAACACAGATGTTGCAAGATTACTCAAAGGTTGAAGCCTTTCGAGATGGCACTTTCTCTCTAGTCTACTGCTTAAATGCACATCTTGAGCTAATTAGTGCCGACAGTGTTACGTTGAGGGCAGAGAGCATCATGGTTGGGTCATACTATAGCATTTCTTCACGGTTCGCCCCTGCTGTGAGGCTGTAGTAGGAGCACATATAAAATGTCCTTTGCTGAGCCAGTGGAAAGAAGTGCATAAGATGTTTTCTGCAGGCTACTAGACTTTGCGCATTAAGTCAATTTCAAAGTTGCATTAATACAAATCATTAAAATGCTATATCGAAACACCTTATCCCAGTCATTTAAAGTAATTGAGTTGTGGTTTACTTTACTTTAAATACACTAAGTGAGTTGTATGTGTCCTCACAAGATGGCCACAGACCCATTACTGTAAAGACACATATTTCCATCAGTGTAACAATCCCAATGAACAAATAGGTGATGACGTATAAGTTTGTCTGCTGTGTTTTAATATTTCCTTGAAAATTATACAGCCAGTGAGATGTTCATTACAGTTTAATTTGATATAGAACAATAACAATAAAATGTGTCTCCTTTTCCAGGGCCCTCTTCCCCTCAGAGATGATAATGGCATTGTGCTGCTTGGAGAGAGAGCTGCCAAATGTCGTGCCTACGCCAAAGCGCTGCATTACAAAGAGCTGGAGTTTCAGAAAGGCCCTTCTCCTCTCATCCTGGAGTCTCTTATCAGGTAGGATTCCTAAAAAAACTCAGAAAACAAACCCTTTCTAGAATGAGAAACAACTGTTGCCTGTGTAAATGGTTTGAAAAGTTTTCATCACAGCATTTGACAGAAAACAGCAAGCACACTTGTTTTTTATATGAATAAGAAATTACTGTAAAGTCCATCTTATTGACTGGTTGCGTATTCTTTGGTGCTAGGAGCAGTTAAACCTTCATTTTTTACTAAGTTGTCATAGGGGAGTCAAAGGAAATGTAGCGTCATACATTCTTGAAAGGTTGATTTTGCTTATGGCAAATAACGTTGTGGCAACTTTGAGATGGTAACATTGTCAGTGTAAGTGGGAAGTGAGCAATTGCATATTTCTTTTCATTCACTTCCTGCTGGTGTAGATTCACTCTCATCACAAAAACTGGGTTTGACAGGTGCTTCAGTGATTCACAGTTACTGCATTAGAAGTTATTGCTTACAGACAAACATTAAGCCATTCTTTCACAGTCAGTATTTTATCTAATAAATACATAAAGAAGTCACATTACACATCTCCCCCTGTCCTATAACCCTTTGATATCTTCTGTCATCTTTTCCATCCCCTCTTCTCATCCTCCTTTATTTCTGTGCCTTTGGCATGGCATGTAGAAATCTGTTTTCCAGGCATCTAATTGGACGCTTGCCTCCTTTTCATCTATGAGTGTCTGGACTTGTGTTTCTCGGGGGCCTGTTTTCAATTTCTCAGGAACCTTGATGATGATGAATGATGGGAGCCGGCACTGTGGTGTTTTCAATATCCCCATCTGGTTCTCACCTCTCCAGGATTTCCCATAAAAGATCCAGAGGCTGGTGTGCAAAAAGCACTGTGAATATCTGGCTCTACAGTACTGAGTTGCTGTATTTAAAAAAGAAAAAGAAAAAAAGCCATCATACCTGATGCACTCTTTTGATGACGAGGAGGCATCGTCACTTCTTTTTTGGTACATCATAGGTCGTGGTGTTTGTAGATTGGTTTGCGATTATTTCAGGAATTGTTCTTCCTATTCTCTCATATGGATCTTAAGTTAAAATCAGAGTTTTACATTTGAGAAAGTGTCATACTCATAATAATACATATTTTATGAGTTGTGCCTGGTATGAAAAATGTGTGAAGGATTTTAAGAAAATCAAAAGGATTAGTTTGTGGTCTGACTGTATTCTTTTAGCTTTGGAAAGGGTCAGGAATTTGGTCATATTTTCCCTTTTATTCCCAACAACAGAGGAACACTGTTAATTGAGCATGGCCAATGATGTTATTGGTACAGCATGTGTCCTCTTTAAGTAGACGTGGGTTAGTAATTAGTTTCTGTTTTATTAAATTTTGCTGAATTCAGTAATAACAGGTTGAATGTAATAACGGGGCTGGAAGCTGTTTGATAGGTATTATAAAGGTCCATAAATATAAAGTGCTCCTTTATTTACAGAAAAGAAAAAAGAATCTGAATTTGGTGATTCCATCTCCACTTTATCGATTTGAGTCAGGTATTATTGTATCTGAATTTAAAATAAAGTTTAGTATGTTCAGATGTACAGAGAGCTGCAAACTGTTAAGCAAAATCTCATTTTCTGTTTGTACGTTCTTTGAATTCACTACTCTGCAATTTAAGGAACCCAATGTAATGAAAGCCTAGTAGCCCTGCTTTGTACTTATTTGTAAAATTTGGGATGTTGATCTTTTGTTGTGACCACATCAGCATTGCCTCTGAAAAATAACAGAAATAGCACCTCTTAAATTCACCAGTATCACACCTTATTAAACTTTATATAGTTATTAAGAGCAAGAAAACAATGGCCTGTAATGCAGTTAACTTCAGCAACATCACAATGTCCAAGCACATTTATTTGAGAGCTAACATAGTGGATTGCACGCAGTTTATTATGACTGAAAGTCAGGATGCATAGGATCATTGTTGTATATAAAGTCTGCATCCCAGGTGAAAATGAGGTGAGCGTAAAACACAGAAATCAAAAGGACCAATTTTACAGAAACACACAATAAATGCATTTTATGCTAAGGCCGACATAAGCCTTTTATAAAGTTTGAATATCGTTTTAGATGATGCAGTGCAATCTATTTTTCCACACCACAGTTTCTGATTCTTCGGCCTTAATATCTGCTTAAGGAGCCGAGTGCTCGAGTCACTTTCACCAGATCATCAGATAATGACTCTGACTTTTGGAAGCCCTATTCACTAAAGATTCATTCTCCTGAAAAAACAAAACTATAAATTCCATCTGCATTAGTTTGGTTCTCTAAATGACCACGCCTGTCAGTGCAGCTGTGTTGTTACCTCTATGGAGACATAAAGCTTTAGGTCAATAGTAACTTACTCTTGTAGCTTCACTGACACCATCCGTTGCTCTTCAGGGTCTCCTTTTGTTGTTGGGGATGAGGTTGAACACGTTTAAGCCTTAGAATAGAAAGACCAGGTCATTTGTCACCATCCAAAGGTCTTTTTTAAGTAGCCTCTATTCCCCTCTGAAGGGACAGGATACATTTTCAGCTTTAATTAGATGTTTACCCTGACTAAATATGTCACCTCATAAAAGGAAGAGAATCTGACTGAGCCTTCCCATTTCGTTGAGCTTGTATAGGCAGTGCTCTCTGTCTTTAGGTATTTGAATGCTCGAAGGAATTCTTTGCTGTGTTCAAAGGGTAGCAAAATGGTGTCATTGTTCTTGATGGCAGTAAACCTTGAGGCACTGAACGTGATGGCAGAATGTGTGTGGTCTTCATTCCTGCCTTTGGGCATATGCCCTGGAATCTTTGGCCAGAATGTCAGGAGATCACCCAAGAGTCAGAGGTCGGTGGCTCAAGGCAAATGTGCTGCCATTATTGGACCTGACTGAGACCACAAGACCTTGCTTTGCTTTTAGACTGAGTTTGTGGCATTTGTTGCATTTGTCTTTGCTATTTAGAGATGAGATGTATTGCAACTTATTTCTTTTAAAAAATAATGTTTATTTCTATCACATAAAACAACTTAATTACATAGCTGTACACATATTACAAATCAAACATTTCCATAATCAATTCTTGGGGTTTTACAATAAAATGCAGCTTAATTCATAGGAGATACCTTTGGTGGTTGGTCCCATTCCAGCAAATTTCACTGATCCTTTTTAATTAGTTCCTACCAGTCCTTGCTTCTGTCTACATGAACCAGACCAGTCTGGACTGATTCTTGCTACTGACCAGAAATTGCTTGTGTTAACTAAAAAAAATACATCCTAGTGCGCCCAAAACAAATGAGAGAATGAGTCAAAATGCAGTAACCCATACGGTACAGTGGTAAAAGAGCATCTATCGAAGCTTTTAAAAAAATATCTTACTGATAAATACACAAAATACTACAATTTACAATCAAACACGGCAAAACATTACACATTCATCTGACTTAAAATCAACCAGACCATCACAAACAACATTTTCATTCCTTTTGCAGTCCAGGAAAAGCCACAATTCAGTTGAACAGGTATTAGTGAGATCTCTCAGCATTCATGCGTATGATCTTGATCCAGGACAGGCAGCCTAAGCACTCATGGTTGAAAACCCACTGGCCGGACCTTCATTTCAACTTTCTTGAGAGAGTAGTTGGATCCGTGCCAGCCATACCAAGTGATCCCATCTGAGCTCTTCGTGTGCTCACCATAGCGGTAGAAAACACCATTCAAGTTTGAGTCAGTGCAGCAGTTGTACCAGTAACCACCTGGAAGAATGTGAAGGATAAGAATTACATGTGGTGTTAATTGGATGGAAATATGTGGCTGTAACGCTGACTCTAAATGACAACATAGATTTTTCGGAGAGATTTTCTTTCATAACTTACCTCTGCGACGCGCAGCACAGTCATCCACACATTTGTCATTGTCCTTGTCGATGGTGCTGAAGTTGGTGTTGTTGTGGTAGCGCAGGGAGTCTCCAGCGTTCCCACTGTAGTTGGCGAGGAAGAGCTTGTAGCTGTTGAGCTCATTACCCACAGTGAAAAAGCCATACTCAGCATAGCGTGTCTGTCCTTCCCAGTCCTGCATTAAAAAACACATATAACATGATTAAGAGAGGGCCAGCTATGGAACCTGAAGCATACTGGCTCTCACATTCTGCCTAATGTCTGCAGAATTTAGGTTGATTTATTATTAATTTTACAGTACCAGAAGGTATAAAGGGCCGCTGTGTTTTTTCCTTTTACCTTTGGCGATGATACAGTTTATGTGTGGTTGACATATTCTTGCTTATTAGCATCTCAGCCAAGCTTAAGTGAGAGCAGTGTTTTCCAACACATACCTCCATCTCGATCCTGAGCATACTGGGCTGCCTTGTTAAACGGAAGATGTGCTCATTGCCCAGCCAGAAGTCTCCGCGGATGGATCCGAATCCATTCTTGTACTGCTTCCAGTCACGATTGAATGAAGTCAGGCCGATCTTGCGCCTCTGGATCAGAGTCCAACCACCTCCATTTGTGTCCATATCGCAGAAAACCTGCAAGTATTGAGCAAAATGTAATAGAATTCAGAGGAAGACATCCTCACACTTTACTAAAAAGTACACAAAAAAGACATGCTACACGCAAGACTCAAGTAAAACTTACATTCAGCTCAGGGGTACCCAGAAAGTCATCTTTGGGCAGTTTGTACTCGCCAGAGATCCTGTAGTTCTTGCTGTAGAGGGATG
Organism: Acanthopagrus latus; assembly: GCF_904848185.1. NCBI lineage: Eukaryota > Metazoa > Chordata > Actinopteri > Spariformes > Sparidae > Acanthopagrus > Acanthopagrus latus. The sequence continues at coordinate 23,245,493 of NC_051045.1, read as the reverse complement.
AACAGTCGTATATGGCATCTGGAAAAAAAAAGAATCTCGTCAGTTATACCAAAACCATATGCTGCTTCATGAGCACTTTTTGAAAAATGGGAATGTCATAAATTCAACAGCTTTTTTGATATATGGAATGATTGGACAGATGAAAAAGTGACCTTTAGCCCCACCAATAGCAAAATAGATCAAAACAGAGGGGAATGTGCATTGCATGGCTCAGATTTTTACATAGCACCCTTCTTCTCCTCCTGTCGCTGTACGGTGATGCCATTAATAGGGCTATGAGATCACTATGGAGCAATGAGCCCAATATTTCTCAGACTAAAGGTCTGTAAAAGACGTAGAAACCTTAGACTTCTTCTAATCTTTGCACGCCTTCCTGTTCTGCTCTCCTGCCTTTAATTTGCTCAAGTTCTAAAAAGGCCTCAGTGTTCCCTTTGCCAGTGACATAAATGTGGCCTTGTTAGACCACACAGTTAAGGTATTGAAATAATAAACTACGTCATGCCTGGTTAACCTCTCCACAGCAGCCAGTGCTGATTAGTTGTGTGTTAAAGTTCAGATGAATGTTGGCGATGATTCGGCTTTGATGGGGCTCATTATTGACAGCCCCGCAGATGGGACTCCACAGCTCCAAATTAATGTTTTTGACTGCTGTCAGGCAGCTCCAATAAATGTGTGCACTGTAATCTATCCATCGACCAATTCACAGCAGTTGTCTGAGGCCCTTGAAGTAATGGACAGGACTTATTATCGTTTTTCACAGCTAAAATGTTGTGTGTGGGTAGTTGGCCTCTTTGAGGACTGTTTTGGGAAATGTAGGTACTTGAATTCCTGTGAAATGACAGCTTGTGGTTTCCTCAACCTGCTACTTAGATACTTGAGTCTATCTTATCAATTAAAAAATGAGTGATCTTCCAAATGAAAAGGTGACCTTGTAAGGTTTTCAAACAGCTCAAACATTTTAAAAGCAGCTGTTTTTCATTCAATTCAGGCTACAGGCTACAAGAGGTTGCAGACAAATGGTACAGTTTAAGCATAGTTATACCAAAAACCTGAATCCATGTGTGGACATAATTTTAACACCAGGAGTGTGAGTTTGACAGCAACTACTCAACAGGTTGGAGAGAGAAGAAGCACGTAGCTCAGATATGCACCGAGTCACTGATGGATGAGTTTTACCATGTGTGAACACTTAAACTCTCTCCAGGACCATTTTGGTTTTTAAATTTAATGCACATGAATGAACTTCAGCCAAGGAACTTGTGAAGCTAAAACATACTTACATAATGACCCCACCAGCATCACACAAAACTTAGGCCAGTATGTTATTTCATTTCCTACACAATTGGTGCTCCAGAGTGATGATGCTCACCTGTTGAAGTCTGAGTAGCAGGAGACTGTAGAGTTTGTAGCTGCATGATCTCCACACGGTTGTTGATCTCTGAGTACTTGCTCTCTGCCTCCGTCACCCGGGCTTCTTGCTGCCGGTTCTGCTTGTCCAGCTCCATTATTTGCCTCACGATGCTCATCAAGTCTGTCTCCTGCTTGCGGCTCAGCTCCTCGAGGATGCTGGTCAGATTTGCCACCTGGACCTTGAGTGAGCGCACCTCATCGCAACACTGAGCCTTGGGAGGCTTTGGAGGGGCCATTCTCTTTCTGGGATTCTGGGCCCATGTCTCTGCCAAAAGCAGCACTGTGACCACCAAAGCCGCTATGCTCAAATTTACCTTTGCCATTTTCTATGTCAAGGTTCTTGATTTTCAAAAGATCTAAGTTTCACTAAGAGTTTTTGATCGCTTTCGGTGTTCAAAAGCAGCGAGTCCCCGTCGAAGGTCTTTGCTGTAAATTTCAAGCGGACCAGTTGAGTTGGAGCTCCTCTTTGACCAAAGGCTCACCCAGGCTCTGTCTGATGTCCTGTGTGTAGCCCTCCTCTGCCTGAACATCTTAAATATATTTTGTGTGCATGTGGGTCCTCCCCCTCTCTCCTGGTGTGCACCACTCACCGTGCTGACCCTCTCCAACCTTCAGGGTGGAGGACCTCTCCCCATCCCTCCTCCCCTTGCCTTTCCCCTCATCTTACTTTCACTCATTCCACAGAAGTTCTGCCCACGTTTCTCCTCTCTTTTTTTTTTCAGGTGATGAAGGTTTCTGGGCAGTAGTGAGTCTTTTGCCTCTGCCTGGAAGAGCTCAGGAAACAAACAGTGGCTACTGTCTCAACTTATTTCACTTCCACTTGTTACACTATGAAAACTGATTCCCTTGAGTACTGCATATTATTTACATTTTTTTTAGCTATACAGAAAAAATTTTTAACACTTGTTTTAGCCTCTAGAACTATTGTATGTAATTTCCCTCTCCGTTTTTTCACTTAAATTACCTTGTTAATTACAGATTTTACTATATCCTCAGGCTGACCATTTCTTCAGTAAATTTGGTCTACACATGCCAAGAGACGTGTGAAGTCACTAAGTACTCGTAATTGTAGGTTAAGTGTTCCATTGATGCTACCCTTTTTGGCAGATGTTAAAGCAGGCATGCTTTCCGCAGAGCCTTTCAGCATCAAATTTCAGAAGGGTGTTGATGGAAGTAGAAAGGCTTAGTGAAACCTTCAGGATAAAATTAGACGTAAATAAAGTTTTGATTAAGCGGAAAGAATTTGTTCAAGAACAGGCAGGCACAGTCTCAATATGCTGTGTACATGTGTAAAGCCTTTTGCCATCACACATAAGCTGCTTTTCTGAAGTAGCTGAATGTTATAATGTTAACCACTAGAGGACCATGGAGCAACTGAGCAGTAAGCCTGTGGATTTAATGGAAAACCGAGGGAATCGTCTGCTTATATTTTATTTCCTCTGTGTTGTAACATTGACAACACTGTCATTGGTTTACATGTTGTGTTGCCACTATAAAATAATTTCACAGTAACACTGGAAACATTAGGAGACACAGAGAATTAGACTCTTAAATATTCCAAATTTCTTTTCATTTTTCCTTGATGCAACTCTACTAGAGTTGAACTCTTCATTTTTACTGAAATTGCCCATACATCAACCTGAAATTAGAAGTGGCTATTCAGGTACATAATGCATCACTGTTGTCTATCTCAGGATTTTTACTGCTGCTTTTAGTTATTTGTCTAATACTCATGCATTGTATAAGGGTATGCAAAACTAAATACACCTATACACATGCATCGTCTAGGTATTAACTTTGCTGTCCTTGTAGATGTTTTGTAACCAGGGAACAAAACAAATCTGCCAAGATCATTTGGTCAGCAGATGCATCTGGCCCCCCCTCCCCATCAGATGGATTTCCATCTGGTCCAGTCCAGATCAGGCTAATTACAACAGTTTATCTAATAGTTGGTGGATTTGATATGATGACTGACAGGGGAGCACTCCAAGTCCAGATTTGAAAGGTACAAGTTAAAATTTCTAACATACCAACACTGGCTAAAGGTGACAATAATACATTTGCAGTGCCAGACATCAGAGAGGCCTTCTTGAATCTTAATTCTTTGGAATTTCTATCTCATCCCAACTTCCCTGAGGAGCTGCCAGCCCTGCCAACTTAGAGAAAATACCTTTGGAGATTAGGGCTAAAGAGGTTGTTGTGGGGTTTTGGGATGTCGGAGTATACCTTGAGCATTGAGACAATCGGTCTTATTTGACTTCTATGATACTCACTTTGGCAGTGATCACGCCACTGCCGAAGTGCCAAAGTATGCTGTAAATACAGACGTTGCACATTACTGGACATGGCTAAAGCCAAGAGATTCCTGTCAGTTTTTACTTGAATTTAGTTAACCAGTTTCTGGTTAACTGTTTCTGGTTAACTTTGTTTTTTTTCTCTTCTCCACATGGAGAGGAATTAGCTGTTTGGAAAAGGCAGGGATGATGATGTTTACATATTCATAGATTATGAATAATGTTGACAACATGCAGTTGTACAGTAGATGTATTAAAATGCAACATTAAACTACTTTGTTTAAGTCTGACCTTTGTATTGAAGTCCACTTGCATGGAAGTTATTGTTCCATTTGTAACATTTTAAAGCCTCCATGTTGGCAATAGTCGTGGCCTGGCCATTATGTTTTCGGATTGTCTGTCCATTGGTCTGTCTGTCACGTTCTTGTGAACGCCTCTAAAGAAAGCCTTGAGGGACTTTCTTTAAATGTGGTAAAAATGTTAACCTGGACTGATGGTCAAAGGTCAGTGGCACTTTGACCTCATTGTGTCCCATTCTTGTGAACACGATATCGCAAAAACACAGGAATTTCCTAAAGTTTTGTCCAAAACGTCTACTTTGACTCAAGATGAAGTGATTCATTTTGGTGGTCATGGTCACTGTGACCTGACAGAAGACATTTTTGGCTGTTTCTCAACAATTCCTATAATGATTATGACACAGTTAAGATAATAACATAATGAATTGATGATGTTTTTAAAGGTCAACTTCACGGTGACATCATAATGTTTTGCTAAAAATGCTCTGTCCATTATTTAACACCATAGCTCAGGAACCGCAACTTGACTGGTGCTAGGAGGCATACTGCCACAGGGCTAAAATTCTAGTTTGTAATCAGTCTTCAATAATCAGTACAATTCCCCTAGTTCAATAAAAGTGTGGAACCAAATCACTGTAGGACCACCTAAGTAAATACTTAGTTGCGATTTGAGACACATTATAATTCCTCAACATTTTGTCTGTATTTATTGCATGGTTTGAATGTCTTGTCAACAATATAAACAACCAGGATGTCAGTCAGTAACATTCAGTTAGATTAATTATGTAACTCATGAAAGCACAGACCAGGGAACTGAGGGTTGAGGTAATATTACAGCTGTGGAGCAAAAATAAAACTTCACACTTTAACCCTCGTCTACCATCACATTACATAATCTTGCATCACCAGCGACGCCTGTTTTTTTTTTTTTCTTTAAACCTCAGGCTCTTTGTGTCCCTCCTGCCAAATGTTTGGCGGGCGTACCTCACTTTTCCTCCATTGGTCAGGCGAACAAATAAGGAAACAGTTTAGAGCGCTCTGTTAAGCATCATCTTTGTGTCACGGGGACTGCGGTTTGGAGCGCAACTTAAAAAGTATGACTTTCCTCAAATTCCCAAATATTACATAATTATGAATGGTCTGTTATTGCTTTGATGTGTCACGGAGTAGAAGTGAGATATCTGGATGTGTAAAGCTCTTCCTTTGCCCTGTCACTCTGCTCTCTGGATGTTACTGGCCACAACCGGTTATCGCTCTGCAGTCTCTCTTTAACTCACTGCATGCTTTTTAAATTGTTTTTAAAGTTGACATGTGCTTTGAATTGCCTTTATTTGTTTTGATGTTTAAAATGCTTATGGGAGTAATACGCCATTTCTCATATCAATACAAACGCAATAGGCTGCCTTCATGTTCAGTTTGCTGATCCTTAAATTGATCCTCCTCCTAGTTTACCCCCATTTGACAAGAAATAGAACAACATTTTTATGTTAAACATTATGGTTCACCTCATTATTCATGTGCCTCAGTCACGTGTACCAATAGGTGCTTTTAGCATACAACAGGAAACAAATGTGTTAACAGTAACATGAAAGGTTCAGCTACCACAATGTTCTCCTGGACGTTCAGTCTTGCCTTTCCACTGCATTTGTCTTGAGATTATATCTACCAGGGAGAAACTATTTAGAGTAAATTCACTTAAGATGAGTATCTTTGCCCTGATATGTTAAATGTAATTGTGACAATTTCCTGCTCTGCTGCCAACAAAGAAACAGCTTACTGGTCTTACATTTAAAAGAATCTGTTTGCTCTATATGTATCATGTTCCCCGTAGTTCCTGTCTTGATAATGTTTCTACAGTCACAAATGTTTCTCACTGTTCAATAATATGCTCGATGGTGTGTGGTGCCTTTTGACCTCCCTTTAAATTTTAACCTTAAGTCAGTCATGTGCGTCAGTCTCTTTTGGAAAAATTTGGATAATTTGCCTTCCTGGATTTTCTCATCGCACTAGCTGCTTTGTGAGTCACATCTCACTCTCCAGCAATGCATCCCAGCGGCATCACTTTCCTCTGGTCCTGGACTCTGTCATTCGGTGCTAGTACACAAAGGTCCAGCTGGATGCTGTTTTATAAGTTTAGCATCACGCTGTTTTTCCTTTCCAAACAGCTTCTTTTAACACCTTTTACCCTCAAACCATGTCTCACCAGGCTCTGTCTGAAGAATGCACGGTTCCCCTTAACATTAGAGGACTTCACTAAACTTTAACCAAAGCTCCCGTCTTTATATGACTTCCTTGGGAAGCCCACACATTTCATTGAACAGATTTTTTCCTTCTCCTTTAAGACACGTTGGAAACCCTGCTGTGCAAATTGCCGCAGTGATCTATCTTTGATAAGTACAAGCTGACAAAACGTGTTTTCAGTCAGAATATACTCACAGACGGCTTTTGTGTCCCTAAATACACTGGAAAATCATTTTGTAATCAAAGTGACCACAAGGGCCAAGCTGTCAGCAGAGCACTCATGGGTTCAATTACAGGAAAGGCAGGAGGTGAAAGAAGGAGCCAGAAGATTCCAGGGCTTCTATCTTGAAAACTTTGAATTACATAACCTTTATTAACAGTAACGTCTTCCACCTGTCTGCTGTGTTCACACAGAAGATCTTCATTTGAATTGGACAGATTTTGGTAACAGCTTATTTCAAGGCATCATTTTGTTCCCTTGAGATTATTACGCTCACCATTTCATGAATCATTTATGTATCCTGTGTTAAGACTAATCAAAATATCAAAGCTTGAGGTTACATTTCTCATCTTTTTACAATCTTGGATCATCACAGCAGTAATATGGTTTTGATTAGTCTTTGAAGTAGGAATAATCTAACACAGATCTTTGGCATCTAAATGAGGGAACAGGTATGAGAAATACGGTTGATATTCACTGTACAGCAGTGATCTGATTGTAAAGACTGGGTCATATAGCCTGTTTTTTTTTCTTACTGAAGAGCCTCTTTACCATATCAGTCTCTAGTAGAAGACATTACTGGAAAGCCCTTATAGCAGCAGTGGATTTACCATGATTTGCTCAACTGAGAAAACCACCAAGTTTGCTGGAGTACATTATGAAATGGATACTCTTGATTTTGGAGTTATTTTCTAAAAGTCTACCTGAATTACATTTTTTTTCCTTTTTCTTACCAAATCAACATGGGATAGATATTACCTTGATTTTAAACACCCGAGGCAAGCAGCTGTCCGACTGTGGATTTGGATTACAAAATAACTCAAGGGTTAAGGAACTGCAACTCAGTTAAACCTGGTCACGTGTAGGGGCAGAATAAACTGTTCCATATTTTCCATAATGAAGGAGTTGGTATGCACCAGGGCATCCTGCAGCTCTGAGAGTGGCAGCCTTCATGCCCTGGCAGGCCTTCAAGAGGTCTAGTGGCTGAAGCTGGTGATGGCTACCAGGTGGCGTCTGTTTGCGGACCCCGGCCAGTCAGCTGCTGTCTGCTCGCCACCCTACAAACCGGTAGCAGGGACAAACAGTACTGCAGGGGAAGAAGGTGGATTAACCACGATCCCTTTAGAACAGTTCTCTGCTTTGTGTAAGCACAGTTGGCCATGTGGCACTGCTTCAGAGAGACGTTTCGTGACAGTGGGATGTAAAAAACAGTTTCATCATGGAACAGAAAACAAAAACCACTTGTGCCACAAAGGGATTCCATTGTTTCTGGTTAACCATTAAATGTGTTTAGCTTTGTGGTTTTGATCTCAGGCATTAAGTAGGTTTTGCTATTAATCAGAGTTGGTAAAAATATAACAACTTTTGCTTTCAACATTAAGCTGTAGAAGCCCTTTACTGTAATGATTCCTCTCTATGCATTTAGAAACGATATCTCAAGGAATATGAATACAGTTGAAATATATAATACTGTAAACATCTTTGCCTCTTTGGCCAACAGCTGGTGTTTTGTTACTTCATGACACTGGTGTAATTTGTTTGTTTGAGTGATACATCTGCACCCGCTGCCTTTTTTTCCATTGTTTAGAAGAAAAGTGAATTACAGCATGGATCGATTTCAGTAGAACAAAGAAAAAATAAATATATCAAAGACCTGGCATCTTTCATTGGAAATATTTAATGGACAATTACAGTGAAAACGTATTCAATATGAAGCCCACGGAAACTGAAGTCTTCCAAAAAACATTGTATATGGATCCCTCTGTCAACATAGCAACAGCAGCTTTCCAATGAGGTAACTGTCAGGACGTTTTTTCTTTTTTTTAGGCCACCAGAGACGCTTTGTTCTGTTGGCCTTTTGACCTGAAGGTGATGAACCCGGGAGACACATTCTGCAGTGGTGTCCCAGTGTGGTGATAGTGTGGTGTAAACATGGGTGGAATGGTTTCTCCGGCTGACGTCTCAATGGCCTCCTAACACGCCCAACTAAATTGAGGAAATAGAAAAACAGAGGAAAGTTTGGTAGAATTATGCAATAGAAGGAGTGACTTGTTTTCTTTATGTATACAATTTCAACAGGGACCAGTTTGTTCAGTTGGCATCGCAAAACATTTTTAGACTTATGTACACTTTAACTGTTTAGGATGCCACATTCCAAAGGAGTAAGATTTATGGTAAGCGTCAATGACAAGTGTATTTGATCGTCAAGATAAGTCAAGGGATACTCTGAAAGAATTTTCTCATGCTGCAGCATCTGCTTGGTGACGAAACAACTGCCTTCTTGTCTTGACGTTTTTCACAAAAAGAAAGACAAAGGGCCAGTCATATGAAGTCAGTGATGACTCCAACCCCCCAGGACTATCTGGAAGGAAGTAGATGACTGAGGTAACCATGCATATCTCATGCAGTGATGCATGTGATGCTGCTGTCTCTTAAGACACACAGAGGCCAAGATCTGTATTTGATGACAACGTGTTGCTCATCACTGCAATAGATAACCTGTGCATGACAGGCTTGAAAATGTATGTGGTGTTCATGCATTACAAGTTTAGGATTCAAGTCCTTATTTTAGATGGTGTTGACTGACACTGCACAGATGTGGTATATTTTGTTCAGGTACTACCTAAACGAGAGATGGAGCATTGGTTATGTCTCAGCATTTCTCGAAGCGCTGTAAAACTTAACTTTAAATGCTTTACAGTAATTTCCGTTGTTTGGCTTTAAAAGTAATATTTATTCCATTTTAGAGCCAAGAGGTAAGACATCGGTATCAAGAAATACTAAATTTGTACTTGGTACTGGTGCACTGGTTGGTTATTATGACACTCCATCATTTGCTACTTTGTCAATTAATCTTTTTCTCTTTCTACATTTTCTTTGTTTCCTTCTTCTATTCAGAGGTTTAGCTCATTTGAATGCCTTACTTAATGCATGTTTATTTCTCTCTGTGTTTGAAAGGGGTTAAAGAAATAAACCTGTCCCGCCTTGCCCTGCTTTCATTCATCATCCGCTTCACGTGTCAACATTCAGTAGTACAGTATCGTTTTCTTTCAGAGCTCAGTCATGCTGCTAAAAAAAATATGCAGCTGAAAAAGTAGGAATGTTTTGGACCCATTAATGTCAATCATTTTGTAATTGTCCGTGACTGATGTCTGAATCGGATTGTCGGTGCAACTTTTCTGGACAGAGAAGGAAAAACAAAGCAGTTCATGCTACATTGGTCTCTGTAATCCAATAAACAAATGGTGATCATTTTAAGGGTTTCAGGGAAAGTCCAAATGGGTACAAGGGCCTTCTTGATATTATTTTTTTTGGTAGACCATCAATCTTTCAATACTTTCACGACTTGCTGTTATTCAAAGCAACATTATGTAACTTTTTTAACTTAACAAAACAACTTCAAAAAACATTTTAGTGTCTTGTAAAAGAGTGAATGGTGTCTCTGTCTAAGCCACTCTGCCCCTTTATCACTTGTTTCTGCACTGTCTATCTTCAGTGACAGGGTGGGATCACAGCATAACATACAAGTTTTCAACACATAACATTGTTATGACAAAATGAGTTTTGTTTTAGTTAGCACCTGCATTACATCTAATTGTTACAGATCTGGGATCCGTATTAATGACAGTGGTGTTGTACTCAGCGACTGTGGGAGGTGCCAAATTGCACAAAATGCCAATTTCTCCGTAATGATGGTCTTCTCCATTTAAACTAGCCTGTTTACTTAGTTCCGTCAGTCATTTTACAGAGGTTTGAATATTTCAAAATTCAATCTTTCATTTTCAGTGTGTGTGATTATGCCTTCAAGAATCAAGAGGAAGATTTACTTTTCACCCTGGAGGTACCTGTACCAGCAGAATAAAAAAAGTTCTTATGTAAAACAGGTTCTCTTTCCTGGCTCTATGTGGCAACCCCTACTGTGTGACATATTTTCTGGTAAACGTGAGGTCATCTTGGATGGAATATTTTTTCCATTTGAGTCTCTCAAATTGGCCTTCTCGTGTCCTAATGCCTCGGGAAGTGTTTGTTTCAGAGACAGTGGTTGGTTGAAGCAGTGTATGTCGTGCTGTCAACAATGTTCTACCTCCACCCGTTTCTCATCTGTAGTCTGCACGGATGGGGCTTGTGCAATGGAAAGAACTCCCCCAAGGTGCTAGGTAGTTGGGTTCATTCTGCTTTGGAATATTGTTGATTGCATTTTGGCTGCCCCAAAAATGAACAGTGCTCTAGATGCGAAGGTCAGAGAAGTATCAAGCAGCTAGTGTCATTTTTCTACTTTTCCAGTAGTGGTGCAAATGTAAGGCTCAGTTGTGTGAATTATTGTCCTCTTAATGACTTGTTGAGGACTAAGCCCTCGTGTTGGTGTCTGTAATCATGCCTCCAGCAACCATCAACTAAATCAAACCGTAAAGCAAATGTCATATCTTGTCTACATCTGTGATTTCTAAACTTTTGAACTAGACCGTTTCCTAGATTTTTTTTGCATTCCTTGACAATGCACTATACCTAGGTTACAACTGGCACCTGGCTGAGAGGACCTGCAGGGCAGATGTAAATACACCTGTTTTGAGTAACAAATCAATGTACTTCCATTTTAGGCCTCTGGATAACCTTTGTTCAATAATACACCGATCAGCGACAACAATAAAACCACTGACAGTTCAAGTCTCATTTCAATGCAGTGTTCTGCTGGGAAATCTCGTGCACCACCTACCCAGACACTGTCACAGACTAAGTTCACCCCTCATGGTAGCAGCACTGTCAGTGGTTGTAATAAACTCTTAAGAAATATCCTAACTTTTCAAAACTATTACAAAAGCTAACGTGAATCAATTCAGTGGACCTTGATTGAGTCTGTCCTTGATCAGCCTTTAGATATCCAATTCCATTTTGAAGTTATTGTGTCCAACATTAAGGAATGGAGTCAGCACTTGGCAAGCAAAGATCCCAAAAATCAGTAAGGATCAAGTGGATATCTTTCTTATTAGATTAGATTAGGTCTAGTAGTGAGGCCCCTTTTTTCCTCTTTGTGCAATGCACATACATCTTCTGTTCTGTGGAGGAAAATACCTGCAATTTTCTCGGGGGCCATGCTCTCTCTTCAATGAAAAAGCCAGCCACTTTAAGTCGAGAGGGCGATTGTGGATACATTATAGAGTTTAACATTTGAAAAATAATGTATTCATTTCTTCTCCCTCTTGCTTTCTGACCCAGGGTAATTATGGCTAAGTGTATTATATTAATCAAAATCCAATGTATACATGCTGGGTTAGAGTTTACAGAGTGATAAATCGCTTGTGTTACACTCTTGAGACATGTGAGTGGAAAGTGATTTATTTCTCTGTAACAGCATGTGTCTACCTGGGCCCTGACTGAAAGATTCAGTCACCATTTCTTATTAAGGTATGACTAAAACATATGCGATGACTGTACATGTTTTAATAGTTAAAAACCAAATACAAGGTATGAGTCTGTAAAAGGTGATTGTTTTTCTTTCTCCTCTGGTCAGAGGTATTTGAATAGCAATGGTTCAGTGCTCTGTTTTTGTAATAGAGGGAGCTATAAAAATTCACAGTCAAAGTGAGCTGAAAGACAAAACTGTTTGTTCTGTATTTGGCAAAGGACACGGCCAACTGGTATGCAACGTGTCTGCATGTGTCCTGTAAAATATGTTATATAATTCGTCTTGGGCTTTTTTGTTTACATTACAGTCTACAGACTGGACTTATGCATTTAAAAACATGTATTAAGATCTTCCTTTCTTACCTTTCATGACTTCTGTGGAAAAGAGCTGCATGCTAACCTCATTCAGGGTTTAGGATTAAACCTTAGAGAAATCTGATGCAGGATACACAGCACATTGTCTGAATTTCATGGCAAGGTATAATAAATCATGACGGTTTTACAGCTGATAGAACTTAAGCTCCAGCTCTTTTCAGTGACTTGTCCATGTCTCACGTGAGCAAATCAGGGTTAAGTTCCAGTTAGGAAGTGATACTTGTGGCACTGCACAAGAGAGTGTTCTGACAGTTTTTCAAGACATTTTCTGCTTTCTAATAGTTTGATGGAGTTTTTACTTCAGGAGAACGCTATGTGAGCCCTGTCATCTGGATGCGCTTAGACTGTGTGTGCTTGGAGCTGGCAGCCAGATGGCTTCAGCTGAGGGACAATGAAATCTCCAGGGTCCAAAGGAGAGAAGGCCCTTATTCTGATCTGTCTCCTCAGATGAAACCACATCTGGGCAGCTTTAGCATACCTCTGCACTGGAAGTTTGTGTGTGGTGGGACACAAAGGCCTTGCAGTCCGTCGCTGTTTGGTGTTTGAACGTTGATAATTTGACAACAAGTGGTAATTTGTAGGTCCAGTTTAAATGAACAGATATACATAACATACCTGTGTGGTATCATCAGTCAGTATGTTAGTCAGAATACTGGATGTGTTGTAGTTGTGTTTATTGGAGACTGGGATCATTGTTTTAATTGGCTGCTATAATGATGCGTGGCACTCTATCAAGCCCAGTCAGAGTCACAGACAAATGCTTATTTACCGAAATGAGCTCACTTTCTTGTGTTATACAACCATGGTCTGTTGCGTTTGATTTCCCTTGTGTCCCTAAGTCTCGCACCCTTCGTCATCTGTTTACACCAGCTTCTTTTGAAATATCCCTTGAAATATAGTTTGTGAACTGACGATATTCATTGTCACGTAAGAGCCAAAGATATAAAGGATGTCTTGCGTAACTATTTTATGATTGATGTTCGATCCTGTCATAAGTCTTCGGCATTTCTCCAGTCATTCAGCCCAGAACTTTAAATCTGTCCACTCCACAGTGTTGATTGATTCGTCTGGCATTTTGACATGAAACAGCCTCCCAATTAGTAGACAGTCCGCTAAGTGCTGTGGAAGGGACTAACGAGCCAATCAGTGCCACGGGCAGGACTAATGACTTCATCAGGCTATTGTCAAGCATTATCAACCCATGCGCCAGAGTAATAACAGCAATGGCGAGATAGATGCAGCTTTAACATAGATGGCACGGCAGTCATCAGTATTTCTGACATTGTAGTTTGCATCTATTTTGCTCCATTACGTTGGCTTGGCCACATGTCTGTTTAAAATTTCTTGATATTCAGGCAGATACTTTGGTGGCTAGTGATTGGTTAAAGAAAATGAATCCCCGTCTCCCCCCAAAAATCTGTCGGAGGCAATGTTGGACTGAAGATGGAAACTAGGTGTAAAAAGTTGACAATTCAGTCAGAATTGGGGTTTTTTTTTTTGTTTTTTTTTGTACTTCTTTATCTGCTTATTACTTCAGAATCCAGTAACAATGTTCTTTTACACATTGAAAATTGATCCAAATCAGTTCCACACAGATTTTAAATTGTTAAGTAAAAACAGCTTACTTGTATGAGATCCCTGTTTGCGTCAGAATGCTAAATTTTGGTTTTGGAGTCAGTGTTCGTAGAGAGTAAGTCTTTCCTTAGGCACATTGGCCTATTGGTGCATGATTACAAAAGCAACTCAGAGCACTGAGTCCCTGAAGTCGGCATACACTTTTGAAAAGTTCCTTGTCGTGGTTTTCTTCTAACGTTGTAGAAGATAGCTCCTGTTGTGTTTAGTTGTTATTTTACCTGTCATCATGCATGTCTGCACCAGCAGCTCCCTGCGCTTTGGCATTACCACTTGCTGTGCCATTTCATCACATTTTCTGGCCTTTGACCTTGTGTCAAACCAAGTTTCTGACATATATGCTCAGGTATCCTTCATCAACATAAGCCCGCTGTCCTCAGGAACTCCACTGCATACCAGCCCTCTTCAAACGCTACATTTTACAGATGTATTGGCTGTGGCTGCACTCAGGTTTTGCACTTGAGGAAATATAATAGACTTGCGGTACATTTGAGTGTTTCCAGATGTGGTGGCGGTGCGGGTGACTGGAAGATGTACAAACGGGAATTGTGGTGTCTTGACAGATAACTCATCTTTTGTCAAACAAGCATGACAAATGTCACTAGGTGCATTTGCCTTTCACAATAAACACTGTGCTGTGAGAGGAAACATTTGTTTTACCTTTCCAAAATGCACTGAGGCATGTTTCTAAGTTGACTTAGTTTGCAATAATAAGACTTTTTTTGAAGACACATGGATGGCACAGGGATATAATTCTCACCGCCACCACTGGAGAAACCCAAGGTCTACTGTCTGTTAGTGATTCCCCTTACTTAGGTCTATATTCTACTGATCTCAGTTAGCGGTGTTTGTGGTTGGAAATCCAGTGAAGGATAACAACACTTGACACCTATTGATTGGATGGCACCTGCACCTAGGTGGGTGGGTGGGAACTGGGAGTCCTATGACCTCCCGGGGTCAGCAGTGGAGTTAACAGCGAAATGTGTATAATCGCTCTAAACCAGGATGTACAAAGCTACCATCAGGTTTTGTACTGTAATTGTACAATAAGTTGCTATGGTAAGCATGTTGGACCTCCCAAAAAGCGTTGCCATTTGCCTGCATTTAGGTGCCAATAGAAGCTGCATCTTCCATACACATTGTTTACATACTACACTGAACCAAAGACTTTCTTTGTAGTGTATTTTTCCAAGTTTTGTGCTCAAAAGGTCTAACAACTTGTTTTTATTTTTGTCACATCTTCCAGCATCAACAATAAACTGCAGCAGCCAGAAGCAGCATCTGGGGTACTAGAGTATGCAATGAAGCATTTTGGAGAGCTGGTAAGTGCTTTTTTCTCCCTTTGGTCATTTTTTACGCCTCCAATCAAAATGTGAACCTACATTTTTAACCTTATTTATCAAACACTGGGTCAAAAAACAAGGCTCTTTCCCTTTGGTGGGACCACTGTTCTGGCACAGCCAGGGGTTATGCTGCAGAGGCATCCTGCAAAAGACAGGTTTTTCATCAGAAAATATTTAGTCTTGTTAAACCTTTAATGAAGCTCAGTTCCACATCATCTGGCCACACATTATACAAGTCTTGTGGAGTTTTGAATTGTACTCTTAGTGGATTGTATTGAATGTGGTCTTTTGTCTGCATACACAGTTTAACATGGGGATGAGGGTCATTTGAGACACATACCCCCAGAGCACCCTGTTCTCAATGTGCAGCATGTGTAAAAACCCATCTGCTAAGGTGATCAGTTGTCAAGGGCAAGGAGTGGAATGATGGACTTTTTTGTCCAAATCACAGGATGTTTTGCTTCTGGTACATATTTGCACACCTTTTATGTGTTTCTACTTTTGCAAAAAGTACTTCAGACATTTTTTTTGCCACTTTCCACTGTTAAAAGCATATGATGTTTCATACCAAAATATACAAAAGATAATTTCTTCTTAATGACCAGTGGTTTGTACGGTTCCTTAATAGCATCACTTATTATAACTACCTATGTGACTCCTGATAAATGATTCATGTCCAAGTTAAAAGCCACATAATATGTCACTCCTGATTGTTGGCATTGGTATTCATATTGAACAAATGCCTTATTCTTCCTGTATTAGTTGTATTTGCTACATTCAAATCTAAATTGTTTGTTGTTCATTCTTATAATCATGGAGTCATATTTGTGTCTTCAACTTTTGTTCCCTTCCAGTTAATAATCAGGACTAATCATGCCTAGTTTAGTGTTACATAAAGCTTTTAAGTATTTTGTAGATGAACTTGGTCCAATAATTAAATAGCTGTTGGACAGTTGGCATGCATTGGACACCAGCACACTGTTTTTCCACATCAATTACATAAGAGGAAAGACACAGTTTTTGTTCCGACCTGCCTCCGTCTCTAACCAAAATTGCATCGTTTGATGACTGTGGTTTTTGTTTTCTTCTTGACTGGTTGAACCAGGCAGGCTATTTTATCAAAGTAAACCAGTATCAGCCACTGGTTTGATATTGGCAGGTCTTACTTTATTTTAATGAACATGGTCAGTGTAATTTATTCTTTTATTTAAATGATTAAGACAAAACAGCATTTCTATGATCGATGAAACTTGGAAACATTCAACATTGACATCAGAAACTAAATAGTAATTGGGAACAATAGAAATACATTTCTTTAATTAATAGTGATGCACCTAAAAAACCTTGGGGCCATGGAGTTCATCTTATGGGAAAGTGAAGATAGAATACAGTGAAGGAAAAAATCCACAGTTGTTACAAATTCAAGAGTTAAGCTTGTATTTATGACATACTTAATGTATGCGATAAGTGGTGGGAGTATTCAGTAAAATAAACTAGGTATATGTTTTCGAGATGATTTAAAGTCGTTATTTTTTATCCTAAACCCCAGTCGAATATTTTGTTCCCAACCGTTAGGACTCTTATGGATAAAGGTCTTCCCTCATGCCTTTGTGAACTGCCTTTATGTTTCTCTGTGAAAGCACTGTAAAAGTGAAAAGACTCAGTAAAACCAGTTTCACTATGCACCTCCAGGAACCTTGTTTACGAGGTGACCATTTGGAAAGCTTTACTGTGAGAGGATGTGAGGTTTCCCTGTTTAGTATACCAGTCAGGAATCACAAGTAAAGCAAAGGCTGGAAGAGATGTACTCTCGTAATGTAATCATCAGTTGATGTCTCCCAAAATCTCCTCAATACCTAGAAGTCACTTCTAAAGGAAGCTTAGATACAATGGGTCCAAGATTGATCGAGCTGAGAGTCTCTATTTTACCATTTGATATTGAAATAAAAGTTAGATGGGGAAGTCTTTGCGTGACTGTAAATGAAAGAGGAGTGTTCTGGGTTGCCTGGATGGTGTATTTTGGATGTGGATGCCTGTTTTTGTGATCCTTAATGTGAAGCCCTTATTATTTTGATTGTTCATTGTACAGTGGCAATAAACTCTTTAAACTTAAGTATTTCATCTGACTCCCTTCTGCTGTGTTTTTTTTTTTTTTACTGCTAGGAAATCCAAGCCACCTGGTATGAAAAGCTGCATGAGTGGGAAGATGCCCTAGTAGCATACGACAAGAAGATCGACATGAACAAAGAGGATCCAGAACTCATCCTGGGCAGGATGCGCTGCTTAGAGGCCCTGGGAGAATGGTATGTCAGTAGTCACATCTGTTGTGAGTTCAGTGGTGCTGCAACAATTTGTTCAAGTGTTCCAACCTTCGGGTCTCCTATTTATTGATATGTATCTTTATATATAAACACTGATTATTGAGACAGTGTCTGATATTTGCTGACTGCAGAAAGTTTTTTTCTTGCCGTGAGTTTTTTTGTGATTCACTGATGTGATAAAATAGAGGACACATTGCTTTCTACTGTTTTTAACCTTGGCTCTATCGGATAAAGACAGTGTCTGAGGTAGTAAACTTGCTGTGAGCTCTTCCTTCTCCCACTTTTTATTTGCTCATGGTGTGTTGCAGGCCTTTTCCTAATGAGTCCTGACATTAGGCCTTTGATGTTTGGCCGTTGAAAGTGAGAAAACCATTCCTCAATGTTGACTGCAGCAATTTTTCCAGGAAATACGTGATTAGGCGTCCAATGCTAGTTAGAGACGCCGCCACTCCAGTGACATTTCACCACAGCTCAATTCCATAATGATTGCCTCCGTTCAAAGAACATGTTTAGGGAAAAAGAAAGTCAGAAGATGTCAGACAGATCCAAATATGTCTATCGTCATAGAGCTCGTGACGTTAAGCAGATGTTAATTTGCTTATGTAACCTGCTGTCCTTGTGCTATTGTTGTATACACTCTGATTCACTTCACAAAAAAATGAGTCAATCATTTTACAAGAAAAAGACTCAGCTGCACAGAGAGTCTGTGTTTGTGTTTTGTTGGGGAGGGCTTGGGGATGATATAACTGTTAAGCAGGACATGAGTTAAAGGTGATCAGACTTCAAGAACACACCGTTCCCTGTTAAGATGAAGGGATATTTTAGCTGACGTCTCTGTGCTAATACAAACCTGGTCAGAGATTGTTAAAAGTACTACTAATGTTTTGATATTCAGACTCAAACCATAGTTGGGTATTGGACAGCTTTGAAGCAACCATGAGTCTAGAATCTCCATCATTAGTTTTGATAATCAAGGGGTTTGACAATTTTTTGTAAGCAAACTTAGAATAAGCTAAGTCATCATTGCAGCAATGGTTGGGCATGATGTGTTAGTCTCAAATTGTGTCCAGAGTGAGTGTTTAGGCAATGTTGTCCAAACACTGATCCATTTTATACCTGACAAATGCTGCTACTTGGCACTTAACCTCAGGCATGCCACTATTTTGTTTAATTTGAAAAGTATATAACAAAAATAACAGCGTTTCAAGGTTGATTTTGGAGAAGACTTTGTTTTTTCAGTACACACGATAGCCTTAAGTATGGAAACACATGGAGATTAAAAAATAAAGCATCCTGCACTATTTGGGTGGATAAAGAGAGTCGATTCAGGGAACAATTTAATCCAGTATACCAGGATGTCAACTCATGGTATCAAGCAGTAGTTATCTTATTACCCCTGCCAAGGAGGTTGTGTTTTTGCTGTGTCTAATTGTTTTTTGGCTGGATGGTTGGTTTGTCAGCAGGATTACACAGTAACTACATAATGGATTCCCATGAAACTTGGCTAGAGGATGGTCGTGGCCCAAAATAGACCACATTAATTTTTGATGTGGATCAGGATGGAAGGGATGGATCCAGGATTCTTTCTCACTTTCTTTAACATTGTGAGATGGGGCATTTCTCAACATTTTTGTTGATTTCTCAGGCATTAATGCATGGATCTTGATGGAAGATGAGGTGTATTTAAGTATCTGGTATCTATGATTGAGTGCAGTTTGATGCAGATCAAAATAAAAATATGGATCTAGCGGATTTAAGTTCTTGATATCAGATTTGATTTGATTTAAATGAAGGGGATTTTTGGGCGTTGTCAGAGGTATGTGCTCCACAGAGCTCTATTGAGTGCCATTTTAGTGTTACTGTATAATGCTAGTATGTTACTGTACATGCCCTGCATACCCACAGCCTTGTTCTTACTCACAATGGCTCCTGTTCTGGTCGATTATTCAGTAGAAATTCCAGAGATGTGAATGATGGTCCTCTGAGTCAAATTATAGCTTGAGCTGTCCTTCCTCTGTGCTCTGTGTTTGTCTGCTGTAGTAACACGTACGACCAGTGTGTCAGAGCTTTTTGTACTTGTTGCTTTCATGTTATACGATAGGCAGGCAGCTGCAGAATGGCTTCAGTTTGCTGACCTCGACCCAAACCTGCCTCTGACTTTCTGGCTGTCCATCCTGCTTCCCTCCCTCCTCTAAACTCACTCTAACATCCTGCCTGTAAAACACGTGTGGTGGGTTTGATCTTCTGCATAATGCTGCACTGATTATTGTTAATGAGGAATTAGTCTTGGTTAGATGCACCTGACCTCAACCGGAACATCCCTCTGTTTTGCCAGGATGCTGGATTTTATCATACTTGTGGGACGGTGATTAAGGATGTTCATCTTCAGGAACAAATGAAGAAATAAATAAAGGCAGATGTGATGGAAACTTAGTCTTATCTCATTCTCATCCATGGCCAAAAGTACTCTGCTATTGTTGTGAAGTGTCCTCATTTGTTGTCAACAAAGCAAAGGAAATGTACATTTTGTGTCTTGACTGGAGGTGCAAGATATATTTCAGCCTGATGAACCTGCCGTATATTGGGTATTGAGGAATGACTAACAGTACATCAGCTATGTATTGGTAGTGGTAAAATTATAGGTGATATTTATAGACTATAATATGAAACCAAGTTGCTTAATGGAGGTGGTATGTACTTCTACAATAATGCTGGGATTAGACTGGACAAATTCAGGCCCATTTTCATACAGTTTGTTTGTGGTCATGAATGCACAGTGATGTTGTATCTGGGATGCTCCATTTTTTTGTATCTATCTGCCTAGTTTGTCATCTCCTACGATGTCTTCCTTGATGTTGACCCGTAGGATGACAGAGTGCCCTGACATGTATAAGTAAACATGGCAAAGAGCAAGAGGGATGTTGCTGTCAGGTGGAATAGTGAAATAGAGGAACAGTTCATTGAGCCAGTGTAATGAATTTGACATTTACACATTTGTAAACTTACGTAAAGTTCTCTCTGAAGGACAACCAGTCCATGCTGCCCTCTTCTTGAGACCCAGAGTTCCACAGTGTTTTTTTTCTTTTTCATTTTTGTGTTTGAGCTCAAGACTGCTAACATTAAACACAGCACGATGGTAGCCATGATTGACAGTTCCTGTCCCTCCTCCCCGATGACCTGTGAACTTGTGGAGGGTTGTGAACAGTTGCAAGAATTGATGATTCCACTGATGCACTGCGGTTGCTTAATCTGACATAGTGATCATTGTCAACAACATAAATAATGCGTAGTCTAATCCGGAGCCGGAGGAGGAGGAGGAGGAATACATATCCCTCAAGGGTTCAAAGAGGAAGCAAAAACTCTAGAAGTTTTTACACAATAAATCTTATTGTAACTTTGTAACTAATATTATAATCATCCATTTTTCATAACGATGTGTAAGCTTTCTTTTCTTCTTTTTGCCTTCAAGTATGCATAAACAGATCAGACTTTGGAAAAGCCTTTTTTTATCAGTACAGTATACTTTTGCTATACTTTCTACTAGTTATTAAAATTGAAATAGATTTTTAAACAACACAGCATCACTGTTGTTATCAAATTCATGTTACTGAGTCAAGAATAAGTGCTTCACTTCTGTCCACCTATAGCTGAACTTCTTCATGTTCTGCAGAAGAATAACGTTCCATTTACCGTGTGTGTGTTCTGGGTTTGGCCATAAAAATACCAGCATTTTTTCACACAGATGTCAGACACCAAGTGACATGCAAATCATTTTATATGGCACTGCACTGAATCCTTCCATGTAGTCTTACTGCATACCACCCTAATTACCTGATTAACAACAGAACCTGATGATGGCTGAAATCAGTTTCTGATTAACTGATGTCATCACTGTAAACATGGGCGTGGATTTGCTTTTTGTACCCTCTGAAGTCTGTGGTTAATGTTTTCGCAGGGGCCAGTTGCACCAGCAGTGCTGTGAGGAGTGGACGCTGGTGAGCGAGGAAACCCAGGCCAAGATGGCTCGTATGGCTGCCGCTGCAGCCTGGGGTCTAGGTAACCATTCAAATACTTAATATTCGATTAGAAAGAACAATATGGTAGCACCCAGCAGAGTTTCATGCATGGAACATTGGGGCCAGCTGCTGTCTGACTCAACAGTACAATCAAATTGAGCAGCGATGAAAACAGTAACAGCGCCTTGCCAAGCCCCCCTCGCATCACCAGATGAGAACAGTATCCAGTCATAACATTGACATATCGTTACGTGCAATGGTGGAGAAAAGCAGGGACCACACCGCAGAGGCTCCCTCTGAGGTTTGCGATCTGCGCTTTGACTTTCCAAATTTAATCATGAGCCCTGAGAAGATGCCCAACCAGCAGGCTCGTCTATCTGAAGACTCCGACAACTTTATTGTTGTCGTTGGGAAGCAAAATGTTGAAGATGCAGTCATTTATATTATGGCATGCTGATGTGGAGTGTGACGAACTGCCAAAATTCAATCTGCCTCAGTCTTGCCAGACTTGATTACAGGACATTCCAGTAACTATAAAAACTCCTGTTTTAGCATATGTTTGTGCTTTTCTTAACTTAATTTTTGTCTCCACAGGGCACTGGGACAGCATGGAGGAGTACACATGTATGATTCCAAGAGACACACATGATGGTGCTTTTTATAGAGCAGTCCTTGCCCTGCATCAGGACCTCTTCTCATTGGCCCAGCAGGTGGGTTACAATACCACTCACATATACACCCAGTGCCACAGATTTCCCCCCATTCGATGTACATAAAAGTCTATATATTTTTAGAAAACATCTCATAAAGACATGCCACGTGGGATTTCGGCTAACCTCTGGCTTCTGGAACTTTCATTAGTCTTTATAGCAATGTATGAAAAGTCCAAATATTGGAAACCTAAACTGCAAAGAAACATAAAAAAGGCTTTACAGCTATTCCAGACGGGATCGAATTGCCCCATCAGCACAGGCTTTTCATTAAAAGAAAGAAAGAGCACAAGGTTTGTTTGTTTTTTTTTTTCTTTTACAATGTGCTACCTCCTCGGTGTGGAAATGTTATGTAACTCTTGGAATTGTAAATCATTGCAGTATTCAGCCTCAAACAAATAAAGGGCTTGTCACGTCTCCCGTCCTGCCTGTCAACAAGGTCTGGTGGAGGTCAGGGTGGTGTTTTCCTCATTTGATGGAAGTTGGTGTATTAGATGAGCTCACGGTCCCCGAGGATGGATCCGTTCGAGGCGGATGCCAGTGCGTCTAACGAATGCAAGCTCCAGCACTGACACCAGTAAACACCTGCTACTCTAATTTCCCCTGGACTCATCCTCCAAGCCCTTTTTTTTTCACCGCAAAGCCTGGGAGAGCTGCTCTGTGTGCCCCTTCATCCCTCCACAGCCAACCCCCTCCTCTAATTTGGAGATTAGATCCAGGTGTGGCCTATACGATTCTACATCAGCTGAATAGGGAAAGCAGACTTTTGAGTCTTGGCGACAATGAGGCCGCTCACAATGAACGAAGAGAGCAATGAGAAGCAGATGGAGCGAGGGTGAAAGCTTAAATGTCAACATGAGCTCAGTCTAGTCTTCCGGATGTGGTTGGTAATCCTCGCACTTATGTTCTTTTGATTCCATCGGGCTGTTCCTTTCCTCCCTCTGTACCCCCAACAACCAGACATGTGCTGCAGGAATCTCGACATGCGTCTTTGTGAGGGTTTCAGGTTACTTTGCTGTATAAATCTTATTGTTTGGTCTGTTCCAGCGATGATGTGTAGACACAGCAGTCTAAGCAGTCTGTGCCAAGATTCATGATACATCCAGTCCTCCGGTCTGTGTTTGATTTTGTCATGGTTTTGACAAACCAGAGCCCTTCTTTTGAGTTCACAGTCATGTTTGGGCTTTGCTTCCAGTTTCCTCTTGGGGTTCATTTGGCTCCAGCCGTTCACGGACAGGCCTTCATACAACACTGTAATGATAAAGTAGTATCAGTGGACCTCAACCTATGCAAGAACGTAAGTGCAACCTTTATGTAAAAGAATGGAAGATAGGGTCACGGTTTGTTTGTGCTGCCAGAAGCCAGACACTGCATTTATCAGGAGTCGTCTGGACTGCACATTTCCCATGAGGCCCCAGCGCAGTAATTCAGGAGTAAACAGGACCCTAACCGAGTGGAGGCTGTAAAGAAGCAGCCTCATTGTCACGTCGTCCCAGCCACTCTCCCATAAGCCCACCTCTTGTTGTGCATGCCTGAAGAGGTGTTGGTGCACGCCATTCCTTCTTTCCCTCCCCGCAAAAAAAATAATTGGTGGGAGTCGGTCTGAAACAGCTGTGTGTCCCGGCCTCAGAGAACTTCCTCAGTTATCCTCCCTCATTTTACCTTCCCACTAATAACAGTTCCCAAAAACATTGGGTTTAGAAGCCCACGAAACCAGCACGTTTTCAGCCACAATACTTGTGTCCTTGTTTGTCCCTTTTGCCGCTCTGGATCGGGTCTTTCTTCACTTACTGTTTTTCCACCGCTTAGGCTGCACACTGGTGATGGAATGTCTGCAGTGTCCTTGAATTTCTGTTAGGAAAAGTCAGGGAACTGGAATTTCACAAGGAGTCAGTAATATACACTAATATACCCCAAAACCAGGAAGGTAGGAAAAACATTTTCAGAGCATGAATGGAGTCTGACAGTTAGGTGAACATTATGAAAGGATTTCATGATTTGCATCATTGTCAAGACAGTAACTATGACTAACAGCCCCTATTTTCAATTCTCCTTATCATCCTCCATCCCCTCTCCCTTTATCTGATTGTGTATACAAATTCAGGCTGCATGTGACAGCCGCAAACCATGGTTACATAATTTTCATGCTGCTGCTTTTGACAGTTCATTTACCTCTCCTCATAAAACACTTGGCACTCAGCAGTGCATCAAACCATTTTGCTACACAAGCAGGCGTTCTAGCCCTCGTTGCTCTAATGTGTTACCGTTGGCCGCATTTAAGTGAAAAGGGTGTGTGCAGCAAGCAAAAACACGACTTCATTTGTTCCCTGAAAGTGTTTTTATTCCCTGGGATTGGTTCAGTCATGGCTGTTCTAGTTTTTTTTTAGGGGGGGGAGTGTCTGTGTGTCATGGTGCATGCTAGAGTCATGCTATCTTTACATTATTGCTACTTTTAGCTTTACTGAAGAGTTATTGGGATATTAACTAATTTAATCATGACTTTTAACCAGTGTGTCTCACTATAGATTTTTCTAAACATGTAAACCCAAGTATAGAATTTATTTTTTATTTTTTCACCTTTCAGATGTTGTGGTAGGAGGACTCTGATGCAAAATTTAAAGCTGTCATTTTAGCTAACTTCATGTCTGTTTTGCCACTTGCAGTCCCCTCCCTTTTCTCCATGTCACCTCATAAAGCCGCATCAGTAATCACCAAACAGGAGGAGGATCCTGCTCTCTGTACGTTCACAAGCAGACAGGACCCCCTCTTTATGGAGATCTCTGTCCTGATTGGATGAAGTGGGCAGGGATACCAGAAAATGAGTTCATCTTTTACTGCATGAGCAGGAGGAGGAGAGACATGGGTTGCCAGCCAAACACTCTGTAACAGTGATACTGTTTGAATATAGAGCTATTTAACACTTGAATATCACTTACCCAGCTTACCAAGTGCTCAGGGGAATGATGTAATAACACATCGTTGGCCCTTGTTGGGAGAAACATTTTGGTATTGCTACTGCACACATATACTAAACAACACAAGCCTTTCACTTGCTTAAATCTTGATACATCCAGTCCAGAAAACAAAGAGATGATCTTTAAGGAAAGTGTGCAGGTTGTGTGAGTTCATGGTCAAACTGACCAGTAAAACACATTTACTAACCAATAGCAATGCGAGTATAATCAATAGGTTCCACCAACTATGTAAATGTGGTTTAAAAAAATACACAATTTTCTTTCAGGCTAGCCAAAATTGATGCGTGTAACTTTGCAACTGTGGGCCTTATGATTACCTTATGATTGTTTTCTACTTTTTTATGTAGTGTATTGACAAAGCAAGAGACCTCCTGGATGCTGAGCTTACAGCGATGGCCGGAGAGAGCTATAGTCGAGCGTACGGGGTAAGTGTTGAGTCCACTGAAATATTCAGCTCTCATTTATATAGCGTTCATATGAGCATAGGAGCATGGCACAGCACTAAAACTTTAGTACAGAGGCAATGTTCTATTGTCTGATGGAGCTTCCTTAGAGTTATCTAAACAAGTCAAGTCATAAGCAGCAGTGCCCCCCTCATACAGGTAAGATTTTCTGACAGATGCCACACAAGAAGGCCTGGTGGGTTGATGAATACATTCAATTTACAAGCTTTAATGATCCCATTATTTTGCATGGAAGTTTTTTTTTATTTGCCCCATCTGGTTCAATATAAATGTTGCAGCCATCACCTAATTAACATGTGGATAAGCATGAATATGTGTGTGTTTGTTCCCTAGGCCATGGTGTCTTGCCAGATGCTGTCAGAGCTCGAGGAAGTGATCCAGTACAAGCTGGTGCCAGAGAGGAGGGACATCATCAGGGAAACATGGTGGGAGAGGCTTCAGGTAACTGCAGTGCATGATAAATGGACATAGGCACGCGCACATGCACACACACACACACACACCTACATACTCATGTGTGGAACTACAAATGTAAAGCAGATGTTGGAAAGGCTACTGTTACTAATGGGAAACATTGCAAGCCAGACACCAAACATTACACACACAAAGGTACAGACCAATGCCCTAGTGTGCGAGGTTCACCATCATGTAGAACTTTGTTTGTTTCTACATGCTTAAGTAAAGTTGTAAAAGAAAAATCATGTTGAGCTCTGGTGACAGTATTTTACGGTGCGTGAAAGTCAGTGATGCAGCCATAAGGCGCTACAATCTGTTCATGTGAGTGTGTTTGTCTACAGAGATTCAGTCACATCTGTAGAATTCCTCATCAACAAAGAAAAAAGTCACAATTGCACATGTCAAAACAGGAAAAGTGTTATATAATATATCCTCAGCACACTGTCCACTGAGGATGTGGACTCAAATCTGTTCTGATGACTTACAGCTTCGCTTGACAGAAAATGAATGACTTGAGATTTGATTTGAAAGTTAAAGACTCATAACTTGACTTGAGACATGATGACTTGTCTGTGTTCATATTATTTTTTCAGTTGTTTCTGTGTGTGTGTTTTTAGTCTGGCTGTCAGTATTTCACTGTTTAAAAAGTCATGGTGGGGTTTTGGATTGAGGAGAAAGAAGAAAGAACAAAGGACTTGATGTCTGCTGTTCACTCTACAGTGTACAAGTGACAAAAGTGGATGTGTGTGGTTTGTCATTACGCTTCTCTGTGGGAGAATGGAGGTGGTCTTAATCTCTGTTGAGTCAAATCTTAATGTTTTGTTTAACGTGTTTATGTTTGTAGTCATGGAGCAGGTTTGCCTATTTGAGAAAACAGCAACAGTCTTACTCCATCATTAGAGTTTACCTCCTCAAAAACACCTTTACAGTTTAAAGTGAAAAAATATATAACGATGCCCTTGCTCTCTTGAATGCATGACCAGAAACTTTTAGGAATATTAAGGGAAAAAACAGCTCAGTTTGTGTAACCCAGACTGTAAACCGATCGAAACCCTTCTTTCTTCCTGAGACTGATTATTATGAGACTGATTACTATTATTATCATTATCATTATTAAATTGTGAATTACAGTGTCGTACATGCCATCAAATGAGACAGGAGCGTGCGTGAAAGAACCACAAATCCACAAGTGGTCGGGAAAAATGCTTCATCTTTGGAATTTGAGACAAATGCCATCAGGCTTAAGATAATACTGTGCGAGACGATCTTTTACTTTGGGCTTTTTTCCAGCTGGATCAAAATGTGCTTGTTTGAAAGACCTCAGCTGTGTATGTTCATGTTGAAGGAGGAATTTAAGTCGGGCAGATAAACTGATAAGCTTTTGATCTGTGATGCAAGCGCGTCTGACTCATCATACCATGGCATCCGAGCTTCTCAGTTTAATACAGCATGTATAATGCAGCTGACCCTCAGTCCCTGTAGGCATTCCTGTCCCTCATATCCTGTTCAGGATACGTGCACATTTTAGAGAATCTTCTCAACCAAAGAAACAAAAAAAAAAAACTGTGTAATCTTTTACCTTAACCACAGCCCTGGAAGATTGTATTTGACTGAAGACTGCATAGGGCTGCCCACAGGGCTCTGCTTTGCTTCCTCCAAAATCAGATCTGTCCACATGAGGAAGTCACAGTGACGGAGATAAAGATAGAAATAATCCAAATTACATGGATTGAAAATCTCAACAGTCAACACAGGAGTAAGACATTTCTTTTTATAAAAATGTCCCTGGCTCCTTTTTAAAATTCCAAAAAGGAGAAAACATAATGGCACAAGATAATGAAGTCAGGTCAGTGAAACAGACACAACTTAAACCTTGAGGTTGGTGCACACATATGAAGCACTTGCGTGTTTGTTTGTTTGTTCTTTGGCTTGATATTAGTCAGCAACAAAATCTTGTCCAAGAGAGAAGACAGTACCGTTTGGTTGGTTGCTTTTACTTGGCTTTAAGAAATGCAAGTCTAACTAATTTCCTGGGGACATTTCAAAAGTTTCTCTAAAATCAGCTTGACCGTTGAATGGAAACTGTTACACACACACTTAATTCCCTGTGCACTAAAATGAAGATACTCTTGATCATCTCGACTTTTTCCATCCACACCAGATGGAGGTTGGTCGGAGGAGGTATTTAGGATCAAGAGGGGTCTTCCTGAGCAAACAGACAGGGCCCATTATAGCAGCAACAGAGCTGGGGCTGTGATGCCTGACAGGTTTCTTCTGTCTATAGTGATTTATTGGAGGCTGACCTCACACATCTGCCAGGGACTCGCTGTATGCACTCCTAAACTCTTTCTCTCCACAACAGTCTCTCCCTCATCAAAGGATTAGAGGTACGCTAAAGAGCGTATGAAAACACTGCACCCCACTGCTTGTGGGTAAATGTATCAGAGTGAGTTCTTACATTTCTCTCCCTGTGAAAACCTGTCTGAATTTTGGACTCTGAGCTGTAGATCGTTGTTGGAGGTGAACAGTTTCTCCTCTACCTTTTACTAATGTGCTCCTGAGCTCCTGTATACACAGATAAAGAATGTGCCTCCCACTTCTGTTGTGCTGATTCTAAAATGTGTTATCAAAATATATATTTCATGAATACATCACATGTATGTGTGACACTCTGATATGATTTCTGTTCACAGTCTCACAGCTTAACAGACCCTTCACTGGCTAGCGCTCAAAATAACAGATAAAGAAATTCCTACATTTCAACCCACAAAGCAATTTACAAGACCAAGTCTTTGGCAACTGATACATAGGGAAAAGTATCCACGATGGTCAGCCCTGCCAGCCAAGTCTTCAGTAAACTTACCTCCTGAAAACGGCATCCCTGTCCTGGAATGAGAGCCGGACAGGGTCTGCTAATTACTTATGGTGATATCATTATGAACAGTTTACTGAGACATTTTTAGATTTACAGGGGGAAAGGTTTGGGAACGCATTAGCAAAAAAACATGACAGATCTCAGCATTATGATGTCTACCGTCACACCTCTTTTGGTTCTGAATTGCCAGCATGCTTTATAAAATGATACACTGGGGCGGCGTTGTTATGCTGGCATTGCCTGGTTCAGTGTTTCAAAACAAAGGTGGCGTAGAGGCGAGCCTTTGCCGTGGTGCTGTTGCGGAATCAAAAAAGTCACCAAAAAACACCCCTGATACATGATGTATTGGCACTGAAACTCCAGTTGTGTCATGTTGCTCAAAAATATATTTAGTAAAGTGACCCTATTTGTTGCTGCTCATTCCCATGCAACCTAATTTCATCCTTCCTTGAAGCAATAGTGTTTGTAATTATAATCAAGTTTCATCAGATGAAATGTTTATATTATTTTGTCTACCCCCTGTAGATTTGTCTTCAGTCTAAATCAAACAGAGCTGGATTACGTCAGTGTCTTTCCTGTGTTGCCTCCCTCTGAGGTTTGGGTAAGGAGGATATTTAATTGTGGACGTCAGCGTATGGTACAAATATATTGATACAAACCTGTGTTTGTGTTTAGTGGCACGTGAACCTGAACTCACGTGGACATGTTTAAGACAGGGACCACTGGTAATAATAGCCGCCCCCAAGGGTTTACACTGTACCCCTCTCTCACGTGTGTTCATTCTCTTGACTTTAACGATGAGGTTCCTCTCTTTGAAGGGAAGAACAAAAGAGTGTCTTTAACCCGTCTCACCCTTGTTATTTCTGCGTGTTTTCCCTCCAGGGTTGTCAGCGCATCGTAGAGGACTGGCAGAGGATCCTGATGGTCAGATCGCTCGTCATCAGCCCCCATGAGGACATGAGGACTTGGCTGAAGTATGCCAGCCTCTGTGGCAAGAGCGGACGCCTGGTCAGTACACTGATGAATGAATCCTTTCAGCAATCCCTGATTTGACCCCTGATGCTGCATGAATTATGATACCATAATGTTTAGAAGGGAATAAATCAGAGTTGATTAAATAAGTCTTGTCAAACGGAAAGGGAAGTCAGGCTCTGACAAAGTTAAGTGCAACCATGAACTCCGGCCATGAAATTGAACTTCACTTCAACTTGTTTCAAGTTGGCCCTGATGAACGTAACACAGCATCCTCAATCACACTGTTTAGAAACCTGAACCTGCATATCAGCACAAGTGGTGCAATTTTCCATCCTCCCACCCTCACTGTTGATCTAATTGATTGCAAAGGATGGCAGACAATTGGGCAATTTTTCTTTCTACACACTCTTTGTGCATTCAAACACGTGCACAGAGACAGTCTCACACACTCACACACACACACACAGAATGCCAGAATCCTCAAAACTGTGATGTAACTGTAAAATGAGATTTGATTGGCCAACATCAAACATGGCAGGAAATATGATAACCACGGCCTGGAAAAAGTGACCGTACTAAGACATTCCGTCTGTTTTCTGTCTTATAAAATTGTCTTTATCAGCACAATCTCAATTGCTTAACAATAATCCGACCTGTTTGGTGTTCCTAAAGTCATCAAGGTAGAAGTTTGAGCTTTGCACTGTCTTTGGGTCCCTAAAAACCACCTGGGTTCCTCTTTAACTATAAACCCTCTGGCGATTAATATGCTCTTTTTGCTTCTGTTGCCCTTTCCATCCCCCTAGGCACTGGCCCATAAGACCCTGGTGCTCCTTCTCGGTGTCGATCCCTCCAAGCAGCTTGATCACCCGCTGCCAACAGCCCACCCACACGTCACTTACGCTTACATGAAGTACATGTGGAAGAGTGCCCGCAAGGTAGGAGCAAGCAAACTGACAAGTGATGGTTTACTATTTACTTTTTGGAAATACTTGGTTGCTGCTTTTATACAAGTCATCATATTTGACAAACTAATGGGGAGAGCTTAAATTACTGGAACATTGGTGATCTAAACAGCCTGAGAAACATGAACATTGATAAACAACATCTGGATAAAAAATGAACTAAAATTGCAACCTGCTTAACAGCCTTCAGACTATAGAATCAAACCTGTTTAATTAGTCCCACCAAGAATATTAAAAACAACTGAAACTGGAAAAAAAAATGTGTGTAAACAAACTCAAATGAAACCATAATGTTATAAAAAAGAAGAATACTTTGTGCAGTAAGTTCTTAGACGTTTTTTGCGTAAACTTGAGGCATACAATTAAACCAGCCTTCATTTAACAATGTAAATGTATTTTAATGTGACAGTTCAGGTATTGTTTATTCAACTGTTCCATATGCAGTTAGGCAGCAGAAGGTCATGTTGTATAGTTTTGGTTTCAGACAGGACTGTCCAAGATTTTCTCCTCAACAAGCTCCATAACTAATGTGTGAGTTTGCTGTTATGCGCCTGATTGCTTGCTAAGATTTGAATTGGCGCAGCTCTTTAGGAGTGATTTACACTCATTTGAAAGCAGCAGCTGGCCAGCAAAAATCCTCAATTGTTAACATATTTTTAATGAAGTTCGTTCATTGCTGTTGAAGTCAGATTGGATTTGATTTGGGTTCCTAACAGCAGCTCTGAACTGAAAAAATGTTAGATTGGACAATATTGTGATTAGTGAGGTTGTTCCTCTGTGGAGTTTTCCTCTGATCTGACAGATCTGACAGAGCCGTGGTGTTTCAGCAAGTCCAGCTGCTCATAAATACTGCAGGCTTTGGTTGAATTTGCATGAATTATTTTGAATCCTGCAGAGACTCACAAATAAAGCTCAGTCTTGACTGATTTCTGAGCGATTCATTTAAATCAACTCAGCTTTAGATCAGTGTCGTTTTTATTAATTATTCAAATCCATGGCAACAGTGGATGAAAAAAGTCACTTAATAGTTTACCAATAAATGTCAGTATTTGTTCAGAAAGATTTATGTTTTCTGTGTCCAGCACAAGAACAAACCACCAGAACTTCCATCCAACAGCAGTGGTGAACTTACATTATACTGAATGTTTCAAACTACATGTCACCAGAGCAGCATGGGATTGAACTGCTCTGCCCTGTGTCATGTGTCTACCCTACACACACCCATTCTCATGTAGTGCATACACCTCCACATTTATTGCCAGGTGCTGAATAGTGTTTGTGGTTCCCATTAGGGGACTTAGGTAAGTGTCAGCATAAGTGCTGCTGGTGCTAGGACCAGCTGCACTGCTTTCATGCCTACATACCAGTCAGAGTTGGAAAGGGCCCACCCGCTGTTTCCTGTGTTGTGGAACTGTAGGGAACTCTCCGTATGTCACTCATCATGTTTGCCACAACTGGTGTCTTACTCATTAACAATCCTGGAGTAGTGGGTCCTCTACCAGGGATAATGGATTAGACGTAAATGAAAGACTTTTAAAGTCAATCATACAAGTGAATTTTTGTAGAAATCATGTGAAAAAATTCAGTGTAACATTTAAGTAACAAAAACAGTGTAACCACAACAGCAGAGGATTTTCCCCAGTGAGCCACTGGTGAGTCCAGCGAACACTGATATGAACTGAGAAGAATGTCGTTTGTTAAACAGTTGGCTCTGTAGGCACAGTAGTTATACCACTTCTGGCTTCTGATAACATGGAAACACTTCCTCACAACACAACAAAGAAAGGCTACAGGAGACATGCCGAATCTGTCAAAACAAAAATAAGTCTGTGTCTTTACCCGATGTTTATAATTGTTCTATATTTCTCCAGATTGATGCCTTCCAGCACATGCAGCACTTTGTGCAAGGGATGCAGCAGCAGGCCCAGCATGCCATCGCAGCAGAGGACCAACAGCACAAGCTGGAGCTCCACAAACTGATGGCCAGGTCGGTCCTTTTTTTCTGAAAGCACAGTAGCAGCAGCAGCAGCTCACTCCCTAATGAGCCGTTTTCATGTAAAACACATTGACATGTCACAGAAGGAAAAGCACAGGTGTAGATGATGAAATGAGTGACGGTCTCAGGTCCCTGCTGGGTTTGCATGCTTGTTCACTGACGCACTGTCATGACTCCCCAGGACTCTGAATAGACCAGAGCCATCGTTAATGTTATTTGTAACACCTGTGCTTTTCCCTCTTTGACAATTCAAAATGTCTGCTGTGAAAACATCCCGAGGTGGATATCAAGCGTCTACATACCCTTCCAGACCTTTTGAGTTTTAATGAGAGATGCAGAAATAATTCCAGCAATGTTAAAATTATTGGATTGTAGTAAAATAACTTGAAAGTGAACATTTACACATAATGTTGATCTAATCAAAGACTCAGTGATACCAGAACTGATTCGAGTTCTGTATTCAGAATTCAGACGGGTATGAAGAGAAAGAATTGACATAATCTTTAAGTTTTACATTGCTCTATATAAGTTTTGACTTGACAATTTCTTTATTATGTAAGTTGTACATCAGATGACATTTAAAAAAACTACATGTCAACTATTTTGACATTAAGTCTTACTAGTCGAAAATCAGCATGAAAGCAAATAAGTGAATATAGACAAATAATGTGGAAATGTGTCTGTATAGTTGTATTGCTTTATGACATTGTGAAGAGTGCTCAAGAGAGAAGAGTGTTGCTCCCAGCTGCTAACATTACATAGTAATCTGACCAGTGAAAGGAAGGTTATAATGCTTATGAAGTTCCAGCACAGAGTAGGAGCAAACATTTTTTAAAAAGTAACTTACATGTGGTATCCTAACATGTTCAGGCTTCTTATTTCATTTGATTTAACTATTAATCAAGCAAAGAATGTATTAGGTTTTGCCAGTGTTATTTCTAACAAAGCACTGGTGAACTTGATGGAGAACACTCAGTTCTTTGAGGCAAACTCCTTTTATCATCTCTTCCATTGGATACACAGATAAGATCAACCCCATGGCTTTTCTTTCTGGGTACATATCACCAGTGCAGCTCCTGAAGGAAAGTCCAGTTCACCAGAACTAATGCTAGTGTGTCATTATGCATTTAGATGTGGTTCAGTTGTGTTAGATCTCAGAAGTAACTTTCCACCAATGTCCTTACCCCCACTCCAGCACAATGGAGAAAACATCAAAGCAACATGCTGAAGTAAGGAAAAAGTAAGCTCATGTATTTTCTGCCCTCATGTTGTAAACACACAGGGTCATGTACAGTGCGTTCTGCCTCTTTTCCATGAGCATGACCCAATCTGGCATAGCACCTTTTACTGGTCCATTGGCATCCTGCGGTCTTGGCCAGATACTCTGAATGTCTCACCTCAGACTTTTCAATAAAACGATCCACTTTGGCAGCTGGTTCCACACAGCTACTTATCAAAAACCAATCATGGCACAGTGCCTACAGGTATCACGGACCAGGTGTGTCCTCCGAAGTGGACCTACACCTCTCCAGCTGGGTGTTGTGCTCTTCAATTAACAGCCCTGGCAACTTTCCACTATCATCACTTCCCTTGACTGTGCGAAAAGATGCAGTATGGAGTCTGTTTCAAACAGCTGTCAACACAAAACCAGATCTTTTTTAAAACCTGAAATTCAAATAACTCTCATGTGTTTTCAGATGCTGATTTAGGGGGTTACAAAATGGAACGTTTCGTATTTCACCAAATTGCTGGGAACAACTTAAAAGTCTTAAAGAAGTTGTTTGCATGCTCTTGGGCTTATGGAAATATTTGAGGTTGATATGTAATGCTGTCTTCATGTGGTATGATTATAAGCTGCTCAACAGTGCAGGAGAGAGACCGATCCGCTTTGTAGAGCATTTTCTTACGGCACTTCACTGTGTGTCACGTTAGACAAACAACTCAAACAAGAGAAGAGGTGCGACCTGGGAGCAGACAGGTATAATCTTAAGCAGGCTAAAACATACAGTAGTCTCATCTGGCCTCATGCACAAACACACGGCAGTCATGTGCCCCCTCCCTTTTCATAAATCATACATGACAACAAGCGTGACAACAGGCAGGAGGGGAATTTTGTGTTCTTTTTTGCATCTTCCAGACAGTGACTGTGTCTGTCTGAGGAATGCATGTGAGGGAAAACACCTGTATAAATGTCAGTCAGGATGGGTTCTCTCCAGACGCGCTGACACACTTTCATGAATACAGGTCGGCTGTGTGGTATGGAGCACACCTGGAGTGGTCAGTCAGACACTCGCATCCATACAATCACATGGATTCCTCCACTCTCTCCTGAAAAAATACAGGCTTATTTCACCACATTTTTTTTTTCCTTTAACCTAAGATCAATAACTCTGGCGTCTCCTGTCAAAATGAACATGTTGTTCCATCTTCATACAGCCCCCCCCCATCATCCTCCTGCTTCTTCCCCTGAAGTTAAACCTGTTAACAGTTTACGCAAACGGCTCAGCACAGACATGCTGAACCCGAACTGTATGCTCGCATGGAAAAGCACTCGGGAGAAATGACGTAATCCCGAAAAGACAGTTGGAGATGCTTTGCAAACAGTATTCAGACTGCTGTCAGATGGGTCGACAACACAGTGCTTGCCAGTTGCTCGGTTTTGTCTATTGTGAGACCTATCTGTCTTGTCTCTGCCCAAGACGACTAATTTGACTATTTGCTGGTAACCATCTGTGTTTATGAGGGTGATGGACAGAGCTAAGTGGCCCTCAGGGATGCCACATATCTCACTGTAAAGAAGTGAGAGTGTTTTGGATAATTGAAACTCTCCAGATGTAATCCCAGAACCTTTCAGCAGATAATCACGCATAGCCTTAAGTAGCGATGCTTTTGACAAATGTCTGCTATGATTTCCAAGTCTTTTATCATCACCTTGCTCCTTTTTAATGGACTGCCCTTGGGTGTACTGAATGTCCCCGCCAACTCTTTTATAATCAATGACAACATAAGTGTGGTTATAACCTCCTGATGATGTTTGTTCATGACTTGTCCCAACAGTGCATTTGTTTCCTAATTGCTAATGTTATCATGTAGTCATTTAATCGCTGCAGAGCTCCGAATTAGTAACATGAACCTTGGTTACTGTTCTGGTCTCATAAATGTTGTGTTGTTTCAGTTGAATGCCAAAGAATGTCACTGTGATTATTATTTACAGAATGAAGTCCAAGGGCTTGTCATAGGCGCTTCAGTGGTTGGTGCCCACTTCATTTGTAGCTTGCAGTTTTATAAATGTGAGAGGGGAGTCATAATCTTTTGATCCACAAGGTTGAACATGCTTTTCTTAAAGAAGGAGAAATAAAAGCTGTTATTTCAAGTAATAACCTCATATCAAATGTCTCCCCTCTTTCCCATTCTTCCATGTAGATGTTTCTTGAAGCTTGGGGAGTGGCAGCTCAGTCTGCAGGGCATCAACGAGAGCACCATCCCCAAGGTCCTGCAGTATTACAGCCATTCCACAGAACACGACCGCAACTGGTACAAGGTCAGTCCCTCTCCTTTCAACTCTAACCCTTCACTTCTGACTTGTCTCTGGCCGCAGTAAAATCCCAGCTGTGTTGGCAGGAGGTCGCCCTGATGTGTTACCCGGAAAACTTGGGACCCCGTTTTATTACCCTGTAACCAAACATTCCATAACAGCTGTTTGTTTAGCTTTTGTGCATGGCTCGTTTATTTCGCTTCTGAGTTTGCTACACTGGTGGGGTCTCTTCTGTTGCATCAAAGATATGAGTTAAAAATCTCTCTGCTATTTCTTGTTCGAGGTTGTGCTGCAGGCTACACAGATGTCACATTGCCCACATGTCCTCACCAGCTCCTTTCAGCTTTGAATAGTTAACTGGTTACTAACAAACAGCAAAACAAACTCTAAAGCTTGGATCAGTAAAGTAAGACCCCACTAGGGGACATCTGTCCCTCAGTACAATGGAAAATTACATCATGAACAAACGTGGAAGTCATTTCCAGTTCTAGAAAACCAATTTCACCCCGTTTGTGCCATCTCTCGACAGGCCTGGCACGCCTGGGCAGTGATGAATTTTGAGGCGGTGCTTCACTACAAACATCAGAACCAAGGGCGCGACGAGAAGAAGAAGCTGCGTCACGCCAGCGGCGCCAGCGGTGCCAGTGCTAACAGCGAAGCCAGCAACAGCGACAGCGAGATCGACAGCACTGACCACAGTCCTGTGCCATCACCGGGCCAGAAAAAGGTCAATGAGGTGAGAGTCACAGAGAGTTGAGCCCTCTACACACCTCAGCCATTCAGTGTTCTCCTCTTCCCCCAGCACTCTGGGTCCAACTGAAGTAGAAATCTTTAGTTAAGACAGCTATGAATTTTGGAGACAAGTTGAGCCTCGCTTCAGCCTGACAAGGTATTATTACGTCAGTGCCCTTTCCCTGTCACTGTTGGTAGAGAGGGCTTTGAAAAAAATCACGTCAGCTTTGCTTCCAGTAATGATAAACTCCTGTATTTTGTTCTCTGAATAAAATCCCTGAAAGACTGTCCAAACGTTGCCATCGCCAAGGACAGTCAACATGAACAGCACAACATGTTCTCCAGTATACTTTTTATTGCCATGCATGAGAAAGCATCCTCTGTGTTGCCGTCCTTCCACAGGACCTCTCGAAGACGTTGCTCCTGTACACAGTTCCTGCTGTTCAAGGCTTCTTCCGCTCCATATCACTGTCCAGAGGCAATAACCTGCAGGACACACTCAGGTTAGTTAAAAGACTGTAACAAACATGTTGGACAAGTTGTCCAAGCCAGCAAACGGCGCTCAGATTCATGGACAGCCATCACACAGGTGTGTGAGGACAGGATGACCTCTAGTGGTTGATTGTAATACTAAAGCTTTTGACTTTTTGTGCTGTTCAGGGTTCTGACTCTGTGGTTCGACTACGGTCACTGGCCTGAAGTAAACGAAGCGCTGGTGGAGGGAATCAAGACCATTCAAATAGATACCTGGCTTCAGGTAATACATCCATGAAAATAAATAATCAGTTCCTGCTGATTTGAGCACAATATTTCAGTAGACTCTTCACAGGTAAACCCAGGTGACTGAGTTTCTGTGTCTCCGTCTCTCCGCCTGTGCAGGTCATCCCTCAGCTCATAGCTCGAATCGACACTCCTCGAGCTCTAGTGGGTCGCCTCATCCACCAGCTGCTAACGGACATCGGACGCTATCATCCGCAAGTAAGTCTGCGTGACGTTCCACAATATCAACCTGGGCCAAGAACCCATGGTCTGCCATGATAACATTAAGCA
Source organism: Acanthopagrus latus (assembly GCF_904848185.1). Classification (NCBI taxonomy): domain Eukaryota; kingdom Metazoa; phylum Chordata; class Actinopteri; order Spariformes; family Sparidae; genus Acanthopagrus; species Acanthopagrus latus. The sequence goes on along the minus strand of NC_051045.1, from coordinate 23,207,209 downwards.
CGACTGTCATGACGAGTGACTGTTGGATTGTTCACCTCCCAGGCTTTGATCTACCCGCTGACTGTGGCCTCCAAGTCCACCACCACAGCCCGCCACAATGCTGCGAACAAGATCCTGAAGAACATGTGTGAACACTGCAACACTCTGGTTCAGCAGGCCATCATGGTACAGGGATTTGGTTATTGTACTTACAAAAATCATCAATCAATCAAATCATCAATTTTTATGTTCTGTTTCGACTCAGCAGAGCAAGTTTGGCAGTTGCTTCGTCTCCATGCATGTTAAATGGAGATCGATTAACCTAGAAATTCTGGCATTCATAATCAGCATTAAAACAATAATTCTCATTGTCCTTGTCTTTCTTTCACTTTAAACAGTGTTCCCCTTAAAGAAAGAAAGATGCATCATTAGAAACGGGCATCGACCTCATACTCCGCTACTACTGTACTGTGTCAAATGGAACTTATTTATCATGAAATAAGGAAAACAACATCTAGAAAACTTGATGCAATTTATAAATTAGATACTGATCTTAAGGACCAACTATCCCATATTTTATACCTCTGAGATCAGTCTGACCTTTTCATCCTTTCTTCATCCAGGTGAGTGAGGAGCTGATCCGAGTGGCCATCTTGTGGCACGAGATGTGGCACGAGGGTCTTGAAGAGGCCTCGCGTCTTTACTTTGGCGAACGCAATGTCAAGGGCATGTTCGCTGTGCTCGAGCCTCTGCATGCCATGATGGAGAGGGGACCGCAGACCCTCAAAGAGACCTCTTTTAACCAGGTTCGTGACTTCTCAGATTGGTGTTGAATTTAGGGTTTGCCTTTGTTTACTGCCGCGCCACATCCTCTAGCCTCTGCGTGTCTGCTGATTACAACACTGATTAAAAGCTGCACGAATGTTTGTTGTTTTGTGTGCAATAGCATGCCACAAACGAAGCTGTGGCTTTTTGATCTGTTGTCCTGACATTTAGTGGAAACTCAAATACAAATACACTAAAGGAACATTCAGTTCCTGATTTGGTTGCTAAATTTATTTTCCCAGAGGTGAAAAAACAGACATACTATTACAGACATAATATTACATTTGTACCAACTTAGATCCATTCATGGTAATTTGTAAAAATGAACTGTGGGTTTGTACACAGGCCTTTTTACTTTACAGCCACAAGTCATACCAGTGACCCTGACTCTCTGCACAAGCAGCATCTGATGTTTCCATTCAGGCTGCCTTTGCAGATGTGCTCTATTAAAATAAAATACTCAGTAGATCCCGGATTAATCAAGTTGGAACATTTATGTCTAACATTCGCTTTTATAGACCAGCTTTGGCAAACCATTTTCATTTAATTGAATGAGTCATTGTACAGGGACAGAGCGTGTTTGTCTGACTTTGTCCTGCAGGCTTATGGCAGGGACTTGATGGAGGCTCAGGACTGGTGCAGGAAGTACATGCGCTCTGGAAACGTGAAGGACCTGACGCAGGCCTGGGACCTCTACTACCACGTATTTAGACGCATCTCTAAACAGCTTCCACAGGTGAGTGAAACTACAGGCTATCTGTTGTGTTCGTTTTCCTTTTGAACCACATTCTCATACCCACTGCAGTCTGCCCCAGGAGTGTGCTCAGACATAAATGTAAACCGAAGAAATTATGTAAACGTTCTTCACTGTACTCGCCAAAGGAGCAAAGAGATACTGACATGTACCAGTGAACCTTAGCTACACAAACTAATGTAAAACAGACAAATGTGGTTGATAAGAGTCTGCTGAACCAGCGACTCTGAGGCTCCTGGGAAAATTAGAGCCGACATCCCTCCAGCTCTGCATTCCTGTGTCCATTCCAATCTCCCATCAGATGGGATGAGATATATTTCGTCTTTCATGTCCTGCCTTGTTCTTTGAGCTCCTGTCAAGTAAATCCGTACATTCTATCACTTCATCCCATAAACTGGTATAAAGAAGGAGCAGGCAGAGGTTGGAAGATGATGATAGAGAAACAAGGGACTTTCACTCATTCATTTCAAAACATTGAACGGGATGCCAAAAACGGTGTTGAAATATGCTGAAAGATGGCAGGATGTGATGAGACAAGGGGATGATGGAAGTGAAAGAGGAATGGCAGAACGTCATGGGAGAGCGTCGTTCCTTTGAGATTATGTTCTCAGCAGCCAGTCTATCAACCTAATGACGAGGGACACATCAGTGGTATCAGGTCAAATGTTGCAGCAAACTTCCCTCTGGGTGTTGGTATGTGGTAATGACATTAACTTCTCTTTTCTGGCCCAGCTGTCATGCACCTAACTGTTTTTCTTCTGTGCAACTTTCTTAACATCTACCAAACCACAGTTAAACAGCAAAACACAGAAGGAGGGCTCTTTTCTTGATTATTAATTTGTTTCCCTCCACCAAAAACTCCCGTGTAAAGCATTTTTATACTAAACTTGTATTTTGTAACACACTCATTAAAGGGGGATTCCTCTATTTTTAAAATCTGGGCCCTATGTTTACATATGTTATGTATTTATCTGAAGTTTAGTTATCAGTCCAGTAGTTCACCTCACCTTTTTTGCCACTGAGAGGCTGAGGCTGTGTTCTAAGTGTCTGACAACATTACTGAAATGATTCCTTCAGAGAGAAACGTTGTTTGTCAAATAAGATGCCACAAGTCTTGTTCAAGTAGAACTATCGCTCTGAAATCTCACGAGATGAGTTGTTATAGTATGCGACGCTTTTAAGATTTTCAAAATTGGCTAAATATTCAGCCATGACTTAATTCCTGCTGGGAGTTCCTCTTAATTAACTCCAAATTCACCTTTCTGACTCGTGTTTCCACCGTCATGGTTCTGCAACAATGAGCAAGATTTCAGAGCAAGACTTGTTTTATTGGTTACAAAAAAAGGATTTTATTATCAAAAACAAATAGGACTGTCTCCAAAGGAATCATTTCTGTAAACTTGTCAATATTGTAAATAACAACCTCAGTCTGTCAGTGACAAAATTTTAAAGGTCAAAGTTGCCTCAAAGAAATACATTGCAGCTTCGTCCGATTTCCCAGCTGAGTGGCTCCGCTTGACCAATTCCAGAACTTAACCCTCTAAGACCTAGAACAATTTCTACCCTACTCTCCTGTATTTATGATTTTTTACCTTATTACAGATAACATCAACTGCAATGTGTCATTTGATCCAGAGAAACCTAATGTCTCAGTCTGGCTCATTTTGAGTCCCAATTTTCACATTTGCTTTCTCTGAGAATGGATGAATTGACAAAGGCAGTCCTTTTTTATTTATTATATTGTTTAACGTTTTTCTTTACTAAGCATTATCCTTGTGGGCTTGCATGTGGAAACACTTTTATCCTACCAGCTGGATTAGCTATTTCCGCCTGGATGAATCTGTACAAGATGTATTTACTTTTTAGAGTTCTACTAAAATTCAGTTTGCTATGTCGTGGGCTCAAGTGCTCAAACTTTACGTACACCAGGTTTTGTTGCTCCTGCAGTGAAAATGAAATTGAATTATAGATGACATTCCTGGCAGCGATCTTCACGTTGTTGAACAATGACATTGAAAATAGTTCTGTCAGGAGCTCTTGCCTCACGTGGCAAATGGAGACGGCAATGCTATTTGACACTGAGGCATGGTCCTGCTCTCAGGGATGTGCTCCCTGCTGCGACATTACAGTAAGCAGCATGAAATACTCTGCCTTATAATAACATGCTGGGAGCAGAGAAAATATTCCCCCTGTGGGCATTAACATAGAAATAAACCATCTCCAGGATGCATGTGAGCCGCAGATCCAGAGCAGGTTGCAGCTGTGATGAAGAAACCATACATTAGCATTCAGAAGTGAACTGTAAAAGCCTGTAAATTGTCTGCCAGAGTCCAGTTTGATGTGGTTTAAATCACTGATGATTGAATGCAGACAAGCAGAGAAAGCATTTATTGATGCACATAGAAGGTGAAATGCTCAAGAGTCATTTATTAGAAAACCTTTTTTCCTTGGATACGAGCCAGTGTCTGTAACACTCAGGCACTATTGGCAGGAGCTGTTTTGCCAGTGATGTTGTTTGATTGTCTCCCCCCTGTGCTACATCCTCACCTCATCATCTTTCCTGCAGCTGACCTCCCTGGAGCTACAATATGTGTCTCCAAAGCTGCTGATGTGCCGGGACCTGGAGCTGGCTGTACCAGGCACCTATGACCCCAACCAGCCTATCATCCGCATCCAGTCCATCGCCCCCTCCCTGCAGGTCATTACCTCCAAGCAGCGCCCACGCAAACTCACCATCATGGGTAAGATTAGGAGGAAATTGCACAGGCCTTGTGGCTCCGAACCCATTAGATTAAGAAAGCAGATGAAAGAATATCAGTAGTCAGAGTTGCCGACTTTCAGCAGGCATGGGCCATCACATTAGAGAAAATTCAGCGAACAACAAAGGCCACAATTTATTTTGAATTCATCAGTCATGGCAAAGTTCTGTGTGGATAAAACAGAGTAAAAATCTCCTTCTCAAACGGAAGCAAAATCAAACCAGCAAGGAAGTTTAAACCAAAATGAATCCAAATCATCACAGAAAAAAAGCCAACAACTTTTTTTTTTTCTTCTCTGTGGCCAAGAAGACTCATGTCATGAGTCACCTTTTTTCCCATTTTCTATCCCAAAAGAAACGATGCATACAGGCGCAGATTAAATTATAAGATAACGTCTCAACACTGTCCACTGGCATTAATTTGAATACAGAATTAAAAAAGTCTGACACCCTGTTCCCTCCAATGTTTTGTGATTTGAGATACAACACTGAAGTGATGAAGTCACCTTGTTTTAAAGCCAAATGCTCAGACGATCAATCACAAATGGTTCCCTCCACATCTCTCTTCTCCAACACTCAATGTGATGCCTTGTCCTGGAGTATCCCATCAGTGTTACACATTATGCTCTGTAGAAGATGATAAAGCCAATAAATCAAGTGACCTCTGGAGGAAGACTTCAGATTAAGACCTGTCACCCGCTACAGCCTTAGATTTAATGTCAGCGCTCTCCGCCTCTAGTGACACACAATACAGTGCTTACTGGGATTGTCATTAGGAGCAGACTGAGGTTACAACAGGGACTCTGTCTTACTCGTTCCACTGAGAGGATCAGGTAACTCCATTAAAGGTAGTACGGCAATTAGAGTGTCAGTGAACTCATTGTAATGTGGTCTGTTCAGAACACTGAGGAGAGAATAAGATAGTGGAACAGTAAGATGTGTGACATCATCAAATACATTTTCCTCTCTTAAGCGCTTAAAAACTTGATTCTGCTTCAATTGACTGAGGTGATGTCAGAGTTCATCCAGTGCATGTATATACATTTTCTGCTGCGAATGAGATGACCAAGACACAATCAACAGATAGAACTTCAGATGGTACTTTCAGCCTGGTACTGTGTTGGTTCTCCTCTCGGGTTCCTTTCCAGTACAGTTATTTTACCACAATCCCTCATATCTGTCGCTCTGGATTGCCAGTCCAAACCGAGGGTGACCATAAAGTGAGGCATTATTGGTCCAAAGCCTACAGTAGGAGTGATGTGGTTCTAATGAAATCATTTATTGCCTGCTCAAACTCAATTCACATTGCTCCAGGCGAAGGTAATGGTGATGCAGCTGCAGAGCAGCAGGGGAACACCCCGGAGAAAACAACCAGTTCTGCCAGATCCAACCATATAATGATCCTTATTTAATGCCGTCACCTTTTTTTTTTTTTGGAGCAACGTGTCAATGTTTTGTTTTGTGGCGCCCTCTGCAGGCAGCAACGGTCACGAGTTCATGTTCCTGCTGAAGGGCCACGAGGACCTGAGGCAGGATGAGAGAGTCATGCAGCTGTTTGGTCTGGTCAACACACTGCTGGCCAACGACCCTGCGTCCTTGCGGAAGAACCTCAGGTAGACATGCAGTTCTCACACACACACACACACACACACACACACACACAATCTCTCTGAGGTGTGTGTCTTGAGCACACATGCTTGTATACTCTCACAGCTGAGGAAATTAAGTTGAAAAAAACTAACCTTGAAACCTTGACAATTAACTATCCGCTTGTTTGTGTTTGTGTTGCATTCATCAGCATTCAGCGCTACGCAGTGATCCCCCTGTCCACCAACTCAGGCCTGATTGGCTGGGTGCCCCATTGTGACACCCTGCATGCCCTCATCAGAGACTACAGGGAGAAGAAAAAGATTCTGCTCAACATAGAACATCGCATCATGCTCAGGGTGAGGAGCCATTAACATAACCACTTGGTTTCTCCTTCCTTCTCTCAATAAACAGAAAACAGACTGATTTATTGTACTCCATTACGGTTTTCTCAATTAATTAAATCATCCACCAACATGATGAGGTAGGCTATTATGTTATATATATGTTATACTGTGTTATGAAATGCGTATAGCCATCTATAAATTAGGGCTGTCATGATATAAGATTTTAACTATGCCACTATCATCGCCAAACAAGTTCACGATAACGATACCGAAAAATTACTCTTGCAATCAAAACTAAGTTCCATTTTCTTTACTGTGTGTTTTGTCTCTTATTTTAACAAGTAAATGATCCTCAAAATATGAGTGTAGGGATGTGGAGAGAGTCTGTAGGCATAACCTTTTAAAAAAGTGTACAGACAGAGCAGTTGCACCCAGTTACATGTGAAAAGGCCACAGATGAACTCAAAAACAACAGATGTACATGGCCTAACATTCTCATGCACGGTGTTATCATGTGTATTTTTAATGCAATATCGGTATGTCAGCTCTTAATGTGCAAGCTAAAGTGATTAGCACAATATCAGGAGACGCCTAGCTTAAATGGCCTTACATGTCGGCATATTACTCCCTATTTTATGCCAACTGTTGGTCTCATTCATGAAATGTTTGTAAATGTGTAATTTTCATCTAAAACATCCACACTAAATACGAAATAGATTCATCAAAGCTGAAGAAGCATCTGTTTTCAGTGATTACACTGATGAATACCAATCAGCCTTTAATGAAAACACATTCGCAGCTCCTTAATTGTCACAAATTAACTACATATCTCTGCCTCAGAAAGCTCAATTAGTCGAAGGAGAACACACATACATAATCTTCCTCACTGAACTCTCACTACAGTGAGATGAAGTGCCTCAGATGACACATGTAAACAGCAGAGAAAGAGCAGGTGACGACCCTGAGAGTGGTTTGATTGAAAACGGTACACTGACAAAGGTCTCGCGGTCAACTGAAGAAAAACAGCGAGGCTACAGGAGGAGGGCAGGGCTGAAGTATTATTGGCCCACAGTGCATCATGTCCAACCATGATTCATTGAGCAAGAGGATAAATAAGAAACAGACTAAGTAAACGAGTGGGAAGAGTCTCTCCCAGCCTGTCCTTCAGTTCTCCGTCAGTCCAAGAGTAAAATAACAATGATGGTTGTAATTAACTGCAAATTAAAAATAAGACACAACCATTCCTACTTTGCTTTTCAAGGCTACGCAGATATCCAGATATGCCGAAAGCCTGCTGAAACGCTTTTTTCATCAGTAAAAGTGAACATTGAACCGAAACATGACCTGTGAAGTGTGCAGTCTAATTTATCTCAGATGTGACAACAAATACAGGCAAATAAACCATGAATGGAAATTGCCTTGCACACAAGTACTATTCTGCTGGCACGTTTAAAAGCATAGTATGCTGCACTGTTTGGTTGCTGTTTGAAAATAAAGCACTCAATTGTGGATCTTCACCCCTGCCTCAACTCAGCCAAGAGGTCAGAGGTGGTCAAGTGAGCGAGACAGTGAATAAAGAGAGGCAGCAGGGTTACTGAGAGCAAAGCAGTGAAGCAGAAAGAGAAAACATTATATTTTTTATCGTTTTACACCGTTTACATTCGAAAGACCAAATAAGCAGGTCCACAGCTCCAAGCAAAGGTGACGCATTGCTGGATTTTGTGTGGATTCAGCTGAAGCGGAGCTCCCTAGAGGTCGGGGCTAAACTCTAAACAAACACATAGACCAGAAAGTTTGAGCAGAGTAAAGCAGGCAGAGCAGAGAGGTGAGACAGCAAGTAACCTGGTCGTCATGTTTTTGTAAAGTACCACCATTGCGCTGTTCTTAGTTTGGAGCTACACACCACTGCACAAGGGTGGATGCCCAGAAATGTTCCAAACACAGCAAAATAAGAACAAAATGAGAAATAAAAGGCAGCTGACAGAGTCTGCAGATACAGATGCTAGCAGTCCGTACATTGTTTTAATTTTATTTGTGGAGACGCTGCATAATGCCTTCAAGTAAGACACAGTAAGTTCATTTTCAATTTACTAATAGCGTGTAAGTTATTAATGATGCGTTACATTCAGTTTAAGCCTCCTAAAAGACAAGATATTAAGCTGACCAGTCAATCAGTCAGCTCATTAATCACTTCCAGATAAAAGATGAGGATGACTGCAGAGTGAGACAGTGATTGAATCTAATCTTTTCTAATCACTTTGTTTCTTTTTGAAAACAAAGAACTTTGTGTTTGTTTTAGTTAAAGCATTATTCTGGTTATACGCTGCTGTCCAGTACACACCTGCAAGGCAAACACAGTCTTGTTACATGTGAACTGTTATTAATGCATTTTCTAACAAAATAATTAACACTCGTACTCTATCAGGACCTGCTTGCATTCAGTTTTTAATTTTCCCTGACCTGAATAGCTTTTATCTTAAAATAAACACAATTTACTATTTGTAATTACATTAGCATGTAGAATGTATTAGGCTAATATATTTACCAGTTGAATTCACTTTCGTTGGCTGAGAGTTCATCAACATAATTGATGTAAATACTTATTAAATAATTTATTAACCTTAAAAAGGCGCCTCATTCAGAAGCTGTGAAATATGCATGTTATTAAAGCTCAGCAGAATGCAGAGGTGTATGAACAATGTTCAATAGTTTAATCACCCTTTGGAGCTTGTGTTTCCCCCCTGTGGGAGTCTACCACACAATGGCTCTCGTGGTCTCTGCAGTGAGCACCGTCAGTCATCATGGTGGAGGGAGGCCCAGGTTGAAAATAAGAATCATTATCCCTTTAAAATCCTTCCATTCACTCAGCTTTTCCTCTACTCTCTGGCTTCCAAAATGTCTAAATATACTCCAAAAACAGATTTATTTTCTTTTCAGATTAAAGTGTGGTTTGATGATGGGGCTTTGTGTGTTTCAGATGGCTCCAGACTACGACCACCTGACGCTGATGGAGAAGGTGGAGGTGTTCGAGCACGCCGTCAACAACACGGCTGGAGACGACCTGGCCAAGCTCTTGTGGCTCAAGAGTCCCAGCTCTGAGGTGAGATGCTCTGTCAGCCCGTGGAATGACGACTGTGTGTTAAGCATCCATCCTCATGTTTCAGTGGTTCTGGGATCAGTTGTGGAAAAGATGACAAATTATCCAGATGTCCAAGAGACTGGCAGTCATTTTGAAAGGTTTTCCTTTGATGCAGATGAAACATAGTAAGAAGAGGAAAACGTTTTAAGTGTATCTTAACACGTGAGTGAAATAAAACTGAAGAATCAGTTTCAAGAAGTGATTCAGCAGGACTTAACAAACAGACCTTAAAATTTAATTCATTATTTTTAGGACCTTCTGTGCTTGATGTACTGCGTGCTCAAGTGTCTGAACAGATATCTGAAGCCGCCTGCCAGAGATCTCTGAGCCACTTTCCACTCTGATCTGCTCTAATGTTGTGAACCAGAGGAACTCTCATAATGCAGCTGTTATTCCTCCTCCAGGTTTGGTTCGACCGGAGGACCAACTACACCCGCTCCCTGGCTGTGATGTCCATGGTGGGCTACATCCTGGGACTGGGCGACAGGTGAGAGGTCTTGTGTTATTTCGAGCAGGTTGTTAGAATAATGAGGACGATAGTTCTCATCAATAAGGGCACTGTGTTTCTGTTCTCCAGACATCCATCCAACCTCATGTTAGACCGGTTAAGTGGCAAGATCCTCCATATTGACTTTGGAGACTGTTTTGAGGTGAGAAGAGACTTTCTCTCAATCTGTTGTCCACTGATTCATTTTTGAATTTCTCTGAAACTGACTGTCTTACGACCTTCGACAGGTCGCCATGACCAGAGAGAAGTTCCCTGAAAAGATCCCGTTCAGACTGACGAGGATGCTGACCAACGCCATGGAGGTATGCAACTCTGTTGTTGACGCCCTCAACACACTCAAACTACGAACACTTTACAGGACCTAAACTGAATCCTGTCTCAGCTTCTTCTTTTACACCTTCTGTGTTTCAGTCAAAACAGTAATTAATCTCTTACAAGTGTGCGGTGTTTAATTAGTTAGTTATTAGAATGGTGACTCACTGTGTATTGTCTTCAATGAGCCAAGACAAAAAGGAATTAAATAAGAAAGCATTAAGACACAAAATTCCTTATAATTATAAAAGTCTTCAATGTTATAAATACTTTAATGGAAGATTCAAAGACCTAAATATACGCATCAGCACTCCTCAGAACACCAGACTGGACCTTCGACCTCTCTGTAATGTACAGACACCGAATCCTCTGATGTTCTGGAAGGTTCATCTCCACTAGTAACGGTTGTGTCTGATTGGGTGACAGGTGACCGGTTTGGACGGGAACTACAGGATCACCTGCCACACGGTGATGGAGGTGCTGAGGGAGCACCGGGACAGCGTCATGGCCGTGCTGGAGGCCTTCGTCTACGACCCGCTGCTCAACTGGAGGCTGATGGACAGTAAGAGATCATCAGCTGCTCACGTTCAGTAGATTTAGTGAAAGAACACAGACGGTGCACAGCTGACAAGTTGCAGACTGGAACGGCCGTAAAAGCATCGCATGATTAAAAAAAATAAACCAAGAAAAATACACTTTGTGAAAGTCAGCGTGTATTACACCACTTACTGTACGGTCGAAAATCCTCTTTTGAAGTGTTGTGATAGTGGAGTGTTAAATTCAATCCGACTGACCTAAAAAGATTCAAGTGTTGTCCCAGAAGTGAGATGGAAATCAATTTTGCTGGTATTTGGGATAGAAATTGACCAAACGCTCAAAGAAGTGTTGTAGACATCTGAAGGTCTTTGGTTAAGTTCAAGTGAACAAAGCGAATGTCTCCAGCACACTCTCAGCTAGCACTGTCACGGTCGCCTTAAGCAAGACGTTTTCTCTGCGGCAGAAGAATACAATGCCAGAATTGTATGGCATTTATTTTGATCATTAAGAAACATAGGAGAAATGAGATTTGAGAAACACTGTGTTGTTGCACAAAGGGTCTGTTTTTTAATGCGACACATTTTCACCCAAAAACGGATATTCAGTCATTATCTGCTCAGCCTCATGCTGATTCAAAGTCAGGTAAAGTTATTTCTGGAGCTTCACAGCACAGCAGTGTTGCAGATTTCTCCTCAACAACTGAAATACATTTTGCACTTGTTCTAAAATGTAAAAAATAACATAAAATGGCTCCAGATCATTGTCAGTGTAATCCAAGTATTCTGCAAGTTATTGGCACCCTTGACAGGATGTGGAGCTCGTGCACTCGCTTCAGACGGGGTGCACAGCAACGCTTTTAGCCTCTCAGCCAGGCTGAGATTTCCACTGTCAAAAGGTTATAAATAATGTCTTTTAGAATCATCTTCCAGAGACTTGGATTATGCTGGACGAGTTGTATGAAACCATTTTATGTTTTTGCTGTTTTTAACATTTCAAAACCCCATCCCCTGTTTTGCTGTGAATCCCCAGAAATGTTTTGTGGACTTTAAAACTTCACCTGACTTTTCCATCAGCGGGGGGGTGAATAGATAATCACCAAATGTGGATTTTATTGGTGAAATTTTGATTGTCAACATCACAGGGAGGACTTTGTCTAACGTAAAGTGTTGTGAACACTTTCCTCTTGCAGCAGGAAACACTTCCGGCACGTAGATATATAAGATCTGACAGTCAATTTGCAAAATTGAAACAGATCTGCTGTGAATGTCAGAGCCTTACCATTTGTAAAGGTTAAAAAAGAGTGTCATTTTTCTGCATTTAAAAAGGTCAGAACAATGTTGCTGTTTCCTGTGTGATGGTGGAAGAAGAGAATGTAGGGCAGTAATTGTCATGTTGGGGAAAAGCCTGCTTGTTCTCACACATCTCACCTGTTCGACTCGCAGCAAACACCAAAGGCAACAAGCGTTCCCGCACCAGGACCGACTCGTACACCGCTGGACAATCCGTAGGTGAGTGCAAAGGTACTTCACCCACAGTTCAAATTGAGGCCTTGTTTCTTACTTAATAATATAAGAGCATGTCTACAGCTTTAACTGTGTTCTGTCATTGCAGAGGCCCTTGAGGGAATAGACCTTGGAGAGACTACACACAAGAAACCAGGGACCACAGTACCCGAATCCATCCACTCCTTCAGTGAGTGATCAGTTCATTCTGTTGTTGGACAAGCCTTTTGTTCTCTCTCGGCTCCCCACTTCAGCGCCGAGCTCCCTCGCTGTCATAAATGATTGGTGCAACTGCTTTGCGATCGCAGGGCAGCACTTAAGTCCACTTTTGACATCTGTCTGCTGCACAAAGAGACACTGAGAGCACTTGAATTTGCTTTTTCCCAAGTTGTTGGAGGTTGATGGTCGACTCCGTTTTTTTTTTTTTGTTGTTGTTGTTTTCTTTCAGTCGGAGACGGTTTGGTACAACCCGAGGCACTCAACAAGAAAGCCATTCAGATTATCAACAGAGTGAGAGACAAACTCACAGGTGAGTTCTGCCGCTCTAAAGCACCAGCCTCAGTATTACAAGGGTCAAAACAGCAGCATTATTATTACTTCAGGAAACAGGAAACTACACTAAACTGCCTCAGGTGAAATGTTTTTCTTTTTCTCCTGAACTCACCACTCAAAAGAGACAGCTCAAATTCTTTATTGTAAAAGATTTATTCAGTTTCTTCGATGCAGCAAGGGATCTTTGATGGTTGATTCGGACATGCAGGACTTGTTCTGTGGACAAAAGCTCTCAAACAATCCAAAAAATACGTGGGCGTCCCTGATTGAACCCCCTTGAAATCAGAACGCCTCACCAGATTGAACACTCTGGCCAAGGTCTAGTGTTTCTGATGCGAGCTTGTCCCCACGCAGGTCGAGACTTCTCTCATGACGAGACGCTGGACGTGCCAACGCAAGTGGAGCTCCTCATCAAGCAAGCCACGTCACACGAGAACCTGTGCCAGTGCTACATCGGATGGTCAGTGCCGCCGCTCGAGCTAATGAAAACAGACGACCACAGTAACACGATGACCCCATGTGCACATCATCCTGTAGTTTTCCCCGGACTTTTGTGCTCAGCTTGAGTAAATCTCTGCTTTTTCTTTCTACAGGTGTCCATTTTGGTGAAGAATTGGATGCGGCAGCCAAGGTTACACTAGACATTTGTTCTCCAGTAAACCCAGAGGAAGCACTCGACTCAAATATGTATCCACTGAAAAATGTACTTAAGGCAACGTGCCGAGCCTTTGAGGAGAGATTTTTTTTTTCATCGTTGTTGGTCTGATTTTCCAGTGGCATGTGTTCAGTTCACGAGGTCGTATTTTAAGAGCTTTGTTTTTACCTGATCATAGTAATTTAATGCCTCACTCACTTTTAACCACCATAACCACTTGCTAAAGCTTTCTACAGCGGCCATATTGTAATAAGTTATGATATTTCTGACTTTGACAAGCGGTTTGCCTCTTAGAAAACCCAACGGTCCGTTCTGTCATGCTCATGTGTATTAATATGACCATTATCACTCACACGCTCTGCCTTTAACCAACTTAAACATTCTTAACAGTTCACTAATAACGAGATATAAGTTAAAATTGATTTGAGATGATCGCAATGTACTGTATGGGCATTTGTGCGCCATTAAACCCTGTACAGATACCACTGTGACTGCGCTGTGTTCATTTCACCGTACAGGCTGTTCATTTGGCTGAGCTTAAAAACCGAAAAAATGCCAGTAGAGTGTAAAATCAGGCATATTTTTGTATTCGAAGACGAGGTCCCTCCTCCAAGCTCTCCCCTTGTTTTACTTGTCGTGCCCACAGAGGGCACTCTGACTCCTAATAAGACCCTTCTCCTCCATCTTCTCAGGAAATACTGGGAGAGGATACACACACTCATCACACCAGAGACGATAAGACCAGGCTACATTCTTCCTTTAAACCAGAGCAAAATAACAGTAATACTTTGGATTTTGAACATTTTTCTTGGAAATTGCCACGAGACGGCCTGCCCTATATTTATCCTCATCTCAGCACCGCGGGGAGATGCAGTCATTCCCAGCGAGCGCAGTCCCCCGACTAAAGTAAAACCGAATCAGATGCAGCAAATTGCAGAGGCAGCGGCGGTGGAGACAACTATTAATTTGGTTTCCTGTGCTGTTATCTGGTCAATACAAGGTAGCTCCTGTTTTACTTTTCGCTCATTGCTATTCCCCGTCTTATTCCCCCCATTTATTTCTCCCCTGCATTCTCCTCTGAAGGTTAATTACTTATAGATAGTTAAGGATTACGGATCAACGAACAGCAGCCCATTGATCTCTTTCCTGCCGTGCCCACCTCTGCAATGTCACAGTCTTTACACATCGGGACAGAGGCCTGGTGATTATCTGTTCATATCGATCGATCCATCCTCTGCTCCCCCTCCCTCCCTCCCTCTCCCTCCCTCGCTTCCTTACCTCCACACGTCACTTACTTCCCTCCCGCCGCCAAAAGCTCATTATTGAAAATGTGACTTTTCATAGTCCGCGCCACCGTTTCTGTTGTTCTTTCTCAGCCGTCTAATTTGTTTGTATTTTTTCAGCCTCTCCAGTCTGTTGAGGGGCCGGCAAGTCAATAGCTCAAGTTAAAGAGGGCCGCATTGATTGGGAGAGGGATTTAGCTGTTTACCAACTGTGGAAATGGGAGAGGGCCACAGAAAAAAAGATAGCCCGGGCGCACGCACGGAGCGAGCCAATGGTGACGAATGATACTCATTGGAAGACAATGCCCACGAAAAATGAGGGGAGGTGCAGGGCTTGGCGGCGGAAGGCTGTGCATGCAAGCAGGCCACCCTCCATCAGCCTTTAATGTTGTCACATGAGGCCGTCCACACCTGCCGCCGCCAGGAATGACGCAATACAGTAAAGAATTCAGAAAAAAAGTAGTGCTCCTGCCGGGCCTGTCAGCGTTGCGTGTATTTCCTCCTGTTTTTCCACTTCCTTGCACCCTCTTTAGCTTCTCATGACCTCTCGAGATTTCGTGAGTGCTCTCTCTGCAGCTCTCGCCACGTCTGGAGTGTAGCCACACGAGCAGAGGCACACTCAGGAAGGAGAAGATATAATTTTTCTGGTAAAAGCCTCTAATTACTTTCAACTTATCAGCCTGAATAGCCAAACATTCCCCTTCTTCTTCTTCTTCTTCTTCTTCATTGCTCTGAATAAAGAACACTTTGAGTCCATCGGGTTACTTTAAAAGAGAACAGCACCGTAGCACACATCAGGTGACCTCAACTGGATGGATGAAAAATGTTTGATTTGCTTCTCTCTCTTTGTATTTATTTATTTTTTAACAATTCTGCCTTGATGTTTACTTCAAAGATCGCTTGCACTTTCATGAAGTTGAAGAACTTGAAGAGGTTTAAAAAAAGAAAAAAAAAAAGATCAGTCAAAATTGAGGCGAGGTATTCGGTATGTACGTAGTGGCTACTGGCACGCTCAGACACTACAGGACAAAGTTACCATGAAGCATGTAAATAAAGGAAAGTCTCCTGTGTCACAGCTGACTACAAACCATGCTCCTGTCTTTGGTTGAGCAGCTCCACACGAATCTGGAGGCATCAGCTCCGCTCATGTGATGCTGGTAGTTTGCCGAAGTGAAACCAGAACGCTCATCAAACAGCAGCTCTCAACACCGTGAATCCAGATCACAGCCTAACCTCACATCACGGCGAGTTGTGTTAATCGTTTTCATGTCTGTACGCGGAGAAAAAATCCTTGTAAGTAAAACACGTATCATCATTGTTTATTCAGTATTTAAAAGATCCCCTCCAGACATGTTTTAAGATGTATATGAAATATTTTGCTTTGATTCACAATGTGGTTCTGATCTCGATTTTTTTCCACAAAAAAGTTCTGTTGTGGGGAAAAAAAAAAAAGAAAATACTGCTTTTCTCTCATTAAAAACTCAGATTTTGCTGGAAAGTCAGTTCTCAGCAGAGTTGCAGTGTCTAAGTACATTATTACTTCCAGAATTTCCATTTTCTGCTACTTCATTCCTCCACTCCAATGTGTTCTGGAGGAAAATATTGAACTTTTACTCCACTATGTTTGTTTGATAACTTTACTCACCGGTTAGTTTCCAGGTTTTATGCTGCCCCAGAGCCAAAGTAGTGTGTTTTTAACTTCGTTTATTATATCACCACTCGGACACAGAAACGCTGAATCAGATCATCAGAAAAAACGCTGAATCAGATCATATCTTAATATCAAATTGTTAGAATTTACTTATTGACACTCAAGTAGGAAAGCAGTTTTTATGTACGTTTGATATCAGGTACTCTGTTTTACCAGAGTCATAGTTTTGCATGATATCGTTACTTTTCCTCTAGTGTGACCTCTGTGTACTCTTTACAGCACTGGTTCTCAGTATATGGGCATTTAAGGCTTCAGGTTTCCAAAACTTGTGTGTGCGAAAATATCAACCTCCGAACAATTTGTGGTGTCACACACCAGGCCCATACCGCCGTCTCTAGGAAATTGGATTTTCAGTGAGCACAAAGAAAATGTACACTTGCCGATTAATGTCAAACTCTACACAAACATCATTCCGCACAGTGAAGGTCAAACATGCGACTGTAGCAACACAATTAAAAGAAAAAGTAAAATCACATTTCTGACACAAAGCGAACTTTACAGCTGCGCTCCAGCCAACATGAATTTCCAATTTCCAGGTACGAGATGCCAAAGGTTAACAAAACTTGGGTGAGTGGAACAAAACAACGACTTTTTGGCAAGTGTACTCACAGCTATATGTACTCTGAAACTTATTTCCCGTAACTCTTCCAGTCACTATCTTAACGCGAAACTCTTGTCAAAATGCAACCTAGGCTTTTTTTCTGAGTCAAACCTTCTTGTAAAAGCATAATTATGATGAAAGAGGCACTTTTAAGATTTACTGTATTTGTGTTTTCGGGTCAAACTCATTTTCAGTGGGAGTGCTTGGGGCACTTTTATGATAGCATCAAAATTGCTATTTTTAAAACACTAAGAAGGCTCGACACAGCATGAAACTTTGCTCGTAGTATCACCAGGGTCTCTGCACATGAACACGAGCATTGAGAACATTGTTTGAGTTTACTAAAAAAGATGTTTTTCAGTGCCTTCATCATAATTATGCTTTTACACAAAAGTTTGACTCACATTCACAAAAGAAGCAAGGTTGCAGTTTGGCGAGAGTTTCACTTTAATACAAACATTGCACTCTACAAATACATCCTAACCTCTCCCAGTGGGTGCTGCCACTGTTGTGTGACATCAAACCACAGCTCCCTTGAGATGTCGGGGGTAGATGGATCTGCCCCGAGTATACAAATACGAATTTCAACTTTGAGTGGAACATTTTTTGGACATTTTACAAGGCCTGGCGCAGCGCGGGTGAAACCAGCTCGACAGACTGAAGCGAGCAGAGGGAGGACGGACAGGAGCGACCGAAGCAGAGATGACATCAGGAGATCTTCGATGGATGTCAGAGGAACATGTTGTTACCAGGCTGTTCTTATAGCAAAAGCTGGAGCAGATACACATTTATGTCAGATAGTAAACCCCAGGAAGGAGTTTCAGATTTCCAAAGAATGAGCCTCTCGATGAGACATTACAGTGAGTCACTGAAGCTAGTAGAGCAGCGGCCGTCCCGAAGGCAGCGCCATTACTTCATCTCTCTGACGCAAATCATGTGTCAGAGTTCACTGACGATTGCTGACGAATAAATATCCGTCAGATTTATTCTGACGTAAATGCTGTTTTGACCATGTCTGATTTCTAGTGTGGGTCAAGCTACATTTAAAAAAAAAAAAAAGATACTGGAATCCTCATCTCTGAAAATGAAACTTTGACCTTGTATTTAGTTTTTTGGAGAGTTTCTGCTGTCCTGATGTCAATAGGGAGCTCGTTCCACCATTGTGGAGGCAGACAGCCAACAGTCTTGTTGAACGGCGGGTGGGCCCTCCTTTATAGTGTTGGAGCAGCAACCTGTTTGGCTGCAGTGGAACACAGCGGACGGGCCGGGGTGCGTGGTACGGCTTAAAAACTCCCCCAGTTTGTAGGACAGACTTTCCGTTAAAAAGTCTCGAGTCTCCAAACTGAATGCCACACAAATCAGCTGCTCATTTATCTTGACAATATGCCTCAAAAGCAATCGGTGCAGATCGCAGGGCTCGCAGGCTGCAGCACCCATAAAATGAGGCTGTAACATATGCCGACTTCACGAGAAGACCCAAATTATTAAGAACTTGTCAGAAACGGTGCTTAATAGAGTTTATAAAGTTTCTCCTGACTCAACAGCTCACAAAATTGAGCGATTTTATAAGGGAGTCTGGGGAATTTCAAAATGTTCTTAAACTGTTGTGACACATGGCACATCATTATATAGACGGACCCCTCCACACCCACAGCTGTGACTGACTCCCCACGTTCAACAGCTGTTTTCACTGGCAGAGGGGCTTCCTAAAACCAGTCAAGTGGTCTTGATTTGTAAAATCAGCCGAGTTCTCTTTGAAGGACATTCAGCGTAAGAGAAGGATTGATCTGTGAACGTGAACACAGAACTTTCATTTGGTCTTCAGTGATCACAGCCGATGGGGGACGGAGCGCAGGCCTTCGCTGAGGCGCCGCGAAAAGTGTTCAGCGCTTGTCGATCAGGTGCGAGTATGAGGAGAAGAGCTGGAGGAGGAACTTTCGGGTTTGAAGTTCAGCGAGAAAGAGTCGAGCCCGAGCGAGGCACACATGCAGAGCGCTGTGGCTGGGCGCTCTCTCCTTCCTGACTCGTTCCCTCAGAAATCCTCTGAAACAGAACCCTCCTCTGCCTCCCTATGGTTATGACAATTCATGCTACGCAGCCTCCCTCTGAGCTCTTTCTTTCTGGCACGGCTCACAGCTGCGAGGAGAGAGACGGATACAGAGGCGATATTGACGGCCAGCCAGAGGAGTTCGATAGCAGAGCTCTGGAGTTGTTTAAAGCGGCGGCCTGCAGCCAGGACTCGGGCTGTCTCTGTGCACTGTGGTGTAAAGCCCGTATCGACGAACTTGACAGCAGTTTAGCCCGCCTGAGATCTGCTGCTCTCTAAGGACGCCTCAGACACGTTCTCCCGCCAGCTTCGGCCTTGTTTACGCTGCCTGTTAGAGCTCCCCAGAGCTGCCGCGTCAGAAATGTACGCAGAAAGATTTTGGCTTTATGCAATCATCTGGTTTGGCAAATGCCAGCGGCAAACACTTGGACAGCGGTGACTACAAACTCGTAGCTTAAAAAAAAAAAGCGCACGTGTTGTAGTTACTGTGAACAGAAGCAGGCCAAGGAGGGACAAGACGGAAAACTGGGCCAGTCTGAACCTGCGGTGGGCGTTTTGCACATTCGCAGCTCCAAATGGCTCCGCGTGGTCGTTAACTGCATGAGGAATGAAAAGTTAAATACCCAGCGACATCAGCAAGTGGCGCGCCGTATGTTGTCTGCCGGTCTGTTCTCCACCGAAAGACGAGGAGCAGATCTGACTGAGTGAAGCTTTAATGTTTTAGTTTAGTGGTTCTCAAAGTGGGGTCCTCGAGGGGGTTCGCCAGCAAAAAATGGAATAATTTATATGCACTGTAATCCAACCTTAAGTAACAGTGACAAAAAAAAAAAAAAAGAAGACTGTTTTGGTGATCGTGGATTTCACACACATTTTCCGTAAAAAAACAAAAAACAAAACGCTGTGTGCAGGAGTACCTGTCGATCCACAGGTGTACAGAGGTTTTACTCCCTGTAAAAGCACCTCTAAAAGCAGGTCTGATTTGTAGGGGTCGATACTTATACTGATTATTAGAAATCAAAGTGGGGGGGGGACCGATTCATTTGCAGTAAAATTGAAAATAGTTGTGTCGAAACAATCAAAGCTTGTAAAGTCGTTGCTCCACAGCGCTGCTAGTGGTGGAAAACCCTGCATGGTGCCTTTAATATCTGCACTTGAGTAAAACATATAAAAACATATATTGAATAAAACGTTTTGAATCGGTTTCATGGATCCTGAGATGTGTTTGGATGGCGTTAGCAGGTGAACCACTGAACTGTCCTCCTTTAAATCTTAATGTAATCTTCGCCTCTCAAAAGTAGGACATTCATCTCAGCTTGAAATGTAAACGACAAAAGTCAATATCCGAGATCGATGTCGTTGCCTGGACCTTTTTCACAGCAGATGTTTTACATCCTAGCAGGAAAAGCACTGCTGTGATTAATATCCTTAATAAGTCCTGTGCTCCACCCGGGTGGAGCATCTCCATTGAGCATTCTAGATCAGTCCCGGTGACGCCTGCTGTCGTGACCAGAGTCACAGTCAGACTGATTGCTGTAACAAACGTCTGTTGTGGCAGCAACATACATACAACAAATGTCACTTTTTTTTGTTAACTTGTTGAGTGACAAAAATTAAGCACAACACAATCCAGTGAGTCTCTCTCTAGTAAACAAACAAACAAAAAACTGAAGAATGGTGCGTCTTCTGGAGCTGTTCACTGACAGGAGGAGAGCTCAGAGATGATTTTTTAAAAACTTTTTGTACCAAAAAGTGGATTTGTCTTCACTCCTGTTTATCAACCCGACTGCAGCAGCAGCAGTAAGGTTGATTGCTGACTGGAGCTGGAGGACAAACACACGTCGAGCTGTGATTTGAACCAGCAACCTCAAATTACTAGACGACTGACTCTTCCAGTCAACCTTAGTTTAGAGTGTACACCATGTTTAGTTAAAGTGTTGTGTTAGGTGATTATGGTGTAGTATGTTTCTCATGACAGCCACAAGCACCTGAAGCCTTTCTTTTGGAGGAGGAATATTTTTTTTTTTATGTCAGTGGCAAACACATGCATAGTGATGATATATCTGATGTAAATGAATGTCTGGAGACGCGGGGCAATATTTTAAATTTTCTGTTGTTTTTTTTTTAAACTTTTTTTTTCCATAGACATGTTTTGAACTATTCTTAAGTTTATGTCGGTCTGCACTGAGCTCAACTGCACGACTTCAACTCCATGTCCCAGTGTCAGAACACAACACAGTGTAGCTGGGATTTGCTGACCGGCCCGGCTACATATACACACATGTAAGTATATGTCTAATATACTTACACCTGTACTTTTGATACTTGAATACATTAATTGCAGTACAGTTAATGTCATGTACTTTAAGACTTTTACTCAAGGTGACTTTCAGTTTTACCAAAACAATACTTTATAACTTTATCTTTCATTTTACTCAAGTATGACTTTTTGGTACTTTTTGCCATACTGTGGATTCCTCTGTGTTTGAACACTGTTGGAAAAACTTCTCGCACATCTTTCCAATGAAATTCTTGGCCCTATTTTGTAGTTTCAGCCAAGTCAGAAGTGAAAAACAACAACACAACAATGATTTTCCTCGGAGTTTCCTCTGCAGTAGTTGGTGGCACCTCTGTGACGGCCGACATTCCTTCCCGCCATCATGCGTTACCGCTGTCTACACCCCCCGGTGATGTCAGACAGGTCACGCGGAGGTAAAGGTCTCCATTAGCCGTGAGCCTGGACAGTTGAGTCATCCGTGTGCTCACCACTGTAGTAACGCGGCGCTGGGCAGAGGCTGTGTTGTTGTTCTCCAGTCAGAGGACAGCGCTGTGAGGCTGATAACATTATTCCGAACGTGATGCAGTTATTGGACCGTCTGACCAAAAGTGACCTTAACATCGTATTTGCTTCAGCTGAGCTGTTCGGGCCGACTGCGGCACGGCGCGGGCGGCCGTCTGCGCTTAGGTGTGTGACAGCTCCCAGGTGTGAGTGTATGGAAGTGTATGAATGTGCTCAGGGAAGGATACACACTCAGCAAAATCCTTCCCCGGATAAATAAAGATTGTTAAAGCGTGGTTTGTCTCACCGCTTACCTCAGATGCCGTTGCGGCACCGGTTGCGGCGACTGACGCCATCCAATTTGACATGTCTATTGCATTTGGGGCTTCGCTGGATTGCAGAGGGAGATAGGAGACAGATACCTTTCACACACATTTTCACTCGCAGTCTAAAAAGTGAAAACCAGCAGCTGGGGCTTGGATCTGATCAGAAAGCACCGTGACGACGTTACAACCATCCAGTGAGTGCAAATTCACAGCTTAACCGATTACTGACTTTTGAACTAATTAACTAATGTTCTTACTGTGTGTGTGTGTGTGTTTGTGTGTGTGTTTGTGTGCGTGCCTTATTTTTCTCAATTTTCAGGAACAATGAGCCGAGTTAGAGTCTTGCAAAAAAAAAATAAGACCCTGAAAATATTGCTAAGCCGCGAACTGAAGGCGCATCTATATTGTTGATAAATCCTTCATCTTGTGTTCCACATCAAGCGTCTGGGCTCTTGATACGTTGTTTGACGTCGCTGCGGGAGGCTGAGCAGGTCAGCTCGGTGGCTCCCTCCCTCCCTCCGGCCATATCCGTGCGAGGAGGACGGGACTGTTTGACAGAAGTGGCTGCACCTGAGCAGCAGCGAGGCCGAGGCACACTGTGGCATCCCAACGATGCTATTAATGGGAGTCATGTGTGCCAAGAAAGCACTGCACACACCATTACACTCTGTCGACCAGCCCGGACCTCTGACACGGAGCCACCAGCTTGCTGCAACACAAACTGAGATTTGATGAGCCAGGGAAAACATTTTCATTCCCCCAGTTTTCTTTTAATATACTTTTTTTTTTTTAAGTAGAGTAGTTTCACGGACTGTCAATGAGCAGCCATGCTTGTGAAACTAATACACCCCTCTCCCCTTGTTTTGTATGTTCATGACTAGGATAGCGTGTCCCGATTCTTGTTGGGGGTGGAGGGTTGTGATCAAGTGTTGGAGCTAGACGGGCCCCTTAAACCAAGGCACATGTGTAATGTTTCTTTATAACAAGCACGGAACAATAGCAACTCCATACTTGGCTGACGTCTCAGTAGCTAACAAGCTGGCTTGCATTACAGTGTTACTGCTGATTTGTGGACGACAGTCCCACATTTTGACGTATGTTGCATCCACTCTGAATGCATATGGTGACCAGAATTCCCCCAAAGTCCAGCTGCGCCCCTCCAGTATCAGTGCACGCTGACAAGGTAGGAGCAAGGGTTGCTGACGTTAGTGGCCAGTAATAAACCAGCCTTCCTGTGTCATTGATGGGTTGACTGATAGCGTGGAGTTGTGAATAAATTGCGAGCGTCAACGCTTTTGTATCTCCAGCAAATATTGCCATAATAAATGGCAAATAACATCATCATTGTAATACAATGTTGGGACAATGTGTGCCCATGTTTGACGTAACGTCATTAAAGTGCCATCTTGGATTCCCTAAGGGAAATGTAGAAACACACATGAAAATGCCCTTCCAGCGCTGGTGCCCTACCACTCACGGTTGGTGCCACTGGTCCTAAAAGGTCGCCCTGTTTCATAGGGGGAGATTTCCAACCGCTGCCCCCTGTAACTCCGTACTGATTAGCGAAGGGGCATCCGAAAAAAACGGGTTGGGGTGAACATTTCAAATGGGGATTGAGCCTTTTTTTAAAACTAACAAGCAATATTCACTGAAAACCAAAATACTTTCTTCAGCTAC
The DNA here is from genome assembly GCF_904848185.1 of Acanthopagrus latus. Lineage (NCBI taxonomy): Eukaryota > Metazoa > Chordata > Actinopteri > Spariformes > Sparidae > Acanthopagrus > Acanthopagrus latus. The sequence continues at coordinate 23,183,333 of NC_051045.1, read as the reverse complement.
TACCTCTTGTTCTCATGGTCAGCCTGTATGAGCCACCCACAGGTAAGTGCACGCTGCAGATCAGACTGCACACAGCTGCCAACAGAGAGCCCAAAATAAAACCCTGTTTTTGGCTTTGAAGATGAAAACGAAACAGTCATCCTCTTTTTATTTATCCTACAGCAACAAAAAAGGGATTGTTGACCCGCTGCACCTCTCTCCACACTGAATGAAACCGCTGAATGAAAGGCTCCGTCTTCAGCAGCGTCATGAGTCACAAACATGAAGACGTCTCTGCCTCTGGAAACAGTTCCTGTTGTCGCCCGCAGCCACTTGCTGTGCGTCTGTGCTGTCTCTCCACGCTCGACTCGTGGTGTCAAGTTGACATTGTTTTCCAAATTGACTCGTGTTATTTTGGGTGTTTTTGTTCTTGTTTCTACAGTTTCACTCTTTAGAATGATGTATTTAACACTTAACAAATAAAATAATAATCATAGTACAGTGTTTCCCCTAGACTGTTTTGTAGCTGTGGCGCTCTGAGGCGGTAACCTAGCAACACTAGGGGGGTCCGGGGGCATGCCCACCCAGAGGAGAATTTTGAAAAATAAGCCTTTAAATGGTGACTACTGGTGAGAGTTTTGAAGAAAGTATCGACAGATTGAGACTTACAAAATCACTCTTATTCTTACAAATGACAGACTGTACAAATGTGCCATGAACTGGGCAGAAACAAAGTTCATAATTTGTGTTAATTTTTGTGTTAATTTTCTTTGATATTTACCATCAGCCCTAGAAAAACAAACAAACAAAAAAATGAAGTGGCACAATGTGGAAACGTATCTGTTGACTCTAATTTCTTTTAAATACCGCTGCTCATATACTGCTGGTGTTGAGTCACTTGGTCACATGACATTGTAGATATCGGAAAAACTGCAATTATTTTGTATTTATATATTTATGCTAAGTAATTTAATGACGTCCCTAAATCAGTTTCCGGTGATTCAGCGCGAGGCTCTGGGAGGTGAGCTAGCTAACCGTCCTCCTGCTGCTCACACTGGGTGAACCTCAGTAAAGTCACAGCTGGACCCGAGTGAATATCCACCCAAAATCCAACCTAAAACTAACTTCACCCTGGTGGTTTATGTAGAGTAGCGTTTTGCCTGGGAGTGTGGGCAGCAGGTCTGAGGGGGCTTCAGACGGCGCCATCAAGTTTACTTAGCTAACTGATAGCAGCTTTTAATGCAAGCCAGCAACTGGGGTCTAATGAATGTAATCCAACAAGTGCAGGAATTCGCTCACAACATGGTGTAAACAGTAAAATCAGAGACGGTTAAAAAAAGGATTTAATGGATATTTATTTGGTACTTGTTTTTATTATTTCCTAAATTAGGCTGCCTAACTACACACGTGTCTGCATCACGTCTGGCTTCAATGAGTCGCCTGTTGCAGCCTTTGGATCGGATGACGAGGATTTCAGTCACTCGACTTACATGGTGACTTATGGAAATTATACATATAGCCGTAATGATACAACAATAATTGATTTTAAGATCATTTGCGTCGCCACCGCAGAATGCATGTAGGGGAAACACTGTAGTATGTTAGTTTTATAGACGGCCAGAGTCAGAAAAGAGGGATTTTTGGCCACATGGCAGAGCAGGATGGAGTGATGGAGGGTGGACGGTGTTAGCTGAGGGTGTAGGCCTTGGTGAACAGGTGGTGGGTGCTTCGGGAGTTTTTTTTTGGAGGTGTCCAGAGATGGGGCATTGCGGATTTGAGAGAGGGTGGGCGAGCGTCGCGACACTGGAGGCTCTTCCTCCTAAAGTCTGCAGCCGGTTGTTTGGCGGTCGGAAAGCGAGCCAGAGTCTGAAGGCCGCAGCTCCGGGGATGGAGTGGAGGACTGGAGGAGGTCCATCAGGTACAGGAGGGCAAGGTCTGATTTTCAAAGCGGGCCTACAGCATGATTCACAAGTAGTTTGGAGGCCAATCCTGCTCTAATATTCAGCATATTCGGCAAGTGTGATGAGGAGACGTAAAGCCTCCAGTGAACAAACACTGAGAGTGGACTTGAATGAACGGGGATGTAGGGGAGCTCTTGTGTCCGGCATTTGTATTTGCGATGTGAAAAATATTTGTCTGTTCTTATATTCTGGAATTTTTAACAAGGGAGAGGGAGAAGATGCCAGTTTAAGAATGCGAATGTGTTAATTGTGCTGAAAAACACCATGTCAGACACACATTAGAGAGGGTTTATGTGCGCCTTGATACATGTGTCGAGGGGAGCTTTAAAGTCGCAGTTGTTAACAATCCCAAGCCTTCAGATTAGCACCCTGCTCATCACGAAGCCTCGTCTTCTTCTTCTGCTCCCTTTTAAGCTGCTGCTGCTTTAAGATATGTGTGAAGGATTTGTCTGAGCCAACACGGCCGTCCCGTTGTCCCGTCTCTGGTCACCGGCTGACCTCTTTCACACATGAGCTGTTTTGTCCTGTCTTTGTTCACACCATTTTTCCGAGGGATGTGTGAAAATAACAGGAGGGCGAATTGTCTTGTGATGAGCGTCCCCGACAGGACGCACGCGCTTGGACCACGTGTCCGCGAGCAGTCGACGAGCAGCTGCACGCCCCCGCGTATGTATCTTCAGTTAGAGGCGTGCTGATTGGCTGAGCGGAGGCTGCTGGGCTCTATAAAGTGGAGCCTGAGAGTAGATTGGTCGCCCGGGCCACTCTTCCGTATTAAAGCGGTGGCGCGTTGCTGTCGGTGATCTCAGAAAACAGCCTTCACATCTGATTGTTGAATTGCCCCCCGAGCCCTTCACAGCCGTGTACCCAATCATTCAGCCAGAGTAACTTGTTGACATGGGACTGTCCTCCAGCTGTCTGGGCGGGCCATCCTCTTGTCTCCCCTGCTCAGATTTACTCACCACGGGGAATAGCTATTACATCTCCTGTTATTATTTGCCATAAAAATGCACTGAATGGCGACCAACTCGGAGGTGCTATAAAAAGCAGCGGGGTGTGAGATGGCGTCTGCACGTCATCAATCAGACACGGTGGTGAAACATTGGGCCTCTCCGCTGGGTAGTGGAAATTGATTTTTCTGTAAGTCTCAACGATTAGGGTGTGAAGAAAGGGGGGGTGGGAGGAGAGGGGAGGAGAGGAGAGGGGCTGGGAGGAAAAGGGGTGAGATGGGAGAGAATGTGTGAGAAAATAGAGGTGAAGCTAATGTTTCCAAGCGGGCTGAGCGGCCCCCTTCGCCTGCCCTTCTTAAAGCCTGAATCACATCAGGCTCCCCTGCAGGGGTCTTCAGCAGCCTGTCCCAATCATCGTCTCCTGAGAGCAGGACTTTCAGCTCAGCTTGAAATGTGAACTGAAACATTCAATACCCGAGATCGAAGGCGAAGAATGGGCCTTTGTCACGGCAGACGTTTTTACATCCCAGCAGGGAGGGCACAGGTGTGATTAATAGCCTTAATAAAGGCTGCACTCCACTCAGGTGTTCCATTTTCAGGGCCCCGCCGTTGTGCATGCTGGATGACTTACTGGAACACCCAGTTACACCTGGGCTTTTACGGCAGCGACAAGTCAGAGTGAACGCTGCAACAAAAGTTTATTCTCGTGGCCTCCACAGCAGCGGCCCAGGACCAACATTTATTTAGTGCTTGTTGAAAGACAGACAATTAAAGTCGAAACAGACAACTCGTCCCCCCCTCCGTCTAGCATTTCCAAGCGGCATCACTGTCGTCAGAAAGACGACTCGATATCGCTTTCCATTTTCCTCCGAGTAGCGACTACCAACAATGCAAGAGTAAACGTAAGTTGATTCATTCATTAAGTCTATAATGGAGGCATAAAAGCAGATAGAAACGGTGCCATGCTGCCAGCCAGACTCAGCCTTTTCATTTTCTCCTGAGATTTTGTGCCTGCTGGCAGACAGAATGACATGGTGAAAGCAAAGTTTAATCCAAGTGCAGATGGTGTCGTTATTCTAAAGCCATTACATTCTGCGGGAAAACATTCGCCTCATAATAAAGCGAGAAACTTGTCTCATGTCAGTTTAAGTGGAACAACTTAAAGGAGTGCTTTGGCGGAAATGGACAGAATTCGAGGGCAGCTCCTAAACCGCAGAGGGCAGCGCCACAGCGTACAGCTGACAGCACAGCAGCTGCTCACCATACCGGACCGGCTGCTCTTTGCAGTAGCAACAAGCTGACGTTAGCGGTTAGCCGTGGAGCACATGGAACTTTTGCATTTTGCAGTTCTCAGGATAATTAGTGTACAATATCTCCTTTCCTGACATTTTGCGAGTTTATTTTCTTTACGTATCAGACTAAGTATCTAACTACCTCCCAGATGAAACCACAGGGACTATGAGACTGTCGCCTCTTGCGGGACAAAGTGGTTTCATGAGACAGGACCGACGACTGGGGCTAAGTGGTTAGCATGCTAACTTCAGTCGGCATCTCTGCGATGAAATATTTTGACGTCTTTGACGTAACGACAACGCTGTTGTTTCTTCAAGCGCTGCAGCTTTCCACAAAAAAAATCTGGCCATGTCTTACAAATTGCTTTAAAAACAGATCAATGGGCCATTGTCTCGATTTAAACAACAAGCACACCAAATGTGTGTTAACCCACAGCTAAAAATAGTCCCCAACAAAAGCATTATTGGCCTCTGTTTGAGTAGCTGTTTAATTTTGTAGAACAACTGGTGCCGCAAGCAGAAAGTGTGACTTTATATATGTCTGTCCTCTGAGGTCTGAGGAACCCGGCACTTCCACTGAGACGTAAGGAAGTTATTTTGTACTTTTGGCTGTGTCCATATTCACTCCAAAATGTACTCTCATCCAGACTGAGCAGTAGGAGATTTCATACATTTTGTGTCATCGCCACACTACTAGAATTTCCACATCTACCAAATGATTGAAATGCCACTGAGGGCTGGTTTGAAAACGGTACTTTTTCGGTGCATGAGGGAAATTGTGAAAGCACTATATAATTTCAGAGGTTGGAAGGCTTTAAAGAAAAAAAAACAGCAGGAAGTTAACACAGTGGGCTCTATATCTGGCGAACAGTGGGTGATTTTGGACCCAGGACTTATCCTGTAAAATCACAGAGGAGCCACATTTGCTGTTTTAAGCTTCTTACATGTGAGGATCTGCTACTTTTCTCTGTTTTACTTCATTCAAATGTTAAAGGAGACACATCCTACTCTATACTCAAAGTCCACAACAACTGAAGCTCATCTCTCCCACAGAAGTCACTGCTCCTGAAACGCCTCGTCAGTTCCGTGGTTTTGTGACATGGCGCCGCGTCAGTGAGTCACACATGGCTAGCAGCTAGACAGGTGAGTACTGATTGAGCACAGCCCCTATGAAGTTGTTAGCGGTGCCAGCTCAGGCGTGTGTGAGCTGACCAATCAGAGGAGACTGGGTATTCAGGAGGAGGGGCCTTAAAAAGACAGGAGCTGAAACGGAGCGTTTCAGACAGAGGGGAGATACAGAGCTGCAGAACTGGACAGTATGAGAAAACTGGTGTTTTTTGAGCATTAAAGCATGTAAACGTATTCTAGGAGTAACCCAATATAAAATAAAATGATGAACCTGAAAATGAGCATAACATGTCCGTGTTAATATGTTTGGATTTAAGACTCTTAGTTATGACAAAAAAAGAAGCTATTTTTAGATGTCAACATGGCATCTCGAAGTGTTTTCTTTTTTTGATTTATTGTCAGCCAGACAATGCATTTAGTTGTTGCAGCAGCATGTTGCATGAGCTTTGAGGACATTTCTGATTGTACACCATGTTTTTCTAGAGCACATAAACACTTGAGCAGGAGAAATGAGGAGCGGGAAGTGTAATTCAGCCTTTCGAGGATCCTTGAGCCTTGAAAATGATGGTCCGCAAGCCGAGTGGATCTGCGAAAATACACATTAACATGACCCCACCCCCACATGTGTCAAACGCTGCTGTGTAGCCGTGTCCAGCGCATCCACATCCCAGGCCTTATCTTCAATTCATTCACCATGCATCATCCATACACATAACTGCACTGTAAGCTATGATTCAGTGCACTATTCTTATCGTGGCCCAGGCGCGGTGATGTTCTGAGGCATGCTGGTGCAGTGACCCCCCTCGCCTGTGTCTCCAATAAGCATAACCATATCTGACAAGGCCAGAGCTATTGAAGGAGGGGAGATTCTCGCCTCCTCTAGATAGCTTTCCACCCTTCTGTTCTCCTGGCATATTTCCAACGGCGCTCTGTGGCCTAAACCTCCTCCTCTTTCTTCTCCTCTTTCATGAAATGTAGCTAATTTCTTTTAACATATCGTCCACTCAACCGATTTGTCTTTAACCGCCCCCCCCCAACCTCACATTTAGCATCAACAGGCAGATGAGTAAACAATAACTCCTCCAGCAATATTTCCAACAAGGAGGGATCAGATCCAGCAGAGATGAGTCGAGACACGGGAGTCCTACTGCGAAGCAATTGGATGCATGTTACAGGATATAAGCCCACCAATCATTCTCTGCCGTCCTGTGAGAATACTTAGGAATGCTTGGAGGGTTGGATACTGAAGCCACACACACACACACACACACACACACACACACACACACACACACACACACACACACACTTGAGTGAATTTCATTTACCACCCTCACACACACACACACACACACACACTGCTTTCCCCCTTTTTTTTTTTTTCAGTCGATCTTGTGTCTACAGAAATAATGTGCATGCGCCCATTATCTCAAGAAGGGGCCGCCAGAGCGTGAGGGGCATCTTTCGCCTGACTGACTTTCATTTACAAAGTGGCGATGTTACTTTTGTGTGGGGAAATGAGATAGCACTGCAGCAGACAGTGGGCTACATTATCCCGGGCCGGGCGCACATCCTGCTCTCTTTTCTTTTCCCCCCTTTATCAGCGGCTTTTTTCTCACATTGTTCGTCAGCCCCCGAGACACACACACACACACACACACACACACACACACACACACACACACACACACACACACACACACCGTACAAAAAAAAAAAAAAAAGCCCCGTCTCCCAGGATCAATTAGTCACTTCCAGGGAGTTGTGGAGCGGAGAGGGAGCTGAGGAGACAAAAGCCACGGCCGTGTTGGCGTTGCGGCGAGGTGATAAAGTGACATGGTCTTCCTTCCAGGTCATTAACGTGACAAGCACTCCTTGTCCGGGGAAGGTGGACCTGACAGCAGAGTGGTGCCCCGCCAGGACGTGAAGAGAGCTCTCAAAAGAGCATTCGCTTTCTTTGACACACTTTCTCTCCCTCTGCAACTCTCTCTCTCCAGCTGTTTTCATTCAGTCGGCCCGCTGTCTCTCGCTCCCTCTCTCTTCCTGTCTTTTTTTAAAACTCCATCTCTGTCCTCTCCCCGGAGCTTTTTTTCCCCTCTCAATCTCTTCCCTCCATCCCCCTCACTTTCTTAAAAGCCGTCTCCCTCTAAAGCTCCGTAGTCCTCCTCTCACCCCGCCAAATTTCTCTCCTTTCATCTCCGACTCTGCTGCAGCCTCGTCTACCTCCCTGTAGTCTGTCTCTTTTTCACTCCCCCCCCCCCTCTCTTTCCATCCATCTTTGAATATCACCCATCTCATTGCTTTGTTTTGTGTCCACCCTCTCCCTCTCTCCAGCAAACAGCTCATCTGCTCACTCTCCTCTTAGGGAAATCGAAGGTGACACTGGCAATGCAAAAAAAAAAACACAGTGAGCTGGCGCAGAGAGTCGCAGCAGGACACGGGCCCAACAAAACACAGGAGAGTAAACAGGAACTATTTTTAGGACGCTGTCGCCTGTCTTTAAGAAGCCAAAAGCAGTGTGGTATTTTTCCCCCTGCGCGCGGCGGTGGAGGAAACCATGTTATCACAGGACCTGGCTCATTACGCCGGGGTGGTTAATGAGACACGCGATGGATTGGATGCGATCGCGTGCTGCTGGGAGCCAATTTCCATGAATGGATGTGACGATGACGGGATGGGAAAGGACATTAAGCGAATGTATCCTCGTAGCTGTCCCATTTTCAGAACAGTTATTACGTATGTGTGTGTTTGTCTGGATGTTCACAGGAAAAAAACAAAACAAAAAAAGCATTAGTCCTCACAATGCTTTGCTGAGGCTTGGGAGGTGTCTGTGACCTATGGTTACCCATAATGCCTTTCTCTGCGTATATGTATGTGTGATAATTCCAGCTTGGTTTGAATGAAGGACCGTACCAGCCTTATATTTTACACTTGGTGTTCGGCATGTTACTTTAAAAATGTTGAATGCCAATCAGTCATCGAAAATGTAATCACATATTTATTTATTTATTTATTTTACATGACTCTGCTATACTCAGCCCCGCTGTGTCAGAGAAGCCTTCTGACTCCACGGGCTCAACATTCACTGTCACATCTTCATGATTTAACACATATAGAAGGAGACAGTGAGATTACCTGACCATTAAAGCAGAATAATGGAAGTGGTCACTGCAGACGCTTCGCACATGCCCACTGTAAATATTGTTGGCTGGTCTATACGCTCCATTATGACATGTATTTCTATACTTACTGCTGCTTTTGTGATTTGATTTGATGCTGCTGTTGTCTTGTCAGGTTCACTGACCCTCCGACTCCAGAACGGCACCGGGAGAAGCATGACTGTAGAATTGACGGTTGCTAACGAGCCAGCTAACAAAACATAGCATGTACATAAGACAGCCTTGGAGTAGCCTGAAGGCAGACTCTCCACCCTCCTGCCCTGCGTGTCAAACATGTTGATCAGTAGACAGACTACTGTTGAATAAAGAGTATAAGGAAAACCGGCACTCAACCATCGAGTCCTGTTTACGTTTGCCGCTGTGGAGCCCAGAGAATTCTAAGTCCAGTTTAAGATCGGTGCCCAACAGCTCAGTTGGTGGAGGCGGCGTCCCCGCGTACAGAGGCTTCGTCCTCGCTGCAGCGGCCCGGGCTCGAGTCCCGTTAGCTGTGTGTCACCACAACACTCTCACATCCTGTTTCCTGTCATCCCTGAAGCTGTCCTATCAATAAAGCCATACAGAGGCCCACATTGATAATAATAATGTAAAAAACAATCCATTTTAGACTAAAGCCCTACAAGGTGTATTCCTTTGGTATTGTATGTTTTTCACGTGTTTGCTGTTGTCAGACAGCTGAAAACTGAAAAATTCTCAAACGTTTCATTGCAGCTCTCAATAACTTTAACAGCAGTCAACAGCTGTGCTGTGAGATCGGCTACATTGACATGTTAAAGTGATGACAGAGAAGGTTGGGGCCAGCAAATGTTGTCGCGCTCAAGTTCAGCCACAAAGCATCTGTTGCTTGATTGCCTGTAAATGTGTATTTATGCTTTGAGTAGATGCGCAAAGTACTCCGCGCTGCTGTAAGCGTGTTAGCAGTCTCCTCCCTCCTCTGTGTCACCACACCTGCAGGACTCTTTTTCAGCATCTCAGCGCTCTTTGCCTCTTTCTGAGCGTTTTCCTCCACTTGGCCTGTTTGGCAGTCCGAGACGTCACCAGGAGCGCTGGAATTGGTTGCTTTCCCCTGTTTGGCCACCATCGGTGTCGGTATAAGAACAGGAGGATCCTGCGCTTTGCTTGTTCCCCGACCAGCAAACAGGACCGCCTCTTCATGGAGTTCTCTGTCCTGATTAGATAATGTGGGCAGGGATACCAGAAAATGTGTTTTGTCTTTTACTGCATTAGCCAGGAGAGGCGAGGGATGGATTACTGACCACACATCGTTTAACAGCGATTACCGTCGGGATGTAGAGCTCTTTAACACTCTTTTTAATACAAATATATCACTTATATATCACAGCAGCTTTAACTTGGGACTTAAAAAAGTGGTAATTGCAATAAATAAACATTATGTTACCATCCAACACTGTTTACAACACAAATAGCCATTTAAACCATGCCATGTGTTCCAGATATTATTATGTATTCCATCTGCTGTTTCAGGAATAATATTTCCATTCATTTCCATACATAAAAATCTACGAGGGCTCATTTAATCCATCACAGTAAATAGTCTGCCTGCGTTTTCGCCACCTCATTTTGTTGTGAAGTAATGTAGTGAAGACGTTTACCATCCATCTATGCCTAAACAGCAGCACCAGACACTCTGAATTAACACCAACGCAAAACAAAAGCCCGATGTGCGCTCTGATCGACTTCATATCTCAGGCGAGTTTCAAGCAACATATCATCTGTAAGTGTACAGCGTTCGATCATGTTAATCGTTCGGCTGATCCACTCTCTCCAAGAGTCTTAAAATACGTGCAAGAGCTAGATGTCATCAACATGAGGACGCGTTTCGAACAGCGAGTATTTAAACTACACCAGCCCTTTTCCTTAAGCATTCCTAAATAAATGGATTAAATAAACTGGGTGTGAGTGTTTTAACATCGCCGTTACACTGAAATCACTCCAAACGGTGTCTCTTAGAGCCCTGAGAGTTTTGCCCACTGAAGTGTGTTGAGTTTGAGCTGTTGTAACTGTTTGGATACAAGGCTGTTTATCCATCACTCACTGTGAGTTTTGACCACTGAGTCGGTTTTTTTTTTCTTTCGTATCTTTTCTGCTCTGCTGTCACTTGCTCCACAGAGTTGAAGGAAAAGAAAAGGGGCCATCCGCCCTCTTAAATGTGCTTTATGTGTGTTGCATCAATCAGTGGGGAACGTCCATGGATGTGAAGTATGCGTGTATGCATGGACAGGCTTTATTTGGAATGGCCCATCACAAACTTATTCTCAATTGGGGAAATTGGTTGAACAGGGAACAAATCTCGCGACTAGTTTATTCTGCCTGGCGCGCTCAGCTCGGTGAATAAAAACTCTCTCTTTCTGCATTTATGTGATTTATTCGGCGCGTAACTATTCCACGCCCGGGGCATTGGTCTTCACAATGTGTGAAGTGAAGGGATGGAAGAAGGAGTGACACACAAACACTGCGCCCACCCTCTCCGTCGCCTCCTATCAGCCTCATTTTGTGGATGAGTCCACTGCAGAGTATGACCCTGCTGCACTGCCTCCACCACAGAGGCCTGTGGCTGGACCTGCTAAAGGTACAGTACATCACAATCACTGTGACCTCTTTCTCAGAATATGGGGGCTTTGTTTCATTTTCTTGGGTTTGTTTCGTCATCAAATGTGCTGTGTGTCGAAAGCCTTGGGTCTGAAAACTGACTCACTTTAGGAAAACCTCGACAAAACTATTCACAAACCCAAACTAAGGCCACTGAGGAAAAGGTTTGTTTTCCTGGTCAGTTTTGAAAATGTAGTAGGTCAACCTGAGGTTAGAAAATATATGTGAAGAGTGTAAAGTTAAAAAATATATGTGAAGAGTGTAAAGTTAAAAAATATATGTGAAGAGTGTAAAGTTAAAAAATATATGTGAAGTGTGTGGATCGAGGACGATTTACTGAGCAGCTTCAGATGTCACCAATAATGATGTATCTGAAAGCACTGTGATAGATTTTTTCATAGAACATCATAATAAATGTTGTTCCAGGATTGGTAATTTAACTTGGTATTTTCAATTTGAATTTGAATTTAAAAAATGATACCAATACCACATCTGGATCAGGATATCACGGCTAAATGACTCTCTCTCAGGAGACTGAGAAAAAACAACAACTAAAAGACTTGTCATGGTTAAGCTTTAAGGATATTTGGTTATCATTTGGCAACACAAATCATTGGTTGGGTTTGAAAACAAAGATATTTTGTCAGGTTTAGGCGTTCAAATATTTCGTGAGGATTAGACATCAAAAATATTTGGTTAGGTTTAGGCATCAAAAAGGATCATTTGCATATGTGCATATTTTTGCTGTCTCTCGTGACCCTCATTTCCCAAGGTTAGGAAAGGAAATAACCTTAACCATGACCATGACATTTAGGAAATGTGTAAGTCTTAATGATTGGAGTCATATTGATTATTATGTTCCAGGATCAACACCAACGAGACAATATAAGAGGTGGTCGTATGGCACAGATGCCTCTTGGTGACACGATCTGACAGAAAATGTGCTTTTTGAACAAAGGCATTCATTCAAAGAATGCCCTTGTTCAAAAAGCACATTTTCTTTCTCCCTAAATGCATTTGGATGAAGACAGGAATTCCATAAATGTCTCAGCGCCTGGTTCATCTGCATGTCCACATTCAGATCATTTCGGAGGGGGTTTCACGAGAAAATATGTTCTCTTTCTTTTCCGCCATTTGGATGAACTGACCCTTTTAATGAGCAATTCAGCGCAGCCAAATAAAGCTCCGAGTCTTGAGGCGGTGATGTCAAGCTGTTCAGCTGCAGCGGAGATGAACACATACTGTAGATGCCGACACTTTCTGACACTTCTCCAAACTACTCCACGGGGCAGCCCGAGCCTGTGTAAGCTGCTTACATGTGTAGCTGTTCATTGGCTGCTGTGAAGGAATCCTTTCATTGTCCGTATTATGAAACTCGTGACAACTTCACGCTTTTTTTGCAGACGGCGAAATCCGCAGCTGAAGGTGGTCGCCGCACCGCCACGACGCCGTGTACCAGAGCGCCGCTGGCTGGCAAATTCCTCTGCTAACTTATTTTCACCATTACCCAGTACAGTACATACACACACACTCATACACTCTGTCTCCTCCGCCCCCTTTACGCTGGCGTGACAGCTTTGTCACAAAGATGAATTCATCGTCAGCACTGCAGCCAAAACAAGTAATTTGATTGCCCCGACCACAAATTAAGTTAGTGTGATTCAATTTTCGATTTGGGCTTCTCCTGCAGCCATACATCAAGGGAGACATATTTCATTACACAGCGAAACCACAGGCGAGCAGCCGGCGGTGGCCCACTCCCTCCATAGGAAGACATCATGGGAGCATTATGGCATTTACTCGATACTGCTGCAGGTCCAGTAAGGCTGGTGGTGGCGTTGGTGCCATCGGTTGGCTTGTTATCCACGGGGCAGCGCGGCCGCGCACTGCACAGCCAACATGTTTAGCTTGGTTAGATCGCCGCAAGCCAAGCTGTGACAAGGTGCTGGCAGGCCCGGCTGCATGAGAAATGACATGAGAAGATGCCAACTGGTGGCTCCTCCTCCTCCCCCTGTGGAATCACCTGGTCGGACTGAAAAGGCCCGCACGCTCATGCTTCACAGGAAGTGATCTCATCGTCTCCCTCGTTAGGATTCTGATACAATCACACCATCTCCCACTTCCTCACCCTAACCCTGCTCTGCCTTTCCACCTCCTCCTCCTCCTCCTCCACCTCGTCCTCCTCCGCCTCCTTAAGGTTTCTTCCTGTGTTCTTGTCGGCTAAATGGGTTTGAAGACAGAGTGCTCAATCAGTGACTGCTTCCACCTCCTCCTCCTCCTCCTCCTCCTCCTCCTCCTCCTCCCCTTTCCCTCACCCCCTCACAATGGAGCCAAGAGCTTTCTAATTAAACTGCAGGCTGTTCTTGTGGGTAACCAGAGTCTGAAAGCTGTGAAGTGAATATGCACCGCTTGGCCGTTAATTCAAATGAATCTCACTGAGTGGTGCTGAAACGTGCCCCTGGTTTAGCTTCGTTTTTTTTTTTTTTTTTAACTGTTATCGACAGTGGACTTTGTCCTGCTGCAGACTGCTGTTGTACTTTACAAATTACCTTGCTGTTATATTCATGAAGTACAAGAGAAAAATCTCTTTGAAGTAATGGGCCGTGATCAAACGCTCCGCCAGATTAGAACTGAAAGCATTTGATGATCCTGGGATTGTCCGATACAGAAATTTGCTCAGTGAGGAACGGCATTGTTGTAAGATGCAAGAGAGACTTTTCTTGGCACGCAGCTTTGCCTTGTGTAGCTGAGCCTCTTTTAATTTCATTTGTGACTTGCAGCGTGAAAAAAAAACAAAAAAACGATGCGTGATTGATTTTTGTTCTTTCTGTAATGTTCGTGCGGCAAGTCGCCCTGACCTGAGAGGGTCCGCGTACCCTCCACCCAGAGCTGTGTTCAACGTGTTCGATAACGGGATAAAGAAATACACAGCGCATTATTCATTTCTACTTTTTTGTCGGGTTGTTTTTCCTGTTTTTATTTCTGAAATCAATAACCGGAATATGAATGTAACCAAAACCAGAAAACTACTTGGGTCCACGTATCATTCAGTTGTTATTCAACTGAAAATCCCAAAATCAGAAAATCAGAAAAAAAGATTTGTTATTTCATTATGTGTTTGTGAATAAGACAAAATAAACAATTTCAGAAAATGGAAAATGGAAAATGGAAAACGCTCACGTCCTGTTGCTCACATCATTCCAACTGATTCTAATGTTATCGGACACTTTTGTCATTTTGTGCTCTGTCTTATCTCATCGCTACACTGGCGGGCGGTTATTTCTGTTCACAGATCGACCATGAAGTCTGACGTGAAATCAGCTTCATGTCAGTTTGCTGCTGTTTACAAACCGTCTGAGCGGACCTCCTAGACCACGTTCGTAAATGGAACCCGTTAACAGTCAAACACAAAGGAGTGAAATACTGAACAAACTCTCCACGGTGGACCAGTTCACCCTAGAGGAAGCCGCCATCGTTGGTAAGCGGAGAAACATATGTCACCCCTCATTTACAGCAAGATGACGAGCATGCCTAGAAAGAAAATAAAATCAGGTTATTGTCCTGGTTTTGGTTCTTGGTTAGTTATTTCCTGTGGTATTCTGTAGTTATATCCTCTTGTGTCACCTGTGTTCCTGTGCACCCTGTCAGCCCGACCCTCCCGTACACACACACACACACACACACACACACATCTGTCCCGGCTTGTCCTCAATTTTTGTCTGTCTTTTTACCTCGGACTTTCCTTTGCCTGAAGTTCTAAGCCAATCCTCTGCAACTGATTGAAATTTGGCTCGGTTTGGGCCTGTTTATTGTGAGTGAGGTGTTTACATGGAGGCTCCGTGTAAATGCAGCTATTGGCTATGCTTTGGATGGATAGGCAGGCAGACTTCTATTGCCTTTTTGCTGATATCTGGCCAGCAACGCAAACTTTGCCACCGTTGTTCCTTGTCTTAAAAATAGCGCTCGCCACCCTCAAGATTTTGCGCAAATTATCGCCTCAGGTGAAGAATCGTAAGTTTATCATGGTCTTTCTTTCTTG
Organism: Acanthopagrus latus; assembly: GCF_904848185.1. Classification (NCBI taxonomy): domain Eukaryota; kingdom Metazoa; phylum Chordata; class Actinopteri; order Spariformes; family Sparidae; genus Acanthopagrus; species Acanthopagrus latus. The sequence continues at coordinate 23,168,201 of NC_051045.1, read as the reverse complement.
CAGGGGGGCAACATAAGAATTGAACTGCAGTCGCGACTATTTTTCTGGATTACCGAGGTGAAGAGGGAGCTGCCCCTCAATATTTACTTGTTAATCGATATCCCAAACGTCTCCAACATTGCGTTCATTAGTTTCTGGCAGTCACCAAAAGTTTTAAACCATAGTTAGACACCTAGACAAAGTGTCCCTTGCAGGGTGAGAGCAACCCGAGGTCTGTTTTCACACCAAAAATGTGAAAAGTTCTTTCTTTACCTCAGGCGTTTCATTCTGACATAGGCATGTAACTACAATTATTGTGCATTGGGCTCTGAGTGCTGCCAAAAGGTGGCAGATCGCAGAGTAAAAGAAAAACATGGCTGAACACATCCAGCAGACACTTACAGAGGAATGAAGCTGCTGCTTGCTCCCAGTGTTAGCAGGCATTCAAATGGAAAACAGCCTGGCTTTAAAACAAGGGGGCTTATGTTTGTGGGGGTGATGTTCCACCAGCTACCTAGAGACATGAAATATGAGCCAGGAAGTTCACTTTCAACAACAGATCCACGAGTTTGATGGTTTACCAGATGTCAAAACACAGCTCATTGTTGCTCTGGGAGTTAATGTAGCAGCAATTATTAACATTTTTTTTTGTGACAGTTCAGGGGCAGCCACTAGAAATACAGCATTCATGGTACACTACCTGGTGTGTGCACTCGCTAGTATTTGATTGCCACCATAGCGAGGTGCCATCACGTTGCAGTCTGGCTTAAGTGCTACCAAGTTTTGCCAAACGATCCTTTGTGGGGTTTTTTTTTTTTTCTGAATCTTCCCTGCTGTATTTCGAGACTGGCCTCTTTCAAATGAGCAGGGAGGTTAAAGTTTGTCTGAGCGAGGCCTCAGGGACACGGTGTTTGGAGACGAGCTGAGCAGCTCAGATAGAAAATAGAATCTCAGAGCAGAAGTGGTTCTTTCTTCACTCTCCTCTGTGTTGAAAGGAGCAAAGCCGAGGCGGTCTAGGCATCTGAAGGTTGTTCCGCGGGACACCTCAGCTTGTAGGTATTCCGGGAACGTCCACCTGGGAGGAGAGCCCAGGTGGACGCAGAGCTTGCTGGAGGAATCCATCGGTACGTCCTGTCTGACCTGGAAACCCTTTCAGGTCGTCTCAGGAGGAACCACTCACACAAAAGCGGGTGATTTTGATGGAGTGCAGGTAAATGTCGCCGGCTCAGAGAGTTCATTAGCCAATTAAATTTGTAAATACACGTACAATAGATGGACTTTATCTCTTTTGGTACCTGCTGTGCCCTTGTGGGAAATTAACTAGGACAATAAATTACTGCTGTGCTCTCTGTCTTCCTCGGCCTCGAGGTCTGTCCCTACAGGGACGCTGCTGGTAATGCTGGGCCCCAAGGAAACTGCTCTCCTGGGGGCCTGAAATACTGCAGATCTATAATCCCTGGCATCCACGTGTACGAGGGAAATGAGCTAACATATTCCCCGGAGCACATTTGCATGTTTGGAGGGAAATAACATTGCAACAAATTGTACTTTGATAAAATCCGAAATGGGACAGCAGTTCAGATGGGGCTTAACAGAAAAAGCAAGGGAGACGTCCTTCTCTTTGTCTGCCGGGTCTATCAATTCACATTTTCCCTTTTTGCCCTCCACAATTGAAATGATCCCTCACGCCGATGTGTCTTCAAGGCTGGCTGCTCAGGTATAGAGGAGATATGCTGCCTGTCTCGTGACGCAAGTTTCATTTGCGCACCGTGCAGGATAGAGGGAAGAGGAGGAGGAGGAGGAGGGGGAAAAGGAAGCAGTGACAGAAACGCCCACCGAGCACGGACGGTTTCTGGCAAATGAGAATCTGTTGTGCCTCTCTCTTCATCCAGATGCCAGGTCTGTGGGATTCCAAATTACGGCCGTAAATTTTGCACAACTGCCTCACGCTTGATTATCCCCGATCTGAGTTTTCGCTCTCCCTCTTTCATCGCCGCTCTTCGTGCCTCCTTTCATTTTCGTCTGTTTCACTTTCTCCCTCTCCTTTTTTCTCCTCTGGCTGCTCGAGCTCATTTTTCCTCCCCTGCGTATCTGTGTCATTGTTTTCAGCCTCCCTCATTCTCTATCCACTTTTATTTGCCTGGTCTTCACACTTAAAATTACATTGGAATTTGGAATTACATCGGTCACTCTAACTCCAGATGCAGTTGTCCCTGAAATGCATGCACACCCTCAGTTTTTTTCATTATTTCTTTTGCACAGTCACCCCTGCCTACATTGCTGCGGGAGCATATTGCTCCTGTAAGAAGGATTGTCCACTTTCTAGAGTTAATTCGTTGCCCTGATGGAGGAGAGAAAAAGCCAGATATTTTTCACATTGTCACCAACTTGAAATTCCCATCCTCTCATCTGTGTCTAGACACTGTGGCTTACTTCCTCATGTGGTCTTAATGCTTTAATATTTCATGCAGTTCAAGGCCTTCTTTGTAATCTGCAGACACAGCAGTTTTCTGGGCAGTATTTGAATTATGTGCCTGCTGGCCATTCTCTGATTCAAGCAGGAAGCGGTCGTTTCCATGGAAAGAAATAGGGGTCACTTGTCATAATGGTGGAACACTTCTTTGCTAAATGGATGCTAAGATTAGCTCGCCTGTAAGAGGATGAGTCATTTTAATCACTATGCAAAGTAAAAGAAGGCGACATTTAAGCGGACAGTGCTGTGGCTCCGGCAACAATTCGGCATGGGCTCCTGAAGGACGTGAAATGCACTTGAATGGTCGATGTCAGGACGGCAAAAATTTCCCTCTGCAAATTCCAAATTACTTTTTTATCTTTTTTTTATTTATTTTTTTTTTAGGTCGATGCATTGACTGCTTCTCCATAAAATGTTAATGCACGCTGCGGAGAGAAGGACAACATGAGGGGAAGCTGCAGAGACAAGACTGCTGTTCCAGGACCATGGAGTCACTTTGCCTCCGACTGCCTGACAAGCAAACACAAACTTCCTGCTGTGGCTGTGTGCCTGGCTGGCTGCCACGCTGGAGGAGCAGCACTGCTGAGGATAAACAAAATAATTACAGTGGGGGCAGACGTACCCTTCTATTTAAAGATGTTTTTTATATATATATATATTCTTGTGTAGTAGGGTATTCTCACCCACATTTAAAAAAAAAAATATATATACATGCTATACTACATACATGTATATGTGTGTATGTGTATGGAGTTTCATAATACCGTAACAGCAGACAAGTTGTCAGACTCCCCTCCCGTCTTTCCCTGCAGTGTTACTGTTGGCACAGCTGTTGAAAAGACATCCTAACAACACGGCTAATGCTAACAGCTTGGCTACTCTCCAAAGCAAAAAAACAGATGTAAGAATTCTGATTCTTCAGGAAATCCTGATTTCAGAGCCATAAAAAGGCAGCGTAAAAGACCTGGTTGTATTTAGACGTAGGCAGGTTTTGTTACTTACTGATCTTCTAGAAAGAATGTTGGTTTTTAAATATTTTAAGCTCAAGTTGTTGCACTCTTCCTCCTTCATGTCACTCCCTGACTTGGTTACTGGGTTATGCTTGTGTTTTTATTGTGATTGCTGACGCAGTGTGCTGCCATCGTTTCCCCGGTGAACACACAACCATAGCTGGATGTCACAGTTGCAGTGTCTCTGGGCCTGCTCGGTATACCAGACTGGCCGGGTGGCGGGGCAGTGGCAAGGCAGCCTGGTGGAAGCCTGTTTGTACACGCTACCAAATGAACCCAGACGCTGACAGTGAAGAGCGGCGCTGGAGAATGAATAGTTCAGACAGGAGCAGCAGAAATACGGGAGAGATGTTATGTTCTTGCAAGAACATAATTGGGATCCATAATGACACTTACATGAGGGTAGCAGCTGAGTTTGTTCTACTGATGGCAAACTAATTTGTTAGTTTTCCCACTAGCATGTTAACTGTCAAACATTACTTCAATCACACATTCAATTTTAATTTTAGGAATTGTTGCAATGGATACCTTTCAGTAGGAACTGATAACTGAAAACAATGTCTTGTAATGTTCTACCGATTTCGTTTGTCCTCCCACTACAGTGGCTCTCAGCTGGGCCCCCTTCATTAGATATTTTACATCCCAATCACCAAAATAAATGTTGGCACATGTACATTTCAGCAAACCACAGATATGCTGAAACTTCATATTTCTTTATGTTGCAACTTCCCATTTCTTCAGGTCCAGTTTTCAATTTGATGTTACGTTAATTCTGTGTTTATGGTCTGGTTAGGTTTAGGCACAAAAATAGACTTGGTTTGGCTTAGAATAAAGACATCCATTGGTAGCAACGAACATGGCTGGAGACGTACTGGGGTCTTGTTAAAAACACCCAGTTTTGTCACCGCAAAAACAGCATGAAATCATACTGAAATCTCCTCACAATATCAAGATGTGTCCCACTTACAAGGATTGAAACACATTGGCAGCCTTGTCACCCAACTCTGCAGCCACTTCCTTCACTTCACAATGTTAGAGTCATAGACATGTAAAGTGAAATGCGAAGTGCTGTAGAGATTTCAATGTGTTATGCAGTCCATGACACGTACAAATACAAACCTGTCAGTGGTTTACGAAACGTTTACCAACATTTTATTCTGCCAACTTGGCTAATTTCACTCGTCTGACACTTCCTGATGGAAATCCCTGAGACGGATATTTCAACACCCGGAAGACTCAAACCACAATTATCTGCGTGGCTAGGTACCACTGTAGATAAGGGAGTAATTAAGATTTTTATAATCTGGGTTAATCCGTCCTCTAAGGTTACGATACGCTCAACTGAAAGTGAACTTTGACTTTTTTCTCTCTCCACAGTGTGGAGCACAAGGTGATCAGAGAGGGTGAGTGTGGTTCCCCTCTACTTCCTCATTTTATAGTATTAACAGTATTTGACTACAGCAAACTAGAGCAGTGGGCTCGGCTGCTTTTGATTCAACGCGTGTGGACCCCATAAAGTTGACCCATGAGAAGTTTCGCTCCGTACTTCTCCCTCTCTGTCTCTCTCAGCGGTGCCGTTTCGGGAGCAGAGATTAAATTACTGCCTCTCGTCTCAACGGCTCTTACATAGATAGATAGCTTTTAAATTGCTGTAGAAAATCAGAAAGATCATCAAAAGTGTTCGTTGTAACTCACACTTACTGGAGAAATGATTCAGTGTGGCCAATAAATTTGACTTGTTACAAGAAGTCTGAAGGAGTGCGAGCTTACCTGCTGGCTACTCCCGCTGTGCAAGAAATATGGGCTTGTCTTTGGCTGAGGGATATTAAAATTGAATTTCTGTGTGACAGAGGCATCTTTAGCATACTGAGTGATTCATGAAACAGCGATGACGCAAGCATTGTGACAGCGGCATTTTATCTCAGTACGGCCATCTCAGGGGATAATTCTGGTTTATTACACCTCGGCTCCTGAGCGTGAAACTTCATTCTTGACCTTGGAAGGACAAAAAAAAAAAAAAATCTTAAATTCAGGTCCGTCTACTGGCTTTTTCTGAGCTCACCAGCACAACCTTTCATCCGAGCCATCTTCATTACAACAAAGCACACTCATACAGTCTTCGAAAGTTTTAAAGACTAACCACACAGTGAGGCTTCGTGTCTTTGTGCGATTGTGCGTGTGTAAATATCAGAAGCGGCTCCAGCACCAGTTACCTCAGGTGACCGGCTGGGCATTTCCATTTTCATTCCCGTTCCATCATGGCAGAGGGTTTTGTTTTCTATATACACATCTCATCTGGACCCAGTGGTCTCATAGCAACGGGGGGTGGGCACTTCCAATAATAAACAAAAAAAAAGATTCAACAACACAGCAAAGGCAGTTCCAGGTAATGTTTTGGACACACCTGATGCAACTCATCATTGTTGGATGAAGGCTTGAGCATCGGCTGGTTCAGAGGTGCGAGGGCAGAGAGAACTGGACGGTGGGCAGGTCGATGTGTCTGGAGTTCTCGAGTTGGGTACACAGGGTCTAGGTGTGTGTGTGCGCGTGTGTGTGTGTTTTTGCGTGTCATCTAGGGTTGGGCAAGTTACTCAGAGAGTGTACAAAGTTACTCTTATAACTCGGCTAAAAGGTGATCTTACTTTACTTTTTACTTAGTATCAAAAGTAATGAGGTATGTTACTTGTTATATTACCATATTACTTTGACATAGGTACCATCTCCTCCCTGATGTATCTTACCCAGCAATGAGTTTGGATCTTGTACACCTAACGTCTCTCGACAACAGTGTCCCGCTCTGAAATCCAGATCCTGTTGTTTGGCCGGAGTGCACGCCGCTTCGCCGACAGAAATCAACTTGTCTACCCGCTTGTAAACAAAGTGGCCAGGATGCGTCCCCCCTCGCTTACCTGCCATCACTTTCCATCCCCCAGAGATCGCTAATATGCCGGCCGCCTTCTGGGTCAGGACCCAGTCCTATAACTGATGAATTATTGAGATATATTACATTTTGACAGAGCGATTCTATTTTAACCTTGGCAGCTTTTCCAGCCAGTACAGCACTAGCGGCCCAGGAAACTCACAGCCTATTGCATGTGTTGCAAATCCCTGGTGTGTTAAGCTTTGTGATTTGAGTCAGACGGATACACAGATACCCCCTGTTAAAAAACAACAAACCTACTGATTATTTTGTCATTATTATTAGTAAGTGTTGTAGTAGTACAAGTAGTACAAGTAGCACTAGTAGCGGTGGTAGTAAGCTGCTTGGTCTAATTCTATAGGGTCTTTAAGCCAGTATCCATGACAACATTTACATCACTTTATGTGTAGTGTGTTATGTGTCGGGTATCTGCCTACGTCCTCACACTGATGCAGCTACAGCCTTGTATTAGGAGCTAAAAGACACTGTCGGCTGGCTCTGAACAGTTATATTGGGCCAGTATTTGAACTATTTTTGAACTGAAAAATATTTGACTACTACGCTTCTAACTATTACAAATAATAATGAATTAACGCACCAATGTATATAAGTATATTATTTTTGGCAGCTACTAGAGGGGAGGGGACAGGCTGCAACAGAGGAGGTGGGCATGCCTGGCCACAGCACCTGGTCTGAGGGCTGCACAAACAAATGCTAAGTTGCTTTTGTTTTATTTTCTCATGAAGAAAACAAGTCTGGGAAATTGCAGAAATGTGTCTGATGGTTTGATGATATGGTGCACAGAGAGAAAGAGAAAGAGTAGCAGCCAGACTTGTCCTACAGGACTGTGGAGAGCTTGGCCTGCTGCTGGTAGCTGGCCTGGAGTCAGTCTTCTTCACTTGTTACCCTGCTGCCCCACAGCCGCGTGTTCCTGTAGACAACCGGCCATGCCGTGAAAATGATTGTGCGCGTTCTTGCCTACGACCTTTGCATGTTACTGAAGGATTCCACTAAAGGGCACGCTGGAGAACGTGAGAGGTTTGCTTGTTGTAACCTGTAAACACGGTGACGCTCGAAGATGTCACTATTTAGTTAATTCTGAGATCACGACAGGAACAGAAACAGAAACAGAAACAGAAACAGAAACAGCAACAGTAGATGCTATCAAAGGTCTAAACTAAGCATGACATGACTATGATGAGTATGTTTCTCTTGTTCAGAAAAAGCTGCTTTCTACCAACAGGCACCTGCTCCAAACCCTCTACTGCCCGACCTTTCATTTGTATACACCTAACTTCCCGTTTTAAGCGTCCATCACAGTTTGTAGACCGAGTGTGTGTCACCCTAATTACCGTCCAAATCCCTCATTTCATAGTTTTGGCTAGTGAGATCTGGTTACACTCACTTTCAGTTTCACCTGATCATTTAGATAATCCGCTTGTTGACAACCTGTGTGCTGGTCTGACAGCTGCTGTTTCATGCCCAATCGAACTCTGTTGAATGTCACTATATAACCCAGATCTCTGCAATGACTTTAATCAGTACGATGTGTGCACAATAACCACAGGAGTGATGGCCAAAGCTGCAAAAATAAGACCCCAAGTTGTAATAAACCAGATTTATCCTTTATCAGCCTGACACTAACAATAAGTTCACAGTCATGCAAATCCCCCCCCCATTAAAGACGTCACAGCTTCTAAATCCTCGGCAGGGAAAGTTCGTTGATAGCCTCTGCAGCCGCAACTTAACCACGCAAGCCTCTTTTCTCTCCTGCCCTACATTCTGCAGCCACATTGTTTGCATTCAAAGGCAGTGCCCACACAGCTGGAGGATAAGCCAAGTCTCTCGGCAGATAAAGTATGGCGCCATTGGCTGCTGCACCCTCTTTTCATTTCCCTCTGTCTACAGGGGTGTCAGAGGCTCCTGGCCACAGCTGGAAGATGAATAGTGCTGCACCACTCCACTTTGTCATGGTGTCCAAGAAGGCTCTAAATGGCATTGAGAGACTCTCAGCCCTGCACAAATGGGATCTCTGCGGCCCTCTGTAACCTTGTATGCGCGGAACAGGCTGAATCTTAAAAGTTGTCTGATGCAAACATTCCCAGGAGACTTCAAATCTCTCGTGGGCTGCTGTTGCTTTTCTTCGAATGCGGGGATTTTTCAAGCCACATTTGCAAGTTGGATATGATTATCGAGGGCAAATCTACATCATTACTGTCTGTAAGCCGGCTTTGATATGCATTATCATGTTTCTCGGAGAGTGTAAGTGCGTGACGGCATAGGTGGCGCGTGCCTTCAGTTATCTGTCTGTACATGTGCGAGGCCACATGTGTTCACAGATAAAGCCCTGCCTTGAATTGGCTTGCAGTGCTTAGGCTGGAGAGACACAGATAACAAAAAAAAATAAATAAAAATCTTCCAGCACTGCTTCCTCTCTGTTCGGTTTGGTTGTTCCTACACCAGGGGCAACAACACCTACCTGCTCTGTCTCGCTGTTCTCATGGAAACGCATCAAAGCGGCTGAAAGACAGACAGAAATCGAGAGAGAGAGAGAGAGAGAGAGGGAGAGAGGGAGAGCGGGGGGAAAACAAGGCGAGGAGATACTTTGTTACTATACTGTTGCACTCTTGATTGTCCCTGTTGCTGTTCTTGGCGGTGACAGTAAGCCCTGTCACACATCTCTTTCCCCTTCTGTTGGAGGTGAAGACCAAAGAGGAACACACGCGAGTGTGTGCTGTCGCGCTGTGGTGAAATTCAAGGCACCCAAGTCACCCGCTCAACCAGCACAAACTGCACACTTTTGTCGGTTTCGGGGTGTGCCCATACATATTTCAGCGGTTTTGAAGGTATTCTTCCATGTTGAGTTTTTCCCCCTGTGACGAAACCGGGCCTGACACATGAGAGAGCCCGGGGCCTCGGGAGTTTGGAACCAAGATTAAACCAGAGATGCCTGAAGGTCTACAAGCCGTGATTACAACAGCTCCCGTTAAAAGCAGCCTTGATGGAAATGCAAAGGGGCACGTTTCTACGGGGAGGAGACGGGCAGAGGATGCATTCACGGCCGCCTTGTAGACATAAGGCGGTAAATGTTCTCGGGTTAAGCGTCAGTGATAGTGGGACATATGCAGAAGCAGCTACTGCTGACTGTCATGTCCGCTCCCTCCGAAGCAGATAAGGCACGACTACAGCTGGGTGGAGCGTTAAAGTGTATAAATTATGGTTGATTTTGCGGCTGAGGTTGTTAAGTGCATGGTAATTCCAAAGCTTAAAAGCAACCTGCTGCTTCCAACCGCTTGCAAGAAAGAGCGAATGTTGATGTTTGGGTATTTTGCCTCCAGTGATAAGATGCCGAACCAATGGGGCTGTTCCATACACATGTGCTGGCTCGGCTTGACTCGGCACATCGGCCCAGTGCAGCAGGGATTCTCATTTCCATTGCAACAGGACTCCCGCAGTTCTATCAAAGCACAGCCACCAACAAGGCACTGCTAATTCGCTTCTAAACATGCTTCATTTCCTTTACATTTTTCACAATAAAGGTTGCCAGTTATTGACTCATATAAAAGCTTCACTTTAAAGCATCCAAGAATCAGGAAATGTTGAGTTTTCACCGACCGAAGCTGAACACAAACAGGTGAACACGATCAAACAGTGAAATACAACAGACGTCCTCAGAGAAACTAAATTATAAACCACAAAGATTCAGTTAGTAGAGGCTACAAGAGTACTGTGAGCCCGGAGACTTCAGAAATGCCTTTCTCTCAAGTATCCAACACAGACATGAGCTGAGTAGCACAACACAGGCTTGTTTGAAGGAGAGGCGAGGCGCCTTCAGAGGGAGGCCGAGGTCGCGGGACGTCACCGCAGACTTCCTGGAGGCGGGGCGGCCAGATCGTCTGGAGGAATAAACACCCGATTCAGGGACGTTTACTGATGCCAGGAGAGCTCTGCGCTTACTTTTACTGAACTTTTGGGATTAAAAAGTGGATTCATCTTCACTCCCCTTAATCAACCTTCAAGTTTTGTTCACATGAAGGCCTGCCTTATTTGCTGACTTGTCCGTCCCCAAAGTAGTGGCAGGCGCCCAAATGAAACGTTTTTTTTGTTTGTTTGTTTGTTTGTTTTTAAACTCTGTCTCTGGGTTGGAACATTGTTTGGAACATTTTGGATAATGTAAGCGCACCACTCAACATTGGAAACATCTGGTTGTTTTAAGACATTAAACTGTAGAATTGTTACATATAACAATCAGTCACATTAATCTGACTCATTTCAGTATCATTTTTACCTTTTACTCTGATTACTGTCATTTTACCCTTTTGTGATGATTGATTCCACACAATGTGAATAGAAAGATGAAGGAGCTCCACACCCTTGACTACAAAGGTAAGAGGCAGAAAAATATTTTCCGGTTATTATAACTCTGTTATATATATTATAATGCTGTTTTCAACAAAAAAGAAACACAAGCAGACAAAAAAGTTTTGACAAGACATCAGTATATCCTTCAGATAGTGTTCTGCTCTTTTCCTTCACAAGGCTAGAATTTGAGCCATCTTACTTAAGTTTTGCACACCAGCCACAACATTAAACCCACTGACAGTTGAAGTCAGTAACATTGATCATGGCGTGCGCTCATGTTCTTCTGGGAAACCTCGGGTTCATGTTGATGTCACTTGGACACGGACCACCCACCCAAACACGGCTGCTGATCAAGTACACTCTCTCATGTCAACTGCACTCAGTGTACCCTGCCCCTACGCAAAAACTGCACAGGCCTGAGGAATGTGACAAAGTGTCCAAGGTATAGACCTTGCCTCCACATTTCCTAGACCCCAATCTGATGGAGCATCTGTGGAAATTGCCGGAACAAATCGGATCCCTAGAGGCCCAGATGTGGATCAGATTTGGCTCTGACAGGTCAGAGCATGGACCTCTGGTGGTGTTCTTTGGTGTCTGGCACCAGGGGCTTGGTGGCAGATCCTCAGAGTTCTCTTTGGGACTCGCCCCCCATGAACATGTCAATTATCGTGTTAATGGCGATATTGGGATGGTGGTGGAAAGCCTATTCTCACACCTAAATCAGACCTTTTTCAGGGAAAGTTGAACCATCTCCATCTGTGATGGTGGCCATTAAACAGGTATTTTAAGCCAAACCATAATTTCTTTCCTAACCCTAACCAAGTCATTAGTGGGTGTCCTTGGTCTGCAGCCTCCACATGAATGATTCCAAGAGGAACTCTGCATTGTAATGAGATGATCAATGTTATTCATCTATTAGTTCTTTATAAAAAAAATCTAGTCTATCCAGGGGAGATTAAATGTGTTCAAATGAACGATGACAAAAATCCAACAACTTAATGTTTTATATTATTGATATTTTCAATTCAATCATCAGCAGCTGCACAAAGTATTTTTTGGACCGCGAGGCTACAGAGAAATCCACAAGCATGTTGATCCATGATCAGGGTTAATTTTAGGCACACTATCGCTGTAAGTGGTACTTAGTAAAATGCTTGCAAAGTTTCTAGTGGGATTGAAAGTCCCACCTAGGAGGATTTAATTAGCGCTTTGAATGAATAACATTTCATCCATTTCTCTCGCTGTCCTAGGTAATCAGTTCTGGGCCATTAATGTGAGGATGACTATCGACTGGCGGAGCAGCCTGCTGATAATTGAACGTGTAGAGGCCATTAAACATTCCTAATCAAAAACAAACACTCCAAAGCCACAGTTCCTGCAGAACAATAAGATGCAACAACATGGAAGCGTGTTTGTTGAGGGAAAACAAAACAAAACAAAACAAAAGGCTCTGCATCCGTCCTCGTCTATGGGGTTGGCGTTTGTTTGTTTTTTTATTGGGCTATCAGTGCCAACAGTTCAGAGTTTGACAGGGCAGAAAATAGGCTGAATTTCTCAGGGCATGGCACCATATTGAATTTCCCAAGTTAGTGTTTTGATCCAAACAGCTGAGAGGGGACAGACAAGAAAAAACACTTTGTAATTGAAACGTTCTCAGAGGCTCCATTCCACATGCAAACAGGTCAGTAAATCACTAGTAGTGGCTATGGTGCGGTTATTGGAAATCACTGCCCTCCTATTGACTTGGCGCTATCGATCTGACTCCAGCATTACGACGACCCATATGAAGTTGGTGGGTCAGGCCCTGTTTGGCCCCTGCTTGAGCCTTGTAGACTGTTTATGTGGAGCTGAAAATGGAATCAGGCGGATTAATTGCGCGTGATGAAGGCCTAATTCTTGTGACTTCAGTATCTTCGAGCGTTCTTTACTGTTGCCGCGTTTCTGGTAAAACGCTTTGTAATGCTAACGCTGGTTTTGACAGGCGCTGTATAAATAAATCCTATTATTCAGTAATTATCAGACCGCCCCCCCCCACAGATCAGCCCTCAGTCAACTCATCTGGGTGCTGTGACATTGTTTTGTTGATGAGGACTGTTGCATTAATTTATGTTGTTTGCAATCATCATATCTGACTGATTCATCACATGTATAATGAATGACTCACTGTGCATTATTTGTATTCCCACATTAACTGCAATAAATGTTTTAATGCATGTTGTCATATGCAAATCCATGGAGCCCAGCTAGGCTTTTGTGGTGTGCTGAAAAGATTATTGGCCCTGGGTGCTCGCGACGGGAAACGTAAACGCCCTCACAAACTGGCTGAGCGCTGAAGTCTTTTGTACTATCGTCGCATGAGATGAGCAGAACAGACATCTTTTATGTGAGAATGCCATTATTAATAAAGCCCGTGATTTTCTCGTTGGGTATGTACGGATGCAGGAACGCCGCAAGCAGATTGGTGTTTCCCTTGAAGCCCACCGACGATGAGCCTTAGGAGGAAGTTGAGAGGGAAATGTCTCCGGTCCGAATCGTCATGACGAGCACGTTGCATCTTCAGTAATTACGTGAGGGACCTCGCCGTTGCACTCGAATTTGTTTGTGCTGTTCTTTCAAGGTCCGCTGCGCCTCAAAAGGACAGACGCTGCTTTGCCTTTCTGCAGCAGCTTGTCAACACGACTCTCTGTCCAGCCGAGCAGAAAAAGGGGTCCAGTCCATGTCCCGTCTGACTGGCATGTCGCTCACATTGTCCGCGTGGAGGGAGCTGTGCTTGTAAAAAAAAAAAAAAAGAAAAGAAAAGAAAAAAAAAAACAAGCAGAAAATCTGTGTGGAACATGGAGAGTTATTTCAGGAGGCAGAGCTGGTGGCTGCTGTGACCATCCACAGGTCAAGTCTGTATAATACTGCCGACACCCTGAGGGCTCACCTGCTTTGCATTTTGATCATGCTGGGATATGGATACCACAGCTAGAGGCTAGTCATGGAGGTGTATGCTCATCATTAAAGGATAAATTCATCTAAAAAAGAAGTTTCAGCCACTATCTCCTAATGTAAATAAAAAGCTGAGCTGAGATGGAGAGAGCTCGCTATGCTTTCAGCTCAGCAGCTGGCTTCCTGGCTTAAAAAGGGTGAAAAATGTCTTGTCAAAATAATTTGGCATCTCTGGGCTTCTTGGATTACACCGGATGAGCTGTACAGTATGAAGCCATTTAATCTTTATTTCCCAGCTTTATTTTTTTATTTTAACATTTTAAAACAAGTCCCCATCGACGTCAGTTGTTTAGAAGAATGCTGCCATGCTAATCAGCTGGGACGCTCCAGAAATGTTTTGCAGACTACTAACTTCACCTGACTTTTAATTTTCGGGAAAAATCCTTCAGAGCAAGAGTCAGGAATGGATGTCAATTAAAAATGTTTAAGGAAAACATTTTAAAGGACAGAAAGATCGGTTGAACTCCTCAAAACACAGTTGGTAGGCTACAACCATGGCTTAAATGCCTTGCTATATGGTCGCTATGTTAGCTGGAGTGACTCAACACAGATTGTATAAACTGTGAGCTGTGATGTTTCAGTGAATGATGTGAGATGAAAATTCTCTTTAATTATTTACTTTACACACATTCAGATAATCTGCTGCCGAGGTTGTTTTCCTTTGTTTCCTGTCATCTTTTGATTAACTCATCTTCCTTTTTTCCAGTAACTTCAGTACCTGAGTTTGTGTTTAGTCTACCACTGACAGTCCTCTCTCTCATGTATTTAGTGTATTTATGTGTTCTCATGCTTTGCCAGTTCGTATTGTACCTCGTTGTGCCAAGCGTCTGGCCTTTTCTCTCTCGGGCTGAGATCTCTCTGTTGTTTCTGGGTCTTCGCCTTGTTTCACCTGAACCTCGCCTGTTTTTGGGATTTTGATTCTCAACCCGCTCCTTGTTGGATTTGTATGCTCGTTTGGACTTCTTTATCTGGTTTTGATCTCACTTGCCTCACCGTCCATTATGTCTTTGTACATTTTTGTGTTAATAAATCATCAAACCGCACCAGCTCGGAAACAGTTCTCGGTGAAAGAAGCGAGCAGTCGTGTCAAGAAAGTCGTTGTTGTGTTGGCTGCAGCGAGGGATCGCTTTCAGCCATATAAAAGAGTAGATAGAGAAACATTTTAGCCAATAATTGCAAACTGACTCTAGGGACGTCATAAGGGCCTATTTGAAGTAAAATGAAATGAGCAAAGGGACGAGGATCAAAAGATCTATTTGAATATTTAGCATATAAGATCAAACCAAGCTTTTTACATATTTCCAAGCTATAGAACACCCCGATTCGGATATCCAGAGAGAAAGAGCGAGAGGAACGCTTGAAACAATGTGCTCCACCACAGAGCAAGTGTCAGAGCGAGAGAGTCACATAACCATAGAAACTCACCACAGCCGCACTCCCACTCCTGCAGCAAGCCAGAGCCTGCACAAGGGGCAGGAGAGGAAAAAGAGACCTCAGCTCCTTCTGCTGACTCTGAGCAGCATGCATGGGAATACATTACAATGTAGTTTTTTTAATATATAAAGACGTTTTTATTGAAGCAAGAAAGCAATTTTCCTATAAACAAATACACACGAGAAAGACAAACACAGAGGAACACACAGAAGTGCCTTCAGCCACAGTCCTGGTTCGCCTCAAATTTCTACCTTGTTCGCGGCTGAAAAATGAAAATACAATACAATCAAGCAGGCTTCGAGGTCTTAATGTGTATTAATAGAGTATACATTACAACAGTTAGTGGACAATGAGAGCACAGGGGACAGGTCTCATTAGTCAGTGGGGTGTAACGATAGTAGTAAGACGAGGAAATAACCCCATATGTTCTCATACACTGCTGTTCTCCTCACACTAAACAATATCTTTGTCAGGTACTACAGGCCGTTCATGAATTCAACCATTGCCTCTATTAAAGAGGAAGTTCTGGTTTCCAGTTTTGGAGGATACTCCTCTTCCCAGCTGTGCCTAAAAGTAATACGCTCTATTTTTTATGAAGCTCATGTATATGTCTCCCAAAATCCAGATCCGAGGGCCAGATGAGATTTTTAAAGTAGCAGAAATGATTTTACTGATGTACTTTTATAAATCTTTCAGATAAGAGCAACAGTCGTATGAAGATGAACCTCCGTCACAGGTTCTACATCAGCAGCAGCTCAGTGAGGCGCAGGCCACAGTCACGTTCAGGAGGATGGGAGGCTCAAATGTTGTGTTTCACATTCAAAGTACAGGGAATCTATCAAGGGCTAGAGTGTAATAAGTTATACTAAAGATATCAGACTGTATTTTGTCTGTGTTTGGTTTGGGTTTGGACCATCTGAGACATTTCGAGGACCCGTCGTCATCATCATTCAAGTTCTTACTCACTAAGTGATGTTTGTCAGTTTACATTTTTCAGCAAGTTGTCAAAAATTTGAGAAGTTATCTTCAATATAATATATTTTAGCATCAGGAAACAGTCCCATAAGCCATTCAGACTTCAGTATATTGGAAATACATTTGCAATTTTGTAATTTGCAGAGTAATACAGCAAAGTAATGATGAAGTATATTGATAATTAACTGTAAAGTGTCCTTTTAAGTGATTGTAATAAAACAGAAGTATATATAACAAAGTATACTATTACTAAAATAAAAATATACTAATGGTATATTGCTTGTATATTTGCAAGACACTCACAACACATTTTAATGTACTTGTACCACAAACAGGTTAGAACTTATTGCGTAATATAAGGTACATTAGTTCATACACAGCAATATACTTCAAGTGTACTAAGTATACCTGAAGTTGTTCCACTTAAGCACATAAAAGTACACTAAGTACACCTCAACAACATAGTCATTTAAAAATAGCAAACTCTCAGTTAACTAATTAACATACTTGAAATGTACTGATGATTATTCTGTATGCTAAGATTTAATGTACTTAGAAAAGTCTTCATAAGGGTATATTTCAGACTTTTCCCTGATTGTCAGAATAAATTGCAGAAATTTTGCCAGTTGCTTTTCAGAAATGAAGTCGGGTTGGCAGCAACCCCTCCTCCCCATGTATGAATTTTGGTTCACCAGGTTTTGGTTTGTACTTTTCAATTTGTTGAGAGTTGAATATTGGAGACTATAGTGAGCATACAGAGGCACAGAAGAGAAGAGTGGGTTAAGATGTTTCTCCTGACGTCCTCTATGCCGTCTGACGATGAACACTTGGTACGAGGCAGATTTCCCTCTATGTAGATGGGTAAGTTCCTGGTGTAAAAACATATTACTACGTCTAATCAAAGTATTTTGAAGAGTGTTCCAGTGTTTTGCAAAGGAAAGGGCCATTTGAACAGATGCTTTGAGGCACCATATGGTGTTCTCCGGCATGTAAGCAGGGCCTGTGAACAGCCGGTGGCTGGAAAACAAGGATGTGTGTGGCTATGGCCTGTCTTGGTTTGATATAAGCAAACAAATTCCATTCCTCAGATGCCTGCGTATCCCAACGTGCTCATAAATTTGGAGTTTTGTAATTTGCTTTGTTCCCCCCCAATGATTTGACAAATGTTGCAAATTAACTGAAACAAATGTTCCACCTGCGCCAATTAAACAAAGTTTATGTGAAAACTTGAATAATTAACAAAACACTAAATGTGCCACAGTATGCAAAGGCAGCTTGTGGCAAATTATATCAGCAAGATTTGTTGGTGAAGGTTCTCAGTCATCCAGGTCATGAATCATAGGTGATCAAGTTTCTTGAAGACATTTTACCTCTCATCCAAGAGGCTTCTTCACTTCTGACTGACTGGAGGGGAGCTGCAGGCTTTTAAACTCTGTGTGGGAGTGTCCTTACAGAGTCGTTAGGGCCACTTGTGGGTTGTCGATCCGATCAGCCTTCATGTGGGTTGCTAGGGCTAGCTGAGCCCAGGTGTGAATGGTTGTTAAGATGTCTGTGGAGGGAACTCAGAGCTGCATTGTAGGTGTGTGATAAGTAATGTCCAAGCCCACCTCCTCTGTTCAAAGACGGCCGTTCCAGTTTGATACAGATGGATTCTTTCATTCCTCTTTCAAACCATCAGTCTTCTCTGGCCAAGATGTTCACATTGTTCTCCTCAAAGGAATGATTTCTCTCCGTCAGTAGAGTCTCGACCTGACCCATGGCCACCTGTGTTGAGCCATTTGTTTATGGAGACATTTTAACATTTAGGGCATTTAGCAGACGCTTTTGTCCAAAGCGACTTACAATAAGTACATTTGTCACAAGAAGGAAACCACAACGTATCACCGTTCATAAAGTAAAAAAGAAAAGAAAGAAAGGAAAAAAGAAAGAAAGAAAACATTGTTCTGTTTCCCCTGTGTACAAATCTGTGCAGTCCCGTGTGCAGTGGACAGCATACACTCCAATACTCATTACGCTCTCCATATAGAGGCTGGCCATTATTACTGCTGGGGACACCGGTGAGCCCATGAGACATCTGTGCTTCTGTCTGTAGAAACCTTGACTGTGCTGGAAGTAGGTGGTCATCAGACAAAGGTCACTTAAGGCACAAATGTGGTCTGGGGTGCAGTTGGTTCTGCTGGACAGATGTGCTGTCCTGTAGCACCTGTTTCTTCAGTATTTACTGCTTCTCCAGTGGGAATGCATGTAAAAATTGAGGTGACCATCATAAGAAACCATTGTTTTATCTTGGTCCAGTGTAGTTTCTCTCACTTTGTTGGTGAAATCCTGTGAGTTTTTGATGTGGTGTTGAGTGTTACCAACCAAAGGAGCTAGGATACTGGTTAAATTCTTGGATATGTTATAGGTAACTAAGTTAATGCTGCTGATGATGAGTCTGAGTGGTGATCCTTCCTTGTGTATCCTGGGGAGTCCATAGATACAGGGGATGGCTTCCCCAGGGTGCAGTCTGTATTACTGTATTGTCCTGTCAGTGGCTTTGTCCCGTTCCAATGTTTGCAGATATTCTATAACCTTGTTTTTGTAGCTACTACTAGGCTCTCATCTCAGTTTCTCATAGGTGTAAGCAGATTAGTGGCTTTGGTGTGGAATAAACTGAAACGCCGCCAGTTGCCTACGATACGGCACTTAGAATCAACGAGACTTGTACTTTGAGTGTCATTTCTAAGTTTCAGTCTTCAGTTCAAACCCTTATGTCCCTGCTGAAGAGTCCTTGAGGGAGACGTTCAATAACACAGGAAATGGCTGCTGTTTCGTAGCTGACCCGTGCCTTCAACCTCTCTCGCTAAAACCTCCATATACACTCGAGCTACAGACACACAGGGACAAATCTGCCTATAACAGCAAGGGCTGCTGCACAGCTCGCACTGCAGAAACACAACAGGTGTGTAGTGTTCTGTGTTTTGTGTGGTTGAGAAGCGCCACATAAAAAAAATGGAACGGCGAACATCATCATCTCCCCCTCCGTCTCTCTCTCTCTCTCTCTCTCTCTCTCTCTCTCTCTGTCTCTCTCTCAATCTCTTTAAAAGCATGTCATTGACGATGTTATTTTATGCACCTGCAACCTTGCTGTACTTCCGTCAGGTTGAACAGTGTCACAGCGCTTGTTTTCAGGGCCGTTCCTTGATCCACTGCGACTTATATTGTACCTCAAATAATACACTGAAATGTAATCAAGTGACAGAAACACCTTGCTACTCTGCTGTTCCTGCCTTCGATTCATATAAATCTGCCTTGGCCTCAACAAGTTGTTGTAAGATCTCTATTATTATTATTATTATTATTATTATTATTATTATTATTATTATTATTATTATTATTATCTGCACACACAGTGTACTGTGCACATCCTCTCGGCTGAGATATACAACTTTGACATCCAAAATGCAGAAAGCACTGACGGATAATTGCAAATTCCATTCCTAATTATGACAGATCTCGAAATTGCTGGCCCAGCAGGATCGCACAAGGACACTCGATGGAGTTCACTCAGTTTTGATCTCATTAATTGCGCCTGCATGTGTCCTACTGTGATGCGTCAGATAGTCTTACAGTGAGTGGGACAACAAGTTGCATCATAGCCAAAACTCTTCCTACAAACAAGCAGACTGAGAAACCTAACATGACGTGAGCTAATGAGCAGCCTCACAGCTACTGAGCCAAACAAGCAAGTCGGTATGTGTTTGTGTTATTTAGTCTTTCTTGACTGGTGGAACTAAACAACCGTGCAGGCAGCCGGTCACACGAGTGACAAGCATAGACCACAGAGCTGCAATAGAGGAGCGGACCGATATTTTACAGGGGTAGTTCTGTATTTTTTAACCTAGGATATATGTTAAACATGTTTTAGTTGTATGAATGATTCACACTCAAAGATTTGGAATCGGTCCAGTAGATGGCCTCAGCCGGAAGCTGCGACACACTGAAATGGCTGTAACATAATCCTTTGGGGCAACCGCGACCGCCAATGTGTTGACCACTGGAAGTGCTTGTTTTGACCACTGACAGGCTGAGATTGTTATTCTTAGTGTTTGACACAACTACAGAAATGTTTCCTTAAGAGATACACTGTTTTCTTTAAATGAAAAGAGCTTTTTTTTTTTTTTTAAAACCAGAAACACAAGTCCGGCACAAGGAGAAGTCTTGCTCTTAAATCTTGCGAGATAAGAGGAAGGAGTTTGAAGTTTACATATAGAGGAACTGCCAGCAAGAATTTATTTCCAACCTCATGTCTGACTATTTAACTGATTTTTTGCAATCCAGACGATCTAACTCACCTTGCGAGATTTTCTCCTTGAATGAGACTTGTGTTTCTGGATTACAAAAAGGATCTCATTATGTAACAAAAAGGTGTAAATCTATGGAATCATTTCCGTCATGTAGTCAGACGTAACTTCAACGGTCGCAGTTCTCGCCACTGCAGCTGTGCTGTGGCTGCCAGCTGAGGCGATCGGCCGGACTGATTTCAAAACTTGTGGTGTGTTTGAATCATTTAAACACCAAAACATGTAAATACGGCGCAGGTTTAAAAAAAAATACTACCATTCCCCTTGAAGTGCTGTAATTCCGCCTTCAGTTTTTAGGGGAAAAACAAATGGGAGACTGAAAAGCACAGTGAAAGCGAGGTTAGCAAACAACCAATTTACACACGGATGGTGTCATGTTTCTACAGTCATTGTACTGTGCAAATCAGTATTTACTTCAGAAATAAAGCAGTTATAAAATTTGGTTTGGGGTAATATAAAATGCAGGTGTATAACATGTTTTTGCATGTAAAAATTTGATATCATAGTAACTAAAACTGTCAGATATATGTAGTACAGTATAAGTATGTGGTATTATATAATGGAAATACTCAAGTTAAATACCTCAAAACTCTAAAAACCTACAGACCTCGAGCAAATGAACAAAAAATAAAAAAAATACACACAAACATCTTTGACACCTTTGTTCCCACTGAAGATGGCAGCCTATTAACCCACTGACACTAATGACCGTCTTTAGTGCAACGTGATCATCACATGTGGTGGAAAGTTATAAAGCATATGCACAAGCAGCCGGCGTGAACAAACCACCATCTTCAGTCCTTTTTTTATTAAGCACAGTGCTGTGTCAGTGACCGCACCTGCCCTCAGAGGTACTTAAACATTAGGCTGTATTTTATCTGTAAACATGAACATAAATATGATGGGTGAAAATAAACCGGCAGATTTTTTTTTATTTTTTTTTTTTCCCCCACAAGGATGTCAGTTCCAGTGATTTATTATGATTAATTACACTGCAACCCCTGCTGGGGCGTCACCGTGACAGGCTGAAACGTGGTTTTTAACTCTGAAGTGGCTGATCAGAGCTGCAGACGGGGGAGGAAAACAAACTCTCCCTGTGTGTAACGCTGCTGGTTACGGCGACGCGGGGAGGAAATTTAAAAAAAAAAAAATCTGCAGGTTTAGAGACGCGACCCCCTGATGTGGCGGTTAGCTTGGAAATCGGGCAAAGTATCCCTTTAATGCTCGACAGACGCGGAGTCTTCGCAGTGTGAGTCCCAGTCATCTTTCATATATTACAGTGATGATGTGACAGGCCTTGGCCCGGACCGATATGTCATCATAAAAGCCATTCAGTGAAAGGCTGATAGCACAGCAGCACACAGGGGGGACTTCTCCATCTGCTAATAAAGTGCACATTCACTGGTCATGGAAAAATGGTGGATGTGTGTGTGTGTGTGTGTGTGTGTGTGTGTGTGTGTGTGTGTGTGTGTGTGTGTGTGTGAGGGGTGGTGAGTTATTGTAATGGTCCTCGAGTGGCGAGGGAGTCTTAAATGGTGCTCTCTCAGAAGATAGACTGGCATCTGCAGGGCTTTAGCTCACACACACACACACACACACACACACACCCTTGGGGAAGCAGGAGCCCACATGTGTGCACACTTGAGACATGATGTGATATTAGGCAATACATAATAACTTCTGCTGTAAAGAGCTGCGAGCTGCTCCACATGCTACGCCGGCAGTCCTGTGAAGGAGCAGACCTCTCACATTCTCCCAGAATGCCAGTGTGCTAAATGTTAACTGTAGTCCTCAGAGCGTGCAGGCCTCAGGGGTGTTTTCCACCTAAGAAAGAGGGCAAAAAGACATGGAGAAGAGTAACATGCCAGGATGTGGAGGAGGAGGAGGAGGAGGAGGAGGAGGAGGAGGAGGGCTGGTGCTGCTTCAGTGTTCCTCCCTGTGGGGTCAGATGGGACATTGCACTGTGTATAAATAAGCATCATCATCTACAGTTTGGGATTTATAGCCTGGGAGAGCAAAGTTTTTTCTCACTTTGCGGAAGGAATTAGGCCACTGAGTGTGTGTGTGTGTGTGTGTGTGTGTGTGTGTGTGTGTGTGTGTGGGAGAGAGAGGGGGGTAGAGAGAGAGAGAGAGAGAGAGAGAGAGAGAGAGGGAGACAGAGCAGATGGAAACATTGTAACTCAAGGCAACTCAGGGTGCAGCAGCAGCAGCGTTTCCTCCCCTGGTCTGGAGAAGAGAAGAGAGGAGAACTCCTCTTCTTCGGCGTCGCCTGCGTGCAGATGGAGCCGAGCGGGACACGCTGAAGGCTGACTTAACACTCTCTCTCTCTCTCTCTCTCTCTCTCACACACACACACACACAAAACCGAGCGGGAGCTGTTCGTCAGAGCACCATCACTGACAGTTGTCCACACGGGGCTCGCACAGGTCGACAAGTGCGCCCAACTTCACCGCAACGCGCCCGGAGTGCGTCCAGACCAGCGGCCGTGTCACCCGCCTCTGTCTTGTTTGGACGCGACACTTCGCCCTCCGCCGCCGCTGTGTGCATATGTGGCCACAATGTGACGCATTTGCGCCTTTAGCTGTTTTCCGAACACCGGTGCTTTTTTCTTTCTTTTTTTTCTGGGCGTGTGACGCGTTTTCGGACAAGTTCGCCCCCCTCAACACACACACACACACACACACACACACACACACACACACACACACACACACCAACCCTCCCGCCGCTGATTGGTATGTTCGTCATGTCCGCCCGGGTGAACTTGCGCCTCTCTCTGTAGAAGTCGCGCACAGAGCGGAGGGAGGACCGGCGCTGAAGTTGCCTGGGAATAATAACCACAATAAGAATACGAGTGACAAGCCCAGAGGAGTGCGGAGCGCAGAGGAGGGGAGGAGGAAGAGGGAGAAGGTGACGGCTTCGTTCAAGGGGGGAATTTTGAGCGGCTTGAATTTACAGCCAGCATCATCAGCATCCGAGGACCCAACAACAACAACAACAAACCAAACTGCGGGGGACTGCCGCTGCTCTCCCTCCACACACTTCCAGAAGCCCGGCCAGTGGATCCCAGCTCCTGAAGCCACAGCTGCGTAAACTTGGCCAGATCTGGTGACATTGTACCTCCTCTCTCCCCCCTCTGTGTGTGTGTGCGCGCGTGTGAGTGTGTGTGTGTGTGTGTGTGTGTGTGTGTCTAGCAGCCTGGATGGATATGCGGCTCACCGAGGGAATTTGAAAAGCAAGGAGGGGGGGGGATTACTATCAGTCTCTCTCCTATTATAACCTCAAAATGGATGCCGACGACAGGCTGTGGAGACGCCGCTGGATTAGCCACCCTTCCGCCGGTCTGCTTGGCATCTGAGCGGCGACGAGCGTTCAAAGTTTTGGGGGATAATCTAACAAGGCTGAAGGTGTAGGATGCAGTCTGGAGTGAAGACGCTCTCCGCAGGTGGAGGTGCGTCACTCTGCTGCCTGCTGCTCCTCTGGCTCATCTACTCCCATCTGCTCAGAGAGGGTAAGGACACTTAAAGCTGTTTATTACTTTGTCAGCAGCACCCTTGTCTCTGAGGGCTGCTGCTGCTGCTGCTGCCTCCTCACTGGGATGCAGATGCACATGGTGCCTTGGTCACATCCTGGGCTCCATCCCATAATGTCCAGTGAAACATCCCCTGCAGGGAGCTGTAATGTGTCTTGTGTTCATCAGCAGTCAATTTGCGATGACCTTGTTGTAGTTTAGGGTGTTTTTACAATCTGACTCGGTGCCTCTGTGGTAAAAACTGGCGACAATCTCGTGCCATCGCCGGACACAGCACCGTTTGTTTTTTTAATTTGTGTGGCAGCATTTAAGGATCTGTAGGAGCCCTTGGTTACCCCCCCCCCCCCCCCCCCCCACACACACACACACACACCAATAACCCTTAAAGGACTGTTTCAAAGTTGAAACTGAACGGTGTTTTGGAATAGATGCACCCTTGCTGCCCACACTGCACTACATACATTTCCTGATTCTGATGCAGCCTCTCATCCCTCGCTCCTTCAGGTGAAAAAGGCAACACAGTTTGCTTGTTTTAGTTCCTGGTGCAGGCAGGGAGGGGGGGGGGGAGAAAAGAAAAAAAAAGGCTGTGCTGCCTTCAGAGCTTGACAGTCTCACTCAGGTTATGTCTGTACCCATCCAGGCCATGCTTTCCTCTTGAATAATACATCCGCCGGCACAATTACGCCGTCACACTGACATATGAATGGAAAGCAAAAGGATGTTTCCCCCCCCCCGCCTCCTTGCACTTCATCGGCTCACCGTCGCTGACAAAACACTTCTGATCCCAGCTCCGTCAAAGGCACGGAGAGGAGGCTTAAAGCATTGGAACTTGTTGGGAGATGTTGAACACTAAGTTTTACAGATTAGATCTTTTAATCAAGCAGTGGCCAGCAGCATAATTACCGCTGTGGAGGAGGGATAGAGCCTACATCAATGTCTCTGGCTGCTCGCCAGGAACAAAAGGAGACACTGATGTGAAAAATGAACTGCCGGTGGACTGAAACGTGCTCCCTTTGCCTCTCATTTGCGGCGCCCTTTCTCCCAAAATGTTGCCGTCACCAGCCTCCCGTTGCCGCGCCGGAGCCGCCTCTCCAGCCTCTGCGTGTTATCTGAGGAGCCACAGCAGCCCTCCCCTTCCCCTCAGCCATTTATTATTGACTCATTTTCGTCTGAAAATGATCTCATTAGCGCGTTATTGTACAAAATCGTTCAATCAATCTCTTGTGAACTTTCCCGCCGCTGATATTTCTCGGGTAAATAGATTCTCCTGGGTTCGCTCCGGTGGTTCAGACCTGTGGATGTGAGTCGAGGTTTTGACATTCTCTGCGTGTCACTCACTCAGTTCCGAGCTGAATTTTAAGAATCAAACACAAGTTTTTTTTTTTTAATCCCGTCTTGTAATCTTCAAATCCTGCTAAAGCCCTCCTTTGAAAACTGGCTGCCTCCACCAGTCCTGACCACCACTGCTTTTGTGGCATTTCACCAGCGTGAGTTTACTGAATATTTTCTCCTTTTTGAAGACTGCCCACCGCTGATGGAGTCAAAACACTTTCTGCGACCGCCTCAGCACCGCCCACGCCTCCGCGGCCTCGAGGGCTTTGGAAACAGCGACCGGCGTGGTTGAACTGGTGGGCAGAGAGGCGCGAGCCTCGTGGCGTTGAGAGGCTGCGTCGCCTCCACCCTCTCTGTAACTCATCTGTCATGGCGGCCGGGACAGGAAATCAAAGCGCAGCAGCCCTGTCCACGCATGCCATTGGGCCAGCGCCCACCATGATGAATGGCCTGTCAGCCGCTTTCAACGCTGCCAGTTTATTCAACGATAAATTTGGAAATGTCTGGATTTCCTCGCCGGACCACATTCCGGTTCAGTGGTGCAGTTGGAGGGCCGTGGCAGCTCCTCCCTGCTTTGCAAACCACCAACCTTTGGGTCGATGGCGCGCGTGTTCGCGGAGAGGAGGAGGGGGCGGAGCGTTCTTATTCACATTTGTAAGTTGGAGGTGGACGGACGGTTGGCCTTTGCTCCGACTCGGCTCTGTGAATTCAAAAGGCAAGAATACATTTCAGCTTAAAGCGGGAACATGAAAAGACCTTCCTTCCGAAGTGTAATCAAATGAGCGCATTGTGCATTTCAAAAGAGGAATCCTCAAGATCTTTGAGTGTCTTTGATGCCAGAGCAGGCACTCCTCGCTGCGCTTCTTCAAGGCACTTCCACCTGTCAATCAAACCATTTGCATAGTAGTTTAACATCTTTTTTTTTCCCCCCTAATTGCCTGTTGAAGATGTTGAAAGCTTCACAAACAAGTATTTTTACAACAAGACTGGATCGGATTATTCTCTGAAAGGATTGTAGAGACGAACTCACACAGAATCATCACCTCTCTCCGAAGTTCCCCTCAGTTCAGAGCTTTTTAAATACTCGTCTCTCGTTGGTTTCAGACACATTCACCTTCCTATAACCGCAGTCATTTCAAGCAGCAGTAGGTGACCACTGTGCTGCCTGTCCAACACCACATAGCAGACAGTTCAGAGAAGTTCAGATGGCTCTGGATGTGACGAGTTGGACTCTGGATATGATAAACGGGTTGGAGGAGGGCTGCGACGATTTTGCACTAAAACCACAGCAGAGAAGGGAACAGATTTGAAGTTTGGCGCCGACGGTCTGATTTATCGGTGGATTTAATTGTGGCAAAATTCGGTTGGTTTGATTGAGAGAGTGATCACACAGTCAGCTGATTGATAAGAGTTGTGAGTTAATCAGCATCTAACGCTGAGCTTCATTAAGCAACTAGCTGAGCAATGTTCAACAGACCAAAACACAGAGAAGAGGGGAAATTGGACTTGGTGCAAATGGACGTTAATATTGCTTCATGCCTGCTGAATGTGTAAAGAGACAATTATTTTGCACACCGGTGTTGTGTTTTTAGTGTGATCTGCTGCCTCCAAGTGGCCAATAATTCTTAAACGCGGCTTTAAAGCATAAACGAAAAAAATAAAATAAAATCATGATTTAAATTCAGTCATTATCTGCTCACCCTCATGCAAATGGAAAGTTGGGTGGAGTTTTGTAGTCCACAAAACATTTCTGGAGCTTGACAGCAGAACAGCGCTCCAGCAGTCTCCCGAACAGCTGCAGGAGATGGGGACTTATCATGGGGACCAGGCTTGGATCCTCCAAGTAATCCAAGTCTGTGGAAGCCTCGAGATCCTAAAAACGATTCGAGAAGGTTTTATTTAAACCCCTTTTTAAAGCTCAAATCTTCACCCTAGATGCAAAGCTAAAGGTGTTATCGTGCACCACGTCTGAAGTGGGTGCACAAGAGCAATGATGTCTTAAGGGTGTAAATAACGTATTTTCGAATCAATTTTGGCATCTTGAGGCTTCCAGAGACTTGGATAACAGACAAGACATTTTTATTATTTACATATTTATATATATTTATATAAGACCATGTCTGCTTCTGTTGCTCAGAGGAATTCAGCGGCGCTGTTTTTGCCATACTTCTCCAGAAATGTTTTACTGACTGTGAAACTTCACCTGACATTTTATTGGCACGGCAGCGAGTAGATAATGACTGAATTTTCCTCCTTTAAGATTCTGTTGGTTGTCGTTTTGTTTGTATGCTCAGCCATCTGTTCTGAAGCCTTCTACCTGCCCTTTCTCAGATTTTTGCAGACATCGCTCCACATTCAGCAAATCAGACATTAATTTGCAAAGTGGGAAACCGCAAATATCATGAATATAAAATAGAAACGATGGACGGACCCATGAGAGATGTATCCTATAGGTGGTGACATTGCAACAGACGGTAATGCTTTTTTTTTTTTTTTTTTTGCGCAGCACATGTCACGTGTCACGACCGAAGTGTCACTTTGATTTGTTCGAATAATTCAATCAGTGCTTCTCAACACAAATTACAGTCTCCTGCAGCCGGGGAGCAGAAACAACAATCCATCCTGTCATCCCGCTCCGTAGCACGAGCTGTCGATGGGGATGACAGCGCACAGTTTACGAGATAACGTCTACAGGCCGGGTCACTAAATTTCCAAGCGACTCGCTGTGGCTTCACAATCAGCACAGAGCTCCATTGATGATGGACTCGCACGGTCAGTCCACTCTTTGTGCTGTGGACTCCGCAATGTGTCCAAATGTCATTCAGGAACCAGGCTGATTTTATCCTAAATTTATTCCTGATGCTATCATGCTTATTTTTTTCCTTCTTTTCAAAAAAAAAAAAAGAAAATCAGCTCCTGCGTGGGGAGACATCAAGTGTTCACGGTTCACTGGAATGATGAATTTAAAAAAAAAAAAAAATCTTTGGCTCATATTCTCTTTAAACTCAGGGTTCAGGGCCTACCCATCCAAGCATTAAACTCATCAGGGTAGCAGAGAATTACTGACTTTATTTAGAGTGAAAAGGATGATTTCCATTCCGGTCTTCTTCAAGGCGGCATTAGGCATGCAAAGGGGGACCCCGCTTTGATTATGACCTTGGTTGTAAATTCTAAGCAAATCATCGAGGCCCGCTTCTATAGGCGGCGGAGCTGTAAAAAGTGTGGGCATCTTTACGGAGCAAAATGAAAAGAATTTTTTTACAGCTAAATCAATTTGGCAGCACACAAAGCTCATATTTCATTGCCGCCTGAATATGAATTCTTCCTTGCCGTCAGCTTTGACCTCCCTTGTGGTTGAGTGTGGTGCGCCGCTCACTGTACTCCTGCATTGTTATTTTCTCTGCGGAAAGCTCTGGGCTTGAAACTGCTCAATCATTGGCAGAGCGGTGCAAATGATTTGAGTTATGTTCCTTCAGTCTTGTGTCCTGTTCTATTTTCTGCCTGATGCCATGATCATGATTTCTCTGAGAGGGGGGCTGAATAAGGCTTCGAATATTGAAGCCGCGTTTTGTGCAATCAGGCAGCGCGGTTAGGCACTTGTGAGGTCAAAATAGCCCTGTGATGCTCACCGCTCTCCCTGTGTTTGCGTTACAGAAGGATCCTAGAGGGCTATCTGAGCGAAATTTGAAGTGAGTCACCGTGTCTTTACAGTCCTCTCCGCATTACATTCAGCGGAGTTACTGTTTGCTTTTGCGAGGGGCATATTGCACATTCACTCCTTACGCCCCGAGCCTGTATTCATCCACAACCAATTGTCTGAGTGCACTCCACATTGTTATATCTCCGCAGCCCAGACGGTGCTGCATCACTGCAACACAAATCTATCATAAGCCTCCGTCATCATGTGTACCGTGCGAGACATGTCGCAGTCCAGACCTAAATTACAGTGTCAGTCCTAGCAGGGGGGATGCATGGAAGGGGAATATTTTTCTATTTTAAAGCAGCCCCTTGGCAATGTCACACAATGGCGGCGCTGAATGTTAGAGAGCGGTAAAAGAAAAAAAAAAAAAAGAAAGAAACACAAAATTAACTGCAAGGACCTCGAAGTCTTGTAAAGTGAAAAGTCCTCTCCTGCTTTCCAGTGAGAAAAGGAAACAATCTAACACCGCTAAGCCCGGCTCTCTCCCGAGGGAGCGCCATCCCACCGCTGCTCCGGAAAACTTTCAATTTGTCATCCTCCGTGGGTGGAGCAGTGCACACACCTGACACGAGAATTAAATATGGGCAAATACAGCACATCTCCGGAGTCTCGGGCGGCAGGGGTGCGGTGCTTTCCTCTCTCGTTCCCCGCGGCCCCACTGGGTGCTCGTGATTGCACAAAAGAAATCCCCACTCGGTTCGGCTTTAAACATCCCCGCGTTCGAAAGGTGACGCAGGTACACATTCATGGATACGAAGAGCTTTTGAGAGCAGAAACTCCAACCTGTGCTGTCATCAGGATATAAGAGCTGAAACAATAAAAGGTGGACCGACTGTGGGCCAACGCTGTGCCTATTTTACTGCTCGCAGGAAAATGAGCCTCATCCCGTAATAGCGTGAGGAACCCCTTATCTCCGGAAGTCGCCATGGCCGCTTCCCTCCACCGGCGTCCCTGATTCATTTCTGTCAGCTTCAGATTAAATTGCATACTTAGGAACCATTACAGGTCCTCCGACTTGAGCAGAGAGTTGTTCGCTTGCATAAATATTGATCGGGCCACTGTAGAGTATTCAAATAGCAGGTGAAATCAAGCTGGTATTCCTTTTAAAGCGAGCGCATTAATATAAAGCGCATGTTTCCGCTCCACTGCCTCGCTGCCCTACTTGTTTAGCAGCAGAGGATCATGGCGGTGTCAGGAAGCGTGTAGCACGGGGTCAGTCAAACATCTGCCTCGCTCACCTGCCGTCCCATCACACGCCACCTACTGCGCCGCGCGCGTCAAACGGTGTTAAGATAATGAGATGCACTTGGCTGCGGCCGCCATGACTAGCATATGCTCAGCTGAATAGGATTTCTGTTTGATGTCGTCCTGAGCTGTTAATAACATCAGGACGGGCTCGACGGCGGAGATTAAACCTGAGCGCTGCAATCAGAATGAGAGCGGCGGTGGCGGGAAAAATGGACATTCGGATAATCAGTTAATTGATTGTTGGTATTCTTATCAGGGCTGAAACAAGTGGTCCATAAGTCCATCGGAACCTTTTTGATGAATCATATCTGAAGCAGAAATATACCATACTTACTGGTCGTAGTTCTTAAACCATCAAGATTTGCTGTTTTGTTTGTCAGATCTGCTTGTGAACTAGGCATTCTGGGGGTTTGGAGTGTTGGTGGGACAAAACAAGCAGTTTAATATTGTCGCCTTTGGCTTTAGGACACTTTAAAGACGAAGAGATTCATCACTGAATTGAGGAAATAATAAGGAGATCATGTTATTAAGTAATAATCTGAGGCCTAAGGCTGTAACAGTCAAACATATTAAATTCCAGTGATGATGAATTAAATGTTACTTGTTCTCTCCAGATCATGAGTTATGTCATTATCACGGATTAACAAATGCTGTTTTTCTGAGATAACGAGATAAATGACTCTGTTATCATAAGAACACAGAAGTCATTCAATTTCATCACCAATAGCTGTAAATGTATTAGATGTTGAATTAGATAATGAGTAAAATGTAACTCGTTATCAAGGGAAAACATTCACTCCACGTAGTCTCTCAGTCACAGATTTGCTGCTTTTTATTTGTCAAATCTGCGCATGAGCAACAATTTTATGGGTTTTGAGTGTTTGCGAGACAAAACAGGCAATTTAGTTGACATTTTAAAGACAAGGGTGATGATTTATTGAACTGACAAAAATAAAGCCAGATTGATTATAATTATCTAATATATGGAAGCCCTAATTGGTCAGATGTAGTATTTCCTTATTTTTCCTGTCATCATCATGGAACACAAAATGTTGTTTTCCTGAACTAACGGGACCATTTTCTCCAGATCTCGAGGAAATGTTATGTGTTAGAAGTTTTCAACACACAACATTGTTATGGTGTAATGAGTTTTGTCTGTAGTCAGCAGCCACGTTACGTCCCAATCACAAATTGTTACAGAGCTCAGAAACTGTTGGGGGCACAAAACGGCAAAAAAAAAAAAAAGCCAATTTCTGCATAATGCTGCTTTAACCTGTTATCAGAAAACAAAAGGTCAGTCCCTCTCATTACTAATAGCTTAATGTTCATAAGATGGTTTTGTTATTCTGTCATAATGACATTTATAACTTGCGATCTCAAGGAGACAGAGGAAATAATATGTTTGACCGTTTAGGGCTTATGTAATAATCTAATTTTAAACCTCTCTTCTTTTTCTGTGAGCCTTGCTCATAAGAGTGTTCCAGTCAGATCCAGCAAACCCTTTTAACTGCACAAATCTGTCTTAAATTGTTGGTTTTAACTTGATCGGCTGCACATTTGTACCATTAACTCATATGACACATCAGAATAGCTTTATTAGGCCCCTTCTGCTCTTGTTTGTGGGTGTCATTCAGACGAAAAAAAGTCATCCAAGTTCAAATAAGAATTTCAGCTCTCAGATCTTGAAGTCCTGCTGTTGGACATCGGCAGATGAAAACATAAGTGTAGGAGTGTCAGCGGCTGTATTACTGTCAACATGGTGTCCTTGCAGAGCCCTATTGTGCCCGAAAATGAAGAGGGAACGGTCTGTCAGAAAAGTCAGATGCAAAAAACATATCTGATGTCGGCTAAAGCAAAGACGTCCGCGACAGAAACAGAAGGCAGAGTTGGAGATGTGACAAGAATACATTTCATTACAGACATATTCAAACTGAGAGTTCATTCAGATGAAGGCATTACAATTAGGGATTTTTGTTAGAAGATATATTGTTTGAGAATCAATTTTGATAAACGCCGTAACTACACTCTTTTCAGAGACGTGACAGTTAATTCTTCAGAATAGTCAGACACTGTAATTAGGATGTGAAAGAAGTGTTAAAATGTCACAACTAAATCAAATAAATCAAATGAAACCCTCACCCAGAGCAGTGAATGCAATGCACTCCCAGGCTCTGTCACCGACAAGATGCCTGTAAACCCATCAGGCCGTGCCGAGGTCGTCAAAAATGATCGAGGTCGTGCACATGTATCGTCCTTAAGACAAGAGAAGCACAGGGTGCCGTTTACCTCAGTTGGTAACGTGGGCGTCCCATGTACAGAGGCTTTGTCCTCCCTGCAGCGGCCCCGGGTTGGAGTGCCAGCCTGGGGCCCTTTTGCTGCATGTCACTCCCCTTTCTCTCTCTCTCTCACCCTGTTTCTTGTCGTCTCTTGAGCTGTTCCGCGAATAAAGCTTAAAAGGCCAAAAAAGAGAGATGCACGATAAGGCGATGATGTAATTATAACGACAGGCTTACAATTTAACATAACAGTTTTTCAAAGTCAATCACAGCTAACCTCCTGTGCAGGAAAAAAAAAAAAAGCCTGTCTGTACGTGACTCATTCCACACTAATGGAAATTTTGTGAATGTAACAAGTCGTGTTAAATTAAAGGCGGGACGGGCGACAAGGAGCGGTGCTCTCTGCGGGAGAGAGGAGCTTCTGCTAGTGTCGACTTTGACCTTCTTAGCTTTCAAGATCTTTTACATGCACAAGCAGATATATAAAGCAGCGAAGGACAGGAAGGAATAAATGGAACAGCATAATAGGTCTCTTTTAAATCACTCAGGCCTGTGTTTGTACAAGTGGCTCCTTACATGAGGCTCATTCTTCGGTTCATTCTCTGAGGCTGTGAGGATTTGCTGCCACGTATTGGACATTTCTGTGTTTTGGTCTGTTGGTCGGACTGAAGAAATAATTTTTCGCTGTTTGTCATTTGATATTTGGTTCAGGTGGGAGGTCATCGATCGAGTTGTAGCCCCGAAACACAAGGCTGTCTGAGAGAAAAGCGTAAATCTAAGCGGCGCACGCTCACTTGCATGACACGAGGTTTGAGGAGATACGACCGTGAGAGCTCGTTGCACGTTAAAATGTGAGAACAGCAGCCACTACAAATCAATTTTGACTGATTACCTGCGACATTAATATTTATAACACCTCACACAATGTTTTAAGTCTTCTGTAAAAGATCCGTTGAATTCGTATCTTAACTGATGCATGTTAATATGATTGTCATGCTCTCTAAACTGGCTCTGTGCTGGCAGCCCCAGTTTTCAGCCTTGAGAGCGGCACTTCTGTGGAGACAGGAACATACAATGGAACGACGGTAATCACTCAGACTTATTATTGTGTGCCAGTGTAGTGATTAGAGTCTGATTGGCTCTCTCAGGGAAAACAGGTTAGATTCAATGCCAGGAAGTTAATGCCAAGCCAGCACCGGGTGGCTCTGTGCTATAGCTGCGTCTTTATGGGAAATAATACCAAATACAATACATATTGTCATGAATAATTAACTGCACTAGCTTTACAAGAAGTGGAATTTTTAATAAATATGGTTGAGTTTGCTGAGCCGCTCTCTTGCAATAAAACACTGTAAGACCTCACTTCCATCCTTAGCAGCCCCGCAAGTAATTACAATCTATAAAGGGGAGATTGTTTTAATATGGAAATGGAATCCTTGTCATAGTTCATTCAGTGCAGCCTGTCATATAATTTTATGGCAAATTCCCCCGAGGAGAAGCGTAGCAGCTCCCGGTCTGGTGTCACTCGTGCGGCAGCGGTGCAGAGAGTGTGCGCCTGTTGTGTTTGTCTCTCAGATCTGATAAAGGTGTTTTTATCGGTTTGGACTAACTACTGACGTGTGCGCGCAGCCTTAATTAAAAGGCACAAACAAGGAGGCAGACAAGCCAGAACGAAGTGAGATGATAAGTGCAAGCGTCTAAATGAGGAACAATAAGCGGCTGGAAGAGATGGCGAGATGTTAACGGCAGAGATGATAACTGTGGCCTTTCTTTATTCGCGGTGTGTTGCCGAGGTCTGCCAGTGTAATGTACCCAGGGTTGAATAAGCTCATTATGCCCACCGGTGCTCAATCCTGCAGTGACGCACGCTGAATCAGGGGAACATTGTGAGAGCGAGTGTGGACTCCTGGCAGCCCATTGCAGGCGGAGATATTAAGATATTTGTGCTCCTGTACTTTGCTGATCTGCGCTGTGTCTGATCAAAGCGCTGATATGTAGAGCTCAGACTCACATCTTTGCTTTAAGCTGTGTGTGTTTGAACCCCTGTGTGTGTGTCTGTGTGTGTGTGTGTGCTGCCACTCTCTCACTTGTACTGTATAATGTTATGATTCAGTGATAAGGTCATCAGGCTGCCAGTCAGTGCTGAGAGCCGGTCTCTGTGCACCGCGTCGGCTTCCCGTGGCCCTGTAGACGTCGTTCCTGACAGGATGCGGAGCTCGAACGGCGACGTTGCGCCATCCTTCACTCGGCACGCTCCACGCCGCCGCGGTGTATGCGCATTCCATCATGTGAAATGGAGACGAGGCCGAGCGTCTCCGTGCTGCTGAGTGACAGGAGCCCCCTGTCATATGAATTAACTCCTGTATGTGTGATGGAGCTCTGGCTGCGGAGCTCAGGGCACTTTACAAAGTACCCCCACCCACACACCCACACACCCACACACCCACACACAACTCTCCACTTCAACTGCTCCCTCCGCCGCGCTATCCTTCAGGCTTATTGCATGAAGCCCATTCATCTGTTCAGTGTTGAAACATGGCAGAGAGCACTGATATGTGATGGCACCTCTGTCCTCCGAGCGACCACCAAGTATACAGGGAGACGCCTCAGCAAAAAGAGAGCGGAGGGTGGGCGTAGTGGTGGGTGGTGGGTGGGGAGCGAGGGCGGAATGTGCATAGCAGCTCTTTGTAGAGACGATTTTATGACTCCCAAGACTGGCCCAGGTAATAATTTGATGAACAAAATACACCAATCTTTTCAGGCTAAATCACAAAGTGTGGCTGCCAAGGTTTGGTGTTGAGGGAAAAATACTTCAATTAAAGTCTTAAACCTGGCCAGCAGAGACCTTAAATGCTGCGGTTTTTGAGGCGAAGGAGCTGGAGGAAAACTCACAGAGCTGTGACAATGAAAAAGGGCTCATCTTGTGCAGAAAAGGTTGGATTATGAGGGGAAAGAGGGAAAATAGGGCTACCTGACTCAAGATAATTGTATTTATTGATTTGTAGGTTGAGGATCCTCAACAAAAGTTAGTTGGTTTCATTTTTTATCCTTTTGGAAACACTTTTTAATGTCTGAGGCAGTTGTAATACACAAAATATTACAACATCTACAATCAAAAACAGATTTAACAACCAAGTGCTTTACAACACCTCACAGCAAGGATGTGTTTGATAAAGCTATACAGGAAGGTATAAAGGACCCACAGAGGTGGTACCCTGAACCTCATACTCACCAAAGACAGGTTGTGATACATCACTGAGGATTGTCCGGCCTTTAAATGCCACTCTGGTTTTACAAAACCATTACATACCATGACCGTTGCTAGACATATTAACAATTTTAATGAGTTTGTTTCTTATTAACTGTATCAATATGAGCTGAAGTGTTTTTGGATGAACAATAATTTGATTCTAGTTAGATGAAAAAAATTATGCCAAATGATTCCAACAAATACACTGACGCACAACCTGCCCTTAAGCTGATGGACACTTATATTGCATTATCAGTGCACTGTGGGATTCACATTTAAATGCTTCTCGGTATCTGCACTGGTACCTGGAATGCAGTACCGCTGCCAATGACAGCATTTTAGTGTAATATCTTGGCGGAAGCTGTTCAAAGACCCGGAATCAGCAGCAGCAACTCATTTTTACCCTGTGCCCTTTACTCAACCCGGATAACTGGACTAAAATAAAGGAACTGATGAAATACCAGCACAGTATTGGACTGTATGAACATAAAAACAACTGTCAAAAGGAAAGTTGATAACAAACAAAGTTGTATTCACCACAGCGGTTCTTGCATGCTTGCATGAAATCATGTACTTTTGGTTTCACACAAAAGGTTCAGGCACTAGTTACGATAGCAAAAATGCTAAGTTAGCATCAGACTAGATAGTGAAAGAAGTTATTACCAACAAAATCCTCTCCAGCTAGCTCAGTAATTGTGTAGAGATATTGATGAAAATATTTACACCTTGTCAGTCATGTAGGAGGGTTCAACTCAAAGAGTACTAGCTAGTTTTACAGGTCAGCTTTTCTGTCTGTAACTATTGTCCTTACTCACTGCGATGCTCTTTCTCTTCCTCTAAACTGTATTCTGAAGATGTGCTCTCAAGTTCTGAAAATGGGCACCATTTATTTAATGTATTCAGTAGCACCAATCTAATTTGGTCAATACCCTTGAAAGTACCAATCTCAGTATCCAACTGTAGTGCACAGAGACTTGGAATCATTGGCTGGGGGGGCGGCACTGGGACCCAAAGTTAATTTTTGCCCCAGGACCAACAATTTGGTTGATCCATCCTTGGCCAGGAGACATTTTGTGTCTAAAAGGAAGGAAGGTCACAAGGTCAGCACGATGAGAAGAAATCTGGAATATTTCCAAGATGTCTTGCTCTGAAAGTTCGTCACTTCAGGAACTTGGAAGTCTCAGCACCTGCTGAGGTAATTTTATGAGTCATTTGTGTTGATCAACAACCCTTTCAACCTTTGCCATTATTACAGCCATTTCATGCTATCGAGCAGTTAGCGTCTCACTTAATGAACCTTTGAGGGTGTTAGGAAGAACAGGAAACAGCAGTATAAAGGAGTGATGGTTGGTGAATGCCAGGGATTGACCTCACAGGAACTGCAGCACAGACTCTTCTCTAATCTACCTCTGCTGAGCTGATTTTATTTCAGTGTCTGCCTGAATGGCTTCCACTGGCAGCCTTCCATTCAATAAAGAAAAGAAGAAAGGAACAGTGTTACTTTCCCCACATGATTGTAGAGGTGAAGTGAGTTTCCCCAACTTTTCTGAGCCTTACCCTTCGACCGAGAGTAGATAAGTTGCGATACAATTATTTAACTTCACATTTATATTGCGCTTATTAAGAAATGTGCTGAGCTCACGCAGAGTCAGATTTGATGTACTCACACATTAGTATTGTTCAAGTGCGATTCAGCAGGTTATTGATTTGTTTTTTAGTTCTTATCTGAAGCTGCAACAAAGCTGCCTTTGAGTTTAAGTGACAAAGGTGATTTGGAGAACATGTCTTTTAAAATGTGTTCTTCCAAACAAGTTTTTGAAAGCAGCAGATGCCCTGAAGCAATTTACTGTGATTAAAGTTTGTTTATCCATCAAACACAAGACTATTAACAGTTAATAATTTCCCTCAAACACACCAGGAAGGCCTAAATAAAAGACAATTAAATACGTTCCCTCAGGTTTCGGAACAATTTACCCAAACAAAGCTGCTGTCTCGACAGTAAGTGTTCAAGCAAACTGTCAGCAACAAAAGGCCACGCAGAGGGTTCATTTAATAAATCTTAACATCGCAAACATCATTGTTACAGCTCGTCTTTTGTTTGCCCTGCTTTCAGCTCGACTCATTATAAATAATTATCATGCACCAATCTCATCTCTTCACCTGGATAATAGTTTAAACTGGTGTCCTGCATGTTTAAATGCTGTTAGAAATTCATCTCTTGTTGTCAGAAAGTCTTGAATAGATTCATCCAAACCTGTTCAATAAAAGATAAGATTCAGATTGGAGTAATTTCATCAGGCAACTTGCCAAGTAAAAGTTTTAAAAGTATTCTATCAACTCTTTTAACTCCCCTGACATGGAAAAAGTCAAGATGATGAAAAACATTTATTTAAGTTATATTTTCCTCTCTCCCAAGAAGTCCATTTGCAGCTGAAACAGCCTCGTGGATCACAGGTTTCTCGGGTTTGTGTAATTAATTTGGAAATCACATTCTGACTAACTTGATTCTAAAAAAAAAAGGCTAAACCACAGAGCCCTGGCCTGGGAGCCATCCATCAATTTGTAATGCCTGGAGAACTCTGAAGTAATTCTCTGTGCTTGGATAGAGGTTTAAGAATAGCACTCCCACACGACAGAGATTTCTGAGCAAGGTAATCATCACCTTAAGACTTTCTGTCCATTTGCCATCTCAGTAGAGCTTAACTTTGCTTGAAAATGGGTCTGTTGTAGTAGCCCAGTGACCAGCGGCCAATACCAGCTGATCTGAGTCACATACAATATCAGCCAGCGCTCCACGTTTCATTTAATAGTTGAGTAGTCGGATTTAGAATACAGACTCTGAACCTTAAATATTTAAAAAATACAATTCTGTTGCTCCAAGGACGAATGTAAAAATGAGATTAAGAACTTAGGATATAGTGGGCTTAAACACTATTTAAGGGTATTAATTGTAAGATCTAAGTCCTAATATTGTTTTACTGAACATAAATAAAATACAGTAAATTAAAATTATGACATTACAATACACTAAGATTATAATTATAGTATAACATTTTCCAGATATCAGCATTTAATGATGCCAAATGCTAACATGAGAATGCTGAAGTGCTCATAATAACAATGCAAATACATTAATTCTAAGCAAGTATATTAGGAATGTTCACCATTTCAGTTTAGCGTGTTAACGTGCTAATGTGTGCTAATTAGTACTCAACACACATAAAGATGACTGAACAGGTGAATGGCCAGTACCTAGCAAAACAACATATATCACTGTTCCCAAAACAACATTACTGTTGCAGCGTACTAGTAACAGGATGACTAGACCTTCATCGTTTGGTCAGGTCTAGGTAACAGGATCGGTTGGTTAGGGTTAGGGAAACATTGTAGTTTGGGTTAAACTCTCACTTCAGTTACAAACGTACTGACATTGCTTACATTAGATTATGTATGTGACGCCACCTCACTGATGCTAGCAAGTCAGAAGAATTCACTGGCGGGTTCTGGTTTCACAGTGGACACAGCAGTCTCTTGAATGGAAGTCCTGTGCTTGTTTGACCCAATTGTCCATCCCCAACTTCCCCCCTATACAGAGTTCATTCTCTTTATTCTACTTCTCCTCACTTCCTTCTTTCTAGATGTAATATTTACTACAGGTGCTAGAGGTTGCTGCCCGAGAAGAAATATGAACATGGGTCATAATGAGCTCCTTTCATAGTCGATGTATATGATATATATTGTCTATCTTTTAAGCACTGTACCGATTGATCTTTAGACCAGATAATGCTGTTAAATGAAAGGTCAGGGGCTCACCAGTTGTTGAAATATTTCCGTCTGTAACGAAGCGACGACCTGTCAGACTGATAAGCCATTCCAGAACCTCGCTGCTGGCACTGCTAGTATTCAGAGGATGATGTCCAACATTTTGGACTCTTCTGACCTTCCTGCTTGCACCACCATCACGAAAACATGAAAATCTATTGAACAGATTGCCATGCACATCGATGCGTTCCAGAGGATATTTTCCCCCATGAGCTTTTCTCTCACACCACACTCAGCTCTAATTATCCCCTGTGCGCACATAATATCCTTAATGAGTCCTCCAAACTGCGCACTGAAGTATGTGGTTTATCTTTGCATCACCAAACTACCAATATCTGAATCGATGCCCCTATTGCTTGGATGGCATTATTTGTCAGTGCCTTCCAAATTGATATAAGATTACAAAATAATTCATAGGACGTCTTCCAGCTTGCCAAGATTATGGTAAGGATTTGATTAGATCAAGGGTAAGAATAGGACCTGGTCATCCACATGGTTTCTTCCCATGAAACAAAAAGCTGGTTTCTTTGTCAAAGTCTCACTTTATGTCGACCTGACCATCTACCACAATCTGTCAGACAGTGCCACCTTTGTATCTGACAAACAAAAGTCTTGGTCGGCTCTTACAATGACCTTGTCAGGTCAATCAGAAAAACACTTTTGATTTCAGGCTACTTCTAACAGTCTGATTAAAGCAAACCAGTCAATGTAAAAAATGACACACTGACTGCCTTTGCCTTTTAGCACTTTGATATCTTCGCGCTTTCAACTTCCAGGCTTTTTTTGCTGTTATGACTGGCCACACAGAAAAATGTCCTTTTAACAGATTATTTTTACATGAACACTATAAGTTATTTAAGCAGCCTTACTGTCTTACAGCTGAAGAAGCTTCAACCAGTTTCTCATTTTTCTATTTAAGGCTTTATATGAGAGAATTAAACTGCGCCACACAGACCAGATAAGGAGCCCTGTGTCCAGGCTGCTTGTTGTTTGTACCTTCAAACACCAGTTGCTCCTCTGTAATATGTTCATTATAGTCTCATTATGCTAATGTGATGTACTTTTCTCGCTGCTGTTTGGCAGGCCAGTTGGCGGTGGGAACCTGTGAGATCGTGATGCTCAACAGAGACAGCAGCGTTCCCAGACGGACCATCGCTAGGCAGACGGCCCGCTGCGCCTGCCGGAGAGGCCAGATCGCCGGGACCACCAGGGCGAGGCCAGCATGTGTAGACGGTGAGTTGAATGACCCTCGTAGCCTGACGGAGGGCGGATTTTAGTCAGAGTGAGTCAAAACAACAGGCTGAATGGTGAGGGAAGCTGGTGCTGACCCAGCAAGCCTGAATGTGAATCATTGTGGTGGCTGGGAAGCAGCAACAATCTGTGGATAAATAAATGTTGAATTAATGAAAAAATGTTCCCCAGATGGTCCTTAGCAGCATGAGGAACAGATTAATTTTTACTTTAATTTAATTCAATAGAAGTTATCCCATTTATTTAGTGTACAGCCATTATTATTCCCATCGTAGGCACCTTTGTTTAAACTGTAGTAACCATATGATTTATTACTAAATGAGCAACATGGCAGTGGGACAGAACCTTCTAATAATTGCCTATATGGGGTCCATTGCACCAATCGCTACCTTGGACCACTTAATTACTTGCACAGTGGTGTTGTGTTTGAACTAAAATTACTCTTGGAGCATTTATTGATTAAATCAAGATATTGGCCTTTATGTGCACCAATTATTAACTGGATGTATGTTTGATTCATGGCTTTAATATATGATTTTTGACGATTAAGAACTTCATAATACAGTAATGTAAAATTATGTTCTTAATATTTATGTTAATTAAAGGAATAGTTGGACACACAAGGACTGGGGAACAGACACAGGAATACAGGGCGATAACAGACAAACCAACAGGGAGTGAAGGGAAAACAAAGGCTTGAATACACAGGGAGTGATTATGAGACACACGGAAAAAGGGCAGGAAAACAAACAAAGGCAGGAAGTGGGAAGTAAAACATGACAGGATAGTAGGATCTTCTTCAAATCAGGACAATCTTAGCTTAGCATTTAAACTGGAAACTGGCCTCAGAGACTCCAGGAAGCCACTTGTCCAAGCAATGGCAAAGTTGGACACATGACCCATGAAAAAAAGATAAATTGTCATTTATACACTTGGTTGTCGGCAAAAATGAAACAAATTAGATATGAAATGTAAATAAGTGAGCTTTAGAGGTGCTTGTAGGCAGATTGTGTTACTAGTGGACAGAGCCCAGGCTAACTGTTTCCCCCTGTTTACTGCTTTTATGCTCAGCTTGGCTAACCAGCTGCTTGCACTAGCTCCTCATTTAACTGACAGATATGAGAGTGGTATCAGTCTTCTCACCTAATTCTCGGCAAGAAAGCGAATACGGGTATTTCTCAAAATGTCAAGCCAGTCTTTTGAAGTTGCTAAACTTGAAAAATCCAAAAAGCAAGTAACAAAAGACAGGCAGAGGAAAGTCAAAGGAAAAACTAAAGAGAAATATGAAACTGAGGACAAACCAGAAAACCACGTGGAACAAGGCAAGAACAGAGGGAACACACGAGGACTGACCGGGGAACAGGCACAGGAAACAAGACAAGCTTAAATACAATCTGAACCAACAAGGGGATGAGGTGCAGGTGGAGCGACACTGGGAGCAGGGCAGTGTTAACGGGGCTGATGTAAGACAGGTGTGGGGAAGAGCACAAGAACACAGAAGGGAAGCAGAGCACCGGGAACACAGGTGAGCAGGAAGTAGGAAGTGACACCATGACACAAATGGATATAACTACAAAATAAAACAGAAACTAACTAACCAAAACCCCAAACCACAACTTCTTTGTCAATGTTTCACAGTGTGTGACAGGTTTCCTTCAGCTGGCTTTGTAATAATGAGCTCCAAGGACTAGAAAAAATCAGTGAAGCTACACGAGTCATGAACGCAAACAAGCTAGTAAACTGATCAATACTGTGGTGTGCTTCACAAAAGCACCCCCAATGTATTCACATTTGCAGTTCATGATTGGAAGCTCTTTCTAACATATGTAAAATACATTTTTACCCACTCAAACAAAATCACTGAGGGAATGCATCAGATCTTATTATAGATCAGACGCCACGGGGAGAGGATACAGCAGACTGGTAATGATCTTGTTGGGTGCACAACTCAAATCTGCAAGGGCGTCACGGAAGGTGCTTATACAACGCACAAATGAGATTTTAAAAAATCAAATAGTAAACAACTTTACAGTGAAAATATTCAGCAGTGACTAAAAATACGTTAAACAAACAGCAATAATGTCAGGTAATGGCATGTGGAATCATTAACTCTGCTGCAGCAGCGTCCATAGACCTTTTTCACTGCGGACGTTTTGACATAACAGGAACATCATGAAAAATCGTAACAGGAAAAACACAGGTGTAACTATTAACAATAATGATAGGTCCCGTCCATTATGTGTCCCAATCCAGTGAATCAGCATGCACAATATGCCAGGCCCCTGCATCTGGCACACCTTAGCACAATGTGGTCATTATTAATGTTATTTCAGTCGGAGACATTTATGTCAAGGAGTACATCATTTACAGTCCCTGCGTCCCTCTCAATCAACTGGTACATGAGCACAAAGTTTTAGTTAAGTCACACACATAAGGAGCAGGTTGGGTTGGTGCAGGGAGCTGCGGCAGTGAGGAGCGTCACCTGCATCAATATGATTGGATGTTACTAGGTGTACAGCTGTGAAAGAGCCAATCGTTGTAAGCATAGTGCAAACTGGTGCCAGTCAGCCTACATAAGTGTGACTTCAGTGCTCTGCCTGAACCAACGCTGTGCTTAATTAAATAAACCTGTGCTTTCAAATTAAAATGTCACATGCCGCAATACTGTGAGAAAGGCCTGTTGTAACAGGACCACGCTTCTCATCCCTCTATTGTAACAGCAGGGCATGAACCCTGGTGTGGAGATTGAAAATGTATTATAATTATTAATAATTTTGAACTGAATCAGTATTGGGTGAAAATACTGCACAGTACAGGTGTCCAATATTGTCATCAACAATCCACGTACTGATTCAGAGTCTGGTTGATTCACTGTCAATTTCACATTGCGCTTTTTAAAATTACCTTGTTGCTTTTGAACTCAGGTATTAAAATCTACTCACCACTAGTTGATAATGCATTGCCGAGAACTTGATATATCCACGTTTTTAACAACATTAGAAGAGTTGCTATAGCAATTTGCACTTCTACACCTGTGTGCATGTGAAGTCAGCTTAGCCTACAGTTCCCCTAACAGCTTTGGAATACATTTGAATTTAATCAGCGTCAGTGTATCTTTTCCTCTATTAAAAAAGAGTGCTGCTTGGTGTACTACAACGACCTGGTGTAACCTTACACACCCACACAGTGGCAACAAACATGGCTGAAAGTGGAATTAACATTGCTAAACGCTCCACTGCGAGGGAGAAAGTTTCAAAGAAGGGAGTCAGTAGCTCATCAAAGGACCTACGAAAGGTGGCAACACAACTTATTTCACCGCTGGCACAGAAGCTTCCGGTGGACTTTAAAGAGAGGCAGAAATCATGTGATGTGATTGCTAGCCAAATCATCAGTAAGTTGCTTTGATGATTTAGTAAATTAGAATGGCACTCTGTAGAGTGCATACCTTCTGCCAAGGCCCAACAATTCCCTGTAATTCAAGAGTAATCCAAATATTAAATTAATTAATTTTGCCGTGTTGAAGGTGCTGTACTATAAGAATTGGCCACCTTGAATTTATATTCCCACCAAATAAGGGCAGTGTATCACCCGAGTAGCTTCATACTGCTGCAAACTGTGTTCTGTTTATAGAGCCATGGCCATAGCTACCATTAGCTTGTTAGCTCAGTTAGCCGTGCAGCTCGCGGGGCTACCTCTGGTGTGTTCTCCTTGCTAGTACATAAGTTTTTCGACTGCTGTGAGAAAGAGGTGCTCCAGCCCCATGCTACCTGGTTAGCATACTAACGTCAGTAGATGTCTCTTCATCGCAATACATAGTCTTTGATCTAACGTCAACACTGTTACTTCTTCACATTTTGTTGATGATTTTGGTACATTTTTTGAATGTC
Source organism: Acanthopagrus latus (assembly GCF_904848185.1). Taxonomy (NCBI): domain Eukaryota; kingdom Metazoa; phylum Chordata; class Actinopteri; order Spariformes; family Sparidae; genus Acanthopagrus; species Acanthopagrus latus. Next base: position 23,123,416 of record NC_051045.1, on the reverse strand, counting down.
TTGGACCAAAAATTGGTACATATCACACCTTTAAAGCAAGAGAGAGGAATTGTCTGTATCTCTCGTTTTTTCCGGATCTGCACCAAAGAGCTGGGACCCATCTTCCATCCGAGTTTCGAGACTATGCGCTCAACCTGTAGTTCTTGTGAAAACTTGCTGACAAACCAACAAACCAAAGAAAAACAGCCAAACCGTCATGGGTGAAAACATAACCTCCTTGGCAGAAGTAACAAATAATAAAAATCGTATGAAGCTATGAATTTATCAGTATTCCATATTGTCAGGAAACTGTGATGAAATGAATCCCCTGTGTAGGCCGTAACACTCTTCCTCATGGTAGACAGAAGTCAGCAACCACAGAAAATGCTCCAATAGGACAAAATGTCTGGGCTTCCTTCTTTCTCCATTAAAAGCAACTGCCGATGTAATTTGGTTGTTTAACCAGCTAATCGATAATCACTTCACTTGTCTCCTTTTTTGATGCCTCTTAGACTGCTTGACTCCTAACTACGTGATTGGCTGTCTGCATCAGGCCTCCTCCGGTGAGCCGGCGTGACATCAGCGAATTAGTAATCACTTTGGTCGTCCTCAGTCTGGATTATGCCGAATTTTCCTCCCCCTCCGGTGTTTTTAATATGCTCCCGCTGAATAAAGATCTCTTGTAATTGAGAATGTGTGGTGTTCATCCACTTTGCAGATAAGATTTTTATACTTCAGAGCCCTCGCTGCGTTATTGGGCAATATCTAGAGGAGCGTGATAAGACAGATGAGAGGACAGGGTCAGAGGAGGGAGGGATGCCGATTGGATCTCACAATATCACAATCACGTGGATCTGATGCACCATTAATTCTATCACGCCACGACTCATGTTAGCCTTAATCTAATGGCCGTGACACTAGACTGCCGTCCCACAGCCCGTGTCATGCTCCCCGCAAGGATTTCAACCACCTCCTCCCCTGCAGACGCCTCTCCGTACCACCCAACAGATGCTAATTAACTTACAGAGAACTATGATTACAGCAGCAGGAAATTGATTATTACTGGCTTCCCGCTGCACCACACCCTACACTCCATTAATAGCCAGTGCATTAAAGGTGGAACCTGTTGCTCGCAGGCTCATTTAAAGGCTTTCTGCTGTCAGCGGAAATGGCGTCCGTCATCAAGTGGAATTTCTGCATATTGCATGAGAGTGCGACGCGTCTAATGCTGCGACTGTTCAGATATCCTCTCTGACCTTTAACTCAGAGCTTACTCAGTTACACTGGCTTTTGATGTGAATTCCCATAAATGCCCCCTTTGCCCTTCTAAGCGCATAAACCAATTTACAGACTTATAAACATGTTTATTCATTTGTATCTCTCACTGAGGCTCGGCCATGCTTTTTCACTGAGCTGTTATTAACGCAGCAAGGGCTCACTGTCCTCTGGGTCAATTTAATATAGGACTCTTTCAGCGAAGCAGCAGGGGTGGATCAGTGCTTTAAAGAAATGTGTGGTGAGGAAATAGTTACCATGTCAGGAAGTGGAGCCACTGACTGACTGACTCCGAGCAAACCAAGGCCAGGAACTCTGTCCTGATATCGTGTGCTTACATGAACTTTGTAATCTGGTTAGTCCCTCGCGACACGTCCGATCAATCATGCCAAAATTTCCGTAATGTGTGATAAATTGACCACTTAACGACGCTGCTATTATTAACTGTTTTTATCTGCACTGTCACCTTTCAATTCTTCTCCTGACATGATCAGCACGAGACCGAGGACCCTTCATCTCACTTGACCTCTTTCCAGCCAGTCACGCTTGGTGTAAGCTCTGGGGAAGACAGTGATTTGCATGCAGGGCTCAGCACTCATTGGACGCGACTTGCAGGTGGAGCTTTCTCAGTATCCTACGTACGAGTTGAGTTACATTTCCCAACAGACAACTCTTAAGTCTATCTTGCTCTCTTTGCAGCGACAATGCTTCTCCCTTCTCCAGAGAAATGTATATCTGACCTTTCTGTCCTCAAGATAAAAATAAATTGTAAAAAAAAAAAAAAGGTGATGTGCACTCCACACCCCAAAAGTACAAAATGATGAACTGCCGCTCTGATGTTTGGGGCCCCACTATCGATACACACATATAAAAAAGAAATCATCAGACATCATAGGATTCCTGTTACATACGTAACTCTTGTTGCCACGTTTTCAAAAGGCGTAGAAAGATCATGCATGCAAACAACGCTACCCTAATTCTCAGTTATTTGCCTTTTGTTTAGCTTAACGATTAAACGCAGTGTCCCTGGTTTAATTCTGGCAGGGGATCTTTTTTGTGCATGCTGGCCCTCTCTCGCTCCCCACGCTTCCTGGCTGTGTCTTCACTCTGGCAATCTAATAAACAAACGCTCTAAAAAAGCGTTCAGTATCGGTGCTTGCCTGATTGCCTGATTTTATTTATTTTTTTAAAGTTTTAAATGAGTCTGCATTTAAATGAAAAGAACCTAGAGACAACAAAGACTGATCTTGCAAATTTATGTTGTCTTCTTAGGAATAATCAGCCATATTTTTAAAGTTGTGATTCACAGGTGAAACGATGCCAGAGACAATAAAACATTTCACAATCTGTTCTGCGCGGTCTTATCTTTGCGATGGTGTGATGAGGCTGCTAATGACGCGCGATGTTGTTGGTGGATGGGAAATCTGTTGGCTATACAATAACTGTAACATTGCTAAATAGGAGCTAAGTGTAGAAAAGTCAAAGCAAACACAGACGTGGGGCTTGTGTTGGAGTGGGCGTGAAGAAATAACTGAACTTGCTGCAAATATAAAGCAACCAAGCATCTACTAACAAACTAATATTTCTTGATGCAAAAAGACTTACTCCCTGAGACTCGGGAGCCGTGAGCTGAGTCAATACGATACAGCATGGCAGGCTTAACAGGTGAGGCAATAAGATGATAGTGAGCAGTCAAGGCAACCAATTGGCCGTCACTCCCCAGCAGTGGGATTGTCGCCTGCCAGCACGAATGCTCCGCGCTCCAGAATCAGCACCATGGACAGCGGTCAAAAACAGATTTATTCATTTTCTTGGAAAGACTTGAGATGTGTCCTAGTTTCTCACGACATACAGTACATACATACTGCATTATTCTGACTGGATTTATGAATGTGGTTAGCTCACACCGGAATAGCGACCCAGTTAGGTACAACTAAAAGTGTCCACATGCATACTAACATCGGTTGAATGTTTGTACGAAGGAGAAAAACAACAACTAACCGCGGATGATGTCTAGACAGCCTTAGGAACATCTCGTAAAAAAGGAAAAGATAAAGCGTAAAGCACTCTCAGTAGGTGATTTGAGTGAGGACGAGTGAAATTACCAAAATGCATCTCCCTTTACAACTTGCTCTGTCTCTCCATCCTCCCCGAGATCTCTTATAGGTGGAATGCTGTCGGGGTCCAGACCCAGACACCATCCTGTTCAGACCCGAACCTGTAACTGATCAGTTAGTAAAACATATTACATTAATAGCTTTTCCAGCCTTTACAGCACTAACAGACAAGGAAACTCACAGACCAGTTACAGACCAAATCACTAATCCACCAATCAAATCTGTGTATTGTGTCACAAAGACAAGAGACAACCGTCAGAGGAAAAGACAGTCCTAATCAAGAATCCTACATGTTCGACCTACCCAGTTTAAACTCAGTACGTCCCATATCGGAGACTGCAAAGGAAACCTGTTATGCTTTTTCATTTCGTTCCTTTCCTTCAGTGTGTCATATACGTTCACGTGCACGTAAAGGATTTTGAGGTCAAAAAGATGAAAGGCCGCAGCAAAGGAATCTCCTACGGAAAACACTGCTCCTAAAATGCCTCGTCTTCAATTCTGTGACTTTGTGACATCACACTACGTCACCACGTCAAACAGTTGTGTGATTTATGCATAGTGTCTAGTTTGGCATGTAAGAATTGATGTAATACACCTGCTCTGCTGTTGACAGCAGTGCTGGGTCAGGCGTGCATGAGCTGACCAATCAGAGTATCCAAGTGGGGGGCTCCTTAAAGTCAAAAGTCAAGTCAGTTACAGTCAATCAGTGAAATCTTTCATGTTGGTTTAGCTCGCACAGTAACTAACATAGCCAGCATAAGCTGCTGGTCATATCAGTCCAAGTAAGGCTGTAGCAGAAATGTATTGGGCCAAGAAGCTCAAGACTTCAGCTTTTAATCTGTGAGGGATTTAATGTTCTGCTGTATGTCTTCCCTCAAAAGTGACTCACTTTAAATGGTTGCGTTTTTACTTTGTCTTTGTCAGGTTTCCAAATCCTATTTTGGCAATGGTGTTGCACTGACATCATTTTTGCACATGTCTCATATCTTTTCCTGTTGGTACATTCATGTCCTCTATACTCACTGCAGAAACAGTGGACTGTGAAGGTTGGTATGTGGTGTATCCTTAGTAACGTGATTTCGAACACACCATTTTTATTTTGCCCTCGGCTGCTGCCCTCAGCTGACCTCCCTGAATTCTAAATGAAAGCAGTGGGCAGTAATGGATCAGCCTGCTCCTGCATGTGTTTGTTCACCCCTTCACGCGCGATGTCTCAGGTGCGGCTGCATGGATTTTTAATGAAACTCTCAGAATATGACACATCTTAACACGGTGTTCAAGCATTTCCACTGCCAGTTATGGTGATTGGCATGTTGGTGGTGGTGGTGGGGGGGGTTACAAGACAGAGCTGAAACTTTAATAAACATCCTGTCGTACCCAGCAGGTTTGACTGATGCTGAATTTAGTGCACGCCGCCCTTCTTGCATCTCAAACTTAGCTCAAACACCATCGGTTTATGTCAGCTCGGATTTCCTGCCATTTTGAATACTGCCCCAGCAGCAAGGGAACAGAAGCTAGTGCGTCAGCTTTGTTTGTCGTTGAACAGAACAATGCTAATGCTGCTTTTAACACTGATCACAGTTTGATATTTGACCACTTCTGCAGTTGAGTGTATCCAGGCAACCTTGCAGTGAGTTAACACTGGAGAAACTCATCTGTGCTGTTATAATCATCAGCAAAAGCTCCATGGATTTGTGTTGTCTTCGCTGTTTTCTGGAAATAAAATTTAAAAAACCCTCAAATCCACAGCTTACGTATGATGTCGCCTTTGGGACGTTTTCACATTTCCAACAGTCTGCAGCTGGTAGCTTAGAGGAGACGATTGGACAAATATTTTTATCTCCCTCACCATCCTGCTCTTCTGTAATGACATACCAACAAGCTTACCTAAGCTCCGCAGTGAATAAAGTTTATTATATGGGAGCTACCCAAGAATTTATCAGCTGAATAGCCCAGATGGCGGCTGCCTCGTTCGCACAGTGTGACATGTTTACTCCGTTGTTCCATATTTGTTTTAATTCACTGAACAGTTCCTCACTATGCGACAAGTGCAGAGTGGTTCTCCTGCAATATAACTTCTTTTGTTAGTCTTTTTCGGGACACGTTTCAAGCTTTTTTGCCCTCTTTTTGTGCTGCTGTGTGTCACTGTTGTGAAGGTTTAGTCTGCACACTGTACACAGGAGGATTATGTGCTTTTCCTTGCTTGTCTCGCTGCTCTCGCTCTAATCTGCTACCCGGCTCCCTCCCGCTGCCTCTCCCTTTCTCTGCTTGGCCCGTTGTTGCCATGCCACCACATCACACTGTAATCGTATGAAGCTTGATGGCCACCATGATAAGAGTGTGCAGGCTGCAGGGAGACTGTTTATTCGCTGGCTGCAAGCTGCTGCTGCCTTCACACTCTTGGAAATGATTATTGACACTAAACGAGCGAAAAAGTGATGTTGAAAGGAGATGAGGCAAACAGAAAGCTTTTTCTCTTCAGATTTATAATGCAGACCCACAATTTGTGCACTGTTTATTTACGTCAGCTGCAGCGATAACCAGGCCTTTATTTGAAACAAGCTTATATTAAAGACCTGTAAAAAAGAAGAGAATCCGAGTATATTTGATCATATTTCCTGTTTTTCTGACCTGCTCCAGTTTTGCTTACAATATGCTGTGTGATAAACATCTCACAGCACTAATTATTTATGAGTCATTCTCACTCACAACGTCTGGCTTTTAATTTGTACAGTATTTAGAGTAGAATTTCAGTGACAGTAGCTTAAATTCACAGTATGGAATTCCTGCCACTAGGGGTCTCTTAATCAAATCAAAAGCCTTAAATGTGTTGATAACATTCACTCTGGGGTCCAGGGTATAATTGGCTGTTTTTGACTATTTTTGATTTTGCTATTACATTTCACCTTAAAAACTATTTACCTTGCCTTCTTTGGTGTCATTATTTTCACCACAACCTCACATGTGTGACTGTACAGTTATTGTTTCATTTTGACATACTGTATTAACACAATGGACCTAAAATCACAAAAAAAAAAAAAATCTGAGTAGGAAGAAGTTAGTTTTTTAACTGCGAAAACCACAAATATATTTAACGAACCATTTTTATTACTTATAATGCAAATGTAAATCGTTGTTTGCTAAGTTTTTGCACACATTTCTGAAATATACAGTTATATGTAACTATTTACATTTAAATGCCTCAGGCTCAGGCCTCCCTCTGCTCTCCTGCCTGCTCAACATTCAGCAGTCTCCTCATTGTTTTGACTCATTAAACAAAAAATGACTCAACTACACACTAAACACACTGCACCCAACACTACATAACACACTAACTATACAATTCAAACCGGCTAAATGTCACAACTTTCTCAACTCTCAAAACTCTCTATCTTTATTGCTCTCTGTCACCATCACTGTCGCTGTCACTCTTTTGCCGCCGTCCCTCCCACAACTTCCCCCTGTTCCTCAGCAACCAAATCACGTGGTTTGCCATATAATTTTGTGATTGGTTGGTGTGGTGCTTTCTTCCACCAATAGAAAAGGGGGTGTCACAAGTTGTTTTTTTTGCTTGCTTGCAAACACTTCCTGCTTACAGACACTTTCGTGAGAGAAGCCCATTGTTATCGTTTCTTCTTACACCAAACGTGTAGCAAACGTGACGGCAATGTGCCTCACTGAGGCTCGATCTCCCTGTTACGTCATCTTAAATTGGTCACGTGACTTTGACGCGCCGGTGCGTCAGTTGACCTCATGGTGTCCGATCTCCCGCTTTTCCATTGCATTCACGTTACAACCCTGCTGTTGTTTGAATAACCCACCCTCTCAAGTGGCTAGTTTCTGCACCAGCTACCATTGCTAATATAACAGGTACTGAGCTGCAGCACCCATACACAGCTATATATGTCCTGAAAACAGAAGGGGGAAGGATGACAAAGGGAGACGCTGCTTGCTTTGTCTGAGTCTTCTGCAGTTATGAGTTAAGAGCGATACATTTGCTCCTGGCGACACTCCGCAGGGAAAACCACGGCCTCACACTGCCCCCTACTGTAACAACCTGCTATATCAGCTGAACTGTTTTGGTCCAGGAAACCACATTGCTCGTAGAATATCTATTTTCAAGTAAGAGACATCACAGGTATAATATCAAATTATGAAACACCATAAAACCAACTACATACATTCACAAATTAGTGGGCATCAAACTAACACACAAAATTTAGCAAATGCGGGCGAGCAAACCCCAATGTTGCTGATGCTAGCTCACGTGAGCGTTGCTAATGCTAAATAGCGAACATTAGAGCAGTAGTATACAGTAGAATTCAGCCATTTTTTAGTTTCAGAGTGCAGATAGCACGTGATACCAACAGAGTTATGCTATTGTCTCAAAAACCTTGGTAACAGACGGAACCAGACTTCAGAATTATGTCATGTCATGTCATGTCATGTCATGTCATGTCATGTCATTGTCCGAACCGCTTATCCTTTCCATGGGGTTGCGGGGTGTTGCTGCTGGAGCCAATCCCAGCCTTGTGTCAGGGCGAGGGCAGGGTACTCCCTGGATAAGTTGCCAGCTCATCGCAGGGCCCTCACTGATGAGCAATGTGGGGTTCAGTATCTCGCTCAAGGACACTTTGACATGCAGCTCAGCCCTGCCCGGAGCTGGGATTTGAACCAGTGACCTTCCGATCACTAGTCGACTTGCTCTACCCGCTGAGCTACAGCCGCCCCTTCAGAATTCTAAAATTATTAATTTACAGTCATAATAATGTTTTTAAGGAAACAAGGTTATTTTTACTTTTGCTTTTATTCTGCACCTTTCTACAAGCTCTGTAGATGTATTATTAGTTGTATTATTTTTAATAATTTGTCTAAACAAATATGTTAGCTATACAACCTCAGAGTTGACATGGGAATTGTTGTCAATAATTGTAAACAGCCACCATTACCTATTAAAATGTAATGTGACTCAGGCAGAAATGTAAAAAAAGAAAAAAAAAACTTACATTACATTTTAATGTAGAAATCCTTAACATTACATCTCTTAGTGGAAAAGTGAAAAGTAAACACCACTGGAAATAACTGAAGTCATATTTGACAATTTACAGTTTCCTCCTTGCACAATACCAAATAGATCCCCAGCTCAACATTACAAAATGGCCTCTCAGTTTTGTGAAGTCCATATTTTTCATCCCAGTTGACAACAGTGGAGATGTTTTCTAGTCCCCCCCCAAAAAAAATCAATATCTCTGGCTGTGAATGTGCTTGTGACAACGTTGTTTTCCCCAAAGCAGCATCTTTAAGTCAGGATGAAGACGGATATGAAATATCCGCGACATCAAGACGCTGCTACAGCGGGTCACTTCCTGGATTGATGCCACCTTGATTAGCTAAACCATCTACTTTGTGATCAAACTAAAACATAGACAAAAAAAACAAGACCCTAACAAATGTACCTCTAATTCTCAGCAACAGCCTGCAACAAACCACACAACTGAAGAGTCATTTGTAGCTTGGTTGCGTTTAAACTGTGTTGATTGTTCTGTTGACATAATTAGAAGTGAGAGACCATCGGGGCTCTGGTAGCAGGTTGCGCTGCTCAGAGGACAGAGGGCTGAAAATCTGGCCGCTACAAATTGATCCATGATTGAAGCTTAATTAACATCAGTCAAAAAGATTGTAAAAGCCTTTTACTAGTTAAGCTAGTTAGCTAATCTTTTTGTTAATTAAGTCGGCAGAAGAGGGACACAGTTTTATTGTTTCGGCGATTTGTGCTTCCCTTTATCTCGTCTTTTCAATGCAATGAGCACATGCTTGGTGGTTTTTCCTTTTAGCGTTTGAGAAACTGTCACTAAAACTGTGCCTTTTTTTTGTCTCTTGTACCTCATCTGAATACATTTTAAATGAGCTGCCTGTGGCTTTCGTAAAAATTTGATGTTATTTTTTACTTCTGCAGAGGCAGAATTTCATCAGAATAACAGTGGTTTTAAGGACTCACTGTTGTGCCTCCTGCCCCACTCTGAGCCTCGTCTGGCAGTGCTGTGTTGTGCTGGGCTGGGCAGGGCTTGGCACTGTGCACAGGGGGACAGATGGTCTTACATGTGATCTAGTTGGAGGTCCAGAGCAGTACCCCAGCAGGGACCCTGGCAGATGACAAGCCTGGCCCGACGTCCACGTTCCCCGGGTGGGACTCAGACGATGACGGCAACAGGACGGGCCACCCAGGTGTCAGCCAGACACACAGGCTCTCTCTCTTCCTCTCTCTCTCTCTCCCGCTCTCTTTCAACCACCACAGCCAGCTGTTTCAACTCTGCTGCTGCTGCTGCTGCTGCTGCTGCTGCTGCACACTGCCGCCATCACAAACAGAAAAACATGTTCAGACACAACCCAAAACAGATACCTGTCACGATGGAGCCGTCATGCCGGGGGTAGACACGATCATTCTAGACATTTGCACCAGTCGAGTGATCCAACGAGCCAGGGTTATTATAAGAGCAGCGTGTGAAAGATCCTTTAAAATGACATATAGCAGCAGACAGATATTTTTGCAGTCTGCTAAGGATACTGTTAATGTGTGCGTGTGTGTGTGGGTGGCTGTTCCATATAACCTTTCAAACACGTCTACAATTGCATTTGCCAGCATGTTGGACGGATAGTTTTGATGGATAAAGAAAAGCCGAGCCGAACCGCAGCCGTGCCTCTTTTGTCGCCGCCGATGTTATTCATGATGCTGATGAAGTTATCACAGTGACGCTCTAATCCCGACCGGCGCTGTGCGACCGCTCCACGGCTTGCAGCACCAGGAGATTCATCAAGTCATCATAGATCAAGTCACACTGTCACGGATGGCATTGAAAAAAGTAACAAGGGCGAGCTATCGAGTGCCTGGATACTGTGGCAGCAGCTGAAAAATGCATTTATTTTAGCCAACCTCCGCGACTCTGGGCTGGATTGGGCTGATGCACTCCACGGTTAGTCAGCACTCCCGCCGCTTTGCCAGCTCAGCTTTTATTCCGTGCCCTGGAAATTGAGTTTTGCTGGCCCTGTAATGTACTCAAAACTACATCTGCAACTGACTGATAAATCTACGCTTTGTTGCGCCTGACGGATGGCTGTGAAAATGAAAATTCACCACGGCATGTTGCTGTGTCAGGAGGAAGGTCACTTTAGATTCCCCCCCCCCGCTCCCTCCGCCCCGGCTGGCTGAGGATTCTCTGCTCGGGGTGAAGCCGAAATGACCGCTCAGTCTCAGATTGGAGATGCTTAGCTTTAATATTTTCTTAAGCTTGTTCAGTTCAATGAGATGACAGGTTGGTGGATTGTTTTGTTCCACCACTGTGTCTCCTGTGAGGGCAGCCTGGAAAAAAAAAAAAGAAAAAAAAAAAAAAAGAACAGCCCCTCTTCTGATGTGTCAACAATATCTATTATTTGCTGAGGGAGAATGGCTTTGTATCTACAGAGCAGTAATTTTCCGTGTGTGTGTGCTTACATGCATAAGGGTGCTGTTCAGCTGGCTTGATAAACACAGCGAGATGACAGATCTTTATTGCAGAGCAGCAGCCGGGGTCTGACACTCCAAAGACCAATTTCAGACCGTTAACAAGGCCTGGACCAGGAATACCTCACAGCAAAATGTCACCAGGCCTCCCTCTCCACACCTCCTTACTCTCCCCCCTCTCTGTTCAGCCCTCAGCTCTCCTGTGGACATTCAACGAATTGTAGTTCCTCTCTTTCAATTTGCAGACCATGTTACCTCGTTCCACAATATGCTGCCCCGAGGGGATTGTGGGTAGGCAGGAGCAGCGGCCCCGGCCAGGTCCGCAGAGAGCCGATAACCTTTCAGTGTGGCTTTAGCGCGCTGTGTAAAGAACAATCAGTGCTTATCAGCGTCGACTACAGGCGAATGCTAATTCAATGTCATGCAGACAGACTGCAGAGGGAGAATGAGAGCATCACTGGCTTTCACTCTGACAGCCTGATGTCTCCGGCAGACAATTAACTTCAAGAAGACTTTTCATTGCCTTTCTATCTGTAATCCACTCCCTCTAATATATGTGTTAAAGTATTAGTAGTTCCTGCTATTGTTGTCATGATTTATGCAGATGCATTCACAGGATATACGCTTAAAAGAAATATTAACATTTTGTTGTTGTTGTTGTTACCAGGATATCATGTCTTTCCACCGACTATAACTCCATCCAAAGTCAAAAGAAAAAAAACTGAAATAATTCTCATTCCTGAAAATTTTCTTTCCTGACGACAGTTTAACGTCCAATGTAGCAGGCAACTGTATGAAATAAGGAATCCATCCATGCATCCACTCACTATACCTGCTCCTCTTCGAAGGTTTGCAGAAGGCTGGGGCAAATCCCAGCTGACATGTCGCACACCAAACAGGTTCAGCTGAAGTAGAAATTAAATTCATTTTTTAAAAAAAACTGGAATGGCACTCAGTAGAGCGCATACCACTGCAAAGGCCTTAAATTCAATTAAGGCTAATCCAATATCCTATTTGTTACCATATAGTGGCTGAAAAGAACATCCCTCTATGAAAACATATGCCAGAAGTCAGTCATATATATATATGCATCAGAATTCATGGAACAAAAAATGGTAAGGAAAGTGAGAAAAATATTTTGGAAACCAACCTCTTTTGACCTTGGTGGATATGGTAGCTAGGGCTTTCTCAGCCGTTGTGGTGAACCAACAATGAACCTGAGCTACTGCTATTCCTGCAATTCACTGTAACTCTTTTACTCCTGGTGCCCAATTGATGTCCAAGATTCTTCGGATATACAACATTTCTGGCCTTGATTGTGAAAAGAAAGGCAGAATGAAAACCACTCTGGGAAATTACATAGATTATTGTTCGGTGAGTGCAAATTTGAAAGAAAAAAAAAAGATTTATTTATTTTAAAAGCCCAGTTTATCTTCAACAAAAGAAACCTTGTCAATTGGTGCAAATGACTTTTTACCTCACCGGAATTATCTAAAATCCTTTTGAGGAGGAAGCTTAACAAAATGTCAGTTAAAACAAGCAATCTTTCTATGCAGCTGCGGTGAAAGTTAGCACTAGCGGGAGAGTAATTTATGGACCGCCAGCTGGTCTGTAAAGGTTACTACCACAGGCAATTCAGACATGGCGGTTCAACAAGAACCTCATTAAAATACTACAGGCTTGTAGACACATCCACATATGAAGATGCTTTCCTGTCTGGTGAGCATAAAAAGCACGTTTTAATTGTCTGTTCCAGAGGAAAAGTTGACATTCTGAAGTGTCTCTCTCAATCTGTCTGTTTAATTTGCCTCTCTGCCCTCTTGTCTTTGGTCCTCCCAGCGCGGATCGTGCGGAGCCGTCAGTGGTGTGAGATGGCTCCCTGCCTGGAGGGGGAGGTCTGCAGCCTCCTGTTCAACCGATCCGGCTGGACCTGCACCAGGGGCAGCGGTCGCATCAAGACCGTCACGGTAATTTACAAGACATGACATTAATATACGCCATATGCACTTAACAGCATCGCGCCCGCTCTCTCAGCGTGGATAACCCCCCGGCAGCTGATGGTGTGTGAAGTCACAGCCCAGGGCAAGAGGCAGCTCACCTCAGTCACACAGCATGCAGCTCCAAGGATTTCACAGGGTACAAAGGGTTGAAAGCTGATGCTGAACTGCTCTCTGTGGGCTGAAACTTTCAAACCCTCTGTTTCTGCCAGACCCTGTACACAGCAGCTGTCCAGTGGTTTGATGACATTCTACAGTTTAACCTGCCATTGAGCTACGTCCTGTTAAAATAAATCAAAGGATCCAAACTTCTCTGTTCTTTCTACAAGTACAACTGTCTTGTGAGTGAAACGCCTCAATATTCTCACCTGTGATGAAGAAAAGAATATCTTTATTGGGTAACTGGGTTGCAAGAAGGGCTGCGCAATATATCATTTCAGCATCGATATCGCAATGTATCCATGAGCAATAGTCGGGATGTGCAATGTCGCCCGAGGCAAATTAACTCACTCAGCACATCCTGCTACAACGTTTGTGCTGCTTCATACAAATGGGAAACTTGCACAGATTTAATTTGCTATGACTAATTAAGAGACGTCTGTCTAACATACATGATTAAGTCAGATTTAAGCTACACATCTTTATACCTAAACAACTGAACAGGTCGCTTGTTATCCGAAGCTACATAAAGTATATCACAGTTCTCATGACCATGAACGTGGCCATAACAGCAACACACGCGATTTACCTTACGTTGTGGATGTGACGTTACCTCACTAAGGGCTCTTGAGTGAGACTCTTGGTGGGGACAGTGAGACTCCAATCACAACATGTCTTGATTGATTTTTTTTTTTTAAATGAAGCACGGCCTACTTCGGTTGTTTGATAAAACAAACTCCCGTACAATGTATTTACAATCATTTTTGAATAGTACAATTCAAGTTATCTGGTTAAAATTCCTGTCTTTTCTCATATTACAATGTATATCACAGCAAACCAAAATATGGAGTGGCAACGATATAAGATTTTTTTTCATCTTTACTATCCAGTGAAAAATACTTTACAATAATTGTCATTTATAACAGTCCATAAGAGATTAATTCTAATTTATGTAGCTGCAACCTCCCTACAGCTGATTAGAACTGAAGAAGCCTCTTGAGGTGAAACGTCCTCAAGGAGCTGAAACCAGCTGAAAGTCCAGTTGCCTATGATTTCATACTTATAATTACCGATCTCAACATATAGGATGAACAAACATTTTATTAAAATTCAATGCCATATATAAGCAACTGTATCTATTTGATCAAAAACATTGTTCTGACACTCAATTCTGAGGCTGCTTTGTAAATGTTTTTTCTAATAATTAATAAAAATAGCAGTTTCTACCAAATTCTTATTGATTTCTGGCTGGGTAACCCCACCTACTTCCTGTTTAATTCCCACCCCCATCCGATCTGATTATGGATATATCATATCATCATTGGATTTTACCCCGCTCTAATGTTGCGCTCTTGCTTTCAGCTGCCCAGAAGGATATGTTACAGCTTCTAAATGCATACTATTCTGCTCAAGAAAAATATTTCTGAATTCTTCTCAGACCAGCCCAATTACAGGAGCGAGAATCACCAGCATTTTACTAGGAATACTAAGTAGGCTCAAATACAGTACCTCCTCCAAAGCCTAAAAAATATTTCTGTACAGACAGTTTCAGATGTGAGCCTGTAACCAACTAATGCTTTCAACTAAAAGCTTGAAATTAACAGATATGTTGAGATTGCTTTGAAAGAGTTTGTGTTATGTATCGGTCTTCAGTCTTAGTTTGTGTTCATGTAATTCTTCTTTGTTTTTTTTGTTGTATTTTATATTCCACATGTGCGTGTATGGACTGCGGGGACACTAGTGACTGATGCAAATGGGTATCAGACAAACAGAAAATAGAAAACAACAATTAATGTCAGAAAAAAAAAATCATCACTAATTGGGGTGCAGCTACAAACGCAACATGCCTGAATATTTTTAATCAGTAGCAGTTCAGCAACAATTTTCCGTTTCATTTGACTCCATGTTGATTCACCTAACGATCAAACAAACCTGTGATGGCAGTTAGCAGAGTAGTTTTACCCCTAACATCTATTGTAGAACTTCTGACTCATGCAGACAAAAAGTGGATCCAAATGTGAATACGAGCAGCTAATTACATAACTAATGAATAAGTAATGCTCAAACAAGAGATCAGACATTTCACATGTGAGCGTCGCGCCGAGGAGAATAGTGTTCACAACAGTCTGTGACCTCCCTTTGACTTTGTGAGGGATGTAAATGAACAGAAAACATGTTAAATTATTAAAAGCTTCAATATGGTGTCATCTGGTCCTCTGTAGGCTCCGCTCTCAGTGCAGTATGCATCCAATGCCTCAGAGCTGCCAGTGCTGCAGTGCTGACTGAGGCTTGGCCGTGTGATCAACGCTCATTTGATTCAGCAGTGAAACAATACACGGGGAGCGCAAAGACACGATACCCTCTCAGTCAAAGAGGGGGGTTTACTTGATCTTTCAGTTTTTATTCTGATAGTCATTATAAAGGAAGCCTCATCATGATTGTGTTTGAACAATGTGACGCTTGCCTGGTCAGCAGCAGAGTCGCCATGGATACAGGCCTCACTGGCTCACCGTGGTTCACATTATATGCCTCTTTGTAATCTCACACTATGCAACTTTAAGCTCAATGTAAACGGAGGAGTATAGTGTTCTTTTTATGATGTTTGGGTTCGTTTTTCCCTCTGGGTAATGTCTTCCACCAGTTGTCTTCAGTGATGTGGGATTCAGAGCAAATCAATGTTATAAAACATCCAATAGGGACAATTACATTTCCGTCCAAGTTCAACCCACTTTTCTTTTAACCCTGGCTCTACTACTGTACCTATGTATATGACTGTTCAATATTCAGCACTGCACAAGTTCATTTTTTATTTTTTAGTAATGCTTCTTTCTGAAACCACTTGTAGCTTTGAGCTCTTGAAACAGTTACTAACTGCTTATGTCACAGTCTGATTTCAGATTACATCACGTTACCTCACCAGTATCCAGCCATGCAGATGGAGAGGTTTTGAGGAGTTTACATTGTGAACGCTGTAAAATGGTGGATACAATTTTTTGAGTGTCACAACCCCCCATACTGACTCATTTCACTATCATATTTAAATCCATGCGTTCCAATAGAATTTGCGAAAGTCTAGATGAGCCACAAGATGAAATCATTTAACCTCTATTAAAGTTAGCTTGGCGCTAAATATGGGAGATACTGGTAAGGGTATTTTCATACCCAACAAGTCAAGCGTTTTTGGCCGAACAGGGAATGAACAGGGCTCCCCTTCCATCGCTGTCTGCAGGTCTCATTATGCATCCATGATCAGGCTACAAGATCCAGTTATCTGTTTAACAAGTTATCCCTCTGACTTAACAGTAAAAACTTAAATGAGCCACTATAGGTTTTGGCCATTTTATGTGCATCAGAAACAAGCTGTAAACACAACGACAGATTATAATTTCTTAAACTGATATGGCAGTATTAGTAAAGATACATCCAGCAGATACATAACACAACGTTAATATTTGTTTTTTGTTGTTGTTAAGTTGTGTTTCTGGGCACCAGGTGAATGTCAGTCCAATATTCACCCTCCTTTTGTTTTTGTCTCTGCCAACTCCCGAGGGAAATATCTCTTCTCAAGCTGCTAAATGATCCACTATGTTCACCAGCTAGCTGCTAATTTGCCCGTCTGCTGTTTGGTGCCGAGGAGGTAGCATACAGTAGTTTCTTTATTAGAGCTTTGTTGCAGGAAACCGTCGCCTGGCCGGAAAATGAAACCACTGAGCTGACACACACTTGAAAAGCTGAGAGATTCAGGTGGTACCAAGAAGGAGCAGCTCGTTTCACATTCCATTACAGATAGCAGCTCTCAACAAAAAGAAGGTTCTGTAATGAACAGTACAAACACATTTACTATAGTCAGGAGCTGATAGAGTAGACTTTGGGTTGATATCGCCTGTGGCTGTCTCAGAAGTAGAATCAGAATTAGAAATGCTCCATGGTTCATTTTAAAGGAGACATATCATGCTCATTTAAGGGTTCATTATTTAATTGTGGATGAGTACCAGAATAGGGTTACATGCTTTAATGCTGAAATAACACATCAGTTTTCTAATACTGTCCAGTGCTGTATTTGCGGTCTTTCTGAAATGCTGCGTTTTAGCTCGTGTCTCTTTAAGCTCCCCGTCTTGAATATCCAGTCTCCTCTGATTGGTCAGCTCACGCAAACCTGAACCAGCACCACTAACAACAACTGAGCAGCAGCTGTGTTAGATCAATTCTTATGAGGCAAACTAGCCACTAGGCATAAATTATGTAAACGCTTCTGTGCAGACTTTGACCTTTTTAATTATCGAGATCTTTTACATGCACAGGGAGATATATAAACCACTGAGGGGACGGGAAAAAAAACAAGCATATATTGCCCTATTTTGTCTGGTAACTCATTCTTGCTAATGTTAGCTAATGCTTGCAACTTAAACATTCAGCTTTATGACTTCTAAGCTTATGCTAATGCTACAGCATGTCATTTCAATGATCACAATTACCATTCACTTTCAGTAAAATGTACATAAGCTTGCTTTACTGTATAACCCACACAATCTAGATTTTAAGAACAACACAAAGCGTTTTCAAAAGTGTAATAAAAAAAACAGTAATAATATTTTATCCAATATTGACTTTTATTTACTACATTGTATGCTCAAATTGGTTAAAATGTAAACATTTATACAACATTATACACATGTGGCATCTTTGGCAGCCACTAAGCTAAGCTATAATAAATCTTTAGCTGAGGGTACTAAACAATAATAAATCGTAAGCTGAGGGAGCTAAACAACACTAAATCATTATCTGAGGGAGCTAAGCAATATCAGTAGTGTTAGTCGTATTCATACAGTAAAGTCATCTTTGTGAATGAAAGATCGCCATTTTCTACCTTAGTGTCAATAAGGAGCAAAAATCTGTTCAAACAGCAGCAAATACACAAATATGTGCCTCAGGTGTGAAGATGTCGAAGTAGAGAGAGACGGACCTAAAGAAGAAGCAGAGGGATGTAACTCAGACAGACAGAGCCAGCGAAACAGCACAATACAGCATGTTGATGTCAGCAAGAGATGACAGGACGGACTGAACAGGAGAGACTGCTGATCGTCGCCAGGTACACAGGGCCAGAGGTCGGCCTGTGACTGGCTCTGTTGATTTTCACTCTCTCTTTCTCTTATCCCTCTCTCTCTCACTTGCTTCCTCTACACCCCCCCACTGCTCCTCCTCCGCCTCCTCCTCCTCCCGTCCAGCAGCCCTGGGCAGCTGCGTCAGATTTCACGCACGCATTCCCATCGTGCTGTAACCTACCCTGACAGCACACTTAGGTTAGTGTTTTGCTTTCAGTACATACGTTTACAAAAATGCAGATTGCGTGTTCCACTGCAAATTCCCAATTAGCCGCTGCCGAGGAGAGTTTCATCGCAGAAGTTAATCGCAAGTGATGCCGGTGTGTTTTGTTTGAGGGGGCGGGGATGGGGAGGATTTGGCAGCAGAAGAGAGAAGTTATCCAGAGGTATTTGTTGTAAGACTTGGGAAAGGGGGGAGGGAGCACCTTCTGGAAGATAAATGAAAATGAGAAATCTATAAAGAGGATTGATCAGGCTGGAGTGTGGAGGGATAACGGGATACAGGGCCGCTCACTCGGCCACCGGCCAAGCTCTGTCCGTCCACATCTGTGTGCAAGTATCTGTGAGAAAGTGTGGAGTGCGCAGAGGGAGTCTGAACTGTGAGCGACTCTGTCTGCATGTGTACATAATCACATTACAGAGCAGCATTCAGTGTGACAATGTGGGTTTGTGAAAGGTGATAACGGCTGCACTCATTATTCATGTTTTGGTGTGTAGGCTTGTCGTGGGCGGAGTTAGCCACTAAATTAAGTGACAAACGCACCTGATGGTGGCGGATCATGCATCTGAACATGTAGTATACTGCTTATATTTAAGCAAACCGTTGGGGTTGGATAGCAATTTTTTTTTTTTTTTAAATCCTGTGTTGAATTTGCTTATTAAAGCCTTCAGAAAGTAACCAAAGCAAAAACATGCCTTAAAGATTCAAGTGAGATCGGTATTTTTTTTTTCCGCTGAGACAGCAGAAACACTTCAGGTTTGAGTAGCACCTTATTTGATGCTCACAACCTGAGCCTGAAAATGAGACGAGTAGAAGATATGAGATGCTGCTAAAATGAATCTGACACAGCAAGAAAAGGCTTTCAAATGTTCACAAGCAAATTCAGAGCTATGAAGTTCATGTTTCCCTCATTAAGATGACGTGCTGGAATCTTCACCTGGGAATATGATGGAGAAGACAGCAAGGTAACATCAGTCAACACTGGGATGGAATCTAAAAATATGGATTGAATTTTTGACTTTGTGTAACCAGTCATTTAGGAGGGGAGATTAAAAAACATTTGCTTATACATTTCAGAACAATGTTTCTTAATTGAGCAGCTGTGCTGTGTAATTAAAAACTCGTACACGTGCTATATGTATCTTTCTCTTGGGAACCATGAACCGTCTTCATGGCTTTCAGTCTGATGGCTTTCACAATGGAGGAGCCCTGAAATGACATACAGCAGCCGGCTTTTTCTTTATGACTTGTTGTTTGTGTGCTTGTTGTCCTGTCTGTTGTTTACAGAGCTGACTGGGTTTTAAAAGTTGGTAGTTGTTGACCAGTCAAAGCACACTAATGTCACCCAAAGTTCCTATGGTGCTGGGAGAGGGCCTAAGCTAAGAAAGTACCTCAAAATGCAGTTCTAAGAGCTAAATGTTAACAGTTCTTGTGGTGCAAGTACAATTAAAAAAAAAAAAAAAAGAGCAGCTCTTAGAACTAAGTTTTCAGAACTGGTCCAGTCTGAAAACACTAATTGTCAGCTTGCTGGACTGCCAAGGGGAGTGTAGGTGTTTACACCGCCAGCACAGGAGCTTTGGACCGCTGGGAGAAAAAGGTGTTTAGGCTAGTTAGAATGCTAACTTCAGTAGATATCTTTGCAACACAAAACATTGTCAAAACTGTCATTTCTTCACAGTCTGTTGATAATTTTAGTAATTTTATTTGCTTTTCAAACCAGTTGTATTAGATATTGCACTGTTAACTAATCAATGAATGGACGGACGGATTGAATGAATGGATGGATCGATTTGGACACTTGCTGCCCTCACTGGCTGACTCCTGATGTGATTCCCTGATTTTAGTGACCCACTAATCTCTCCTCTCACATACCAGAAAATGTACTCTCAAAGAGGCACATTTCAGTGACTAGTAAGAATGCACACTCTACTCAGAAAATAATTTGCCTCATTTAATGTCCTTTGTCTTAATTACATTTACACTTTCCATCGAGTTCGGTCACATAACTTCAAAGTTAAGTCTCGCATTTAACGCTGAGTGTCTCCATCATGTTGAGTCAATGTGTATAAATGAAATTACTGGGTGTGTGACATATTTGGAGACACAATAACCAGCTTGAATGCATTACTTTTATGTTTAAGACTTAAATAATAAACACTGAAGAAACACATTATATCTCTGTACTGCAGTAGTCCCCCTTATGTGTGATAACTGCATAAACGCATGAGATTAATGTATGAGTCTGCAATAATTTAATGTAGTCAGACCACGTCATTACATTTATACACATTGACTCAACATGATGGAAAGACTTTGCATCAAATATGACACTTTTTCTTTTAATTTGAATGTCATTTAAAACCTGAAGTCTGTGTTTAAAGGCCCCATATTATACTGTTTTTCATCAATTTCACACAGCTTGCTGGGTCCGGTATGGTTGGGACTGATCCTTTTACGAGGATCAGTGTCGAGGCAAAGCTTTGTACTGACCCTCGTTACTGAAGCAGTCCGACGTGAAGTGGTTAGCACACACATACAAACTAACCTTTAAGGTGAACTTGTGTGAGTTAGGGTGTCGCTGATTTTAACAACCCTCTTGGCCTTTTACTCAATTATAGACTTCCTTTATGAATAACATAATCATCTGTGTTCTTTCAGTTAGTCCAGCACTTGTTGCGAGAAGTGCTTTACACTTTTCTCTTGATTATTATTAGCAGCTGATTGCAGATGCATTGTGCCAAAATGTGTGATTTTTTTAATCGTGAGCCACCCACATCTCAGCCTGAATAACTTTCACAGACTGCTGGCACAATTCAAAGTTATATGAATATTAACAGAGAATGGAGTGTCAGTAGACTGGACTTTGATATTGCTGTCCTATCAGATAACCAGGGTGTACAAATTAAACCTCTAAAAAAACGGTGTCTCATTTACATTTTTAGCAGACACTTTTGGCCAAAGCGATTTACAGTAATTCATACATACATTCACACACTGATGGCGGTGGCTGCCACGCAGGTTTACTGACCAGCACATCAGGAGCAGTTACGGCTTCAGTGTCTCGCCCAAGGACACTTCTTTGAATCAAACTAGCAACTTTTCGATAACAAGACGCTGGCTCTACACCTGAGCCACAGCCGTCTCCCTACCTCCAAGCCACTCAGGCAGACAAACACAGAATCCTTCAACACTTCAAAACCCGTGAAAGGTTGTGATGATTTTTTTTTTTTTTTTAAAAAGTCCATTGTGTGTTAAATGAGTAATTAGATCATTTTTATGCAAATAACAATGACTCTTCTTGTTGTCCATTGGGAAAAAACATTGAATATCAAAGCCGCATATTGAACAAAAGGTGAAAGGCTTTGTGTTTGTGAGACGACCAATTCTGCAATATTATTACATCGACGACATCACCGTGGTACACCGATGAAGTGATACACCAGTCCAAGTACACAGTACACACACACACTTCATACTGAAGGAGCAATGCACCTGCAGCTCTTTCTAAACGCAGCTCACGGTGGCACTGCCAGGTCACACACTCCAGCCTAACCTGCTAATGGAGTTTGCATATGCGGGCCGCTCTCCACTGCCAGCTAGCCATTAATATGAATCACTCTCTGGAGGCCCCCCTCCCAAACAAGCGAGCAATTTGTCTTCACTAGCGCGCCGCTGAAAGGTCTACATATGATATTCTCCGAGGTGGAGAGCGCAATTCTGGAGGGGTGGGGCGGGGTGCTACGAGGTCGGTTTCATACACTTGACAGCGGGGTGGGGCTGGGTTACGCGGGAGCACGGTTGTGTGCGGAGTGTGTGCAAATGTACGCAGGGCTGGAAGTAGCTGTCAGGTGGAAAATTGACAAGAGGGACGGACTGAAATCAGGACGGCAAAATGATTTTTTCTCCTTTTTCAGGCGAGCAAGAGGGCTGTGAGATTGCATCACTTGCTCCCCGCTCGCTGAGAGCTCTGTTGAGAGCACTGCTGAGCTCTATTATCAGCCTTTCCTAATCAAGTGATCGGCTCAAATTGAAACTACGCTCGAAAATGCTTCTTCAGTGAGGGCTATTTTCCCAAATGTTACGTTTCCAGGCTGCGAGCGTTGCTTCGTAGGCTTGGGGGAGCTTGAATTATGAAATGCAAAGTGCTCGACATCCTGATTTGATCGAAGTCAGACTGCGGTTTCATGTGTACTCCCTCCCTCAGACAATACTCGACAGTAGCTGGGAGAAAGAAAAAAAAAAATGTAAAAATCTTCCTACACCCACACAACAAATGCCACTGCTCAGCTAGTGTGTGGCCTGGAGAGAAAACAGAACAGTTGCAGTCGGGCGGGTTTTTTTGCCAAACGAAGAGCAGCGTACACACACAGACACACACAGACACACACATACACACACGCGGAGCAACCCAGTAGGTCAGAGAGGCTTGCATCATGTTTTTTAGCATTTTCTTTTTTTTATCTGCTCTGGTGGCCCTCCTCCAGCTATGTGCTCTTTGTTCCAGCGTCAGCCGGGGCAAAAAGCTAGTGGAGTGTGTGTTTTCCTGCCAGTGCCGCTGCAAACATGAAGACATCATAACCACTTAGCTCTGCAGGCTCTTTGAGAGGATGCCATACAACACAAAATCTTGATTCGTGCCAGGTAGTGCAAGGTATACCTGCATGAGAAATAGAGGGAAAAGGGAAAACGGGTGTTTGATTCTAAAAATGTTACAACTCAAGAAATCACAAAAAAAAAAAAAAAAAATGGGTTTATTGCGAATGTTCCCGTTCGGCAAGGAAGGAGTTTTGAAATTCTCAGCTCTTACGAAAGAGGTGAGAAAATGACATGGACAGATCATTATTCCACAGTGTCGTTATGTAACACTCGCTAGCACCTCACTTATAAAGGCTTCAATGTCCACGACAAAAGACCAGGCAGCCAAGTCATGTGTCGCCATGGTCACTGCCGTGCTGGCAACCAATCTGACCAGAGACAGACTTCTAATGAGCTCGCTTCTCGGAGGCAGCGCTGCACACTCCCAGGCTCTGTCGGCAACGCAACTGTTGGTGTGCGGCTCCTCGAGATGCACTGTTGATTAGCTGGTGGGGTTAGAGATTCATGTTCATTCATGTAGGGGGGACAGATTCCTGGTTGGCACTGTATTTTTTTGTGTGAAGGAAGGATGGATGGTGTCCGAGTAATATTAAAGAGCAAGCGGTAAGATTCAGGGCTGACAAATTCATGGAAATGTTACCGAAATCAGAATATGGCCTGGTGCAGCATCCAAATCACAGGGGCTGCAATTTTTTGATAAAAGGTAAAAATGAGTCGCAGCATACAAATGAAGCAATGTGGTGCTATAGAGGTGCCCCAGATTAAAAATCATAATCTACAGACGCAAGGGGACATACCCAGGGATCCTACAAATTACAGCATTATCATTTCTGTCTTTTCCCATGAAAATAAGAAGCAAAAACGACGATTCACACTAAAATTGGGACTCATAACTCAACCGCAGTAGCCGTCTAAATAATTACTTGAATTAATGACATGTTTTAATGGGCCATTTGAAATGGTATGAGAAACAGGTGGAACCGTCTCAACGCCGCCAACGTAATCCTGCACAAATCTCATGATAAGACAACTGACAATGAATTCATCACACTAACAAGTTCTGCCCGGAGCTAGTTTTTGTTATTCTGACCACTGTTGTTTTCCTAAGACTGTTAAAAACATCACACTGTTGCACTTTTGCACGATCTTCCTTCATTAGTATGAAGGCGCGCGTACACACGCACACACACACACACACACACACACTTAGGCCATGTTCGTTTTAAGTGAGTCCTCCTTACACCGCCCCGAAGCCACAGCAAATGTGTATTAATCCACAGCTGAAAATAGTCCCCAACATATGGACTATTTAGTCATGTCTGAGTAATGTTCCTGCTGTTACAGGATTTTATTGACCTATTTGTGTGTGTGTGTATGTGTGTGTGTGTTTTTAATGATAGTTATTTGTGGTTTACACCATCAGTAGGATCCAGTGGGCTTGTGGCTGAGGCTAACAACGGGGTACGCCTGTGGTCACAGGTACGCTTCCTGTTCACTTCCATTCTATACACGTGAGGGGGTAAAAAAACCCCAAAAAAAACTCATTCACATCCTGTGGCAAGGTGAATCTGCATCCGGGCTTCAACTTTGATGAACTTAGACCGGGCAAAGTCACAGCCACAACCAACAGCAAAGACGTAGCGTAGGGATGTAACGGTATGAAAATTTCACACCGCGGTAATAGAGACCAAAATGATCATGGTTATCGGTATACCGCAGTATTTTAAAAATGTCTTCAAAATGTTGAAAAAACACTGATTTATATTCAAATATATTTATCATGTATTAAAGTAGTCCAGATCCAAAACACTGCAAAATCAACATTAAACAGGTATAAAAGAATGTATCAGAACTGTGCAAAATAGGTCACTGGCTTTTTGTGATGAGGCAGCTTGTTTTTGAAACGTGTCCTTTAATGTCTGTGTTACAGAGATAGAATGAGATGTAGTGGCAGCAGCACTCGATTGGCCAGCAGACCCTCTCTGTGAAAAAAATGAATGGAAAATGTCATTGTTAATTATTACTGTCATTGTTACTTAATACTTAGGGTGAAACCAACAGATCACACAACTCACAATTTAGATCATATCGCTTTTGCCAGAAACACGTTGGATCATTTTTTAGATTAAAACAAAAAGGATTATTGTTAAATGAATTATGAATTATTGTTATATTCACCATTTCATGTTATTCTTTATGTATAGTCTAGTCTAGAAGTATTATATAATTTCTGATATAACTTATTAGCGTCGGTAATTTTACCATGGTTTACCGTGACGCCAGTAACCGTTACATCCCTGCGTGTGCTTCATCCCTCAAGCTTGCATCCTGCACTGCCCACATTCAGCAGCAGGAGGCCATTTGCTTTCGCCTGATTTCACACGTGTGACCCTGGCCTACAGAAGTCAGAGAGTATTGAGAGACGGAGAAGGACATTTATGGTTTTAGTCTTTTCACGGAATTTGTTCCTTTGTACCTTAAGAAAAATTATCATTGAGTATATAATATACATTTAATTACATATATAGAAATAAGCCTTACATAAAGTAGGACATGCCACTTCAATTTCAACTTTCTCCATATGCTACTGAAATGGCACAGTTGCAAACACTTTGCTCATATTGTTCTTGACGTCAATGCACACAGCCAGCTTGGATCAAATACAGCATTAGTCAACCAGGAACACAGAGGTGCCTCTGAGATTTATTATTACACAAGGTGATTTAACTCTAAAAGAATACATGTGTGTTATATTTAAACCACTTGTCTGCATGCCGTGATTCATATCTGCTTCGTGTGTGCCACAGCACAAAGTGGGTGTATCACACAACAGCCTTAGAGGCAACCTGTGACCACTGTTTTGGCTCCACGCTCATGAGAAATGATAATCCTGCGGTCGATTGTGAAGACAATGTTTTCAAAAGAACTAATTCAGCTGAATGGCTGCTCTCTGCTGGTGGTGACAGGTCACTTTGGCTTCCAATCTCTCAGCTGTGAATGTGATTTCATTTGTACAGACACATTTTTCCTTGTGATGCTACAAAACAGCTCATCCCATTGAGAGTAAAATCTATTTTTCAGCACGTCCTTTAGAGCTCTCTGAGCTTCCAGCCTTATTTGCTGTTACAGTGTGTGACTTTGCACTTTATATGATTCGAGTGAGTTTATTTAAGGTTATGTAAATTCTTGCTTTTTGTTCTCTCAGGACTGTCGTGTTTGTCACAGAGCTGCCTTCTGAACCCAGCACATTTGTATTCTCAGCCTGAAAGCCTTCTTTAGATAAAGGTGGTCTGTGACGGCGAAAGCGCTTTGATTAGGTGCCGTGGCGCTGTGACCAGCAGCATTCACTTAGCCCAAATAAAAATGCATAATGAGAGGAGTAAAGTAGGTTGTTTCTTGAATAGTGACTCCTAATACACAAGGCTTCGAAGGACACATACATTAAAACTGGACCCCGAGTTTAATAATGGGCTGAAGGTGGTCTTACTTCTAATACAACGGGTGAATATTAGTGTGTAAATCAGGACTGGAGGTCATTAGAGGAATGTTTGCATCTTGAAAATGCATTGAAAAGCCAGGCCAGAGCATTTTCAAATGTTAGATATGCATGCTCTGCACCATGTCCTTCAATGCTCTGCTGACTTTCAGTCTCATTTGCAGCTGAAATTATTAAATTCCGTGCACCAGCAAGTAAAAATCCAACAATCGTACACGACTAATAGAATTTATTCCTGCATGGCTGAGTTAAGGAAACAGAGTTTTACAGCAGGCAAAAATCTGCAATTAACTGAGACTTTCTTTTTTTTTTTTTTTTTTAATCCATCGCTCGTGGAGGGACTTGAATGCACCGCCGTCCTCTCTTTGATACATGCATCAGACAAAAGAGCGCGTTGTGCTTCACTGGCTCACCTTCAACTTAAAGCACTCCCTGTCGTACTGTCTCTGACAGCCTCCCTGCGGATCCTCGCTGCTAACCTACTGTAGCAATGCCGCCTCGCCTACAGCGGAGCACACAGAGGTTACACTCGATAAGCAAATACACTCTTTATTTCGCTCTCATTGACAGATCTTCAATTCATCAAGCGTAGAAGAAAAATATACTCCTTTGGTTTCAACTCATCTGTTTGTCGGCTGGCGCGGCGTGATCATCCGTCTTGCGGAGATAGCGTGTGGACTGATGCAGGAAATATATTGAAATAGGTTAGATTGATAGAGATGTTCGGGAGGGAGAGGGAGCCCACTTCCCCGTCCCCTCTTTTCCATTTGCGTTATCATAGGTGTTGCATCGTGGAACATACTCAAGGAAGCTTCATGAATGCATTTACAGTGTCTAATGTTTCCATTATGGAGAGGCAACGCGTTGTTTCTTTGTTTTCGTTTCCTCTGGTGCTGCCATCATCCATTAACAGAGGTTTTTTTTTAGGGTTTTTTTTTTTTCAGCTTGCCTTCGCTGGGCGTACATTGCCCTCCTCTCCTCTCTGGCTGAGACCCAGAGTGAATGTGGTCCCTTCTGCTGTCACTTTCAGCGTGCTTTATCCCGCTCCCCTGTTTGAAGTTCTGTCATTGCCAGGCTTTGAACTGCCATTTGTGTTTTACCCTGCACAATGCTTGTCTCCAGAGCTCCGTCTGGTGTGAAATTGTCAGAGCCATAGGCCACATTTCAACACAGGTCGTTCTTTTTTCTTTTTTCTTTTTTCTTTTTTTTTTTTTTCCCTCTAAACAGTAATGCAGAAAGCCTGTCTATTGACTGGACACATTCAAGCATGCTCAACAACATCCTGTTTCAAAGCTCCGATGCCTGTCGTGCCCTTTGGATCTTTTGTTCGTGGGTTTTTTTTTTAAATAAATTATTTGGCGCTGCTGCAAATGAATCAGCCAGCCACAGTCTGTCGTTTGTGCTCATTAAGATGCCATCATGTTTTTGTCACCTCACTGCAAAAACTAAAAGGTGTGTGAAGCAAAGTATGATGTTGATATTCTGGCCCTTCTGTTGAATTCCCTCAGTTTTTTTTTTTTGCCAGTGTATTCTTAAACTACATCAAATTTTACTGGAGCAAGTTCTCTTCACGCCACAACAATTATTTGGCAGTTATAGTCACCTTTAACTTTCCAGGTTAAGACCTCATAATCAAACATATGATCCACCTGCATAATATGGTGCACTGTTTTACATCAAACGGCCCAGCAGCAGTGTTGACCTCACTTTGACAAGCTGCGATATTAAAATGTTCAATGTTTCAACACATCAGTGATACGAAATGTTTGAGCTTATTGCTGATAAAACTTAGAATTCAAGGGTAACACCACAACATTTTATACATTAATGTGTGTTTACAGGTCTGGAATGCAGGAAGCTGCATCATATCTGAAAATACTGCTCCCAACGGTGTCACTCAGTGGCTAAGTTGCATTATGGGTAATGTAGGCGGGTTTTGAAAAGGAAGTATGGGATGAAAAAAAGGGTGGTGGGGGGGGGTATCTCTGGTTCTGCAGTGTCGGTTTGGATCATGTGTTTTGAAACAGCCCATGGTGAGTCCAACAGTGTTATGGGATTATGCAAGACAAGCTTTTCAAAAAAAACCTGGCACCTACATTACCCACAATGCAATCCATCACTGGAGGCAGTTTGTGCTGCAGCTTCCACCAGAGCCACAAGAGGCTTCAGACTACTTTTTTAACGTGTGTCGAAGTTCTCGGCAGCACCTGTAAACACACTGAAAGGAATAGTTCTGTTTTTGTTTCTTCTCCTTTCCTCCAGTGCTGTATATTGGTTCTATAAGTTAAACAAGTTGAATACTGCACAAGCAGACTTTGACCTCTCCCACAGAAAACTCTGCTCATGGAAACGCTTCGTCAGTGGTCAGCTGCAGCACCGGACAGTGTGAGAAAACTGATGTGTTTCTTTGAGCATTAAAGAATATTAACATATTTTAGTAATAACCCAGACTAAAAAGTATGAACCAGAAAGTGAGCATAATGTCTCAAAACCACTTGTACTGAACAGAGGTTAAATGTGTAGTTTTGTATGTTTTGTCTGATTTACCACAAGTCACACACATTTACATCTCAGCAAATCATTCTGCACGCCGCGCTGCTCTGCTCCACAAAATGTGAAGGTGTTTTTCTTTCCATTCCAGTCATTCTTTGCTTTCCAATTATTACAGTCGGTATGAAAATCAATATGGAGGCTCTTGAAAACTTGCTTGATTTGTGTTATCCATCACAATGAGCGCCGGGTCCGCATTTGTTTTTGTCAAAGTTGTGTTATTATTTTGCACTGCTGACTTTGCAAATTAATCTGCACTGAAACTGCATTATTAAGCAGCGGTTATGTAACTCTTACAAAATGAATGCAGACTTGCTGTTCGATGTAATGATCACACACCTCGGGCCTGCTTATTGATTTCGGTGCCGTCCAGAAATTAAAGCAGTGTCAGTGTGGAACACAAACATCAGCAAAAGGCCAGCAAAACTTTTAAAGCAGACATGATCAACAGTTAGAGCTGCACTACATGAAACGCTTTCTACTTCCGCTGGATCGAATGGATGACTTGTAGGAATTTATCAGTGAACGCCCCAGCTATCAGCCTTTAGCCTCATTTTAAACTCCCTTGGCTCCCCGCTAAACTCGCTGTACGCCACACGCCCGGCAACAAACAGCAGACACGCAGAGTTCCCAGAATGCAGCATTTATCAGCTAGAGAGCCAGATACTTTGAATGCTAATGTAGTTCCTCGTCCGCTGGATGTGTTATAATATGATACGTTGTGTTTACAGCTTGTTGCGCTGCCCTCAAGTGTAAAAAAAACTCAAATTAATGGACGCAGATGCAAAGAGCTCAAACTTTCTGAAACACTGCGAGGTATGATTTTCCATGCAGGATTTTTATGTTACGGTGCTGCTACTTTGACCTCAGTAAAAGTGAGTTCTGGACACTAAATGGTTTTTTTTGTTTTTTTTCTGTGACTGTAAAGCAGCAAAAGCAATGAGACGCTTTGTCACCAATGCTGGTTTTGCAACTCTGAGACGAGTCCGGCTCTGCTGCTCTGATGCTTTTGTACACCAGGCTCATACTCTGTGCAAGAAGCATCCACTCAGGGTCTCCAGTGGGCTGTAGTTTGGTACTTGTTAGCCTAATAACACCAGCAGTTCTAGTGGCTGCCGCCGACTGGGACCTCCATGAGTCTCCAGTTGATGAAACCGGCTAAGTCCTGCAGCAGGAGTCCACTTGTTAGGAAGGACCCCAGGGAGAGATTTCGAGTTACTGCATTGATGGCACAGCGCCTGTCCCCGTGATGGCTGGGTGGGCTGCCGGTGAGATTTTTTGCGGCTTGAAGTGCCACCAAATATGCAGTCTCTGCTTTGTTCCCCCCCCGAGCGCCGAGCAAACAAGCTGTCTGACGTACCTGCAGAGGCTTCGGCTACAAAGATTTCTGGGAGTTGTAAATGCTACCTCGGCTGAGGATTTTATTTGTGTAATGTGAGGCGCACTCCATCTTAAAAAAAAAATAATAAAAAAAAATACTTTGATCCTAAAATATGTTGGGTTGATGATAAGGAAGGAAGTTAATTGAATCCCCTAATATTTTTTGCCAATCTCCACTGGCGCTCTCTCAAAGATTCCGGGCTGCGCACCTCATCTGAACTGTGAAACTTTATCATTTATGCACAGCGCTCGGTGTTTACAAGTGGCGATGAAGCGAGGGCACCCCGAGCTCAGAGACGAGGTCCAAATGTTTCAATTTCACCGCAACAAAAGTAATTAGCAGAGCGCTTAGTGGTGTGCTGCCCGTTTCTGTCTCTCTCTCTCTCCCCCAACTCCCTCCCTCACCACCACCCCTCCTTATCTGCGAATCTCCTTCATCCCTCGTGCCAGCGGGAGATGAATATGTGTTCGATGTCCTTGGATTGCTGTCTTGTAAACACCATAGGCGGTGAGCACTGTTTACCGATGTGCACGGCAGGCAAACAGCCGGCTCTGTCTCTTGCACCGCTCCGTCCCGTGGGGACAAACTCACCTTGTTACCCTTTTAATTAGTAAGAGCAGTTAATAGTGCTGCCCGCTTCTGCCGCCTCAGCACTCTGCTCCGACTTCAAGAATCCCACCGATCGATAGCAAAGAGTCGGACTGAGACGGGGGAGAGGAGGGAGAGGAGGGATTGGGGGGTGGGGGGGGGGATCCTATTGTGGGAGCAGCTTGTACATTCATGATGGTTTTTGGAGAGAAATCAAACAACATGCTATTTTCTTTGAAGGAACCTTTGGGGGCGGGTGTATCAATAACTATTCTTTCTCTTTTTTTTTCCCCCCTCGTACAGTTGAAGGGATAACAAGGTCTCTGGGTTCCTCGTGCACATTCCTCCTCTGCAGCATTTCCTCTCCCTCGAAAAATGAATGTAATCAAAAAGCTAAGGGTTTGCTCTGCGGATTCTATTGTGCCCTCATAAGCTTTTATCCCCTCCAGCCGCTCGCCCCTCGCGCTCATTTCTTTTCTTGTTTTGATTTAAAGATGCAGTGGAAGTACTTAGCATTTAGATGACATGCTGCTGGAGAGGTGTGATGGATCAGCGCCTCTTCAGAGGACTGAATTTCTTCGACGGCGCCGGGGCCAGTCGGCCGGCCGGTCGGACAGACAGAGAGCGACAGAGCGCGGGACGACAGGCCGGGCGGGCAGCGGAATACCAAGTCCGCCTCGCCACTGCAGATAGCCTGGCACAGCCGACGGGAGAGCAGAGGCTGCTGGGAATGCCAATGCGCTGCCCAGACAGCCGTCTCGCCTTGGCTCCTCTGATTGGCTAAACAGACCATTAGCTTCCTGATTATGATTAGCCGAGTCATTATCTACACAAAAGTGGCTCATTCACCAATATTAAGAAGGCGAGAGGAGCTGTTTTCCTCCTCTGGTCAAGGGGAAAACTGCATGTTTTCATGTGTTCCCCTAAAGATGAATGTGGGAGGCAGGAAGTTGTTGTTCACGGAGAAACAAAGTGGAACGCTGTTTATCGCCCTGCCCCACGGCTAATGCGATAAAATTTTCCTATCCGTGTGATGCCGTTGATGGAATAGAGGAAAGGTCCCTCACTCGTTAACGCGGATGATGAGGTGCCCATTACTCGCTCGTATTTTCTGGTCGAGGAGAGAAGTGGCGTCCTCAGAGGTCATAAAAACTGAGAGAGAACAAAATAACCTTCAGCTTCCGTCGTCTTGCCTTAGATATAATTGGAAGACGCGCCATCTGTGCTTTTAAACGGACATATGCTGCTCTGCGTCCGAGGCCTATGTGCAGAGGGGAAGTTGAATAAAACCTTAGTGAAGGCTGGCCCTCTGTTCGCCCGATGCTGACCTTCTGCTTTTTTTCTTTTTTTCAGCCTTTGCCCAAGGAGCCGTCGTAGGATGCAGAAGAAAACTCCAAGTAAGTGAGTTTTGTAGAATTGTTTTAATCTAATTTGCCCATGTAGACCTGCTTCAACACACAAGCAGCCAACAACATTTTAATTGCTGAATCTTGAAGGAAGAATAATGAATAATTTTACTTAAAAAAATATTTTTTTGGGGGGGGGGGGATCTGTGCATTTATTATGATATTATGACAGGAGAGAAGGGACTGTGGCATGAAGCAAAGGGACACAGCCTCTGTACATGGGGCACATGCCTGACCAACTGAGCTAGTAAGGCCTACCATTGCTATTGTTTGGCTTTTTTCATGGATTCACTGGTGAGGACAGCTCAGAGAGATGACAGGAAGAAGGTTAAGAGTGTGTGTGTGTGGGGGGGGGTCCATGCAGCAAAGGGCCTGAACCTGGACAGCTGCAGCGAGGACGAGGCGTCTATATGTTGTTTTTTTTTCAATCATTTTTGTCCTTTTTATGGCTTAAAAAGTGAGGACAGCTCACCAGTTACGGTTGGCTCACTAAGAAGGATTGGATTCTGACCTGGCTTGCTGCAGCGAGGACACGGCCTCATGGGGCACGCATTTTACCAAGCCCAGAAATTATAACTTTCATGGGAATCTTGATGAACAACGGAGGCCAGGCCTCAATTTTAAGTTGCGGAAAGGTTCAGTGCACCACGGAACCTGGAATGAATCAGCCATTAGTTTCCATTCATCATGTATTTTCTCCAGCGCTGCTCTCACCACTGAGCTTAAATCAAGATCACCCAGGACCTGGAGAAGACACAATGGAATCCCCCATTTCTCTGGATGCAGCAGCTTTGATGTATCTATGCAAGAGAATAAGGTGAAATCAAAGGGGGTTATTGGAAGTTTTTGAAATGCATAAGGATGGAAACTAAAAAGCCCCAGTGTTGTTACATCAAAGGGAGAGGCTACTTCAAGTGCCCAGGCTTTTTTTTTTATAGGACAGAGGGAGAAGGAAACCAAGGATGTTCTTGAGAGAAGCAATAACTGGAGGAAAAAGCAACATTTTTTAAAAAATCACTAACAGATTCCTGGGATGCCCACCTTTCATTCAACCGAGTCGATATCCGCTTATTAAAAGTCAGCGGGCAAACTAGAGCCAGGAGCAGGTTAGCCCGACTCTGCTCGCAGGTTAACTTCACTTCCACAAACAATTTGCTTTTTCTCTGAAAAACAAGGAAATGTATGAAAGATTAAACTGAATTCCTCTCCCAAGAACACTGACTGAGTATCTCCGAAGCTTTTATATCCCGCGAAACCACGGGCATTCGGAATCTGCATGCCTTATGTCTCCTAGACAATATTCTAAGATTGATTTTCCCTCTTCCACCGAGAAAACAAAATGAATCACGCACAATTACCAAGGACGGGAAGAAAGGGGGAATTGGGGGCGTCATAAATATTTATTTGCCAGCCCTGGGAATTTGTGCAATTCTGTGTGGATTTGCCAACTCATATTTAAGTGTCTGAATGATTTATATGGGCAGCCCTGGGTGTCACATTTGTCCATTGTCACCCTGGATCATTTATGTATTACCATTTATGGATTTATCCATATAACATATTCATGGCAGAGTTGTATTATCATTGAAATGGATTTCTTGATCAAATGATTGGCCAAATTAAGTCATTAACTGCAGAATTTCACTGGCGCTGAAATCCATTCCACGTCGAAAGGAATGTGCAAGTGCAGACACGTATGAATCCTCCTCCTCACAGAATCCTTCTTCAAAATGTTTCGTACTTAAAGACATTGAAATTTTGCTGGAGCGACAGGATTAGCGTCAAAGCAAGCGGCCTTCAGATATGGAATATGTAAAATTGCAGGTTTTATACCTGTTTATGTAACTATGATATGTCAGTCAGGCATGAGTCTGTTATGTAAATGTTCTGCATTGTTCCAACAAAAAGGTGGCAGGTGCTAGCGCCATATTTGGCACCTCCCACACTAATAGGTAGCAACTGGCGCTCCTACAAACAGCGGTGAGATGAAAAATAGCATCACTTCTCATCACTGATGGATATACGAAACAATGTTGTTGCTCAAGCCTTAATTAATGACCATCCTGAGCATTAGGGACGCTCACCACCGCCTCACAGTTCAGGCTTATTATAATTCTCATCAATTCCATCATTTATTTGTTAAAGTTAAAATTACAAGGGGTGAAATGAGTATAGAGCCTTGTTGCCTGTTTTATGATGTCCTAAAGTGCACAAGGCTAGAATGACAAGACATTAAATTGGAGCTCTCATTTAAGTCTTAATTAGCTCACATGCTGTATGTAAAGTGTTTTGCTGGAGCTGGCACAGATGAAATTGAAAAAACAGTGAGGGGGTGCTGGTCTGATTATTATTGTGGGTTTTTTTTTTTCCTTTTCTTTCTCTGCACTGTGAGGGTAACAGAATAAAATCCTCAACAGATTAAAAATGGCTCGTTCGGTGATTTGCGGTTCATTAGACAGATATTATTTTTGATGTAGAAAACAAATGAGAAAGTGCTACAGCGATGTGACACAATGCAGGTGCTGCTGTGGAACAGGTGGGCAATCTGCGTCTAACAAAAAAAAGGATTAGCTCCCAAAAAAGGTAGAGCGGCTCTGAAAATCCTTGTGGCTAATGTATTTATTTATTTATTTATTTATTATATTTTTTGCATGCAAATGTCTTACATTCCTCTCAAGAAGGTGGAACATGTACATATAAACTATTCTCTATGCATTTTCAACTATAAGGCTTAAGCTGCTGAACAATTTTGATGAGTGTCAGTCGAGAGAAATGAAACATCAGCGGCTCATTTACAATTTATGCTTCTCCATAAGGTTTTAGTTGCCACCACGCTTCTCGAGTTTCACCCCAAAATATGTAATAAACCTGACGATCCACTAGAGGTCAGCTGTTGACGTGGTAGACACATGTATGAAGGTGCAGTACCAGCAGGGGGCAATAGTGACGGGAAGAACTGACGTACCCAACTCAAAGAATGAGACTTACAACTAGGGAAAAGGGGTTCAAGTTCACGTAGAAATCTTATGATGTAGTTATATTATGCAAATCCACAATCTTTCCCTACACCTAACCAAGTAGTTTTGGTGCCTTTATTTTGAAAATCTAACTGATGTAGCATGTTTGTTACTGTTAACTTGACCCCAGAAAGAGGGCCAGGATTTGAATCCGACTTCCGTGGTGGCCAAACATTGTAATTACAACGTCATGTGATGCGCTGGGCCCATCCATGGGTTTGGCCTGATACAGTGCTGCTCCATGGTAACCAGACGCTATCCACCGACCACTAAAGTAGCTTCCCATTCCCACTGTGCTATACTTCTTCAAAGAATATCATCCTTTCTGACAATGACACTCATCAAGTATGTTGAGTACCCAGCCATAATCCTCCCTAACGGTCCGATGGTATCGGATTTGTCTTGCTAACCTAGTGAGATCATGACTGTTACTTAAAAGTGCCTACTCAACACAACAACACATTCAGATAACAAAGTGCATGTCAGAAAGCGACTCATGAAACAATCTCTTCCTTGTCTTTTCTCTTCCGTTCCTCCGCAGGTTCATTGACATCCATGCTACGGAAGGAACAGAGGCTAATCACTACACCAGAATATTGTGTTCATTCACCACGAGGCTCCCAAACTTTACACCAGGCTTGACCTTCAGTTAAAAAAAAAAAAAAACTACAAAAAAAAAAAAACCAAGAACCCAGAGCTTCTCCAGTCACCACAGCAAGTGAAAGACTCTCGGCAGACACTTCTGAGAACTCTGAGAAGTCTCAGCCGAGCAGCATGGCACACCATCGGCATTAAAATCTTCACCGCAGCCAAATTCACGGACACATCATAGAACAAAATCCCTGTGGAGGAACTATTATCAACAGGGCAGTGGAATATTCATT
The DNA here is from genome assembly GCF_904848185.1 of Acanthopagrus latus. Classification (NCBI taxonomy): domain Eukaryota; kingdom Metazoa; phylum Chordata; class Actinopteri; order Spariformes; family Sparidae; genus Acanthopagrus; species Acanthopagrus latus. The sequence continues at coordinate 23,087,151 of NC_051045.1, read as the reverse complement.
GAACGACATTACCTTTTTTTCCCCCCATCTCTGTCATCAAACGCCAGGTCTGCAGGGGACGGCTCCTTGAAGAGTTTTCGGACCTTTGTGGCTTGATTTAGACTTATCAGAAGGTTTTTCAAAAGTCAGCCCCCTTCATCTTCTTTACTGTCCCCGCTATGAAGCCGGCCAGGGTTACACTCCAGCCAAGTTTCTTTAACGACAGCTCGCTGCTGAAGAGTCGTGACTTTACAGAGGTTGAGCCAGGCCATATTGTCCATTGGATTCTAGCCTTCAACACCTTTCTTTCATTTGGCTGGGTGGAACTTTACAAGGCTGCAGCCGACAAAATCTCTGCTAACATACACAGGAAGGACGATGTGGGGGGAAAAAAAAAAGTACTGACTGACCACCTTTCCTCTGTGAACGACGGTCGCGGTGGTGAGAACGTGGACATTTTTGACAACTTAGCTTATAACTTATGTTTTTGTTTTTTTTTATGTGGTGCCAACATAGACTAGAAGAGTAGTTTTTGTCAATGAACCTCACGCATCCTGTACACACCACCGGGAGCATTTAGCAGATGTGGACCCCTGGCTCATGTCTATACTGTGTGCGTGTGTGTGTGTGTGCGCGCATGTGCGAGTGTGCGTACACATCCAGAGATACACTGTGAAATAAGTCATATCCAATGCATTATTCATACTCTTGTATATTTTTGCGACACGCCCAGACCAGAGCTCACCATCTGGCGAAAAGAAGCATTTGTGATTTTACAGATGTTGGATCTCCTTTGAATCCTCACGGATGAATCCCGGAGTTGTCTTTTTCTTTCTTGTCTTTTCTTTAGTACATAGAGATATTTATATTGGGGGGTGATATATTATTGAAACTGGGGACAGATCTACGATATGTCACATAAGTTAAATTCTGTAATTAAAAATCGATTCATGTGTGATTAAATGTGTTCAGAATACTTGTCTAAATTGACTATATTTTGATATGAAATGTTTTGGCCAGCTGGAAGTGCTATTTGCTGATTTTAGACGCTTGATATATTTGAAATTATGTATGTATATATTCAATTAATGTCTTTTATGTTGTGTGGGTCTCATTCCAACAGAAGGTGAAGAACAGGAGGGAGCACAAGAGGCATTCCTCTGAGGGAAGAGTTGGACACAATAACACGAACACCAGTAAGATATTCGAAAACCACAGAATACAATAAAAAAGAAAAAAAAAAAACTAAATCCAAATACCACAGTACAACAAGCTGCTGCAAAATCATCTTCACTGAGGTCACGTTTGTTGCAGGGCGACTGCAATAGATTGTAATATATTGTACAGGTGTTCCTGTTAATGTGTCACGCTGTTTTTTCATTTCTTTGTACTAAAAAAAATCCTGTACATCTCCATCTTAATGTATGCATTTGAGGATATAAAGAGAGCGTCCGCTCCCGGGAGCTGTGGAGTGTGTATCTGGCGTGTGCGTGTGAGTGTTTTCCAGGTCAACAGCGGTCTGTCTAGTGAGAAAATACCAATTTCCACCTGATCCCATACCTTTGATTTCATGCTGCCTTTATTTATCGCTTCTTTGGTTTGCACTCACCGTAAACAAATTGTCCCTTTGATTTGAGTCGCTGTCGACGCCGGAACAGCTGCTGCAGTCGCACACAGCAGAACGGCGCCGGAGTGGATCTGGATTGGAGCAAAATCTCAATTGGATTAATAAAGAACAAAAATGACAAATATCTGGACCTCCTCTACTTGTAAACTGGTCGAAATATGTCTTTTTAAAAAAAAAAAAAAAAAAAGAATCTGACAGAAGGCAGACGTTTACAGCAGCGCACATCAAACTGCAGCGTCTACCGCTGAGCTCTGGTGCAATGTGGCGGAGGGACTATCTGGGGCCACGAGATGAGTGAGTGTCCTTAAATTGTCAGGCACAGAAATGCCTTTTGTGGATCCTCAAATATCTATTTATGAATATTTTATACATACATTCCACTTTGTCCTTGTTTTGAAAGAGGCTTTGGTTGAGAACTACAAAACTACATATTCCCCCAAACATGACAGAGGAACAGCAACTGAGACCAACTGGAAGAATAGAAAGAAAGAAAAGTTTCATTGTAAAGGCTAAAATAAAACTGGGTAACACTTACTAACACTATATGACGCCCTTGTACATCATGTATAATGATGAAGACTACTGCATAATGCATTGTAACATTACATTACACATGTACAATACGTAAATATATTGACTGATAGATACGTCTTTATTTTGAACATATAGGACAAAAAAAATAAAAGCTTGCAAAATAAAGTCAAGAACAACAAAATAAAAGGAACATACAACAGACCTATACCGCAACAACCTGCACAACATATTAAATAAAGAAAGTAGGAAAGTACACACGTGAGTAAAAATATATACAAAATATTCTATTGTGTATTCTGTAGGATATAATGTTCTTATACTGACAAAGTTGTATCGCCGCAATCTTGGTCAACCTTTACAAGTAGGAGAGGACAGTTTGTAGTAACCTCTCACACTCAAGTCAACAAATCATCAAATTTACCAGACTGTAATGTAATAAAATGTTTTAAAATGATTTAAATATTGGATGTAGCTGTATCTGCTTGTAATCCCTCAATCCTTCTTGTTAAAATGAAAGGTTGTCAAAATGATGTCACCTTCGGTAATGTCACAAGTCCTAATCCTTTCCTGGTATGTTTTGTGGAAGACAGCACTGGAAAAAAGGAAGACAGTTGAAACACTTTCAGTTAATTAATCCTAATCAGTTGAAGACAATTACTCAAAAATGTCTTATTTCTCTGCGAGCAAGGTCCATGGCCTTTTGCGATGCTTCCATACAGAGAAGACAGCTTCTGGAAATATGTCCTGATAACTTCCTGGTGTATATTGGGAAACATCACAGGAAAATAAAGACAATTGGAACATTTTTAGTAAATGAATCCAAAAATTTTAAAGTTATTATCCATCAAAATTCTCAGAATTCAAATGTACAGTGAAGAGATATGGAGTGTAAGGTTTCCAGTGACAAGGACGTGTCCACTAACAGTTACTTATAATTATATTATATGCACTTTAATAGTAATTATAATGCATTATGAAATGATTGTAACGTATTGCAAGAGAGATGATTTCAAATACACTATGATCCTTGCAATTATCACTATTGAGTATTGATACTTTTTTTACGCAGCAAATGGCCCCAAGCCGGGACTCGAACCCGGGGCCGCGGCAGCGAGGACAAACCTCTGTACATGGGACGCCCGCTGACCCATCAAGTACTGATACTTGACATTTGAATCATTATGGGACGTTTTATAATGTGTTGTGTTTATTGTTATTAAGCATTTTGAATATGTATGACTGCTTATCTGGGCAGCGGCATCATAATAAATTGGGATACTTTTTAGAAAGCATTATAAAAATGAATGCTACGTGCTCATGAATATTATAACGCTGCGTTATGGACCTGAGCTTCACAGAAATTCTACCCCCATTCTTCGTTGGCTTTAACATTATCAGTTCTTTCATAAAAGAAATCCCTCTCGAAACCAACAACTCCTGATAAAAATCAACTCTGACAAACTAGACTTTAACAACTTTCTCTCTTCTGTTTGTATTCAGTGCCAAGCTTCCTACAAATATCTTACAGAAACAACAGACCTGTGAAATGGAGCGGCGCCGGGCTCTCTGTAACCATTTTTGATGGCGTGTGTTTCATGGTCGTCACACTGTCTTTACCGCATAATAAAGGTACTGTAGGTATCGTCCACTGTAAGCAATGTGAAAATGTAATACCCCAACATCCAGTATCATCGAGAATACTATATGTTCCAGGTGCCTGTATAAAATGGGAGACGTGTGGCTTCTGTGTTTGCTGCCGAGCCAGTGTTCCCACTCAACTCCCACTCAGCTAGAGATGTTCTTTCAGCGAGGGCCTGCTGCTGCTTCCTTCCATTTTGAATGTCTGCCTTGCTGTCTCAGGGATTTTTTTAAGTGGGCTGCTGTCAGGAATCAACAAATGGTATGAAGGTGCCCCCTGCCATCCGTGGTACAGCACAGTATGTACACTGGATGTGAGAAAACCCCTTACTTTACCAGAAATCCGATAACGAGCTGCCATGTTGTAGTGTGTATGAGCACACTCTGTGATTGCAAGGTAGAGCTATAGTGTTCGTCAAACTCTATCATTTCTAGCGTGATGAAATGAACTCTCTATTCAGATCATGATCACAGGACTAGTGGAAAACTATGATACGATCACCAATTAGCACTTGAAATGTGTCCGGTAAGTCGTGCATTTTGGATGGACAGCAAACGGTGGTGTGGGAACAGGAGAGGGGCTATTGTTGCTTTATTTCTGAGCTTCACACCTTCTCGTCAAGTAGCTTCGGTTTGTGTCAGTGTCAGTCCCAGGTAGCGCCACCCATCACGCCACATAATAACACCCGACACTCAAACGCTGCCTGCTTTTTTTCCGAAAAAGTAATTGCGTCCGCACACTTGTGGGATATTCTTTCCGCACTTCGCCAAAGCCTCCAGGTGCTGGGCGGACAAGTGTACAGTGTTTCATCACCGTGGGCCTTCGTCGTTTATTTCTGTTTCGCCGCTGAGTCCTCCACATCCACAATAGATCCCCGGCCGAGCCTAATGAGACACAAACACACCCCCGAGGCTCGGGCTGACTTGCTAAACACAGCGTTGTTGAACAGCGCCGCAGTGTAGCGAATTAGCATTTATGCCCACATAAAAATCCATTTACTGATCCATTAGCTTAGCATAGTGCTAATGAGCTGCCGGTGATGACTCGCAAGGGACTTTGGTTAGCAGGCGAATCGTCATTAAAGGTAGACAGTCACGGGGCAACAGCTCCAAACATGTAAAGAGTGCATGGCCTGCAGAATACTAGAACCTTTTCATGAGTATTGATCCTTTTTTTTAATGGTTTTATCATTTTGGCCAGTTCTATATCTTTTCTTTCTTTCTCTCAGACGCCGCCCTGACACCTGCATGCATGCCGGGCTTATGGGAAATGAAAGTGCGGCTGTCACATGAAATCTGTTGCACCATCCCTCAAACGAACGATGAGGAGGTGGCTGCACGCAACAATTACAACCTGTCCCAGATAAGCAGAGCAGCACTGGCTGCAGAGACACTTAAAACACGGTCGGTGAGAAGTAGAACGTAATCAAAGGTACCAATGGGCCGAGCGCAAGGCGGTTAATACTGACAAAGAGATTTTTTCAGACGTCGCTGACTTTTATTTTCTTGGCCTTGCTCTCTATCATTACAACAGACACTTCAATGTCAAACGCAGGTCTGCTCGGGTGAAGGTATGTGCAGCGCGGCGCCGCATCACATCCACTCGACGCCAGTGAATGTGAAAGGCAGACAAGCAGCTGAATTAAATGTCATTCACACCATAGAGTGATTTCCTATGAGGCGGGGAGAGCAGGCAGAATGATATCAGCGGTATCTGAAAATGTTTCCTCGCTGCCAGAGCCGCTCAGGTCGGGGCTCTCTGCGGCGCTTCCACACTGAAGGCGGAGTCGGCTCCAGGGGGGGAAGATGAAGGTATAAAATGGTCGTTTTGCTAGAGCAACACAAGCTAATTTATCATTCTCCAGGGGTCAGGCGACGCTCCCTTGGTTGTGAATTTTAATGTTGTTTTTTATGGGTCTTAATAAACTCTATTTTGCCAGGAGCGTTTATGCAGAAGAGCACAACATCCTTCACTCGGCTCATTTAGTGAGTCAAGGAGAGAAGGGCCGGAGCCAAATTTAACCAATAGAGTCATCATTTTCTTACACTAATAGGACACAGTAAGGTGAGATACTGAAGGTATTGGAAAATTAATGGGTGTCATTCACATGTTTTATGAAGATCCATGCTGCAGAGTCAGATTGGGCATGCTAGATAATAGTGCTCATGACTCAGACATAGGCAGGCATTTAATCATTTAGTGATATATATACCATATCAGAATCGGGCAAATTCTGTTGCATCGTCATAACTTTAGTCTAATTGCATAAATTCTCCTTGATTTCAAATTCTTTCTGGTTGTTTTTAGCATGAATCTATAGTCGGTCAGCTGACCGCTTCACTACTTTCGTACGGAACGGAATAATCGCCACGAAATTTAGAAAAGGATGAAACTCAGTGACTTAGCAGATCTTCTGACTTTTCCTTGAGCGCCACCAACACGTCACTGCTGTCAGTTATACAACAACATATCTCAGTATCTGCTAAATGACCTGCCAAGAGATTTTTACAGCAGTGGTGACTTTCAAATCCTACTGGGGTGGAGCCTTTCTGTTCTCAGCTGCATGTTCTCCCCATGCTTGTGTGGGTTACCTTTGGGTACTACAGTTTCCTCCACCATCAAAACAGGTTGATTCTCCAGTCAATGGCCTTGACCAAGGCACTGACTGGAGTTGGGGTTGAGTATATTGGTCACTCGAGGTTGGGTGAAATGTAACGTACCAATTTCACTATGTTGACGATTGTACGATATGGGATCAAATAAAGATTCCTCTTCTTCTTACAAAGATGATGATTTGATACATGTGTAGCCTTTTTTAATGTTACTGATCTTCTTTTTTTTCTCTATTGGGGCCCTCTTCTGGCAAGGAGGCCTTAGGATCCTGCCCAGGACGATAATGATAATGTAAGTAATCAAGGGTAAGTATCACAAATATTGGAAGCCATATATACAGTATATTTGCAGTGAAAATAGAAATGTTGAATAACCAGTGATGGAATGTCAAGTATAGTTAATGCAAGTAAAGCATCTCACTACCTTCTTCAACTATTTATTATTTCCATTTTTGTCTACTCTATTCTTTCACTCCACTACATCTGTTTGATAACTTTAGTTCAAATGACTCTGCAGATTCAGATTATTCAGTGTTAATAGGCTTGTGACACGTAACCAAACAGATATTGTCGAGATCAGGACAGTGTGAGACAGCAGAGCAGTGACTACAGATACAGGATGTGTCAGAGCCAAAGTAGCCCTGCTGAATGCTGAATTTCAACCCTGATAATTGGTCATGATTGTTCTTTCCCCATCGAATGAAAAGATCACAAAGCTGCTAGCATGGCTTCATTTACAGTGGTCGTACAACAGTCTCTGAACCAGGTGACAAGCAGACAAAATGTTAGCTTTAAAATTAAAACAGTTAGAAAGCCATAGTATATCATCAGTTAGCCCCAGAGGGTATAGATGAGGCATTCAGGGAATATTATTCCATATATATATATATATATATATATATATATATATATATATATATATATATATATATATATATATATATATATATATATACTCCTTAGAATGTGGGTTGAATATTGTAGAAACTGAAATATTTTTCACTGACGTAAGCCCTCCTCTCTTAAAGAGTATGAAACACCAGCTGTAGAAGCCAATATTTCAGAAAGTGAGATACATCAAGCCTTAAAAGACTTCAGTCCTCAGGAAATTCCCCTGGTAGAGATGGTCTCTGTATAAATGTTCTCAAAGTGAACTGTCTCCTCTTCTTTGTATACCATGACATTGTCAAAAAAAAACAAAAAAACAGGAAATGCCTGTATCCATGCACATTACCAATATTTCTCTTCTGCCATAACCTGAAAAGAATCGTTTGAAATAAGTGTTTGGTGTCCTATTATTCTCAGTAATGATAATTCATGATTAAATTATAAACTTTATGATGAAAAGACCAGAATACATTTTAACTGGAAACTCACCGTTTTAATCTAATTTAATTTAATCTGAACTAACATAAACATTAGCAAACACATTACGATTAGGTTTAATTATTATTTTTTTAAGATTTACTAATTTAGTCATTTTTACTACAGAAAGTACTGGTATGACTGCAGCTGCTGGAAGATAATGGTGAATTATCCATTATCTGGGACAGTCCTGACAAAGCAGAGTCAGGGGTCACATTTTGCCATTGACCCATTTATACAGCAGGAAATTCACTGTGATGAGGGTATGGATCTCCACGCAGGCCTACTGACTTGTTTATCGAATTTTAAAAGGTTGAGTGGCACCATTTAACACCGGGGTCGATTCATCACATGATCGCTTCCTGCCACATCTGTCTCACTGATCCCCAGCCCTGCATGCAGACAATTAACAGGCCTACTGCAGAGGACCGAGTTTTTCATTTGAACGCTTATTGCCTTTGGAGTCGACAGAAGCTTCTCATCTGAGGCACCCACTCAAAGAGCACCACCTGATGTCACAGAGGAAGCTGGGTACTCATGTAAGGGAAAAGGCCAGAGGCCCTTAAAGCAATATCATCGAACTGCGGCGCCGGAGAGTCCCGGCAGTTTTAGACGTACGCATGCGCGAGAGCCACCGTTTTAGACATACGTATGTGCAAGTTGAACCTTTGAGACTGTGTACTCTGTTGCCCAGATACAAGAGAGCAACGCGGCGCACATGCCATGGACGGATGCCTATTTTTATATTTTTGTTCACGTATGATAAAATAGTAGCCGTACAACCGGGCATAGTAAGTTAATGTTTATGTTAGTAATGAATGTGAACCATTGTGGAAACCCCAGCACAAGTGTGATGGTACAGACCACCTCAACCAAGAAACATGGACCCAAACTGTTACACACTGCCTTGCTGGAGTTCAGCAGTATGTCCTATGGCTAGCTGGTGGTTGAGTGTTGTGGGGGTTTCCACGCATGCGTACGTCTAAAACGGCTGCGTCTAGAACTGCGGGGGCGGGGCCTTCGGGGCGCTCCAGTACCTGGCGGCGTCGGATGCACCGATGCATAACGTCCCATAGGTGCTCAATTGGATTTTAGGTCAGGGGAACAAGAGGGCCACTCAATAGCATTAGAGCCTTCGTCATCCAGGAACTGCCCACACAGTCCTGGTATCTCCTCATGGCTTATGAGACTGTGCTCAGACACAGCAAATTTCTGGTGATGGCACGTATGGATGTGGCCACCACATGCAAAACCATTCCCTTTTTGGGGCTGGTCTTGCCTCTCCATTGCACCTGATGTAACTCTCATTTGCCCCAAAGCAGGTGAAATTGATTCACAATCCCTTGTGCTTTCTAAATGGACAGATTAATATCCCTGAAGTTTATGTTATACTGTAACGATTAAGTGTTCCCTTTCTTTCTCTGTCCCATAGACAGTCTGTTGTTGTCTAAAAAATATCAATATCAAAAATCACACAAGCGAGCCACACTGCACTTGAACACTAGATGAGTGTTAATATGCAACGGAAAATAGTCCTCAACAACTGAACCATTTACTCCTGTTTAAGTAACGTTACACTACCAAGCTGTTTGAGGAAACTGCTTAGAAAACATAATTGTTTATCTAGGTTATGTTTTGAAATATAACCCTTCAGCCCTTTAAATAACAGACTAAATGAATTAATGATTTTCTGAATACACTCTGATTGGCCTCAATTCTTCTGTTCTTCAGCCTTGTGATTATCAGAGATGAAATAATTATTCATCATATTTCCTTACCATTAAATTAACAACTTATCGCCCGCAGTGTGACAGTCAAACCGGCACGAATGCAGTTATTCATAAAGATCTCGACTGTTCATGCAGCTATTCTCAGCAAGTATGGCTGAATAACCTCAAGCTGTCTATCCATTCAGTGTCCCATGACGGGTGATTAAACACGATCCATATTTGACCAACAGGACAAACTCCCTTTTTCATGCCTCCAACCAAAGAAACGAGATACCGTCAACTGTGAAATATGTAAAAGGGGGGAAAAAAATGTCTGTCATCGCAGGCAGTCTGTCATTGCCAGTCTTGATTAGCTCAAACTCTGCTGAGCTCAGTGTACTGTCCCGGCCCTCCTGACTCGAAGACGAGGTCCTCTGGGTTTTAGCTGTGACAGATTGAGGGTGTCAGGAGGAACTCCCAATGGTGTCTGAGTGCATGAGTGCGCGTGCATGCGTGTGTGTGTGTGTGTGTGTGTGTGTGTGTGTGTGTGTGTGTGTGTGTGTGTGTGTGTGTGTGTGTGATACACTGGTGTGACTCAGTCATTGGTCTGCATTGGTCTGCCTTCCCTGAATTAAAGTCATGTACTGTATGTATGTCATTAATTTATGTAATTACTTTTGGGGTAAAATAAACCATATTATACCTTAATGTCCCTGGATGCTGGGTTTTTTTGTTTGTTTGTTTGTTTGTTTTTTGATCATTTATTCAATGTATATTGTTAAATGTATTCCTGAAATTCCTTGTCTGAACTTTCTGTCCATGTATAAACGATGTATTATTTAAAAAGTGGCTGTTACTCCACATCTGAACCTCAGTGAAATGACAAAAGGCAGCTTTGCACACCAGAATTACTACTTCAACTGTAATTAGGCTAATGGGTCTTTAGGCTGCAGCAAGCAACACAGACAGCAGTCCACACTATGTCAGACTCCTGAGTTTTTGGGGCAACTTTGGGGCACTTCCTGTGGTCAGAGATGGACAGCGGACCACCAGCTTCAAGGGAAATCTATCACTACTGGACAGTTACTGGACTTGGCTGAATGCGAGATTTGTCCTGTGTGGAGAATCACTTCAGGAATGACACTAAGAAGATGTAATATGCCATACTTTTGTAACATGAGAGTTCGGTGTGTGGTGGTTTGTGCAGTCTTAATGATAGAAAGAGCAGGATGGAGACGGATCATTTACATAAGCAGTTTGACCGCACTTCAGCTTAACAACGACAACTTCACTTCCTGATTAAAAAAAAAAAAAAAAAAAACCTCTCTTCCTGATTCTGACTCACATGTGACTTGACTAACCACTCAGAAGCTAGAAGGACTGAGGTAAATGTACGGCAACCCAAAAGGTACATTCAACACGTCTATGCTAACTGAAAAGATTTCAGCGTGAAAATATGTAAATACCCATAACTGTAATCATAAAAAAGTTATGTTAACTGTGTAAACATTAACATGTTTTTAATGAATTAACTCAAGAATGAATTAAATATGAATTAAATTAACTTCTAAACTTTACACTTTTCTAACTACAAATAATGTGGTCTTTATTACACAATATACATACACAGTCATCACTATAGTTATTAAATAAAGATGTAATAATGTAATATCCATGATTTGAATCATATTATGCAAGATACCTACCGTTGTAAAAGGTTTGACAACAGAAATGATATCTAGGACCTAGGATCTTGCCGAGCATCAGTGGCTTTTATAAACTTTTGTTTTGTTATTGGAGTAATAAAATGTAGGTATTTAACTAAGCATCCATGACATATGATGCACTTTGTGTAGTCAATGCTTTTATCCTGCTACAGGAAGGAACATACAAAAAAATAAACAATATTGGTCAATATCATTGTATTTATGAAGTAGTGGATGCAATTGTGAATAATTGCATATATTGTTCTTTAAAAAAAAGTAATATTTTTAACATAGCACATGTAGTGCAGCCTCCATCTCAAAATACTCACTCTATTCTTTACTTGTGCCGAATTCACACAAAAGTGTAGGTGTGGCATAGGTGTACATGTGACCCCACACAGCACTGCACAAACAACAAATGGTTGGTATGTCACATGAAATACTCCCTTTTATCAATGATAAAAAATATAGTGATAAAATGAAAAATATAGTACAAGTTACAATTCTTTCAATTGCTGAAACGCCAGAACAACTAAAATTAGCATAGGTGGCAAACAAATATTGCCCTTCTGTAAATTATATTAATAAATACATTCTCAATATTGTATAAAGAAATAATATTTAAAGTATATTTATCTCTTTTGAACAGCAAGCAATTGAAAAAAAAAACCCAAGTGCACTGCTTATTCACTTTGGGGAGACAAGAAATAGAATGTTGTCAGTTAACAGTTATGTCAGTTAGTCATGCCAGTTTGCATTGTTTGGAGCCAGCCTGTAGCTTTCCAGTAGCTAGTAGAAAGGTTATCTTGGACTCAAATGGAAGCTTATGAATTAAGGAAGATTTCTATATACATTATTAAGCATATATATTCTCCATAAAATGCTGAAAAATAATAATTTTCATGAGAATTTGTCAGGGGAACAGTACTTTTTGTTGTCTTTTTTTGGGATGTTGAGGGTGATATCTTAGTTATCTTAGAGTTGCAACAAGCCCCAGAATCTTTTTTCATGCCTCCCCCTAATTTTATAGTTGTATGACTATTTATTCCATTGTAGTACCTAAATATTTGCATTTACATAATTTCGCCAGGAAAATTACCCCAGAAGAGGGGTTTTGGCCCCCGGTAGCTTTCCAGGTTGTGATCCTTGAATCCTAGATATCATTTCTAGTGTCAAACCTTTTACAGCGCTCCGTGTCTGTTTTCCAAAATTCCTGGATTTTGCCCCCTGGGTAAGAAGTAGAAAAAATGATGCCTAAAAATGTGTTTACATTCCAACTGGTGTTGCTAGGAGAATGGTTTCCTCCTGATCTGAACTTTATGGAACACTTTTGACTTTGATCCAAAGCTGTTCTAGAACTGACCTCACTTTGAGAGGATGTATTAAGCTTAGTTTCAGTCGGGTTTACAGACACATCTTTGGGTTGATTCGAAGAGGAGCGATGTATTCAAACACTGTAAGACAGGTAAGTCACCCTCAAACCTTTCTACTTGGGAATCTGTATGTTCAGTTAATGTGAACCAAAGTACATGCAAGATTTTAACAACTCATTACTGAACATTAACTCCCAGAGGAAATGCACTTAATTTTAATAAGACCTCAGACAATCAGTTGATCATAGCAATGTGGAATATGAAAATAATACATGACTGTCAATGTAAAAGACCTAAAGCATATGTTTAACATGTTTTGTGTAATCTTATTGTGGACAGAAACCAGTGGATGGTAGCAATTGTTATGTTTCTTCAAAAGGACAGAAAGTAACTCTTTTTTCTTGTTTTTATCCATTTTGTTCCAGCATTCTGAGAGAAAAATGTCATCTGATGAATCCTATTCATGTGATGAATTCTATTCATCGGATCAATCCCGTTCATCTTACTCGCCATTCAAGCTCCTGGTTAAGCCTGCATCAGCCGAAAACACACTGGTGCCTGAATATTGGGAGAGTACCATTGGGTAAGATATCTTCCTCTGGTCATTACTCATTCCTCAGATTAGAAGATTGTTCAGTTCGCCAGAAATTATAGCAAATATGAGAGGAAGTTTATATTATTACTTGAGATGTCATGAGATAACAAATTAATTGTGGGTGTGTGTGTGTGTGCGCACGTCTAGTTTCTGGAATAATGGGGTCAGGGTATCAGGAAGGTCCAGGTGCACATCTTCAAATGACACATTTGAATGTGAGCCTCCTGCCACGCCTCTGAAGGATGATGCCAGCAAGAACGTCCTGGTTAAGCCTGCGTCCGTTGAAAACACACTGGTGCCTGAATATTGGGAGAGTACCATTAGGTAAGATATCTTCCTCTGGTCATTACTCATTCCTCAGATTAGAAGATTGTTCAGTTCGCCAGAAATTATAGCAAATATGAGAGGAAGTTTATATTATTACTTGAGATGTCATGAGATAACAAATTAATTGTGTGTGTGTGTGTGTGTGTGTGTGTGTGTGTGTGTGTGTGTGTGTGTGTGTGTGTGTGTGTGTGTGTGTGCGCACGTCTAGTTTCTGGAATAATGGGGTCAGGGTATCAGGAAGGTCCAGGTGCACATCTTCAAATGACACATTTGAATGTGAGCCTCCTGCCACGCCTCTGAAGGATGATGCCAGCATTAACTTCCAATCAGACGACAGCACTCCAGTTCTCCATATTTTCCCATCAGACATTATCCTGGTTAGTCCTGCATCAGCCGAAAACACACTGGTGCTTGAAGACTGGGACTGTGCGGATAGGTGAGATATCTTCCTCTGGTCATTACTCATTTCTCAAATGAAAAAAATGTTCAGTTCACCAGAAATTATATCAAATATGAGAGGAAGTGTATATAATTACATAAGATGTCATGACAATAACAAAATAATTGTGTGTGTGTGTGTGTGTGTGTGTGTGTGTGTGTGTGTGTGTGTGTGTGTGTGTGTGTGTGTGAATGTTTAGTCTCTGGAATGATGGGGTCAAGGTATCAGGAAGATCCAGCTTCACATCTTCAAATGACACATTTGAATGTGAGCCTCCTGTCACGCCTCTGAAGGATGATGCCAGCATTGACTTCCAATCAGACGACAGCGCTCCAGTTCTCCATATTTTCCCATCAGATTTTGATTCTGTGTCAATTGAAAGTACACTGGTGCTTGAGGATTGGGAGATCATTAGGTGAGAAATCTTCCTCTGGTCATTACTCATTTCTCAGATCAAAAAATTGTTCAGTTCGCCAGGAATTATAGCAAATATGAGAGGAAGTTTATATAATTACTTAAGATGTCATGGCAATAACAAAATAATAATCTGTTTCCTTTTCCCCTTCACTCACTTCCAAATCAAATCTACACACATAACAAGCTGGAGCTAGTTTTCAGCTGTTGAGATGTGATGATTACAAGAGAAATAACCATCTAACTTTTTGTGTGTCTTTAGTTTACAGTCTGAGCAGGACAACGTGTCCTTGACATCTGAGGAGTCACTCACACATGGTAAGTAACAGTCGCCTCCACCTGTGTCTCACTTGTGCATTTTGGAGTTTGGCTGAAGTGTATTTACTGTCCTTTCATTTTCAGAAGACCCTGGGAAGAAGAAGAAGAAGAAGAAGAAGAAGAAGAATTGCATGCGACACTTCTTCTCTTGGATGAGGAAGACCTTCTGCTGCTGTGTTGCCTGCGTTGATGATGATTAGGGAAGTGTGAATCTTCTTAGTCTTCATCAGGTTTTCTCCGGGTTGCTCCGGTTCCCCTGTCATTACGTTTGTAATATGAAAAAAAAAGTTCAACAGGCAACTCAAAGAAGCAGGAATGTCTAAATGACCATCTCCTTTCTTTTCCCCTCCCCTTACTTCTTTTTCTGTCTTTTCACTCACGGCTCATTCTCAGGCGACATCGGGACGCTTCTTCCCTTGGATGAGGAGGACCTTCTGCAGAACAGAATTTCTGTTGTGTTTTCTTCTGTCCTCTCTAGGCTGGAACAGGTTTTCTCCGGGTTGCTCCGGTTCCCCTGATGTTACATTTGTAACATGAAAAACAGCTAACCAGTCCACTGAAGGGAGCAGCGCGAACTAAATCTCCATCTCCTTGCTGTTCACCTCTCCTCGGACAAAGGAGAAGAAGAAGATACATAATAATATGTATCTGTTCTGTACATGCGACATCTATTGCACGTCTGTCCGTCCTGGAAGAGGGATCCCTCCTCTGTGGCTCTTCCTGAGGTTTCTTCCATTGTTTTTTCTCCCCTGCTGAAAGGGGTTTTTTTTCTCAACATGGCAAGTTTTTCCTCACTCGGATCGAGGGTCTAAGGACAGAGGGTGTTGTTCACTGTTCAGACTGAAAAGCCCACGAGGCAATGTGATTTTGATTTTTTTGGCTCTATAAATAAAAATTCCTTTGAAGAAGAAGAACTGTGCCATTTTTAAGCCTTTGTTTCTTAAAGCACACTATATTGCTCTCTCTCGCTGTTGGTTTAGTGCCCTGTGTAATCAGTCGCTACACATTCCTGTTTGGTTATGAGGACATTAGATTTTCCTCCTAAGGCCCTGTGTCCACAGAACATCTTTTCTTTCTGAGCGCCAGTGTCTTCGATCAATTGTTCCAAATGAGAACAGAGTGTAGACACCAAGCGCCTTTTTTCAGGGCGCTCCACCTATTTTCTCTCCACCTCAGTTCTCTGAAATTATCAGAGAGGCGCTGGTGTGGTGGTAGGTAGGGTAAGGTGGGGTGGGACTTGTCATTATTCAAATATTTTTATTGGGTTTTGAATTGTAAACACTTCACAAGTCCCCAAACAGCAACCCCAACATATACAATAATAAAATGACAATAATAACCCAAAAAATTTATATTAAGGAGAAAAAAAAACTGTCATGTTACAGAGTTACAGTGCCTGTCAGTCAATTATGTCCTAGTGTTTCCAGCAGGGAATTGTAAGTTAAAATAATTCAGAAATGGCTGCCAGACCTTATAAAATCACTGGGTTGAACCCCTGATTGTGTGTTTCAACTTCTCAAGTTTCAAGTGTGCCATTACGTCCTCAACCCAGCGCCTGTGTGTGGGAGGCATATCTGACTTCCAATTACACAAAATAAGACGTCTGATCAATAGAGATGAAAACACAATGGTGTCTGATTGTGCACCAGATATCGCCAACTCAGCAGGGGTCACACCAAATATTGCGATTTCAGGAGCAGGGCTTATCTCTCTGTCACAGATGTAAGAAAAAGTATCAAAAATGAAAGACCAAATTAAAGACCAAAACTATGTATCGCTGTATGCATAACAGACTCCAGTCTACTACCTTGGTCAAGATTCTGTGGTCGCAGCAGAGTAGACTCACAGGCCAAAATGACTCACATTTCAGAGTCCTTTCCTTTCTGAAGGACTGAGATGGTGGCCATGGTCACTGTAGGAGGGAGAGTCTCGCGCTCCAATGCCTCGGTAGATACGTTTTGTAAAAGACGGCTTAGTTTGAATGAGAATTTTTTTGAAGAATTCAATAGGGAGGCCGACCATGTCCACGTTGAATTTGAATTTGAGAGAGAGAGAATGAGAGTGATTAAGAGAGAGAGACCTAGTGAGATACTTCAAGGGACAGAAAGAGAGCGAGAGAGAGGAATGTTCCCATCTCTTTCTGTCTCTGCTGTGTTTTATTGGCCACATCTGGTAGGTGTCAGATCAGTCGCCACAGCCACACACTGACTCCCTAACATCCGTGTTTGTGATTGCTCATTGTGATGTGAGACGACAGTTAGTTTACACTGTAAATGTGTTTGTTTGTGAATTTGTGCAACCTGCTACTTCTGTGTATAAATACAATACATACATACATACATACAGCACTAAACTGTTCCTGGATAAAGGTTTGTGTGTGAGTGTGTGCGTGTGTGTGTGTGTGTGTGTGTGTGTGGTTTAATTGTGTGCACATGCATTTTTGCCTGTGTACGTGTGTGTCAGTGTGTGTACGTACGCCCTGCGTGTTGGTTTGTGTGTGGTTGGAGGGCTGAGTGCACGAGGGCCAGGATCTCGTCTGTGAATCACACGTCTCCCATCAGTCTGACAGCATTAAGCCGAGCACGATCAATATCCCGAGGGCCTCCAATCCTGCAACTGAACGACACAGAGGGAGACAGACACACCAGAGGGTGACCGAGAAAGGGTGAAAGGGGGAGACAAAAGAGAGTGTGATGGAGAAGTGGCTTGTAAAATGATGGATAAAAGCGGCGAGTCCGACGCTGCGTTCGCATTGCAGCTGAAGCGTCTCTGGTCTCATTTCTGTCCTCACACTGAACTCACACAGTCAGATGGTGTCTGAGTCCTAATTGGCAGATCAAAACTTTTACACACCTGCAGTCGCATAGGAGATCAATAGTTGACAAAATCAGGACGATTAAAACTTCTCCACACTGCTCTCCTAACATGCAATCAGGAGAATCTAAAAATGTTCCATTTCAGACCTTCATCGGTTTATTTTAAAAAGCAAGCGGGGAAATCATTTCGAGTAGGTTGTCTCACCCATGTGGACTAATCATGTTACATTACAGGCTGACATCACTCACGATCAAACAATATAAATACACATTAACTGTATACAGTCACTTCATGGCACCATAGGCCTACAAAAAAAATTCTCAAATGCAGAAACAACATTCAATATGTTGGTCAAAATGTACACAGTTAAAATAAGGCTACAATAACAAGATAAATATGGTGATACAAATTTGTCTGGAGCTTAACAAGATGTCCTCTAGAGCCTGTCCCTAAACATGGAACCTTGGAAAAAGACGCAGGGATCATTACGTCGCTGAATCTGGCTTTGGTGCCGGTGACTGTGGTGTCGGCTGTACTGAAGTCAATGGGAGAAACGCACCAAAACCCAACATATCTACGTCGCATGACTTCTGAAGAAAATGCCTCCAGAAAATGAAAGAACAGACTTCAGAGAGGAGGTTAAAGTCAATTTTTTTTTTAATCGGCACGTTATTCATCCCTCACTATGTTTGGAAAAAAAAGCATCTGTTCACAATTGGATTGCAGTCTCTTCTGTGACATTTGGTCGGCCTGCCCAGTTAAGTCAAAATATTATTAGCCACGTCAGTCATTTGGAAAGAAATCAGTGGTTAACCAACTCTCTGAAGTGTGTCACTTCATTTTCAGGAGGCATCTTGCACAATGAAAAAAAGATCTGAAAGTTAACCTTGAAAGACTGCCTCTGTAAGAAACTCACCGCTTCATGCTTGGAGAAGAAGGGGAAACAAACGGATTGTTAGAGGCTTACACATTCAAAAAGTTCCAACTCATGGTCAGTCAGACGAGAACACTGATAAACGATAAAATGTTATGAATGAATAAATGTTCCTGGACCTCATCGAGGTCTTGCAGCCGACTTCGGCCATTGATCAGGACTCTGTAAACAAATGTCAACACAAGCTACAAACCAAGCTGAAGAAAATACAAATGCAATACAGGAAATGATCATAGAAATAAGATATATATGACTCGGAAAACAAAGGACCCAGCGGACCATCTCGACTTGCAAGAGAGTCCAATCAGCAGAAGCCTCATACCGCTATGATTCAAGTGGTCTCTTTCACACTGCTCCTCTTTTAGACTTGTGCAGAAAGAACAAGGGAGGCCGAGCGGTCATCCCAGAACAAGCCAACCTTGGACACACACCCTCACAAAGACACATTAATTAATGTTTCCTCTGTGGAATAATCATATGACCAGATGTCCCTCTTCTGCAAGGTTCATTTGTTCCCGCCAGTGGTATAAATGCCTCTGGTTTGAGAGTGGGTTTGTTTTAAACAGATACAGGAAGACATTTCTTCTCTTAAACTACAGACAGTGCTGACAGAGCTGCCCTCAGCATTCTCAGACCTCAGACTTTTGGGAAAACTCTGACATAAAAATGATACAGGCAGAATATCAGAGAGGCGATACAGCTCACATCTCAACAAACAAAAAACACACAAGGGTTTAACAGAAAATGCCTCCCCAGGAGCGAACAGTGGTCTCGGGATTGAGAAGCACCCGAGCGACTGTGGCATGTCCTGGTCTTCCCTTGCCGCTCTGATGTAAGTCTCACTCTTGACGCCTGAACGCACCTTTTCATCGTCACTAGCTTCTGGCTCCTCGTGAAAATGAAACAGTGCATTTCGGAGTGCCGGAGTTCTTCAGATTCTTCTTCATGCAGGTGGGTGTGAACAGGGTGCATATCAGTCACAGACTGGAGTGAACACGCTCCTGCTCAGGTCGGAAAATGTTTCACCTTAAAACAGTTGATCTCAAGTAGAAATATTTTTCAATTTGATTGAAAACTGATGCTTTCCTGAGACTTTGTGACTCCAGTTCCTGAACATATACAGACAACAAGAAGAAAGGCGAGAGGAAAATAACTTAACTTGAGCCGTAACACAGACATACACTTTGTAAATATTTGAAATGCTAGCAAGCTACAGCTGATATCTGTACACTCTGCTTTTTGTTTGTTTGACTGCAAAAGCATTCCAGCATTTCCACTAATAAAGAGAGGTGACTCAGCAGGCGGCTTTATTTTTCAGCCCATAAGCTCTAAAAGAAAAATCACTGTGTGTGTTACAGCACCAGACGGCAGACAGACACAGTCAGCGACGAGCTGGTACAGAATGGATAATTCACTTACTACAAACACATGTATTTCCCTCAGGAGTTGGTGGAGACCAAAACCCGAGCTAAAAGAGATTAAATATTGGACTGGTGCTACTCAGAATGAATGCTAAAGTTGCTCCGCATTTGTGAAATGTGCAAATAGGCATCTGTTAAAATAGCAGTTTGAAAGAATTTAAGTTTAAAACATCACACACAACATTTTCAACAGAATGTGAAGACACAGACGAAGAGCTAAGACCAGCTTAACTGCCATTTTAACTCATTGTGAAACACACTTCGTTCAAACTCCACTCTCGGTTTGTCGTTCCACAATTACCTCCGGTTTGATCATAATACAGTTTTTTCTCAGTCACTTTGGTGCTTTTCTCACATCACTATTAACATTTGCACAGCAGTTAGTGCGTTTCTCAAAGCAATTAGTGCAAACCGCAAAACCAAGTGGATAACCTGCAAAAGCACGTCACTTGCTCAAAAATAGTCCATTCCTCAAAAGCAAGTATTCATGTCAATGAAACTGCCAGTGTCATCAAAATGAGAAGTCTTGACACCATCGTTTAGGAACAAGATAGTCAAATGGCTTTGTCATGTTTTCATTATGACAGTTTATTCTCTCAGTGTTTTCCAGGGCAAAAAAAAAAGGTCAGAACTCGGACGCACTTCTTTCAACCTTATTGCATTGTTTGCAATCTGCACAGAACAAATGGCTTCCTCTTGCCATGGGGTAAAAAAGGGCCCTCTTCCACCTCTGCGAGGTTGTCTTTCAATTCTATGTGGTGCAGAGTAAAATTACAGTAATGTGCAGTGAACATGATATATTATTATTATTATTATGCTGGATTACTGTCTAATACTATACATATCTGTTCACCCTACCAAATGTTTCAATGATTGAATTCACGGTGGTTCCTCCAACATTTGGTTGCACCCTCCGACCAGCCTCAGCCATTGTGAGGCCGTGACCGACAACATGGTGCACAACTGTAGCCCTAATTTCATTAGGAATCTGCCTATGTATTTGGCCTCTTCTCCCTCTTCCCCTGTTTTGTCCCCTTCCCCTTCCTCCCCACATCCTCACCCCCTCTTCCACGATGCTGACCTTCTATTTCTGTGTCACAGAATTGAGTGACTGTGAGCAAGTGGCTTGTCACTGGTTACAACTAATACTTCACACACCTCCTCGTGAGAGAAAGCTGAAGTTCACCTGAGAGCAAGTGTTCAATTTAGGAGACATTTCCAGGAAAAAATGATAAAGAAAGGTTTAAAATTAGTTTGACGGAATTTGATAACTAGTTCAACAATTTTGTATGTAATGAAGAATATTAGTTTTATTGCGAACGACTATTCAGCATCCATAAGTACAGTTCATTTCGACTGACATGACATAAGCAAATCATAATGTCATAAAACAGCAGAGAATTGTATGAAAGCAACTGATAAATGTCCAAAAGCATTTGCAATTTGTTCAGAGGAAGGAGAAAGTGCTACTATGATATGCACAAATGACCAAATGTTGTGGAGGTTGAACTAATAGTTATGAGAATTTTCATTCTGATCTGAGAATGAGCACCAAAGCAACTGAGAAAAACTGTAAATCCTCAATTCACCGAGTAAGATGTGATAATATTCCAGCTCTACTCGCGTTTTTAACCTGCGACTGATGACACTGACAGTCACTGACTCGGTTACTCAGGTGATATGCTGCCCCTGATGTTCTTTCAATTTCGGCCATGTTTTACAGATGCCACCTTTATAATGTGCTCACTTTCAGTAAACCTGGTCTGCGAAAAACAAACAATTTGGGGAGAAACAAAAAGCCAGCTTGGATGGTATATGGGGATTTTCCTTCCAGAAAATTAGTTAGTTCCTCACATAACTAGATAGATAGATAGATAGATAGATAGATAGATAGATAGATAGATAGATAGATAGATAGATAGATAGATAGATAGATAGATAGATAGATAGATAGATAGATAGATAGATAGATAGATAGATAAGAGAGGGAAAGAGGCAGACAGCTCCAGCATGTTTTGCTCTTTGTCCCCTGGGGGCCCATGTCCAGATGGCTCATTGGAAAGTGTCCTCCCCCCTTCACCCACAAGAGTCCTGTCTCTCATGCAACACAGAGCGCTTGTTATTCCTTCCTCGGTGTTCCTCAGCACTACGGTCTGTGGTCTTTAATCGACAGAACCCGTCATGTCTTTGATGCACTTTGCACTGAACTCGATCCCAACCAGGAAAGCAGCTAAGGATCTCTGGTACATTGATATTTTGAAATGATATTTTTGAGCACAAATGTCAGCACGAATAACAACCTACTGAAACATATCACTCTTTGCTTGGGTTTGCAGGTCTCTGCAAATGATAAGGGGGAATATTCATTGTGTGGTTCACAAATGGATGAATAATTTTCTCCATTTACATTATCAAGGCAGTGCAAGCTTGGGATGAAAATTTCGATTCTCTTCGTTCTTTGATTATCTAAAAAAAAAAAAAAAAAAAGTCAGCTGCGCTGCTTTCCACCGGGGTCTTAATGTGTTCTTCTTTGGCATGCAAATCAATGAGTTAGCAAAGCGGGGATTGGAATTCCACACATGTGCATTTGATCAGAATTTGCACCAAGATCCAATGGGCAAGTCGATCAAGGGTAATTCACTATGAAATATCCAGAGTTATGCTTCAGTGGGCGCATCTGGCCCCCGCCATTCATTTTGTTTAGCCATTCCAATGTGGCAATCAAAATGAATTAGCATGACAATTTTATTTCTGAAAAGGCTTAGGGCGGCCCATTTTTATTGATGAATTTCAATAAGGACTTGACAAAAGGTCCTTTGAAATTGACTGCCCCCCCCTCCCTCCACTTGACCTTCAGGTATCTGTGTCTCTTCTGTGTATGAATGTGGGCACCATAAATGTCCATATCAGCCGTAATCATTTTATATCACCTTCCAGGGCTGTATTAGTCGGACTTGAGAAGGTAAGCACCTGAGGTGATGAAAAGGTCTGAATAGATGAGGATAATAGTCATAAATCTCTCAATGTGTTGTGTGAGAAAGCCGGACTGCTCCTTCTAATCTTTTCCTCAATTTGTCAGGAGGGTTAATACATTGTAATTTAGGTGATTAATGGTTAGTTTCCAGCAGTAATACAGGTGATATAGGAATATAAAATATCACTTCTAGTTCTGGTATGGATAAGGTGCAGTGTGTAGCAGGAAGAGCTAGAGGAGCTTAGACAACCTGTTAACTCTCATTCTTTTGTCCAGAGGTTCAGAAAGGCTTTCACACACTGGATCCTCAAATACATCCTTTGGATCCTTTGATCCTTTTCTTAAAGCCAAAAAAAATAAAACATAAAAACATCCACTTCTGAATGCCATATATTACTTTTTTTGTTGTTGTGTTTGCCCTAAGCCCATTGAAACTCGACACCTTGGAATTTAAAGCACTTTATAATGAGATTCCCAAACAACTAAGGCAAGAAAAATGTAACCTCATCCACTGTATATGGTGAACAGATAAGCCAATGACTGAGCTGTTTTTGAGTTATTCGTTCTTTTTTTTTCTGCTGAATCAATTACTAGATCAACAGAATATCAACAATTTTAATAGCTGATTAAATGTTTCATTTGTCGAGCGAACATGCTGAACATTTGCAGATTCCAGTTGTGGTGTGAGGATCAGCTGGTTCTCTGTTCAGGTCAATTTAGAAAAAGGCTATACAGCCGTGGCTTTAGCTCTGTGAGGCTGTACTTATGGTGTTTAGCCAGTATAGTGTTCAATATCTTGATTTAGCACGTTGGGACTGAACAATATACGTACATCTGAGTACTGTGGTCACTATATTTTTGATACGGTACCTTAAAAAATATTGATATTCAATAACATGTTCAATAAAAACAGGGAAAACATTTTGGATCACAATCAAAAGATAAATATAACTAGGCTTTGGTACTGTGTGTTCACACCACCTAAGTTATCTTACTACAGGAGGAGGAGGAGCTGTGAGGACAGTGTGTATTAACTCACAAAAAAAAAAAAAATGAAGCCAGCTCTGGTGACGGTTTCAAATACTGTGAATCAATAAGCATCAATGTTTTAACATTTTTGAGAACATTTGAGGCTGATGGGAATCATTAGGTTGGCAAGATGTGCATATTTTGTAGATCAATGTGTTGAACAAATCAAAATTCTGCCCTGATGATGTGCCCGGGATAAAATTATTAAAATGTATCCTGACTGGAGCATGAATATCTGTACAAGAATACATGGTAATCCTTCCAACAGTTGTTGAGACATTTCGCCAAGACATCTTATTGTATCCCAACCCACTGGCAGTACTGAGGAAATGTCAGGGGGCCACTAAGTCAGGGTGGCATCTGGAATCATGAATGTCTACCATCTAGTACAGGTTGAGATATTGCACCTATATTATTGGGCATATTAAATATCAGGTGATCACCAAAGAGTCACGCTGATTCATCATTCATCATCATCAGAGGGATTACGCGTACAAGATTACATGGTAGTCCGTCCAAAAGTTGAGGACTGGCCAACTGATCAACATTGCTGTTCATAAACTCAGTTGTGTTAGTCGTTGCATTTTAATTTGAAGGGATAGTTCAGTTCTTCTGTTATGCGATTGTATGAGGTACTTATCCCTAGTCAGTGTATTACCTGCAGCAGGTGATGGTCAGCTCCCCCCTGTGTGGAGAAGCAGTGCGTAGCCCCGGACAGAGGCTGAGCATCGCACTGCTGTAAAACTCTACCAGCAGCAACACGTATTTTACCTGAGAAACATATATCCATTTAGGTGAAGATTTTTGGTGCTTTATGTTGTCGTCAAGCAGCCGCTTAACGCCACACACACACACACACACACAGCTGCGTTTGTGTATAGGATTATCAACATCGTATTTGTTGCTGCTGGTTCAGTTTACACAGTACAATGTTCAGCTTCCTGCCGGCGCAACCTGCGGCTTCTCCACACAGGGGGAGAGCTAATGATCATCTATAGTGGGTATTACACCAACTAGGGATACGTACCTCATACAACCCCACATCAGAAGACCCCTTCTATCCCCTTTAAAATCACCTCATGGTGGTGTGAAAGGAAAAAGGCCTGGGTCGGTAGAATTCATTCAGTGAGTTGAGGAACATTTCAGGTCAATGCATCCAGCCGTTTTTCAGTTATTTCTGTCCAGGCCGAAGCCCTAGGCTGGCCGACCAACCAACTGAAAGATACTGACATCCATATAAGAATGCCACTAATTTGGCTAAAAAGAGGAATGCATGAATTAAAAATGACAATCACCGTTAGTCGCAGCTATACTCGTCATGATATCAGGCTGGTTCATGCGTGCAGGAGTCACTGTTACCTCTAAGGACAGACAGGACTATTCAGACCTGCTGCTTTAGCCAGAACTTTTACTCTGAGAGCCTCCGTGGGTTCGGCCCAAACCTTGGGCACTCATCAGAAAATCATAAACGGCATGGCTCCACCGCCAACAAAACAGCAGAGCCCAGCAGAGCAACTCCTCAAACATGCCTGGAAGTGTAACGGCAAGCGAAATGTACATTCCCATCTTGCATCAACACAGCTAGACAGGCATTATTTATGGTGCCTCCCACCAGGACCTGTCAACAGCATAACTGCAGGCCTGCTGCTACAGGTTGTTAGGGTTTTCCAGTGATAAACCAAGGGGGAGCCGATGCCCCAGGATCCTTAGCACTACCACCATCTCCGCTATCATCAAAGAGCAGCTGGCGTTTGATCTGGCCTGGATCAAAAGGTGAAGGACAGAACTGTCCTGCGGTGCTACAAGGGAGCACCGCAGTGTCATGCAGGGAAAGATAGAGACTGTGGAGGGGGAACCAAGCGGAGGCTGGTATAATTGAGACCAAGGGGAGTCCATCTTGGGTCCTTGGGGGATTTCCCAAAAGGCCTCATCTGTGTTCCTTCAAAGGCAAAAGCTACATGTCACTCTTCCCACAGATCTTTATCCTCCACAACCCCTTGAATCCAAGCAGAATCACATCGTTATCACAAGGAAGTAAAGAGGACTAGAGGGGTGGACACTCTAACAAGTAGGCGACTGCCCCTCATTGGTTTTCCACAAGAGGGTTCTTAACCGACATCTGAGTGTAACATTTTTTTTTTTTCCTCCTTTTTTCAATCCCAACGCTGTTTGGGTCCGACTGGCTTTGTTCTATTGATGTTCGATGGATAAGGAAGTAGCTTTTGGCCCTAATCATTTGAAAGCACATCGTCTTCGTCCCATAGGCGTGTTCTCATTAGCTTCAAAAGCGCATCAAAGAAAACAAAGTCAAGACCATGTGAAAAGAAAGGGAGGAAAGAGAGAAAGTATAAGACAGAGGGGGAGAGCTCTGGTTCGCCTCACCATTCATCATCATCCATCTGTCTTTAAGGCTTGGCTCAGATCCCTCATAGTGGAATATGTTGATGAGGAGGAAAGAAAGGACGGCAGCGAGGGAGACGGAGGGAAGGAGTGATTAGCAGAGTGAAAGGAGGAAGAGAGGAGGGGCGCTGCATGAAAGAGAAAGGAGGGGGAACCGAGAGGAATGAAGAACAGATGGATGAAGAAAGAGGGTACGTAAGAGACAGACAATGTTCTCCATCAGATCAATGCTGCGTGTTGGAGGCCGCAGCAGCAGCAGCAGCCCTGAATGCAGAGACGCTGTCTATAGTCAATTAGAGGAGCTGCTTCACCTCCTCCTGTCAGACGCTGATTAAAGCCCCCAGCAGTCATGGCAGGTCTTCCTCCAGACTCAGACAAGCTTCCTGTTGCTCTGTGTTTGTGTCTACATGAGGTTACGTGGTGCGTGTGTGTGCGTGTGTGTGCGAGCGAGAGAGATTCAAGATGCCTCTTCGTCTGTCAGAGTTGAGAAAGTTACTTGAAAAAAAAACCGTCATCACTTTATAGTCAATACTATACCGTAATGCAATCACATTTCGAAAGCAATTACTTAACAGAATAACTTAAATCATTAGTCTCCTGCTTGTCTTGTCCTTACTGAGGCGGGCCGAACCAGAATCGTGTCATTACAGTTATCTGAAGCTTGAGGACAGAAAACACTCGCTGGCTCGTGGCGGTCGGAGAGAACCACAGCGGAAGTGGCTGTTTTTCTCTTTCATAAGCAAGACGACTTCATGCACGAGGATTAATTGTTTGATTTTGCAAATGCACTCTCCTAACTTCCCACATGATGTGAGGCAATATTAATATACCACAACAAAGTGTAGTAATGTAGTTACTCAATTTCAAACTGTAATCCCATAGACTTTACTATCTTGCAACCAGAATGGTGAGATCCACTTTTTTTCCGGCGCCTAAATTTGAATATCTGCTGATCCTGATACTGAAGCCACAGCTGTTTTTCTGCATTATTACCATTATTATTATTATGTGTGGGGTTACAAGAGGTTGTAGTAAACCGCAACTTTTTATTAAAAGATTTTAAAAAGTTTTTGCTATGGCGACATCTTCAGTGCATTGCTTTAACAAATTAAGTGCACAAGTGAAGCATTTTCAACTACTAGTGGGTACAATTATTATATGAGTTAAAAAGGGACGGTATGTCAATCAGTTTCCCTTTTCATTCAGTCAGTCCAACTATAGAATCTACATTCCCATATGAGACTGGATCAGTGCCAAATCTGACTGCTGTCTTTGGATGAATAAAACAAATCCATCTTGCATTAATGTCTTTTTTTTTCCAGTACTACAATTACATTCTGATTTATCGTGATTGCTTTCAAGACAAACACTGAACACAATTTTGGTGTGTTTCACTTCACTTTCACTTGTCCAAAATGCATGAGTGTATCAAAATGAGTGCGTCTTTGCGGTGTGTGGCTTGTAAACACAGCTTGCAAAGTGACCCATCCCTCTCCAGCTCAACAAGACGCGAAGGTCGCGACCCTGTGAACACAGCTGCCAGAATTCGGCGGAAACTGTGCCTCAGAGACCTCAGGGAACTGCAGGGGGAAGGACGTACCTGAGCGAGCCTGAGCGATGAGGTGACTATGGTGGTGCCTCGTACTAACAGTGGATCACACAGCCGCTGCCAAAGGGTTTACGGACATATTTCGAAAGCTGTTTCAAAATCAGGGAAAAGGTAGGTCCAGTCAGTATGGACATTCTCCAGTAATTCAAAGCAGCTGGAAGTTTGCACAGGTCTCTGGAATGTGAATGTGTTGGATTTATTATATACATATATATATATATATAGAAAGAGAGAGAGAGAGAGAGAGAGAGAGATAGTGAACCTGAGGGTTTGCACAGGCCATGATTAACATAGACATGATGTCGAGGCTGTTATATTTATCAACCACACTCACACTCGAGTGATCTGTAGACACTTGTATTATGAAGGTCATCTTGCGTATTGGCATTTGAAGAAAATGCAAATGTACGTTTAAATACGAGACTCAATGGCATATTAAGACGATCATTTCCGCAGAGCATTTTCACTCCAGTGTGCACGTGTGACTGTGTGACTGTGTGTGCACACGGTCCCTTTTTCAGCACAAGTGGTCACAGGGCGAGCTGAGCTGGGTGCGCGTGATTGATTGAGAGAATGAGTGAGTCCGACTGAGTTTGAAGGAGTGCGTGCGCACCAGTAGCCTCTAATAAAGTATTAGCAGGACAAGCAATTTGCTTTCTTTGCCAGGCTCCTTGGCATGAAAAGAAGGACTTTTACAATAATGAGGGAAGCAGAAGAGGCAGTGGAAATGAACTCTTATCTCAACTAAAAGAGGAAAAGAGGGAGACTTAAATAGCATAATATATCAGCATAGCACAGAGGGGGGGAGAGAGATAAATAGAGACAGAGAGAGAGGAAAAGCTGATAATTCACACGTTAGCCCTTTTTAACCTCTGGATAGAACGAACCAATTACACTGCAGGAGCACCTTTGCTAACACGGCCCTGCAAAAAACACGGTCTATTATTACACTGACAATTCAAAGGTGTAAGTTGAAGAAGTCAAATGCACTGTTTCACACATTTTAATCATAATGTGAGAGACGAACTCCACAAGTCACAGAACCTGGGGATCAATGTGGAAAGTCATCACAATTAAAAATCAAGAGATGCTCCACTGATGATAATGAGGACGGTTTTGTTCAAGACACAGAGTACCTTAAAAGCCACCTACTGCTGAATCAAAAAAATGTACTGGTCTACCTGGAGTACACCCTTGGGTGCTGTCACCTTTCCTAATGAATTATTAATGCTTCCAATTTAATGATTCAGTCTGAACCACATAGAAAGAACCACTTTCCTTGGAGGTAGAAGTGAAACTAAAAGTCCAGAGTGTTGCCCACAGCTATGGACAAAGTTGATGCAACAAGTTGGTCTGTAAACTGTGTCGTTTGGAACAGTTTTAGTAATAATTTCACCGTTCACTTTACCTTCTATGATTGCCTGACAGTTCATGTACCTCTTCTAGTCTGACTAATTTTTAGCGATGTTGCATTATTAGCATATCTCAGCAATGAACCTGGGTAGTGTGACGGTGAGATTTACAGATAGGATTGATGGCAAAAGCTACAACAAGGCCGTAAGTCCACAGCCACGACTCTGTGCACTGCGCCTAAGCTTGGCCAGTCAGCATTAAAGCATTTGCACTAAATACAAAGTACAGCTGAGGCTGATTGGAATTACTTTGAGATCATGTGGTAGCCTATTGAACAAATTAAAGAGGACCAATAAAGTTTATTACTATTCATGCTGTGTGGACATGAAGGGGTGGGCCAAACTGCATGGCAATCCATACAATAGTTGTTGTGACAATAAACTTCAAACCAGATCACGATCACCAAAGTCGGCAGGCTCCATCCTCTGGGGGCCAAGACTGTCCGTGTGAAATTTCATCGCAATCCACCCCATGGTTGTTCAGATATCTCAGTCTGGATCACTGACCAGCAGACCAACGTGGCCATCCCCTAGAGCTATGCCGTTAGCGAGGCTGAGAACAAGTGCTGAGGGTAGTTGAATTTTCATGGGTTGGACTGCCTCTGACCATATAAGCAGAGGAGGGGCGTTCAGAAATGAACAGCACGGATTTAATATTTTGGTGATGTTCCCTCTAACTCATCATTAGATGACTACGCGGCATTAAGACACATAGATCATAGAAATACACCCATGTGTTTTTGAGAGCAAAGTTCTGAGCTGCTGTTAGCTGACACCAAAGAGAGGCTCAGCTCTCTGAGGCGAAGCCCTGTATTTCCTTTAACCACATTTTATCAGTCTTTCTTGTGCTTTAAAATTTGATGCATTGAGGGTCTGTGGTGGGCGGGTTGGGCCAGAACAAACACTGGATGTGACTCAGACGAGCTGGATGCCAGCCTGCATTCAGTAACAGAGGACCACAGGCCTCCTCCAACACCCATCACACCAGGTACTGAAAGACTCACGCTGCAGGGAGCCAAGGAGGAGGGATGAGAGCAGGAAGTTTTGTCCTGGGTGTGAAGCCAAAAATAACTAAACGTACTGCTGCAGCATTCTGCTGCTCGCATCGCTTGGAAAACTGTGAAGTTGCCGCCGATGGAGGGTGTGGGGATCTGTGTTTATTGAAAAATCTGGGGTGGTATTAATAATTAGAATCTTTTTGTACACCCACTGGTACAGCAGAGGGTCACCATATGCTGTTTTCTCATCAGTAAATATAATTGGATTTTACAAAACAATATTTTGCAAAAGCACATTAATGTCTCGCTTGAACTCAGCTCGCTCAGCCCACAGTATAATTAATGCGGATTCTGTCTCGTAGGCTGTCACCAATGTTTCGGGATTTGGCTCGGAAAATGATGTGTCATAAACCCTCATACAAAACCCAAAAGTTTTCGGCAACGTCTCTGCAGAATGTGTAAAAGCTTCCCACGGGCAACAAGTGCTGCGTTGATTAATCCCACGATGAATATGTAGTCAAACAAACCTTACCGCGTCAGGTGCGGACTGCAGTGACGGCTCGATATCTGATGCTTCAATTCTAAAGTTCATCTGGGAGCCTTTTCAGCTTTCAGCTCCACTCCAATACTGCACGTCCCTTTGGAACTTTTTTTTTTTTTTGCATCAAATACATATTTCCTTTGTCATTAGATGAAAAGAAATCTTTGAAAGTCACAATAAAAAGAAAGGGTCGAGCGGCCTGTGAGACTGTGTACACATGCAATATCTCATCGAATCTAACTTTATTGTTCATTGCCGTGGCAAGGATAAATGAGAATAGAGAGAGAGGTCATTTTTCATGTCACTCTTTATCCTTCCACCCTCTTTTCCTTCCTGCTCTCTCTCTCTCTCTCTCTCTCTCTCTCTCTCTCTCTCTCTCTCTCTCTCTCTCTCTCACTTTTCCCGTCTTTCGCTTTTCCCAACATTTCTTAAATGCAGTGCTTCACCAACTCCCCATCTCCCTCCATCGTTCCTCCTCTCCTCCCCTCCCGCCTCCTCTCCTTGTCCTCCTCCACTCATCTCTCTATCTCTGTCATCATCTTGCCCCTCCTGCTCCATCCCTCCTCCCTCTCCCCGCCCTCCCCTCCCTCTCGTCTTTCCTTTTCTTTCACGCCGTGAAATGTGTAGCTCATTAGTTTGCTCACCACACCGTCTCACGTCAGTCTGTCCTTCACATCTCGCTGCACTGCTAAGAAGTCATTTACGCTGCCGTGTAGCTCCCCCGCCTGTTCCTCCCCCACCCCACCCCATCTCCCTATTTCCCTCCCTGCAAACCCCCGCAACCACCAGCCTCCATATGGTTTCATCATCATTTTGCGGTGGCACGAGAAAAAGACATCCCGACCCACCCCCTCTGCCCTCCTGCCACCTCCACCCCACTCTGAACACCCTGCAAAACAGAAGAATCTGAAGGGTGAGGCTCAAGACTCAAAGAGGGAGGGAGTGGCGAGGGGATGGGGATTATCCCAGGCGCGCGTAATGATACAGCACTTCGACAGAGAAGAAGGGAGGAAAAGGAAGGGAGGAGAGCAAGGAGGCAGAGGAGAGGGAAGGCTGGAGGAATAAAGCTTAAGCTGCTCCTGAAAATCATGTAAATGCAGAGATAATAAAGGAACTGTTTGGCATTCATGGGAGTGGGTGGTGCATCAGTAGGGAGAAATCTCAGTGAGAATGTTGACTAATGCCAGCTCCCTCTCTCTCCCTCTCTCTCCCTCTCTCTCCTGCTTCAGAGCCAGCAGGGTGTCTGGGTATTTTCTAAGGAGGCAGTGGGCAGAGAGGGCTGCAGGAGCGAGGCCTCGAAGACACTTTATGTCTTATGACATGAAAGTCGAATCTGCTCTCTGATGAGTTGCAGCTGCGTGTGTGTAACTTGTAACTATAAGAAAAAGGAAAGTTTACAGCATTTGCTAACTTACTGTGTTTGAGTACAATTTTGATGCCTTTAGAGGCAAATATTGCATGTTTTCCTGCACTGCATTTACACGACAATCATAGTTACTTTGCAGATTAAAACTTCATCCCTGCCTGGCGAGCGTCCGACGTGCCCTCACTGGATAAACCCGGGGTCTCCGTCTCTGTACCACATGTCTGTAACTAAGCTGTGCTCAGCCTCAAAAGCTTGAAACTCAACTCAAAGTTAGCCAGCCTGCTCCACGGAGGAAGCTAAGCCAAGAAAACACAACAGAACACAGCATAGCACACAGCGGCTTGCAGAAAAGGAACACCGCCGCCAAACGATGTTACCAAGTGTCTCGGGTTTCGCCAAACTGGGTGGATTTCATAAACGGTCACAAACAGGACATGAAGATGTAGCATGTGTGCAGTGAGCAACGACAAACTTCTTTACATTTTCATCTCCCACATGTGGCAAATATCAACAACTTCTAGCACATCGGTTACATCCCCTTTCATTCAGTTTCATTTGATCAATTTCTAATATTAAAAAACATTGATAAGTGTGTCTTTAACAGGAAACTTCACCTATTTTACACAGTGAAGTGTGTTAGCACTTGGGTACTGCTACTGCATGAGTGAAACAAGTAGTAGTTGTAGGTTCCCTAAACATAACATAATTTCCGGACTCTATTTAGTGCTCCCTCAAAAATCCAAGAAAGCTTTTTTTTTTTTTTTGCCAAATCCAGCAGTATTATCATTTTCTTTGTATGGTGAATTCCTTGACTTCAGTGTCCCTGACCGAATACAGAGCACTTGAGGACATGCAGGTAATTACTTTCTGCCTCTGTGTGTCCTACTTGCTTCAGGAGCATGGTGAAAAAGCATGGAACACAAACAGCACTAAAAGAAAACCAGAGTACTTCTGAAAGAAGAAGATCAATAAAACTGAATGAATGACTGGTGGATGACACAATCAGACTCAATGAAGAGCGATTAAACCAGTGTTGACCAGTGCACTCATTCTGTTGCCTGTGGTAGACTGGGCCAGAAGCGCCTAATTAAAGGATACAGACGACCTAATGTAACGATACATTAAAAGTTCTCAACTCCGCCTGCGTGCCTCAAACGTATGCTTTATTCATATGTGACTCACCGTCCGGAGAGGGGCATTACACTAAATGATGATGTGCGCCCAATAAAGGGATACTCAGCGTATCGCAAAATGTCAAGGGCAAGTTTGCCTTTATGTGCACACATGGGGAAGCTGACATTTCAGTGGCACAAGGCGATCAGTCAACCCCAAAAAGAACACGTTCACTCCCTTAGCAGAACCAGGGTCCATTCAAATGCGTCCATATTTTTCTCTCTCACTCTTCTTTTAATATTTTCCCACGTCCGTGTACATTTTTCAGTTTTTATTGCTTTCATCCACTAACCAGGAAATATTCAGTGGATACAAAACAATATACGGCACATAAGACACGCATCCTCCCTGCAGAACCTTGGATTCTCCAGAAAATGAACCTCTGAATTGCTCAATCCATCGCTGCCTCTCACCGGAGCGCTTTCCTCTCCGGCTTTTGACGACAACAAGTTAATGGCAGCAGGTTCTGCACAATAAAGCGTCGAGGTACATACGTACACTGTATGCGGTGCTGTGTAGGACAGCGTGTACGAGAGCCGCGTTACCCCCGCTGTGACAGATGACCGTTATTCTCCTGTCGACCCGCTCAACAAAGAGGAATGTTTATGACTATTTGTGTGTGTGTGTGTGTGTGTGTGTGTGTGTGCGCACTCACTCACGCGTGCAGTCTTGCCTCTGTGTGCGAGTCAATCAGAGCGGCGGTCTGCATTAGAAATAATAGAGGTGGAGAGCGCGAAGAGGAGAGAATGCAAGAAGCGAGAGAGAGAGAGAGAAAAAAAAAACAATAATGGGAAATCCGTCTCATGTGGAGTGTGTGTAAGCAGATAGCTATATTTCATGTAAATTTTAACCTTTCTGCCAGTGCTGGCTATCAGGCTTGTTGACAGCACGGCGCGTATCTGTCCTGTTGACAAGACGAACAGGGAGACAGAGAGGGAGAAAAGAGAGGGAGAAAAGACCTGTCACCGCTGACTAATTACACTGCAAGCAAACAGTTGAGTCCTCTGTTTACATTTGGACAGCCAGGGGAGGCTGAGATGAGCATCATTAATCAGATTTTTCTATTGCATACGACCAACACACACGCGCCCGCGCGCGCACACACACACACACGTGCGCTCATAAGATTATAAATAGCCATCAGTCATGTTTTTTGATTTGACATGAAGGACGGTCTTCCTAATTACCAAAGAGTTTGCAGTGATGAATCCCAATAAAGAGCGGGACCAGATGTGGTTAATCAAAACTCTCTGGGGTTTCTGGAAGGCAACACTGGCCCGCAAACGCTGCAGTCAAAGTCAATGGGGACACGGGCCATTTCCCCCCGAAATCATTTGCAAACTGTTCCAATAGATTGCATAAGATAACCGCGGATTTGATTCGGAGACAAAATAAATAGATCTCCCATTGATTTCGCATGGGTATTACTGGGGAAATACCAATCTGTGAACGTCTCTCCAGAGCTAGATCAGATGGGGAGAGTCTTTTTTTTTTTTTTTTGCTGTGTTCAAAAGAATTAACATTTTCAGATCAGTCAAAAAGGCTTGAAGAAATCTGTACAGAAGACTGGGAGGGTCTGTATGTGAACAAACAGGCCAGTTTCAGTGATATTTATCCTGTTAATGTGATGCTTAATAATGCAATACAACCCTGCGAAAAGGAAAGAAACCTTCCTTATTTTACTCACTGCTTGGCTAAATAACTCTCAAGTATGTGAAGCTGCAAATGATAATGACACATCCCTCTAATTAAGTAAGTCTCTGTAAAGTAAATCATGTTTATTATTTATTCATTAGCTTAGGTTTTCTCTTCGTTTGTTCTTAGACCCAGGAACCCTAGTAAACCCACTGTGGGTCATGAAAGGCTGTTTTGAAACACCCAATAGACATAAGCAAGAAGAGGAGAGAAAAAAAAAAAATCAAAGGTGATGAGAGGAGAATAAAAGAGGTACGGCAAGAAGAGGAGTCCCCTGCCTTATCGCTTTAGCCGTGGACCACTGGTCATGGGTGGCTCCAGGTCATCTGGCACTAACACACTGGGCCTCAGAGAGAGACACAACTACACACTTAGACAAGGGCCACTGGACAGGAGAGGGAGAGGGTGGAAGTGGAGGAGGAGGAAGAGGGAGCCTTTTAGAGGGAAGGAGTGAGTGTAGCTGGGCTGATGTGCTGCAGGGTGCCAGGCAGAGGTTTGGAGCGGGGCCATCGGGAGGACGGGGGAGAGGAGGGCTCGGATGGAGGAGGAAGGGGCGTGACAAGATCAGATGAAACCTCAGTGATGTCGGAAAAAGATGAGATGTGGCCTCGGTGTGGGCACGAGGTTTTGTTACAGGTAGCTGGATATCGTGAGGCTACCAAAGCATTAAAATAACGAGAGGGATAAATAGGGGATGTAAACATAAAGCAACTCACAATTTACACCGTAAAGGAGCACAGGCAAGCAATAAAAGCAAGTTTAATGGGAGACTGGTTTACTGGTGAACATTATCAAAACACGTATAGTGGACGCAGGGAGCTTGCATTGCATGCTGGTATGTATTATGTGCTTTATCCTATGAAATGCACACACTACTACTACTACTAACACTACATGTGTGTATCATACATAATAAGGTAGCTGACTTGACTGGCCACTTGTGCCAGTGCCGGTAAAAACAGTTCTCGTCTACACATGTAGCAGACGCAAAAGCCACATTAGCATTCATTTGGAACCGTTTTGCTTTTATCCATCTGACCAATGCAAATTTGGTATTCACTTTCCAATCAGCACTGAGGGAACTCCTGAGGGAAATATCTGGTTCTTTACAGGCTAATTGCTCCACTTTGGTCTGACTTTTTCTTTTTGCCATGTGGTGCTGGCGCATTCCAAAACAGTGATCAAAAATGGACCACTGAGCTGAGGGGCAGGAAAGACCAGTTGGCATCGATTCTGCAGTATGAATGGTCGTTTCATCTCCTATCGATGAAAAAATGTGTATAAATTGTTTGGTGCAGCTTTAAACTTGGGGTTTGGATCAGATTATTTCATTAAAGCTAGGGTTGGTAACTTAATTTTGGCACTAAGTACACAGTTCCTGTGCCAAGCTAACCCAGGTAGCACAAAGCACACACCTATAATTGTAAGGAGTCCTTTACGGACTGAGGAACGTTTGTGGTGGCTTTTTCGTTTGTGTTTATATGATTGTCGCATTCAATAGACTTGTACGTTTATGCATCTACTGTACTAGACTAAAAAGCTTTGAAAGCATGTTGAACCTAGCGAACTAGCTGCAAACACACCTGCCTCCTGGCCAGCGACAGCTACAGGACAGCAGGTAGCGTCTGTATTGTCTTAGGATTGGCTTTGGAGAAGATTGTGTACTCTTGCTGCTTTCTACGCTCATGCTTTTGTCATGGGCTCTGCCTATTTTCAAGAAAATTAAAAAACCTGGGCTGCAATTTTTCGTCCATGTCAGATAGAGGACATCCCTGTTATGTCAGACCTAACCATTAGCTTTTGACTGGTCATTTTATAAGCAGGACATTGTTTTACATCCGCTGTCATGCTATGAATTTTTGTAACAAGTGCAGCCGGAGGGAGGCAGCGGGCAAAACCAAAATAGAGCAGGTCACTCAAAAAGCTGAAACACAGTTGAGCTTCATTTACATTATAACACTGGAACATACATGTTGTCAGGTGACAGGAGGCCCCATGCTAACTCCTGAGAATTTTATTGTGTTGCGATTGTGTGTCCTGCTGTATTTGTCAGGGGAGGAAAAGGGTGTGTGTGTGTGTGCGTGCGTGCGGTCCGTGCGCGTGCATGTGTGCTGACAGGTGACAGGTCTTCCGGGCCAGTGAACTAGACAGACAAGACGCATCACTGTCACCTCACGGCTGGTCTGACAGGCAGCCAGGGCCGCCATGACAGGCGTAAGTAACACGTTTTAGTCTGGACGCTAACGCACTGTGACATATGCTCCCAAACACACAGGCTGCCCACTCACCACTTACAGTTTCTGCACTAATTATAGGCACAGCGCGGCGTTTGTTGTGGTGGAATGTCAGTGATTTGGACGGAATTCGCGGTGAATGATGCCTCCGTTGTATGCGTGTTCCAGTCATGTGGAGCCAGTGTTGTGCTGAAAAATGCTTTTCGTCTGTCCGATAAGACACCTCTAATTTATTTGCAATGCGTCTTACTGAGACGGCAAATTAAGTATTTGGCGCAGAGTGACTTTACAAGTCATTGGTTTCTCTTAATCAAGTCTCAATTTGGGAAAGAAAAAAAACCCTACATGCTTTATTGTCAGTAAACTCAATCAACATGTATAATGAGAGCTAATGGGCTGTATCGTCATGCAACTGCAGGCTAAGGGGGTGGAAAATGCAACAGTTACTATACTGCCATGTGTATCATCCATCTACGGTGTTTAAAACGTGCTGGGAGTCATTTTATTGTCTCATTGTGGTCGTTCTCCTGGTTTCATATATGCTCACCTCCGCCTGCCTCCCTCAACTTCTCCCACATCTCCCAGAGTAACAGTTAATAAACTGAATTAACTTTTAACAAGGACTGTAGATCACATATGGGCTTTACACAACTATCTAAATTATACATCCATAATAATGAATCTAACAATCATTGAATAACCAGAGGAATAATTTAAAAAAAACACCAATAATAGGATGCAGCAAGAAATGGATTGCATGGATTGCTAGTACCAACCACCATATTTTCCCTACAAAATAAACAATAGAGGCATTATAACTATTTTTAAAAAGTCAAAATTCCCTTTATGATTAAAAGGTTGTATTACAGTGTCATCATGTTGCAAACATCTTGTCGAGTATTCATCGGATTAATAATACAGGCAAGCTGTGCATATCTGTCATATCTAAGATGGCTGTGACTGACCCGCTGATACCTGGATTTCAATAAAGACTAATATAAGTTAAGTTTGAGATTCATGTTTTGTCCATAAAATCCTGCAGTGACTTGCAAAATTGGTGTGGGAGAGGATTTGGAGAGCTCCCCCTATTCATGTTTTCGCCTTCCAAGATAGAATTTGGTCGACACTGCATCTTTCTCTATTTTTGGAATATTCATGACGTCCGTGAATGCTGTAAAACACGTGTAATGTGCAGTAACTGCTGTCAAAATCTGTGAAAACACTGACTCACGCACGCACAAGGGAAATCCACTTGGGTGCAATTTTTGTCACAAATGGCAACGTTGCGAGAGCGCATGGGAAATGATGCAAAGTTTGGCCACATACATGCAGATTGAACGCACACAGATTTTGTTGCTGTGCTTCCCAGCTGCTCGTCGAAAGTATCTACACTGATGTTGAACGCAGAATCTTCAGCATAATGAGACTTTTGTTTCTGAGGACACAAAATTACTTTACAGCTGTAGCAGTCTACACTCTAGTTGTGGTGTTCACTTGTTTAATTAGATTGTACATTTGCACAGTCTCTTATGTGGCAGGACAAGGCCTGTGAAACACAATGGTCAAACCCTGTAGACTATTTGTACTGCTATAAATGAATAGAGAACAGTTCTTCTGCTTCATTGTATAAAATCTGGTGTGTCTTTTATATATATATATATATATATATATATATATATATATATATATATATATATATATATATATATATATATATATATATATATATATATATATATATATATATATATATATATATATATATATATAAACCCAGGAAACACAGATGTTGCAATTAGTCAACAGACCTTTTTTATGTAAAGTGTGTTTTATAGATGACAGTGGATGAATGTGAAGGTGTGGTTGTTGCCCTGTGCTGCTCCAGTACTGCTGTCTGGTATTCTCTGACTGTCAGCCATTGTAGAAAAACAAGAGCATAGTATAACAAGGACAAGACTGTTGACAGCAGCAACACACAACATGGCAGATACTGTCCTGTTCTGTCACTGATGGTGTCTCTTGTGATAAATGTAACGTGACTAGGAAATGCCATCGCAAAAAACAAGCACCAGGGAATCCAGCTTGTTACCAGTGCAGCGCATGTTGGAGAGGACCGGCAACCTCCATCTATGGGTGTGAGTGGGGGGGTTTGCTGAATTGGTGACAGCAAGATTGTATAAACTCAAGCTAATTTCCGAGAGTTGGGAGCACAGCAGATGTTTGTTAATGAGCCCTGAAGTTAGCAAACATATATGGAACTGTTATATTATTGTACAGACTATCTCAGTTGTGGATGAACACACACAGTTTCATGTACAAAGAGGGATTGTTACACAAGTTTTTGAGGCTTTCACGTTCAGCTTTACCTCCATATAAAGTTTTCTCATTTTTAAAAAAAGCACATTAAGACCATTTTCTAGTTGTGTTTTTTTTTGTTGTTTTTTTTTTTTACTTTTCAACACTAGAGATTTTCTGTCTTTGACTCACTGTTAAAACTGCAACCCTTGCTTATCCTTCATTACGCCGCCCTGGAAAGCTGTTGAACGCAGCAGATTAAGTCCAGATTACAGTTTGTCCAGAATTCTGCTGCTGCCTTCCTGATGGGAGCTAAGTGGAGAAGACAATCTAATACACCATTTTAACTCCACTTCATTGGCTACCAGGGCAGTTTAGGGTTGATTGTAAAATTTTATCGATCAGTACCAGCTGCACTTTTCTCCTTAGAGTAGTTTAATAACACCACATTGTTGCACTGTTGCTGCAATAAAATTGCCATTGAGCCCGCGCTGAGCATATAGACTGAGACACATTTTGTAGACATGAACAACTGTCTGCTTATATCCCCTCACACTTGTAACCTCTGACACTATTTTGGGTCATCATCCTCACAAATGAATATACAGCCTGGTGAATGCTCGTTATTGTCTGCTTATTTTTTTCTCTGTCTCACACTCACGAATGAAAAGTCAATGTCCTGAATACTTTATGAGGAACGAGTGGGTCATTATGCCGAGGGGTCACCCCAGTAACAGCCTCCTATAGCCCATTATTGCCCGCCGCTCCAGAAGTGCAGCAATTACATGCCATGTATACTATCAGCATTGGCTGCTCCTGCTGCAGAGACAGCCAGCAGACAAACAGTGGGAAAGCTGAGGTCTGTCATGTGCTGGCCAGCGAGCATCATTAATGAGTGGGTGAGATGAAACATGGCACAGTGACATGCGTGCCTCTGAGGCTCGGGAAAGTGGCATCGCAGGGACTTCCTGTACTGTACGAGGAGCTGTCATCGTCTGGGCAGCGCACCAGCCTCGTACGAGATGGTAATCACTGTTTAGATGAGCGCTAGTGTGTTTGCTGTTGCTGGCATTGTTCGCGAGCGTGTGCGCGTGTTACCCATCTGTTACCAAATGTTAATCCGTGACAAAAACAAATGCAACATCTGCAAGGCTCTGAGAGTTATTTTAACTAATGTGTTTTCCTCCTCGTCCTCATTAGGAGATGGTCCAATGCTGGGTCAGGCGGAAGGAGAGCCAGGTGGCCATCTGAATCAAACGGATGCATTTGGGATTGCTAAATGCATCTGAAGAATGTGATGGCCCCCTGGCTGGGCCCTGGGCTGCTGCTTGTGTTTTGTGTCTCTCTTCAGGTCCTGAGAGTTTCATATTAATGCAGCTGGGTGCACCTGGACAGTCCAGCCAGACTGCATTCTTCCTCGCTCCCATCAGTCCCTGGCCCTCCTCCTTTGTTTGGTTTACTTGAACTTATTTTACTCACTAGCACTGACAGTCCATTTCATTATTTGGCCAATGTATTCAGTTTAAAGTTTCTGTTAATAAATAGTTGCTACCCTCGATACAGTTGGGCAATCAGCTCCTTTTGTCATGGCCTAAGACCTGGTTTGTGACAAGTGGAAAAACCGAAACCGAAAACCAAATTATCTAATCACCTCCCTGACTGTGGAAAGTCAGGTGAAGTTTCGAACTAAAACAATAAACAAAATGGCTCCATTCATCTCATCCGGCGTGATTTAAGTCTCATAACACAGGTCAGCACTGACCCGGCAGCATCAGGCAACATGTTTATGATGCGTGTACACAGACAGAGCCTCCAATGACACACGTGGTCAACAGCATCGCGCCATACTTAATGCCACCAATTCTTTAAAGGCAGAAAGTTAAGCACCGCACCGGAAAGTCACCGAAGATATTGCACACATCGGAACGGATTAAGACACAATCATCAGTGACACGGAGCTTGCAACGACACAGCTCGCCTCCGAGGCAACTGAATTGGAAAGTAAAGTGAAATTGCTCACAGAGAAGAATAAGACCTGGAGTATCGCTCACGTTGCTCCCACCTACGCCTCATCAGCCTCCCAAAAAAACTCAGAGAGGAGGGATTCTGAAGCTTTCCTGGAGAAATGGCTCCCAGATTAGGGCAGCCATGCGGTGGTTCTCACTACAATTCTACAATACGTGGGCCACAATAGAAAATGCCACTACATCTCCATTACCCCTGAAGCCCTGTCTTTACTACGCAGCAGTGAAAAGCCAGCTAAAAGATACCCAAAACCCATTTGTCAGGACTATTACGGAGTCTGATCCAAAGTATAAGCACACATCAACACAGTGTCAGGTTTTACACAAATATGGGGAAACTGTAGATGTTCTCCAGGTACAGGTGATCCTGCCTTTAGACTTTGGGCAGAGGGAGATGTTGGACCAGTTACAAACACTGTTCAGTCTAAAGCAGCTGAAACTGAAGGCCAAACCAGCGATAAAACATCAGACATCCACTCATCGGATGCTCAGATACACAAAATGAATGCTAATGTTGCGATGTGTGCTTTGGACTTGAAATAAGCGATTGCTATTTGAGACGTTGTGTCTAAACCTGTTTTAATTGCCTCCAAACAGCCCAAAGGAAATTCTAAAAGTTTCCAAATATCTCCAAACTTTCACTGTATAACTGAATTTGGGGGCTTTTCGCACATACGCAGTTTAAAACGTTGTGTTGTAGCTGTAAAACTATGCTAGGTTTGTTTCTGAGCTGACTCTGTTGCTCTGTATCCAAGTGGCCGAGCAGGCCGTGTGACAGTGAGCCGGCGTGAACAATACCAGGACCCTGAAACTGAAGCAAATAGAATTCATCCATCATTCATTGTGTTATTTACCACTGTGCGTTTCCTGCTGTGACATGTCTGAGTGTCTTGGCGAGAAAGTAAGACAATGAAATAGCCAAACAATGTGCCTCGTGAACGAGAGGAGGGGTCCACTTTGTTCAGCCGACGAACACGCAGCCCGCTTACAGACACTGTTTTTATCTTTCCCCGTGCTGTGGCCGCATCAGCTCTACACAGCTGCTCAGCCTGTCTATTTGCATGTCAGGTTCTCTTAAAACTATCATCTTTGTATCTTTGTACAGCTCAAAAGGGATAAAATAGTATATAAGAAAAAGCACAAAACAACCAGAAATGATCTCCTAAGTAGCTCCTGCAGGATAATCGAAGGCTCTTGCAGCCAAGAAAAAAGAAAAAAAAATGCAGTGTGGCAGCATAAACCTCATTGTCTCCTGTAGTTCTCTGCCAGAACGCAACAAAAGTATTTCATAACATTTACAGTACATAAATAATAAGACACATCCTGTCAAAATGCATCAATATAGACAGAGATTAAGATTAAACAGTTCATTCTGGTCCGTAATTTAATAATACAGTCAAAGCATCCAATATGTACTTATTCACAGGGTATGTGTCTGTAAGTAGCAACTATACTCTTTTGACTGTTGTTTTTCTTTTTCTTTTACAAATGTAATGCCTGCTTTGTGAACCTTTCCATGTGGAAAACCCAGTTGTTCCTCCCTGTTCTCCAGCGTGAAGAATGAATATAGCCTACATGCTTGGCTTGTCCTGTTCTAGTGGGAATGGTACCAATATAAAAATGTTA
Organism: Acanthopagrus latus; assembly: GCF_904848185.1. Taxonomy (NCBI): domain Eukaryota; kingdom Metazoa; phylum Chordata; class Actinopteri; order Spariformes; family Sparidae; genus Acanthopagrus; species Acanthopagrus latus. The sequence continues at coordinate 23,043,966 of NC_051045.1, read as the reverse complement.
ATGCCACGCTCTACCAGCTGAGGCCCATGGGACAAAATATGGAAATTTCTTAGGAGAAGTCTTTGGGCACCCATTAATATCATTATCATCACCACTACTGCCACCATCACATTTGCATGCCAGCGGATGGTGTGCGAAGGCTTTGAGCAGTAGTATCAGTTCACTAAACTTAGCAGCAACAAGGACATTGTTTCAGTCGTGTGTCACAACCAGCTGGAAACGAGAGCAGCTGACTGCAGCGTCATTAGCGGACATCCATTTCGGAGAAGGGTTTTGCATCTGCGCCGCTGCCCGGTCCCTTATGGTGAAGGTCGCGTGTGGGTGCATGTGTGTGTTTTGTTGCATTTGGATGCCGGGTGTATGGGTGTTCCAACCAGCCGTCACCCCCGGAGGTCACTTTGAAATGGAATAGATTTTTCTAGATCTCAGCCAAGGCTGTAGGGAAGGTCACTTCATTAATCACGGCTAAATGCCACTGTCTGCCCGTCTCCCTTCTTAACCACGCAACAGCCACAGATAACATCATTGATTGATAATAATAATTAATTCTTCTTCGGCACAGAGCGACAGAGAGTATCATTCAGTGGGGAACCGTTAATTACTGTGTAAAGACTCATTAGGTTAATGCCGCCGTGTGCTCCGGTGGCACAGGGGGCAAATGGATGTCTTCCTCGACCCGTGGCCTTTTGTGAAACAAGCCGCTTTCCCCCTTTCTCCCCTTTCTTCCCCTGTCTCTCCAGCAGTATCCATCAATGTGCTAGCCTACTTTCTCTGCTGATTCAGTGTTGGAAAATGTCAAGTCAGATTTTGCTTGAGAGGATTTTGGCAGATGGGTTGAAGCACAAATGATGGGGGAAAGAACAGACACGCAGACTCAGAGCGTACATCTGCACAGCTGCATGACTGTTAGTATGTGTGCATTGAGGTTTAAGTGTGTGTGTGTGTGTGTGTGTGTGTATGTGCATGGGTCTGGCTTCATCTTGAGTCACATATACACCACCAGTCACGCCAGTATATCTGCATCACAAGCAAGAATAGAGGACATGCCATGTTATTTTATCATCTACCAATCCAAGCTGCGAGACGGAACCTGATGCAACGTGGCGCTCAGAGGCTCTTACTTTTCAAAAATAATACTCTGTGACATCTTCACATAAATAAATGTGTCACCCTCTACTATCTCATTCAGCCTCTTTGTTCCCATTGCCAATTATTAAAGAAGAGTAATGATTAAACTCATGAAAGCTTTTGCATCCGCTGCTCCTCATAGTCAGTGTCTGGATGCTCTTCCCTTGGCGATAGTCCCAGGTCTGCACACAGGAAGTGATGCGTTTTACATTTCAGATTCATCACGTTCGAACACAAACACTTGGTATTTAGCAGGGAGCGCCAGAGTTGCTGAAAGAAAAGAGCACCCCCTCCAGAAACTTCCAAATAAAAATCGAGGGGAAAAAAATGGATCACCGCTGTAAGACTCAGACGTTGCAAAGTTAAAAGCTCAAACGTGAAGTTTATTCTGTTTTCCGAGCAGTAGCAGCATGAGCAGATTTAAACAGTACATACAGCCATGCCTAAATAAAGCCGCACTGGCCACTGATCTGCTGAAATGGCCTGAGTGCACCAATTCAGCTGCACCACCCGGCTCATCCTGTGGCCCTCTGCTAGGCGTTAGCTCCATCTTGTGGGCTGCATTTAGAACGTTTCCAAGGAAATACTGAGCTGCAACCACGAGGCTGCAACCTGGGTGTGACGCCTTCTCGCATTTCCACATTCATGGCTTTTAGTTGCACAGCCAAACGGAGCTTGAATCAGACTGAGAGATGTGTGTAGTAGGATCAAGAAGCAGCTGATACTATCAATCTGCTATGTCTTGTATAGCTCAGAGCGTATGTGGCAGGCTTAGCAGGCTCTAAGAATGTGTGACGCTGTGTTTTTGAAAATGGGAACATCATGTCGTTGTTTAAGCGTTAACATAAATCCAGAGGCTGACATGAGTTTCTTTTTGTAGCCTTTATAATAGAGACTCTGTCTTTAAATCCCTATGTGGTTGATATTAAATGTGCATTAGCATTTAATGATTTTACTGAATCCATTTTGCTTTATTTTACTTTTGGCATGAATATCACTGAGTTATAGACTGCACTATTAGGTCCTCATTAAGGGCAACTAATTGACTTAAAACAATCCCTCAGCCTATATGGCAAATTCCTACAGGGAACGTGTAACTAACACATCTGCCATACGCTTCCTGCCAGCCACTGATGTCATTTGCTCACTAGAGGTTAATAAATCCTTTGTGGTTGGCGTCTCAAAAATTCCGAATGTCTCTGAAATTTGGCATTTTGCTGACATTTACCCAGATGGAGTGACAGAGGCCCTCTGTCAGAGGCAGTTTATGAAAACTATTTTTGGAAACGTCCCAGGATGATCGACTCGATGCAGATAAATAGCGAAGAGCGAGTTGAATTTATGATCAATATTGGCGACGGCAGACAGACAACAGATGTCTGTCAAATTTAATTTCTCGGTTTCAGATCTACTAGCCCGCAGGTAGTATGTAAAGTAATTACAAAGAGCAATACAAAGCATCTGCACCTACGGTAGAGTGAAGTCATTAAATAAAATGTATATCCAAACTCCATCGAGGGAAAGCGGGACAGAGTGGCTGCTGGAATATTCCTAAAACTTTCCAGCCTTTGGTCAAGGTGAATAACAAGTTTTAGCTCATTTGGTTCATTTTGCCGTTAGACTATAAATTGAGACTGTGCCAGGTACTAAATTGTCCTTTAAAGATCATTAGCTCTCACCATTAATTGATCTTTTTTTTTTTTCAAACTTACATGAAGGAGCCTATCATTAAAATTACACATGCAGGCTATATCTTTTTTAAATTACATTAGCTAAGGTTTATTTTTTTTATTTGTCTATAACTGTAGCTATGCTGTATGCACTGTGTCTCAGCGGTAACAGAAATAAAGTCTTGGGTTTGGATATCAAATGTGTTCTCAATGTCAAGATGCGCTTGTGTCGCAAGACTTCTCTCTGAGCGCTCCGGTCTTCAGCCCATAGTTCAAATTTGCTCAGTGTTGAGTGTCAGCCTGCGACTCAGCATAGACAGTTTAGAAGCTGGATGAAAGATGGATGGAGCTACTGTTTACAGCTCTCCTACAGAGGGAATTAACTGTGCTTGCCAAGAAGCATTTATTGTTTTTTCTATGTCAGTTTGGTAATGATCACTTCAATGGATTCAGCAAATATAAAACGCTGCCACATTTTGGCAGGTAGAATTGTGATTAATATCTGCACTGTGAAATAAAACAAGTATCCTGAGTTCAGGTGGGGTTTTGTTGTATTTGTACTCAATACCGGAGCATTCGTTCTTTAAATGCAGTATTGCGTCTGAAAGTATATGCTCGTGTCTTCTGTCGTCAGGCGTTCCCACCTCAAACTTTGCTCCATTTCCCAAACTGTGCCATGGCTACAGTCCCGCTAGTTATATGTTATTCACTTTGAGGAAAATGGTTTCTGTGACAGTTCCGCATTATGTGCAAGGCACTTAACAGTGGGCACCTTCAGCAATCATATATGTCAACGAAGGACTTTGTCTCTCTCTCCCTGATGCATGCAGTTATCCCAGCAGTGTGCACTGAGCTACACACCCACCTTTTAACATTCAAATACAATCCCTCAGCATGATGTCCCACCTGCCTATTCCGTTCCATTCTGAAATTCATCACAACACGGAAGCTAGGCACTTTGATAATGCCATTTCATCTGGACCTTAATGTGACCCCTTGCTGTTGAAATGGAAAAAAAAAACTATTAAGTGCTTTTTTTCCAACTATGCTAGCAGTCTAGCAATTATAATGATTGGCCATACAGCATTCATGGTACATAGTAATCTACCAGGAATGTGTGCGTGCATGAATTTGATTTGCCAACACAGACAGCTAAGATGATGTCATCTGGCACAGCCCTGGCACCCCGACGGCGTTTCCGGACGAGCCTTAATCAACTGAATGAGTGGGCTGTGGGGTTTTTTTTTTGTTTTTTTTTTCACGCTGGGGCTGAAGTCAGTCTGAACATGGACTCAGAAACTCAATTTAGATGAAGAAAGAAAAAGAATCAAAACCTCATGAAGAGCAAAAGTGGAAGAACGCCACACGGCCTCCTCTCTACCATGGAGACCTGGAATGGAACCACAGCAGGCAAAAACTCAAGGACATCATTTACATAGAAGGGGAAAGGGAACCAGGAAAAACACTCCCGCGGAGGGAGAGAGAGGGCATTGTTCACACACGAGACAGAAGAAGTGAGGTTGAATCTCCTGCAGGACAGCGATCTACTGAGAGCCTGGGGAGAGAGAGAGAGGGGGGTCCGAAAACAGCTGATGGTCGAGCACAGAGAAACCTTGGTACCCCAAAGAGAGGACAAGTGGGGATAAAAGAGAGAGATGAACAGAGAGATTGTCACAGGGCTTGGACTCTCATGGCTGCCGGTCCACCAACAAACAAAGGGTTGGAGAGATGCAGCGTTTTTCAGAAAGTTTGCAGTACTATTGCTGGCCTTGTTGACCAAGGTATTTAAGATCACAATGTAAAAAGCTACACTTTTAATGCCTTACAGAGCCAAATTTTTTGTGAACTTTCACAGAAGAGCAATAGAAAGCATCCCGACTGGCAAAGTCACAAGCTGGCATGTAAGGCCAAGGACAGAAAGGCTCTACAGGGACAACTGCCCAGAACACCATTGTGACCATCTACAGAGCGTCAGCAATATCGGTGAAGTTAGATGTCTGCACAGAGCCCAAAAGGATACCAAAAGACAACACCCTCCCCAGCCACAGTGTGTTCACCCTGCTGATATCTGGCAGATTCAGAAGTACCCGCCGCCACACCACCAGACTACAGAGCAGCTTCATCCCTCAAGCTGTGAGACTCCTCAATTCATCATCAACACTCTATAATAGATGTACTGTAGCACAAAGGACTGAAACATAGTTCTGCTGTTTTTTTGTTGTTTTTTTTTGTTTTTTTTTTAAAAGATATTACATTTACCATGTAACCTTAATAAAGACTCAAGCCAAAATCAAAATAAGTCATCATCTGCTGCCTCAGTGGCCCAGCAGACGGTGCTTTGGCTCTGGAAGCAAGTTTGGCTCAGAAAGTGGTTCAGTGTGTTCAGCGAGCGGGAGCTTCCTGGCGTGAAGGGTTGGTCCTTCCCTGGAATCATACAAATAACATTCATCAAGATAAACTTCTGCCTGTTACAGCATTCTGTAAATAGTAAGTACAACAGAAAGGGATGAACAATTGCTGAATTACTAATGACTTAACAACACAAGACTCTTTGAATTATCAAGTGAGTCATGTTAGATGGATAAACAGGTACTGTTTGTGTATGCTAGACGACATTACTTTCTCTCTCTTCACACAACAGGTTTGATTTCTTTCAGACTCAAAAGCCTCTTCTTATCTTTTTCACCAACGGGATGTGAGTGGCAGTGCCTCAGGTGGCAGAGGGTCCTACATTCATTTCAGTGTTGTGGATTCTTCTATTTTTGTGAAGCAAAATGACACTTGAGCCAGCTGAGAAATTTCAGTCATCTGAAATACCTTGGATGAAAAAAGGAGCAGCTGTAAACGTGTGATCACGCCTGGATTAAGCAAGATCTCACACTAAAACCGGGCTTGAAAGAGGAGTCCTGACTAATAAGCTATTATATAATTATTATGTTAACAGATTCAATAATACAAGATACAAGGCCTTAAGCATCACCAGCCCTGCCAGACGATGAGGCAAACCCAAAAGGTAATACAGAGAAAGTCCAGCCTCCAGATACACATAAGCCTTAGTGCAATTTACAAGGCATTGTCGGCTATGCCAGGTACATAAAGCCAGCCCTCAAGGTTCGAAAAGCACGATCTACCCTCTAGATATCGACAGACCCCGATACAAGGCGCTATCTGCCAGACGCAGAGGCGCCTTGCATAGTTTCAAATAAGAGCACAGCCACCGGATCCTTCTTTTTCCAGTTGAAGTCAGTGTTGCAGGGGAGCTGAGGTAGTCTGTTCAAGCCTCTCTCATCTCGGAAGCCCCAAACTCTTCCTGTGGGAAACAACAGGTTCTGACCGGGAAGCTCTCCATCGTGACGGGTCTTCTTCGGCTTGTTGCACCACGCAGGAATTTCCCGACACTATCGAGGTACCTGCAGTTGTCTGATGCTGAAAAACAAGAGAAACCCAGTGGGATCAGGCCATCAATCGGGCACAGGAGAAGCGCTGGCTGAGAGGAGACGGAGATATCTGATGTTATCATAACCATCATCACCATCAGTGACATCGTCAATATCAACTTCATCATCATTATCGCCATCATGATCGCTGGTCCAGAAAACCAGTCATCAGTACAATCAGTCTCCTCATCCGTCTTCATTATTCTCAACCTCTTGACAATCATCTTCCTCAAGCTCGTCCTCATCATCAGAAGAGACTGACTGACTACCGATACCTGCACACAGAATACTCAACTACAACACCACACTCCACTCCCTTTGTAGTGACTTTCTTACCTGTCACCTTTGAGCCACATTGTTTCAGGGGTGCAGATGCCCCATAAGCATCACTTTGCCAACATCTGAATGTTCATCTTTTTTCTGTGACACTTTAAGACCCAATTATTGTTCAATGACACTGTTAGATTTTGGATGCTGGGATGTTACAGTCATGCAGTAACTCATAGAAAGAAGGCCTTGACACCGACAGAAGAGATGCAGCCTCAGTAAAGGGGGATTTCAGTGAAAGAGCAGTTTTCAGTCCATCTTGTAAATCTGATGCCCTCCTTGGTAACCACACAAAAACACTGATTATGACGCCGAGCATGTTTCTCTCACAAAGGCGGGTAATTCAAGAGAGACCGATGGTGTGGCTGATGAGCGAGACATTCATCTCTGCTCATCAATAATATCGTTCTGACCAAGGGGAATTATATACCGTGCTGAATATTAAATACAATAATAAGAAGTACTTATGCCACACTGATTAAAAGACTATAGGTACATTAGTATCAATTAGTATCAAGGTATGATGTGGAAGCAGTGGATGTTGCTGGTCCAGATGCATCGCTATCTCTTACTATCTCCAGCAAAAACAACACTGACAACTAAACAAGCATTGAATGCAGCCTATTTGCCATTCAATCATTAAATTGTACGTGGCTTAAAAATCAAACTGATTGAGTGCTGTGATGGCTCTGTGGTGGCTGTTGGTGCTGCAGCTGGAGGCACATTGCTGAAACCCTGACCTGCTGCCCCTCCGATGTTCACAGCTCTTGACATGTTGACAGGCAACAGATGGAGGGGAGTGGTGGATGATCGTGGAGCACAGTCATAGTGTCTGACCACCCGAGGAAGTCCGTGGAAAGCGCTGGATCTCTTTATTGAGCTTTTAATACAGCCCACTCTGACCGGCAGTGTGAATTTGGATATGAGCTCAATGACGAGTTTCAGCAAGCCCCTGTAACGTTTAGATTTTACACTGACATTAAATTTTAATATTTTTTTTTACAAGAAAAGTAAATATTACAAAGCTATATATTAAATTAGATATTGCTGGTAAAAGTACTCTCAGCCGTCCACATGGTGTGCTTACACCTGCACTTTTTGACTTCCTGACATTTACTTCCATGGACACAAGAAACATATATTTAAAGTGAAACTCTCGCTAAATGCAACCTAGACTTTTTTTTGTGAATGCATATGAGGCAAACCTTCGTGTAAAAGCATAATTACGATGAAAGAGGCACTTTTAAGACGAATTTTTGTTTTCGGGTCAAAATTATTTTCAATGGAAGTGTTTGGGGCAAATTAGCGATAGCATCAAAATTGCTATTTTGAAAACACTAAGAAGGCTCGACACAACATGAAACTTTGCTCGTAGGATCACCAGGGTCTCTACACATGAACACGAGCATTGAGAACATTGTTTGTGTACACAGTTCACTAAAAAGAATGTTTTTGGACAGCTCATGTCAGCAGATGTTTCCTCTGCTCGCCGCCGTCCTGCCAGTGAGAAGTGTCGATTTCCGATTGTGACTCAACAGGGAGGACAGTTAAGGTGGAACACTCCTAAAGATTAGTTCCATATAAATGCGCGGATAATTTGTTTTGTTATTAGCGAAAAACAGTATTGACCTTAAAGTTGAAAAAGGAGCCTCATATAAGGAACAATATTAAAATCAAAAGCCGGAAAAGTCACGTGAGATATCGCGTGGATAGTTGTTGGCCGGAAGACAGTAGCGTTCCACCTTATCTGTCCTCCAGGTTAAGCTGCATTCTGAGAGCCTGTCCACACCAGCCCGGGTAATTTTGCAGCCGTGAAGTTATGTTCACGGTTTTGCTGTTCTGTCCACCTGCAACGGTGCTTTCGGAACACTGAAACCGTGGTCGTTTGAAACCGGAGTCCAGGGTGAGGTTTTCAGCCGACTCGGGTTTCAGCAGTTGCGTGTGGATTTGACTGCAATTATTTCCACTGCTTACATCAGAGCTGAGCGCCTGCCTTTGTAAATATTGCACTTGCAACAATGTAAACACAGAGCGTAAGGACAGTTGCAAGGTGGTTAGAGGTTGTCATCTAGCTAGAGTAAACGTTCGCTTGATGGGCTAAAATGGACTTGACGAAGTTGTTGTTGTTTATTGGCTTGCTGTCAGCTGCGTTCGGCTGTCATGTCCGGCTGCTCAACCAAATTCAACAATGGCGGCACCTGGATGAGCAACGAAGGAGACGGCTCCTCTTGCTAGCGACCACAACTGCAACTTTCTCAAGGAAACAGCAGCGACACGCCCGGAACACTTATTGCTGTGGCATATGTATTACACGTATATTGCATCACTTGGTGGCGGATTTTACAGTTGCGTGTGTACGGAGTTATGTTCGGTTAGCTTTATTACACCACTCATGTGGACACGGACTTTTATTCAACAAAACCTTGGTTGCAAAATTACCCGGGCTGGTGTGGACAGGGCCTGAGATCGATACCTCCAGGCTGCCATGACGGCGGCAAACGGAACAAGCAAGTGCTAACCGGAGCTGTTCAAAAACTCTCTTTTCAGTAAACTCTGTGTGCACAAACAATGTTCTCAATGCGTCATGTGTAGAGACCCTGGTGAAACTACGAGCAAAGTTTCATGTTGTGTCGAGCCTTCTTAGTGTTTCAAAAATAGCGATTTTGATGCTATAGTAAAGTTGCCCCAAGCATGCCACTGAAAATGATTTTTGATCATGTTTTACATGAAGGTTTGAGTCATATACATTCACAATAAAAGCCTACATTGCATTTTGGTGAAAGTTTCACTTTAAGGCATTTTTACAAAACATGGCCCAGTCACCATCTTTTACCAAAACTTTTTAAGCCCAACTTTGAAAATTGATGCCCTGAAACCAAAATAACTGTGTTTCTAAATCACTATACAATTGTGAATATATATTATTTTCGCCAGGACATTTGATAAATCGCAGCCATCAAACAATCGTTTTTCAAAGATTATTTATTGTGTATCGCTTATAGTGTTGGGCTAAAATTAATTCTGTGACTTGCCCACCTTTACTAACAGGCTACCTAGTTTAGTTAGTTTGTGTTTGTAGTGAGCAAACCTTGTAAGTGGTAAAGGCAAATAAATGAATGTCAACTCGTGGATGCTACCGTTTCAACATCCTTCATGTTAGTCCACTTTGCTAATCACTTGACCAAACAGAGACTGGCTTAGATCAGGTCTTGAAACTCTAGTAGGAGGGATGTTCTCTCTTCTAAACAGAGTACAGGAAGTAAAGTGAGTTTTGAAAGCCAGAGGGTTCAGCAGCTGGCCAAGTAATGGCTGAGTCACTGATATTGATCCATAACCCTTCAGCCTCCACAGATATATTATGAGCGTTTTCTGCCATCCAGCACTAAAAATCGTATTTACTGCACAGTTAAAAACAGCCACCTCATCACCCCTATATTATCTTAAAAGCTGCCCCCAAAATACATAAGAGTAGACGATGACTCAAATCCCAAACAGGATACAAATATGGATGAATACTGAATGTTACACATTTGAGGTTTAATCAGCTCCGTGACTTTTGTGTAAACCGTTGCGTTTTCTTACATTTGCCTATTGAATAAAAGAGCAATCAGTAAAACTTTTCCAGACAACATGGGCCTGGCATGACACTAACATATGACACACAGAAAAATACATTCACTTTCACTCTTAATTACATAATCATCCTTAACAATTTAACCCCCTGATTCCCACTTGTTCTAACAAAATATGTAATACTTCCGTTCGCTGGTTTGCATTTTGTATTGGTAGATATATTGTAGAGTAATCGCATGAAGCCAAATGTTGCTGATTTGGAAATTAATCTATCTAATCTAAAAAGTGGAAAAGGTAATGAGGCACAACCCTGAGAACCGAGATCTTTCATCATCACTATTACAGGATCCCATACAGATGGAAAAGAAAGACACCAACACTGAACACACAAGGTCATTTTTAATAGACTGCTAACGGAGCAGCTTCAGGTTATGTATCTAGATGGCACTGTAGATATCAGTGTTGATTTTCTGGCTTTTCAGGTTTTCAGAGGGAACATTAACCCTACAGTCAAGGAAAAACGTTAGCCTTTTTTTTTTCTTCTTTTTTTTCCACATAGGTCAGTGTTTGTTCATGTTGGAACACTAAAAGCAGCATAATTGTGCAAGAGGTTATGAGCGAACCAGGAGATTTTGTAGCTGTGGATCATTTAAAGAACCTACAGTGCATTTGTGTGCAAAGTCAAAATTTCAACCTTATCACATGTTTTTGTTCATGCCTGTAAGTGTGAATGTACTGCTGTAGGCTGCCATGATTCATTAACTTCTGGCAATGTACAGTAATTATTCATGACAAGTAACACCTACCATGTGTGGGTGGGAGCCATTCGAGTCATATTGACATGTTTCAGCAAGCCAGGCTCCTGATTTTCACACTGATGGTTTGTAATGAGTTTACATCATTTGTTTTCTCTCCACACACTGGTCGAAGCTTTTTATAGTGGAGCTGCCTTCTGGAAAGGGAAGACTACATAAGGCTACATGTTAACAGGTCCTCCGTGGTACTTAACATGTTTTCTACTGTAATACAGTGACTGTAGCTTAGTGACAGCACAACTGTGGCGTCGAGTCAAGAAACAGTCACGTTTAGACCGGAAGCAGGGTGATTTGACTTCAAAATAAAGGTGTGTCCTCATAAACACTAAACTTGTGTGACAGGGCACACAAAGAACACTTGCAAATATGAAATTGATTTGGCTGGTAGACAAAAAGTTAACTCAGTAACTTGTTGGCCTGTAGCTTCTTGAAACGAGTCTTAAATAAAAAGACAAATGAGAATCTAATGAAACCAAAACTCAAAAATTAAAAAAAAAAATCTAAATAAAGTGCTGTTTCCTGGTTACATTGAGCTAGTTGATAGCTTTTCTCCTGCTTCAAATGCCATTTTTACACCACACTTTCGCTATTAATTGATTTTAATGGAATGGAAAATACTATTAATACTATTAATACTACTAATACTGCTAACTATCTAACTATGTGGCCCAGTTCGCAAACAATCGATTTTATATCACGCTCTGTCAGGGTTTGTGCACCATGTTAGCTAGCTGTTTGTCTCCACTCCCACACGTAGGGACATTATTTTGAAAAGCCCTAACGGAAGCCAGGTGTAGGGTACGTTGCGTGGTGGTTGAGCAGTGTTTTGCTTCACCTCCTGAAGTGACAGACGTAAAGGGGGAGAAGTTGTTTTTTTTCTTTTTCTCCAGCTTCGCCTTATCCTCTGCATCATGGAGGCTCAGGCGAATTTTTCCCGGGAGGAAATCAACAGCACGGTGTGGGAAGTCCCGGAGAAATACACACGGCTCAAGCAGATAGGCACCGGGGCGTACGGCTCCGTGTGGTGAGTGACTTGTCCTTCACTGAACGCTGCACATAATAAGTGTGTGTCGTAGCTGGGACTGGACTCTGTGTGTGTGTGTGTGTGTGCGTGTGTGTTTATTATCTCAGCACTCATTAATGTTAGCTATCCTGGCTGCATGCTGCCCGTGGTGGGCCTGGTTTGTGTGGTGTACTGTACAGCTATACGCTGTCAACATATGATGACACAGCTACTAACTCCCACGTCAACAAGGTACATGTCATACCTGACACATCCCAACATAACACGCCATGTGTGTACTATCTCATAACATGCTGTGTTCGTCTGTACAGTAACAGAGGAGATGGAGTGCCAGCATTAAAGATGGCCACTTTGCACTTTGATTTCTACGTGCTGTGACAAGATGCAGTGATACATAGTGGAAGCCACAGACGCTCATATTGCATTTGCATAAGAATGTGTATATGCAAAATGAGTGTATATTCCTTCATTTATTCTCTGTATAGCTGTATATGTGTGTATTCATGTGTAATGACACACACAGTACACAAACTAAACTGATTTAATTAGTGGAAACATGTCTTTGCTGTTGAATCATTCACAGGTCTGTTTAAGCAAATATAGGAAATACACTGGACGCACCTGGCATCACTCAACAATATTATTGATTTACACAAACAATGTTTTTTATCCAACTGACTAGATAAATAAAATCAGTATTTAGGTCAACTGAGGCTGCAGGTTTGGTGGTAAAGTTGCATAACATTTTGTTTGTGAAGTACTGGTGCCATCTCTTCATTAAAGGCCTGAAGAAGCTGTTTTCTGAAATTCCAAAGGTGGTCCATTATACAATCACATTATTGGCTATTAAAACAAGTCAAATGGGTTAAACTGTGTAAAAGCTAGTAGAAATATAGTTGTTATACATACAAGGCTGCTATTTATTTGAATTATTTAATACGTTTGATTAAAGCAACACAGTGTAACTTACTGAAAGGTGACCAACTCGAGCTGCCAAACCAAAGCGTCAATATTTGACAACCTGGGGATGGATCACCTATCTCTCAGATTACATTATGGTGCCTCACCTCACATTTCTCTGATTAAAGCTTTAGAAATGGGAATGTTTCCTGCTATCTTTTTCCTCTGGGACATTAAACTGAGTATCCTTGGGTTGGAGACAAAACAGGACATTTGACATTTTCTAGATGCTCAATATCAATACTGTCAGTACTAAACTCCTTCTATTTTCCTAAAAGCATTTTAGGGATGAAAACGTACCTCAGTATAAAATAAATCAGAATTGTGTGTGTAATAGCATGTAGACTCCTCCTCAGTTTATTGGTTTGCTAAGTGAATGGCCTTGATATACTGCCACCACAGTGCCTCTATTTCAGTACTGTGGTTGACCACACACGCTTCACAGTCAAACTTCTCTATATTCCTTGCACCACAGAAATGTTTTTACATTCATACATCTTTGTGAATTGTAGGCCAACAAATGTGATTATTTGTAATTTCATTGCACAGCTGCTGATCGACATCCTCTGAACATTCATTGCACTATGGGCAGTTTTGATGTCAGGCCAGTCTGATCTTTATTTTTCAACCCATTGATGGTGTTCATAGATCATTCATCTCTTGCAGACCAATGAGGCGATGAATGTGAAAATTCAGAGTGGAGATGGTTCACCATCCATTATAGCAGGCTGTGGTGCTTCTGCTGTTAGCGCTGCAGACGTTGGCACACTACCAGGGTTTTAAGCATCATATTGTGGGCGTTGCGATCTGTTAAAGGTTAAAATATCTGGCCTTTTAAAGAGGCACCATCCGATGAACTGGGATCACGGCCCAACACCATTAAGTATAATTTTGCCTAATTACACGTCTCTCATAAACCGACTTCGGGGGAAATTGCAAACATCGGAAAAGAAGGAAATAATATTCGGGCACATAGTCAACATTTTAAGTGATGTTAGTGTGAAATGTACTGTATTTATTGTTTATGTTTGTCTTTTTGAAATTGATTTTGATATTCCACATGAGTTGTCCACAGCACTATGCACAAGTGGTCCATGTAATGTGTGTTGGTGGATGTGGCTCCAAATAGCCTAACAAGCCTCTTCCTCCCACGATTTGGTGCCCTACAGATCACTGCAGACATGCACATCACGAGTTGCCAAACATTTACATGTTGATACTCAATAAACCACAGACCACCCCCACTCGTTTAGAGAATGAGTCTCACTAGCAGTTTCTCCATCTATGCAGAACTTCTTAGCGAGAGTGAAACCTCAAATAGACCGTCGTGCAATTTTCTCAGAGCTCTGACTTCAAAAGAGGGAAATCGTAGTGAAAGCAGACGGCACAGATAGACTTAGAGTGCAGAGCTAATGACTTGTTCTTCCATTATTCACTGCAGCTCAGCAATAAATGAAAAGACTAACGAGAAAGTGGCCATCAAGAAGCTCCACAGACCTTTCCAGTCAGAGATCTTTGCTAAGAGGGCCTACCGAGAGCTGCGACTTCTCAAACACATGAAGCATGAAAATGTGAGTGGACATGACCTAACGCATTTTCTTCTTCTTCTAACAGGCTGTAGTTTTAACATGTGATTTTTATCTTGATATTCCTTACCTTGCTCTTTCATTCAACTAGGTGATCGGACTTCTTGATGTGTTTACACCTGCCTCTTGCCTCAATGACATGCAGGACTTGTGAGTATTTTTCAGCTTATTAGCACAGATCTCAGGCAGAGACAGGAAACACCTCCGCTTACCTGTAAGTTTAGTACAGACCCGAAAAATTGCTTGCTACGGAACGTTTTGATGGATTGATTTGTATTTTAGTTACTTACGTGGGGCCGCAAAATTATTGTTTGATAAGTTTTTATTTTTTCAAACATTTATAAGTGTCTAAAAAGATTAATACAAATCCAACAAGATAAATTCCTCAAAAAAAAAACATCTAATTTACACAACATTGATGATTCTACCCATGTTTCCTTGTGAAATTATACGAGCAAGCTAACCTCACTGTATGGTTAACAACGCTTCATGATGGTCATCTGGCTAGCTAGCTATAAATTATTGAAATTATTGTCTGTGTTGTTTTACCAAGTGTACGGACAGTCTCGTGAGCGACAATAGACTGTTTCATAACTTATCTAACAAGAGACTCTGACACACCCCCACCTCAGAAACTACCATAAAAACGGCAGAGGGGGAGACTAACTTGCCTAACATTCACCTTGTTACTTGCTAAAACCGCTGCATACTTGTTTGTACACTGAACTATAGGCCACCCTAAACAGTATTCTAGGCCCAGTTTGATTTTTACACAAAATATGTAGTAGGGGATCCCCGCACTATCCCTTATCAGCTGAGGGATCCTGTGAAAGACCACTGAATCAAATGTTTAAATTTTGTATCCAGCACAATAAATAACAGCTGTAGACAGGGGTGTCCACATACTTTTACCCAATAGTGTATGTAATATTCTTTGCTGTTCAGCGCCACATTTAATACAGAGACTAAAACCCACAAGTTAAGTTAGAACCGTAGGTCTTGATTAAGGAGACCAGTAAGGCCAACATAAAATTTACCAGATTACTTGAGACATTACAGTTTTAAAAATTGTTTCCCTGTGGCATTGCTGTTGTTGCTACCGTTAGCAACATGGCTACTGTCCAAAGCAACAAAGCTACTGTAACCCCAATCTCAGTGCTGTGAAAAAGCCAAGTAAAACACCTGGTCGTATTTATGCAGGTCCTGGCTTTGAACCCTCTTGGTCCTGGTGGTGAGGGGAAATACCTATCAGCAGGGGAACAGACACAACACCAGCGCTCTCCATTGAGCGAATGGCTGCCTGTTCTCTCTTTTTTTGTTCTACCTCCATTTCTATCACTCCTCCTCGTCACCTTCTTTGTCTTGTTTGCAGTAGGGTTTCTTTATCTGCTGCAGTGTAGAATTTCCACAGTTATTCAAGTTTTTCAACGCCTTATCCTGATTTTTGTTGTGTAATGACAGACTTGCTTCCTTTGTGCCGTAATGAAAGCTTCTTTTAGCGGGAAATATCAAGGCCAGTGGATGAGACGAGTGACAAGGGGAAAGCAAGGTTTTTAGGGAACCAACTCAAATGTTTTCCCTGCAAAATCATAATTAACTTCAGGGTGATATCTAGAAGCAAAAAAGTGGTCAAATGCCAGTTTAATATAAAATACATGAAAATATAACACCAGTTTTATTTTGCCATTTATCATCTAATTGTTATATAGCATAACACTGATAATTACATCATTCAAATTCATGAATTATTTTGTTCTGACTACGTGGTAAGATGAGCACATTGAACTGCACACTAAGACTGTTGTAGCAGCAAATTAGGTGGATGCTGCTGAGAGGATTCATACATTGAAGCTTGTATAAACAGGAGTGTTACATAAACATACACAAGATGCCTAATCTCCTTAATGAAAGTATGCAAAGACGTGGATTGCAGCATAAACACTGGGTGTGTAAAATAACTGCAGATAGTGGAGGACGGCTGTTTCTTGTGCATTATTTATGCTGTTAACTGAATTGTATTTTGGATATAACAAAGTGTAATTGTTTGTTTGAATTGTTCAGTAGACGCAATCGTACCATCCATCACTTTCCATTCATTCTCTTGCTCGCTCCACCTCTCCCCGTGTCTTTTCCCCAGTTACCTGGTGATGCCTTACATGTTTACCGACCTGTCGAAGGTGCGAGGTCATCTCTCTGAAGACAAGGTCCAGTTTCTCGTCTACCAGATGCTCTGTGGACTCAGGGTGAGCTGGGGAGGCACTACTTATCAGAAAGGACAACATGAAGTAGGATTATAACTAACTGAAAACTCAAGGTTCCAAGGCACATACATAACGGTCACACTAGAAATAGACCATATATTAAAGAGATTTGTGCGCTTTGATTGCATGTCTGTCGACATAAGGAAGGGTGCAGTGGAGAGTCGACCTATTGTGCCTTAAATAAACAAAATAACAAACTCATGATGGATAAATATAGAGAAAAAGGACACTAAAAGTTATTTGAAAAAGTAAACAAACTTATGATTAACTAATAACTAATAATTAACTAATAATCTTACCTAATAGATGTGCCATGTACCAAAAGTGTGTTTGATCAAACGCCTCTAAAGAATTCATTCAGACAAGGTAAATTAATTTGCCACCACAAGAAGTGTTGTCAGACAGGTTGATAAAGCAGACAGACATACTAATAAAACATCATGTAAACTGGAATATTAAATCACACAATGCACTATAATTAAATGCCATATATTATACATAAATCTGAAATGTCTTCTGCTCTGTCTCTCCCTCTCTGCAGTACATTCACAAGGCTGGCATCATCCACAGGGTAAGCACAAGTCAAATGTTATTGTAGAGAGCCAAAAAACGATAGCTTTAATCTGGCTTTATTAAAAAAAACTGTAATGTTAAAATGGTTTGTACTCAGCAGACATGCACCTCTTCACGTATTAAGGAAAGATGTGGGAATGTTGGGTTAATTTGTCATTGCTGTTGAGTCAGAACCAACTCTGCCCCAACAGGTAGAATGAGTTCACTCTTTGATGTTCGACAGCATGTCTGGAGATGTTAGGTCACACCCTTCAGCACTAGTGCCAGCGCTTGTGGGTGTGTGTGGGCGCGTGTGTGTGTGTGTGTGTGTGTGTGTGTGGAGTAAGGAAAGTAGGGTAAGAGCCAGCTTCAGTGCATGCTGTCATTTAGGCAAAAGGGGAATATACCAAATACTAAGATACATTTGTACAGGAATTCAATCTGCAAGATATATTATAAAATCAATTATTTTCTTCCTTTATTTACAGGAAGCACAGATTTACAAATACTGTGCTCACATTTATGAGCAATAAAATGATTTGATCATAATATATATTTAACAATCTTGTTAACTAAGCTGTAGTGTTTGGTGATTAAGCTCCAGATATTTGTCTGTCTGTGTTCAGACTGTAAGAAAACAATCACCACACACACTCTGTTCCTGCTTTTACTCTCGTAATTCCAACATTATCACCACTCACTAACAGTGCCACCCTTATCACACATTATGTCACAGTATTTTATGAATGACCCTGCAGAAATGCTGCAGCGAGTCTTACGGCCAGATTACAGTTGAGTCACTCTGTTGAGTCCTTGTTTAAAATCTCCACAGTCGCATTGAAGCAAACAGCTGATCCATGCGTAGCCACTAAGTCCTAGTTTTGATACAACACGGTACAAACAGTACGCTATCATTTGCTGTTTATCAGTACGTGCAATGAGTAATCATCACTCGGCTCATTTTCTTTTACAGGATCTTAAGCCTGGAAACTTGGCTGTAAACCAGGACTGTGAACTGAAGGTTTGTACTTTGAAGGATCACACAAGGAAAACATGACAAAAGTGAAATGACAGGGCAGCTGCAGCAGCATTATTAAATAGAATTCAGCTAGGACGAAGAATGCGATCAAATACAAGATATATGCTACAAAATTATCAATATAGGAAATACCATATGTTATCGATGTATGAAAATATGAATAGATAAATAAATAAATGACCTTATCAAACAATACATTAACTTTATAGATATCTGCCATATACAGTGTTCATGTTCCCGACTGATTTCTCTCCGATGTAGATCCTGGACTTCGGGCTGGCTCGCAGTACTGACGCTGAGATGACGGGCTACGTGGTGACCCGTTGGTACAGGGCGCCTGAGGTCATTCTGAACTGGATGCACTACACGCAGACTGGCAAGACAATCATAGCTGTTTGATATTCTTACCTCCATCCTTGCTATTGTCTAAGGGCTGAGACGGCCTGTCTGTGCTGTCACTGTTTGCTTTTTTGAAAACTTAGCAGCATGTCTGTTTTTTAACTATGGTTTGCACAGTACTTTATGGGTCAGCAGTTTGTTTTTTTAAATCCTGTCGTCGGCGCATGACATTTTAAAGTAGCATGGGTGTCGTTCTGACAATAAATTTTTTTTCCCCTTAATCTGTCAGCAGTTGACACAGACGTGTCTGACAGCAGCCTGATAGTGCTGAGACTCCATGACAGAGCTGTCACTGCAGTGAAATCCACTTTCCTCAGGATTTATGCCTCTGTTAGAGATAGTGGATTTTCATTTTGTAAACAGCATCTCCAAAATGGAACGTAGCACAGAAGGCAAGTCTGGCAAGTTTAAATGCTCTATAGGATTGTATTACTCACCCGGCAGAAACAGCACAATGGATCCTTCGCTGTCTCTCTGAATAGGAACTTTGCTCTGGCATATAAATGCCACCTTCCTCATTTCTGCTGCACTGAGCCAAACTTGAAACACTCTCAGTGATGTGTATTCTGCTCAGGTTCTTACCGATGTGTTTTGTCTTTGGTGTTTATTTTAGTGGACATCTGGTCTGTGGGCTGTATCATGGCAGAAATGATCAACGGAAAAACCCTCTTCAAAGGAAAGGACTGTATCCTTTCATCTGCTTTGTCCCTTCACTGGACCAGTAACTTCTGAAGCATGTGCAGTGTGAAATAATGAAACAGTTTCCCATATATAGAACTGAAAATGTGCTGTATGCCCTCCATCAATTTTTTACATCACTGCTAAATCATTGCAATGATAAAGGTGATTGAAAGCAGCTTGATAACACTGTTTTATTTGACGAAGGGCAGCACTGTAAATCAGGTAAGGATTGGAACACAAAAGGTAATCACAGTATATTACATGCAGCAAAAGAAACACGTTTCCTCAGGCAGCATCCAGGTCAGCTTCTACTTCAATCTTTTTTCTCCATGTTTTATGACCGCTTTTTATGTTCTTTCTCTGCACATGATGCACTTACTTTAGTGATTTATAGTTTTCTTTATTATCCTGTTATGAACCTGCTTCGAAACCACACTTTACACTGCTTCTGAGTGGGCGCTTGCTAATTGAAATCAGAATCTGAATCAGTATTCCTTTATTGTCCCACAAACAGGGAAATTTGTTTGCCGGACAGTAGTATTATAAAAAACAATAACAATATTAAAAACTAAACAATATAATTAAAAGGTAAGAAATAAAATAGACTTGTATATACATATGAACATAATATTGTACAAAATTAACATGTAATTATAAACAGTGTGGAAGTGAATTGTTATTACAAATAATAAATATGGGTATTATTATAAAATTGACCAGATAGTGGAAACTAGAAATGAGAAATGAGTTATGTATAGTTGTATTGCATCACCAGGACATCTCACATTTAAAAATCCTTGATTGTTACGCATGTATGATCAGACATGGACCAGCTGACACAGATCATGAAAGTGACTGGAGTACCCGGACCAGAGTTTGTACAGAAATTGGACACGCAAGAGGTAGGACATAACACAGTGTGTCGTAAATGTACATGTGCATCACAAAACTACAGTTTGACTGAGGTGGCTTTTAAATCACTGATCCCAATAGATGATATTCAACTTAAAAGCTGATTAAATGAATGAATAAATGCCAAGGGGTCAGTGATTTCTCAGAGAGTTCATAGTGAAAATGCTTCATCTCTCTTAAATCATTTGGAACGCAATACACTAAATCAGCCGTGTCCAGACTATTCCACAAAGGGCCGACGTGGCTGCAGGTTTTCTTTTCAACCAAGCAACAGCACACCAGACCTGACTCATTTAATCAACCGATCTCAGTCTTCAGAAAGTTGATTGATCAAACTGTGTGCTATTGACTGGTTGGAAAAAAACCTGCAGCCACACAGCCCTTTGTGGAATAGTTTTGAAAATGCCTGCACTAAATCAATCATCTGCAGCTTATGAAAATAATATCTACACGGCTTATGTCTCACTAGCAGCCCTCGGAGGTTGCTGTATACATTGCATCCTTACATTCAACAACAACAACAAATTGAAGGTTTTACTATTCTTTAAGCTACAGTCGTAGTCAGAAGTTTACATACACTAGTGAAGAACATACTGTATATCATGGCAGTTGCCAGTTCCGTGTCCTGTGATGGAATGAACACATGCTACTTTGTCACAAAAAACATTCATTCATTCGAAGTTTCGTTCTGTAATGAATTTATTATATATTATACGTCTTTTGAAAACATGGCCAAATCTGCTGGCTCAAAAATGTATATACAGTAATTTTGACATTTGGCAAAGGCAAAGACTTGTTTCTTCAGCACAGTCCACATGTTCTGGATGGGGTTCAAGTCAGGACTATGGAAAGGCCGTTCCAAAACCTCTGTTCTAGCCTGATTGAGTCATTCCTTTTTTTTTTTTTTTTTAAATCCTTTTTTTCCGTTTTCCTGGAGAATTTGAAGATAATCTTCCTTCTTCATTATTCCGTTTACTTTCTCTAGAGCAGCAGATCTAAAACAGCCCCACAGCATTTCTCTACCACCACCATGCTTGACAGGAGGTTTGGTGTTCTTGGGGTCAAAGGCCTCACGTTCTCACCTCCAAAAGTATTGCTGCTATGATATACATGTTCTTTACAAGTGTATGTTAACTTTTGACCACAACTGTACACCTATTGTGGTAGTAAAAATATAATAGTTTTGTCCTGAGGGTGGCACTAAAGGAAAAGTCAGGGCCTCAATAAAAGACATTTAGAAGGAAGGGGAAATGGAAAATCAAGTTATTTACAGAAGTGGAAGTGAATCATTAAAATATAAGTTATATCCATGGGTTTTTTTTTGTCTTTGCCAAACAGTCAATCTGAAACAAGTTGTCTGCTTTTATTCAAAGAATGTGAGAGGTTCAATTTAACTGTTAATACAATATATTTTAGTGATTAAATTTGTATCTAAATACAAACATTTTCAGTATAGCATTTTTCAAAACCAAGAACCAAGGACATGATAAATGATAAATTATTGTATTTATGATTGTCACACTATCATACGACAGTAATCTTGCAGTCTTCTCAGATGTTGTTTTTGTTGCCTAACATCATTTCACTTTTATTTTTAAAAACAGGCCAAAAATTATATCAAAGCCCTTCCTCGCTACCCAAGAAAAGACTTCTCAACATTGTTCCCCAGAGCCAGTGCAAAGGGTGAGTTTAGGCGTTATACTTTGGCTCAAGTGGTCCATATGTGTTTTTTTGAACGTTATGTTAATCACAAGATAGACACATGTAGTTAAGAATGCAGTCTTTTACAGACAGCACAGCAGCTGTGGATCTAACATTTGCTGTTGAAGTAATCATGTGGTTCATTTGCTTATGAGGTTTTATTTGACCACTTTCTGTCTCTGAATGATGTAACACCATTATAGCTCTCTGATTGTTCATTTTTCATGAATGCTTTTCCATTTACTGCTCTAAACAAGTGGTCAGGAACATGAGAAAACTGGCAGTAGGATTTCTTCTTTTTTATATCTTTAGAATCAACTGAACTTGTGTCAGTAGATAGGTACAAATTAAATGGTACAATGTACAATGTACTCTTGGACTTGCTAGGGACAACCTACCATATGGCTAATGTCAGAAAATGTGCTGTATATATTGACTGACATGCACAGTTTGGTTATGTTTGATCCAATTGCTGCATTATTCTGTACCTCTGGCCATTTGAAGGTATCGACCTGCTGGAGAAGATGTTGGTTCTGGACGGAGATGAGAGGCCCACAGCCGAACTAGCTCTGGAGCACCCATATTTTGACATCCTGAGGGACCCAGATGACTTTCCCGAGCCTACGCCATACGATGACAGCCATGATAATGCCACAATGACCCTGGATGAGTGGAAACGTGAGTGAAAAAGAATTAACAAACATTATTGAAAGAAATTGCCATAATATAATGATCAGATTTGATTGGTTTATATATACACACATTATAAGTAGGTATCGTTTTTAGATATTATAGAATGGATGTGCTATTGTATCAGTAATTGTCTCATTTGTTTACATTCATTTTACTTCCACAGCATGTTGAAAGACATTATTTCTATGCTACTTTATAAGAAAGATATACTGTAAACATTAATAATACACTTCTCTTAAAATGCATCCGATAAAGAGTGGAAGAGCATTATCAAGCTTCTCAAATGGCGTTTAACTTGAAGGCTATGTTGGATAATGTGCCACATAAACGTTCTGTTGCAGGGCTTCTCTTAATGTGGTAATAGTTAATAATTAATGTGTAAAATGCCATGTAATATACCTCTAATGGCTTTCTGTTTAAATTATTATTGAAGTTAAGAACACGCTGCACGTGCAGAAAATAAAGGGTGTCCCCCTGTTTGCCCACAGGATTATGTTTCAGAGAGGTGAAAAGCTTTGTGCCGTTCCCTCGGCGGGACTCCAAGAGGAAAAACACCCTGACCATGTCTCCATGACCCGACGAATGTCTTGCAACTACTGATGCCCTCACACATACAGCCACTGGTGCCCTTGTATATTCCAACCATGGATTCACTATATTTCTTTTACACTCTGGATATGTTTAGATATTGAATCAGTGTTCAGAGAGTAAAAACTGACACACCTGTTTTTTTTTTGTTTTGTTTGTTTTTTGTTTTGTTTTTGGTCATGTGCAATTGTTTATTGTGTGTATATTGCTCTTCATGTTACACATTCCCTATCAGTGGATTGTCTTGCAAATTTAGTGTGACCGAATGTCACAGGGTTTACTGTAAGATTTACTGTGATAATGTTTTCCAATTAAACAATAAGACAAGATGTGCATGAAGTTTTGTTTTTGCAGCAAAGTGTAAATGATGCTGCCCGAGACAGACTATACCAAAAGATTATTGTCTAACAAGGTCATTTTGGGATCTTAAGGGCTTCTGCAGACTTGGATTACCACGGACGAGCTTTATGGAGCCATATTATGTCTTGTTTTGGTTTGTTTTGGGTTTGCTTTTGTTTTTTGACAATTTAAACAGATCTCCATCTATTACAGGTGTTTAGGAGAACGCTGTAACGCTGAAACTCCAAACTCAGAAATGTTTTGTGGACTATGAAACCTCAGCTATTTCAGGATGAGCTTATCCTTTAAAATAAGTGCAGAGTTTATGCGAAAATGTCATCTTCATATGTTGTTGGTTAAAATTATTAGCAAGGGATGGTGTCTTTGTTTTACCCATGAATGGCGTGAAAAGTACTTACCAACAAAGGCTCCATAATATTAGAAGTTACTGTGTGCATGTGCAATATGTCATCAGCTTCAGGTGGCACATGTGACCTGACAGTGTGTATGATGTTTGTATCAATACAAACTACTGTATTTTCTGCCATGCTGTATATATTGTAACTTCAGTCTTGCACACAATTCTAAGCTAAACCCTTGGTACATTTAGAGTGTGTGGTGTATATTATTGCATAGAGGTTATTCATTAGGGTTAAGGATATTCTGTTCAATCAGTTGTGCTATCTTTTTGATTGGGGATTTTGCACTGGACATATTGCTGCCCATAATTTAAAATGTGTTATATAAATATGACAAGGGTCTATTTCTGGGCATGTATGTGTGTGCGTGTGTGTGGGTGTGTGCATGTGAATAGAATAAACAATTCGATCCACAAGCCTGCATGTGTGTGCACATGCTTTATGTACAGGTGGTGACAGGATGGGGTATCAGGTTTCTACTCCATCTGGGTTGAGTTCAGGGCACTGTTCTGAGAGGGCTTGTCTGGATTAAAATCTACACATTTATAAAGAGTAAAGATGCACCAGGATCAGTACAAACAGTGATCTGTCACTGACCCCGTTAAGTGGCTTGCGCGCGAAAATCATGGTCTGGTGACGTTCAGGGGGCCGGCTAAACTTGTATCAATCTGCTGTTATCAAGGTAGCCCACAGGCTACATAAAAGCGGAAGGTAGACATGTTGCCGTCAAAATAAAAGAACGTACAATTATACAAATGCCTACCCACGAGTCGAGTTTTATCTCATTCTGTGCACCTATTTGTCAGATCAAGACAGGAAAAAGCAATACACCATTTTAAAATTATTTGTCCCAAGTTGCCCATAGAAAGTGACACGTAACGAAAGCCGACAATTACACAATTTGACAACAAGTTAGAAGCAAAACACTGAACATTACACGCACTGTGGAGGGATGCAATAAAATCAGACGTCCGAAGAGAACAGCGTTTTTCTAGCAGGAAACAGTAAGTCAACATTAAAATATTACTTAATATCAATACATATAATATGTAAAGTAATAATATATTGAGTCATGGTGCATCAACTCAATTACAAATATAGACATGTAAATAAAAGGTGTGGGACGTAATATCTGCATTTTATAGCCCACCAAATAGCTAGACCTCCCTCCATAATGCTGCCAGTGCCTTTTTTCACTGTATCTATAACTTCGGTTAAAGCACTCTGCCAATGACTGAACTCTACTGCATTGGAATAATGTGAACGGGACGTGTTAGCAGGGAAAAACATTCAATTCGGTCTCACCTCAAATATAATGATTTTTAGCAGTTTAAACTGACTTCAACAAGGACTTTATTTTGAAAGATGTATCCGGAAGTCTTGTGTTTTCACTTTAGCTCATTTCGATTTAGTAAAGACTCTAGACCCAAATAGCTAGCCAGCTAGCCGAAGGAGGCTACCATTTCTCCTTCTCACAAAATTGGGTCGACAATAAGCTGTTTCTCAATTTTTTAATGCAAGTATACCACTCGTATTATCAGTAAACCTTTGGGGTTGACTTCTCGCCTCCCAAACGCCGCGTTGTGAAGAAACGGAAGCGTTATAAATTGGCTAAATATACCGGCTGTGCCAGCAAACTGTAGCTGGCTAACGGTAGCTATTAGCTCCAGGACTACAGCAAGTAAGGCGGCTGGCTAGGCAACCATTACTGTGGAAGCGGCTTTAGACCGCCGGCTGTCGAGCTACCTGTGTCACTCAATTGCCATAATAGGTAAGGTCTAAGTTTGCTACTACTGTTGCTTTATTGCAAAGTAGCTCATAACTTTTAACTCCATTTTAGCGAGAAACAATTCAACTTGTCTAGGTCCTTGTCAACGTTAAAAAATATCAAGCCAGCTAACGTTGGTACTGCCCATTTGTTAAAGTTAGCAGGTTGGCTAGCTGTTAGCTGGTATCTTCAACCACCTAACTTGTCGCTGCACCTTTATGTCAGAGAGCCTTTCTCATCCCAACTTGAACATATGAAGCACTGCTTCGATATTACAAACCTGCTTCAAACATTTAGCCATAGGAATGCTTTTAACATAATTTGAAAACTGTAAATATGGCTGACATTTTACTCCCGAAATAAGGACACCGAGCAGTTCAGACCGCCGTACTCTTAAAGCTGATTGGCTCTGGGGTGGATCAGTCAAACCATCCTGAAAGTTCATTGGACGAGCCCTTCTGTTGTGGGCAGCCCTGATAGTAGTTGCCAACATTTTATGAGATAAAGTCGAGAGGAATCTAATTACAGATTATTTGTTCTTTACTGGCCGTGTGTATTTTGACAATTACGTCTAATCTTCAGATTGACAGCTGTCACTACATTGGTCTTTGCCTTTAGCCGCACTGATTTAGTGAGTAACGCGAGTTGAGGTGTGTGAAGGAATGTTTTACACCACAGGTGATGCTGGCCATAGTCCTGCCTAAACACTGCAGTAAAATACAATTCACGACATAGACTTTTTGGAATGACTCAATATGTCAAGAATGTCAAATCATGCTAAGCATCTTCAAGCCTTTTTTCATGACATTGTTAAAGCAATGGCATAAGATTTTGCTTTGGCCTGTGAATATTTTATTATGATCTCACTGGGAAATTACGCTGCAATGAATCTATGAATATGGCTGGATACAAATAAGTTAATAACCAGACACTTACTTAAGATAACACAACAAAACGTTTTGGACATTGTCTTTCTTTGAATGTAACATTTAAGAGTGCTATGCTTAAAAGTTGGAAAAATGGCAAAACATTTTCATATTCTACTGAAGCACCATGAAATGCTTATTTTTAACACTACACACAATGTTTTTGTATATAGTACAAGAATATGTTGTAGATACTATATTTGATAAAGACTGACTGACTTAACTATTTATTTTTAAACCTACAGGAGGGAACGTGTGATTGGTGGCCTATGAGGAAGCCACGTCGAAAAGGCCAGGTGGCTGCAGGAGGTGGAGCTGATGTCAAGAAACCCAATGGGACTGTTGGTGGGCGTGGGGGTGCCCGCCAACGATCCCCATCCCCTTACAGCCTCAAAGCCTCTCCAAGCAGAGAAACCCTGACATATGCCCAGGCCCAGAAGGTGGTCGAGGTGGAACTGGATGGCAGGCTTCACCGCATCTCTATTCTGGAGCCCTTGGAGGTCATTACCGATGATGAGATGATGGCTCAGGACATTAGTGAGTGTAACAGCAACAAGGAGAATAGTGAGCAGACATCATCTCCTACCAGCAGTGCCCAAACAGTCCGCAAACCTGTTACACCTAGAGGTCGCAGGAAAGACTCAAAATGTCCTCCAATCAAATCGCCACCACCTTCCAAGAACCACTGCCCCAATTCACATCCGCAAACACCTGAAAAGATAAATGCATCACATAATCACCACATGACCCTCCCTGAACCTAAGTTTCACATTCTAGAAACCTTCACACCAGTCGAGGCACCTCCTCTGCCTACGGCATATTATCGTTACATTGAACGCTCAGCTGAGGAGCAGGAAGCTGAGGCAGAATATGACATGGACGAAGAGGACACTGCCTGGCTGGAGATGGTAAATGCTGGTCGGACATCAGAGGGATACTCAGCTGTCTCACCAGACACCTTTGAGCTGCTGGTGGACCGGCTGGAGGAGGAGGCGTACCAGGAAGCCCGCAGTCGGGCACCCTCCCAGACCACTATTGACGATGATGCCTTCTGCTGCGTGTGCCTGGATGATGAGTGCCTCAACAGCAACGTCATCCTCTTCTGTGACTCCTGCAACCTGGCTGTGCACCAGGAGTGTTATGGGGTGCCCTACATCCCCGAGGGCCAGTGGCTGTGCCGCTGCTGCCTCCAGTCCCCTCAGAAACCTGTTGACTGTGTATTATGTCCAAACCGTGGTGGCGCCTTCAAGCAGACAAGTGATGGACGCTGGGCACATGTAGTATGTGCCATCTGGATCCCTGAAGTCTGCTTTGCCAACACAGTGTTTCTAGAACCAGTGGAAGGGGTCAATAACATTCCCCCAGCACGCTGGAAACTGACCTGCTACCTGTGTAAGCAAAAAGGCCGTGGCGCATCTATTCAGTGCCATAAGGCCAACTGTTACACCGCGTTTCATGTCACGTGTGCCCAGCGTGCTGGCTTGTTTATGAAGATTGATCCTGTGCGAGAAACAAACGTGAACGGGACCACGTTCTCTGTCAAGAAAACAGCGTTTTGCGAGGTCCATTCGCCACCAGGACAAGAGACCGGATCAGATGAGGAGAGTGAAGGAAGGGTGGTGGGTAGCAGAGGGAGGGCGAGCAGAGGACGGAGTGCTTACACAGAGGGTCCTGTAACACCGAAAAAAGGCAGAAAGGCTGAAGATGATGCCAAGACAGATAAAAAGAAAGGGAAGAAGAGTCCAGAGTCTCCAGCACAAGTGACAGTGCCTCAGATCCCCACAAGCAGGTTAGATCCCTTATTTTGAATTAAATGAAATCTTGTTCAACAAAAAGCTGTTATTATTTCTTTATTTTAGCCAAGACATTTTTCAGCAAATTTATAAGGCATCTAGAGAAGTACAAAACATCAAGCAAAGTCATTTTAAAAGCACCATTTTGGTGGAGATTTTTGGATTTGATAGTACTTAACATAAGCATGAGTGTAAATTTATGAGAAACTGTTCTTTGGCAGAGGTGCCAGAGCTGATGTCTTTCATTTTGATTGTACAAACTTGCAATTATTTTTTTGTTGTACAGGCTGAATATCCTCTGCAAAGGAATCATTTTCCAGAGGAAAAACCAGTTCATGCAGAGGCTGCACAATTACTGGTTATTGAAGCGTCAGTCGAGGAATGGTGTGCCGCTGGTTCGGCGTTTGCACTCTAACATCCAATCCCAAAGGACTACTGAACAGGTCAGGCCAAGAAACAAAACTAAACTCTTGATACTCTGATCTATATTTGTGCTCAGAAAATTACAGTGATCCATTGCCTCTCTTCTACAATATTTATTCAATGAACATAAGAACATTTGTTGTAATTTGTAGCCTGAGGTGGATGAGAAGGTTTCTGCTGCAAGAGAAGCACTGAGATACTGGCAGAAGCTGCGGCATGACCTTGAAAAGGCCAGGCTGTTGGTGGAGCTAATCCGTAAGAGGGAGAAACTCAAACGAGAACAGGTAATGTGCAAAGATTAGTCTCTGAAATGTTGCAAATACTGAAGATCTAAAGTGCATAGATAACAAGAATTTACAAAGTGTTTGGTGCCCTAGCACCTCATTTCAAGAGCTGCAACGATTACTCGAGTAACTCGAATAATTCGATTACAAAAAATGGTCGAAGCAAAGTCTCTGCCTCTTGGCTTTGTTTAATTCCTATCACCCACGTTATATGGCTTAGCTCAGGGATCATTTTTCCACACGCACTGTTATTGCGGACACACACCACTATGTTCAGAATTGAGTCAAGAGCCAAGAAACCATCCGTAAAAGTCAGTGAATATCAAAGTTTGGGATCATTTTACACTTGAAAAAGAAAATAACAAAGTGCAACATGTCTACTGCAACTGGCGCACCACAAAAGCATGTCAACAATGATTCAACATCTGAACCGAAGTCATCCAGTTGTTAACACCAGCTTACCAAGCTTCACCGACACAATCTAAAGTAAACTAACGTAAACTTTGAAGCTAGCTAATTTAACGTAGTCTTCCATCGCTAATTAGAGCGTATGGTATATGTGGAGGCTATAGCCTGATGTCGGTATGACTAGATATCATGTTAAGAGGTGGAAACTAATTTGTGTTAAATTGCAGGAGAGTAATAGCCTTACCTTACCTACATCAAATAACTCCTTTCCACACACACGCTCATCTCGTCTCTCTCACTTTCCCTCACGCACACATGCACACAAGCAAACACATACCTTTGGATGTTGGAATAATTACCTTTTATGTTTTTATTCAGGAATAAAAGCCAATTGCTTGATCTTTTTAAAAGGCCCGTCATTTTCATTATGCTTTAGTTGGTATTGTTGTTTGATAATGCAAAATTATTTTTTTAAGATTACTCGATTAATCGATGGGATAATGGGTAGAATACTCAATTCTAAAAAATATTTGATAGCTGCAGCCCTACTCACTTCACAGAGCATGCAGCCCATGTTCGGAGGCTGAATCCTCAGCAGCAGCCTGGGATTTACTCTAACCTGTGGACCTTTTCTGTCATCTCTCACTCTCACTCTCTATATCTCTCTCTGCTGTTCAATCCATAGAAAAGCTAAAAGTTCCTTTTCTTTGCCTGTCATACATTGACTTATCTTTTTCATGTGGTACTGTCCCCTTAAACCCACGGAGTGCCAAAACAAGGCAGCAGGTGGTGTTGTTGGTTTGAGCTTCATTACCGAGAAGAAAACAAAAGCCATCACAATTGCCAAATGATGTACTGAGCAGCCAGTGGAAATCTTTTAAGGAATATTTTGATGTTATCACATTTTATACAGCAAACCATCGTCTTCTGTTGGTTTTCAAAACACAGCCCGTCACATGTATGGGCTTCACATTGCTTCTCATCTTTTTAGCCTTTCATAGTCTGGAAAAACTTATGTCTGAATTATTTATGGTTGCAGTTTCCATGTATGCCAACATCACATGCATATCCTCTGTTGACTAAAGGTTAAAGTTCATCAGGCCGCTCTGGAGATGCAGTTGACTCCGATGTTGGTGCTGCTCCGCTCTACTCTGGAGCAGCTACAGGAAAAGGACACAGCCCAGATTTTTGCTGAACCAGTTAACATCAAGGAGGTAATTTCACTGTTACAACACTGAGACCCAGTGCGTTTAAATAGAGAGGAGGAGTGTTTCTCCCCATTCTTTATTCCATTTAAAGGATTCTTTAAATGACATGCCCAATGTTACTAAACAAAGAAACATAGGGCTCTAAAAGATAATATAAAGACCCTGTAGTTGTATGTTTCTAACACCATTTCAAATTATTTGAACTTGGCCTCTGTTGGTACAGAGAAAAATCAGTCAGAAGCTTGACGAAAGCTTTAACTAAAGATACAACATGCTTCATTGATGCTGAATCCTTAAATTAAAAACAAATGGTAAAATATTTGTGGAATCAGTGCACCCCTCTCACCTCGCAGCTCTCTAGAATAAAGTCATTAAAACTGAGCAGCGAGTAACTTTGATAAATGTTTTCCACCTGTCCAGTACTTTACACTTCTGCTAAGGTAGATTTTAGTTGCCAACATTCTCCTCATCAATTCTTTACCATTCTGTCTCATCCACAGGTCCCAGATTACCTAGAGTTCATCAGCCAGCCCATGGACTTTTCCACTATGCTCACTAAACTGGAGAGTCATGCCTACCGCTCAGTTGCTGACCTGGAGGCCGACTTCAACCTGATGGTGTCCAACTGCCTCCTCTACAATGCCAAGGACACTGTCTTCCACCGGGCAGCACTGCGTCTTCGAGACCTAGGGGGAGCCGTACTGCGCCATGCCCAACGACAAGCCACCAACACTGGCCTGGACCTGGACACTGGCATGCTCCTCCCAGAGTCACCACAGAAACGAGACTTCTACAGCTGCACCTGGGAGGATGGTAAGTGACAGTGATGGTACTCAGCAGGAAAGTAGAAAGCACGCGCCTGTTGTTCTTTTGGATAAGGGTCAGTATGTATCCCTCTGTTATGATTAGATACTTTATTGTGATACGTGGTCTATGATCAAGTGCAATTAAGAAACATTTACATCAATACAATGCAGCTCAAAGTTAAATTGATGTGATAATAAATTATTTCAGATTCTGATGTGATTAGCATGATGTTGGGTCATTCCACACCAACTCACCCAAAATCACCCAGAACTTTTTCCAGCTGATGTCATGGATTTTCTTGAAAAAGTTCAAGTTGAATCCTCAGTGTAATTCAGGAGACTGACCTACAGCTGTACTCCAAATACTTTTGTAAGTTATGAATTTTTTAAGTTTGGCCAAGTTATGTTTCAGCATTTTTGTGATTCCTTGTATGTATAGTGTCAAAGATTGAAAGATGTTATATTACACCTTCATTGTAAGGATTCTTTGAAATGAGCTATTTTGTCACACTTTTCACTGGCTGTAATGTCAGTTTCAGTGGTTTAATTTCATCTATAGATATTTGTACTGTGGTGATTTCAAGGTGTTATTTATGTCTGATACCTACTGAGCCCGTTTTTGACTGGGTTCTGGAAATGTGCAAGTAACTGCTTGAAATAGCTTGGTTTGTGGCATATAGGTGATGTCATTCTGTTCTGTGTGTCTGGACAAAATATTCATCTTAAACTCTCCGAGCTTCAAAATTTAAAAGTGTTTGGAGTACAGCTATAGGATTTTACAAGGTCCATAGGATTTCATAGATGTTTTCGTCATGAAAATCCATGACATGAATTGGGAGGCCCCAAGTGAGTTGGCATGGACTCACCTTATTATAAATTGTGCATGAATTAGTACCTAAATAGAAATAATACTACTTTATTTGATGCTATTTTTACTTCTAGCTGAGAACCGAATGACCCTGCTCCAAAATGTCTCTGATGGGTGTTTGTTAATACTTGATGCATTTCTCAGTGAAATACTGCTGAATGGACATCATTTACCTCAGTCCTGGAATCAGTGTATATGAAATACTCAATGAGTGCATGTTCTCTATTCAGTTTGAATGAGATGCGTTAAAATGAGTCACACTTATGTTCATGTGTTCAACATTCACTTTAGCACCATTGTTGTCAGTATAAGGTACTGATGCATGTCTTATTTTTGTACATGTGTGAATTTCAGGCTGTTGGTGTAGTGGAGTTGGAGTGGAGTCTGACATTTTCATCTGTTGGGCATTAACTGGGTTATTTTAATAGATTTCTCACAGGATCTGTGTTTTTGTGTCAGTTCAGTTGTTTCTCTGATTTACTAACTAAATGATGTGTTACTGGTTAATCTTCCTCATCCAGGAGATGTAACTTTGTTAAGTGTCTGAAAACGGTATATCTAGCTATGAACCGATGAATAAAGTTCCACAGCAAATTTGCCTTAATCCAGTAATTTAATAATATACATTTATGTGGAATCAATTATATTAATACTGGCATAGTTGTCAAGTCAATGTTGGGAATCCGATTCTTCTTGTTAGTTTGATAGTGTTGAGTACTGATGTGACTCACCTTTGTGAGTGTGTATTTGGTTAGCAAATCAGCCACAATTTAAATTAAAACATTTTTAAAAAAAGAACTCTCTTAACCTCATACTTGTTGTCACTTTGTGGAAAATGCATGCTATCTTCATTCTTCTCCTGACTCCTTCCTGTTGTGTCCAGTTGACAGTGTGCTGGATCCAGACAACCGGCTTCATATGACGGTGGAGGAACAGCTGAAGGAACTGTTAGAAAAGCTCGACTTTGTCTCCTCCATGCGATGCAGCGGCGCCAGAACTCGACGCATCCGCCTGCTTCGACGCGAGATCAACAACATCCGCTACAGGCAGGGCCAGCACCCCCGCAACAGCCTTCACAATGGACATCTGAAAGAAGACGATGAGGACGAGGATGAAGATGACGAGGAAGATGACGACAAAGACACCAAGGCAGACAACGGGCTTTTGTCTTTGGACAAAGGTGGGTGATGAAAAGCAGTGATGTTTCAACAGTATGAAATTGCCAATGCATGAACCTTTAAAAGCCTCTTTTATTCAATGAGACCAGTTGTGAACATGAGCTAACGGAACATTGTCCTCAGGTAATTGAGCCAGGGTCCCCCCCACGCACCAACCCCAACCACCCCACTGTCTCCAGTCTAGTAAGTAGGGGCCCACAGAGTCTCGTTAGCCATGGCTGCCTCACAACTCCTCTCTCCCAGTGCACTCTATGTCTGCACCTCTTTTATACATCACTCTCATGGACTCACCACTCTCCATTGGCCACGTACAGTCATGCCATATCATCCCACTTCTGACGACAGGCTAGTCCAGTCCAACGGTCTCTTGATACCGTAGAGGAGAGCAGCACAACAGTGTGATTTGTGTCAGTTGAATCATAACTGCCATGTTACCATGTTGCTGGTGTACAGTTGTGAGAGCAAAGTTATATACTCACTCGTCTTGATAAGGTCCTCCATATCTACAGAATACCTCAACTCCCTCTGGGCTGTGGTTAGACTGAATGAAATCATGATGAAGTGACACCATTTTCCAGTGTGAACACTACACCGCCACATCACACTACATACTAAATGGGCATTCATTGCAAGGAGAGGCAGAGTGAGATTTAATTCATTTTTCTCCTTTCATCTTCCAGAAGACCTTAAATCCACATCGCCTCCAACACTGGAACCTACGGGGCCAGCTCCTCCTCCACGACAAGGGGACACACCTCTGGAGCCACCCACCCTCCGGCCAATCACAGGGGAGCCCAAGTCCTCCAGCTGGCCCTGCAAACGCCTAAAGCTCGAAGATGACCTCTCAGACAGCACCACAGGGAACATTAATTGCACTAAAGCACAGGAGTGGCCGGCATCACCGCCTCCCATTTTGCACAGTGAAGGACAGGTGGTGGCCAACGGCCTGCCAGAGCTCAGCGCCCCCCCACGGCCAACCACCGGGGGAGTCGGACGACGAACCTCAGTGCTGTTCAAGAAGGCAAAAAATGTAACTAAGCTGATAAGAGAGAGAGACAGCCCGCTGCTGAATGGAAAGGGGCTGCAGGACGACAGTACAAGCAGCACCCCAACAGCACCCAACTCTGCAACCAGTACCCCATCCTCTACACCCTTTTCCACTCCATCTAAGACCCCCCAGAAAAGTCCAGGACCCCCTGCACTCAATGAAAAATGCAGCTCCATTCATGACATGTCAGATAATGAGCTGGAGAAGACACCAAATCATACACTGGAAAGTGGTGAGAAGCTTCACTCAGTTACTGACATCTAACATATTTCTCTCCTTGACAACGTTCACTAGTATGTGATCACATATGATGCTTACTAAAGTTTGACAACGTTACATTTTTTTTATAGAGGCCAGTTAACCAATGTCAACATTCAATGCATAACAATGGCAGACGGCAAAAAAATACAAAGGGATCTATGACGTGTTAGAGTGCAGTTATAGATTACTGCAGGTTACAGTTAAATTTATCTCCATTCTTGTCTTCTCAACACACTTGTTCAGATAAATCTTTTTCCATTTTTGTTA
This sequence comes from Acanthopagrus latus, assembly GCF_904848185.1. NCBI lineage: Eukaryota > Metazoa > Chordata > Actinopteri > Spariformes > Sparidae > Acanthopagrus > Acanthopagrus latus. The sequence goes on along the minus strand of NC_051045.1, from coordinate 23,008,624 downwards.
TATTCTTTATCGCTTCAGGTTAGCTAGATAATGCTAATTACGAAGTCAGACTTAAAGGTACGCTATGTAAAAAATCGCCACCTTTTGACTTCATACCACCTAAAAAAGGGCAGCATATCACCAGAGTATCTGCTAACTGCTGCTAAATGTATTCTGTTAATACATCCACGACTGTAGCTGCAGTTAGCTTGTTAGTTCAGTTAACCATGCAGCTAGCTGGACTACTTGGGGAGTGATGTGCTAGCATTTGTACTGCTAGCACAGGAGCTTTGCACCACTTGGAGAAAGAGGTTTTCAGGGCCAGGGTTAGTTGGTTAGCATGCTCACTTCAGTAGATGTCTCTGTAACACAACATAGACATCTTTGTTGTAATGTCAAAACTGTTATTTCTTCACATTCTGTTTGTAATTTTATTGAATTTTTGAATGTCTTAAACTAAAACTATTACATATTGCAGCTTTAATTTTGTGTAGCAGTCAGATACCCTGAGCTCTCTTTCTGAGGAAACAAGCTAGCATTGGAACTTGTTTTCTGCCACCTCAGTCTACATGATCAACAGAACAAATATTGCCAAATTGCACCCCTGCACCCACTCCTATCACTGATTAATGTATGCTGCCCTCTCACCGCTGTTCTGTTGCGTTGTTTTCATTGTGACTAAAGATATGTCTGCTTAGATATCCTCCTTGTTTTTTGCCAGTTTTGCTCGTGTTCTCGTCTTTGTCTGCAGTAGTTCCTCTGAGATTTTATTTGCTTTCAGGACTGACCAATGGCTTCATCAAGCACAAAGACGGCGGGTCCGACTCAGAATACAGCCCTTGTCCAGTGCTCCACAAAGAAATGTGAGACATAGTGTATCTGTTGTCATTGGTTGTTTTGTTTTTGTTTGACAACACACTGACAATACAATGTGCTGTCTTGTAGCAGCTCACCACCCAAACGAAGCCTCGGGAAACCTGCTCTTTCCAAGGTTCCCTTCCTGGAGATAGTTAATGGAGACTCAGATTACACCGGTATGTTTTTTTTTTCTCTGTGTGTCATCCTCTTTTCCCTTTCTCATGCTCAGAAATGATTCCAAATGGAATTTTGCATCACAAAGTATAATTCTCCAATCTTACCGGGAAAATGTATAAATGTATGGATGTCCTGTTCATGTCCTTATTATTTGTTAAATGATAATCAGACATCTGCTGGTATTTTGCAGGCCATATCAGCCAAGTGTCTGAGGATGAGACAGAGCTGGAACCTCTAGAACTGGTGTGGGCCAAATGTCGGGGATATCCCTCCTATCCTGCTCTGGTAAGGCTTATTCAAATAAGCATATTCTAGTGTGACCTGTCGACAGGTGAAGAGGCACTTAAATAAGTGATTTGGACGATATTGACCGAATCTGGAGAGAAAAAACGCATAGTCAAGATGTCCGCCAGACCATAAAATAGTTGTGCGAGTGCTAGAAACAGACTTGAGTACCCTTTAGACTGACTGATCGCTCGTTCCAGATCATCGACCCAGAAATGCCCGAAGAGGGCCTGCTGCACAACGGGGTGCCCATCCCTGTCCCACCCAAAGATGTCCTCCGTCTGGGGGAGCAGAGGCAGGAGGAGACCAATGAGAGGCTCTACCTGGTGCTCTTCTTTGACAACAAGCGGACATGGTGAGGGTCAAACAGACATGCTCAAATGTAACTCTATAGACGAATGTAGAGCAGCTGGGCAAATTGTCGATTCAAAGAGGATTGTAACTACTTGAAATTTATTTTTGTATATACATTTGAAAACATTCTTTTTCATTTTAAAATGAGTGTGTGTGCGTGCGTGCGTGTGTTTTATAAATTCATACAAAAAATGAAGATGGTCATCACCATCTTCAAAGCCTCTAATAGTCTAAATCTATATCTTTGTTGTTGTAGGCAGTGGCTCCCACGTGACAAGGTGACACCCTTGGGTGTGGATGACACGGCGGACAAGCTGCGCATAATGGAGGGTCGCAAGTCCAGCATCCGCAAGTCTGTCCAGGTGGCATATGACCGAGCGATGATCCACCAGAGCCGAGTCAGCCACAGTCAAGGCTTTGTGACCTCCAACTACTTGTAGAGGGCGACACTGAGCCCTGCGTGCACCCACAGCCAGCCACTATGCATTTTTCTCTGGTCTTAAAGCGGCAGGTGGGCCGAGTCTTGCTGCCAGTCAAATCTGTATTCACACTGTGGTCTGGAGAGGTTGCTGTGGCAGCACACAGTCCTGGACTGAAGTCTGTTACCAAACCACTAGTGTCTGACGTACAGAGCAGTGGCGTTTGCCCTCGTGTCGTCGTTGTGGACGTGGAGCTCCAGATGTGAATGAAGTTCCCTTTAGGTCCCATGTTGCTGCAGTCAGTAAGCATTGATTCCCTGTTCAGGGCTGTATCGAGGTATCTGCTTACTCCACCTGGATGTGTTGAAGCTGTGTGTGTCTGGATCAGATGTAAAAGAATTCCCCTCTATTTTGTATAATGCTACTGCCAAGGAATCAAATTGTCAGAAAAGAGATTTGACATATTTATGTGAGATGCAGAAGACGTATGAATGGATCACTGCCATCTTTTATACAATAGCTTTTTACATTTTAATCTTTTACAAAGACACTTGTATATTATAAAGGCACACTTTGTGTACATATGTATGTGTATTATCAAACCCGATTTAATTAATTTAATGTTGCTGTTTTTAAAATGCGTATTTCAATCAACCCATGAGGGGGCAAAGCGAGGCTGTGTATATTTGTGGAGATGAAATAATTCCTGACTTGCTACGTAGCTCGTCTTTGATGTAATTTCATTGTGCTGTATTTGTGTGTGTGTGTACATCCAGAGCATACAACACAATGAGCCATTGTTCTTTATATTTGAATTCTCTTTTTGATACAGAGAGAAATAATTTATTTATGGAAGACAGAATTATAAAAATAAAGCTATATTGGTTAAAGTGGAGAATTAAATCTTATTTAAAACAAATGGAGTGAGGTTTTAAAAACATGCAGCCAACATTTTAACAGATTACTTCAAGTTAGGTTTGATGTTGATGAATTTATTCAAGACCAACCACCATTATTCACTGTCAACCCCCAGAAGATTCTATTTATTGTCCAGAGCCCCATTTTATCAAATGGAAAAATACACCTTTATAAGCTTGTACTACCTGCGTATTTTACCTGCTCACCAAATATTTTGTCTGAACCAGTATTTCCCTGTTTTGGGAAATAAATGCTCTATTAAAACTTTTGGGATACTTAACTGCAGTTCTGTGTTTTTCTTGTCAAAACAAGGTGAGATAGCATCTCACTTAATATTTAATGATAATCACTCATCAGCAGGTGTGGTGAAAATGATGTCCAGTGGACATCAGTCTGCATTTTTGTTTATTGTAACAATACTCAGCATAGTAAAAAGTACTGTAAGTTTACATGCTAGCTGTATACAACAGTTATAAAAAGACTATAAAATATCTTTTGTCCAAACAAACTACAGCAGTCCACAAACATGCTTCTGTCCCATTAGAGGCTAAAACTCAATGGCTGCAGGACTGAATAAACCGAAGTCAACTGAGCAAAAAAAACAACAGCGAGCCAAAGAATCCATCACAGTCTGATCAGTATCAGGTGATACTGATCAGACTGCGATGCATATCCAAAATCTTTCTCTAGAGTTTCTCAGCTCATATGGGACCATTTAGTCCTTGAAACTCCTCAGGGATGGTAGTGGCCATTTTTCAGATTTCTGGTACGTCCTCTCTCCATCAGAGTCCAGGCTGCTGTCTTGTCAGGAGGAGGTAGTTGTGACGAAGGGTTCGTAGCTCCGTCAGTCTGCCCAGCAGACGGCCGAACCGTTGCGGTCCTCCTCGCGCAGCTCCAGCCTGGGACCCACACACCCTGGACAGCAGGTCCAGGATCAGTTCCTGCATCTTCTCAACACAGCCGGCCGCCTGCAGGGATGCACGGTCTACAGGAGGGGAAGAGGGACACAGGTTAACAATGTAAAAACAGACACCAGATCAATAATGTTGTTTACATCCAAAGATTGAGTGAGCAAGTTGACAAACAGCTACTGCATGGAAGAAATTCCCACAGTTGTTTTACCCTTTGAGAGAGACTGAGTAAATCAATCATTTTACTATCTTACTTCCTGATCAGAATGATTATTTACAGTTGAACAGAGCATTTGCATGTCTTTACTTGACAGCTGATAGGATTACTTCTGACCTGAGCAGAGCAGAGCTGTAGCAGTGAGCAGGGTGTATTCAGCCTCCGTCACCCTCAGCGTCGCCATGCTATGGAAGAAGTTGAGCACCGGCCCGAAGAGATCCTCGCTGCCTCCTGCTCACAGCAGCAATCAGGAAATTGTTCATTTTTACGTGTGTTGTGAGATCGAAGAAGTTTTCTTAATGAACGTGTGTGTGTGTGTGTGTGTGTGGTTTCACCTGAGTTCACCAATGTCCTGCTGTGGATGTTTTCCTTTGACTCTACATTCCTCAGCCAGTTGTGTGTTGACATGCTGAATAGCTGCATGACTGAAAACAGAAATAAAGAAATATAGGGTTTTTTTGTTTGTTTTATTTAGCTTAAGATCAAATTCAAATGCAAGCATGAATCATAACATTGTGCAGTTTGTTCACCTGGACTGGGGCTTGTTGGGTTGTGGCAGAAGTGCTGAGCGGAGAGCAAGAACATGACCTCCAGGGAGGAGATGGACAAGAGAGAGCTCTGGTCTGAGTAATCCAGGAGGTCAAAACCTGTGAGGGGAAGAAGGAATATTCATTTTTTATATACACGTTACACGTTACTTTTTTAAAATTATTATCATCACTGAGCCAGACGTTTTCTTCTTCGGTCCCCAGACATTACATCCCCCTCCGTCTTACCTGGCACCGTCCTGGCAAACTGTAGCAGTCTTTGCAGGTGAGGTGACACAACATCAGACAACACCTCCCCTTCTTCTGTGCACGGCCAATCAAACAACTGCGCGGACACAGACAAAGAAACCATGAGGGGAACATAATAAAACATGCGACTGTGTTTTTGAAAGCACAGCTAGTGTCTCCACGCTGCTTCCTACCCTGCAGTGGCTGCTGTCCTGTGCTCTGTACAGGCGATGGGCCTCCACCATCCTGTCCACAATGTACTTCTGTTCTCGGGTTAGAGTGGCAGACAAAGCCTGGCGCAGAGGGGAAAGTAACACAAGTTTAAATCAGTATCAGGAGCGTGATGTCGCTTCACCCTGTTACAACCATATAAAATGTGCATTTAGATCAAAGATAAATGTAATCGTGGATTTGAACAGGTGGGGGAGGAGAGTTCACACTTGTCTTATGCAGTTTTGCTCAATTATCCAACCAGATACAAAACTAACCATTCATCCAAACCACCAAACAACCAAGCAACCAAACCATATGTTTTCTGAACCGTTCCTAAACCAAACCAAGAATCAAAAAACAGCAAACTACCCAAAAACAGATCATAAAAACACCCAGCCAGCCATAAAAGAAATCGTATTTATCATCCAACATTATCAATATACAATGATTTTTCCCGTACTATAAATAATGCAGTATCTATCTCAGTAGTAACTCCTCAGTGTATCAGGCCAGCGAGGACAGTGATGCAAATCAATGAGCAGGACTGCCTCAAGCCAATATTGGATTAGTCGGATATTTTAGTGAAAACAAACCAAAAACAAACATCCCAGTTCAACCTAGTTTTGTTCTTCCACATGATTATAATTATTTTCCACAAACAATACAATATACAATATCTCAGTATATATCAGTATGGCGAAATAATACTTCATGCAGCCTGTTAATGTGCTCAGGCAGTCTTTTAACTGTTACAAACTTTATTATGCATCATTAAAGCAACATTATGTAAAATTTGTCATGCAATATGACGCCCCCTACATTATCTGAGCGCAAATACAGATCGACAATGTCACATGTAATGTAGGTGCGAACTGCAATCAAGTCATCATGTCATAACAAGGTTGTGTGTTGAAAACTTCCATGTTGAAGTAAACATGTACTTAACACTGTGATCCTGCCCTCTCACTGAAGTTACACAGTGCAGAAACAAGAGACATATTGTTGCTTTAATGTCAATAAACATCTTATGAGGACTTCTTACCTATTAACTAATGCTTATTACAAGGATGTTAATACGCATCAAACAAGCTACAGCTGAGGCTGAGACAAAAAAAAAATGTCAGCCTTGTGGTGGCGCTGGAGAAAAAGTCCCAGGATCACCAAAGTCATTATGATATAGATATATAGATATAATAAAACCAGCCTCCTGTGTAAATGTAGTTTCCTGTACCTGTGCAGGTAGTCTGCTGCTGGAGCTGACCCTCCTGCTGTCTGCGCTCTCCTCTTCCTCCTGTCCTCGGCCTTTGCCTCCTTTCCTGAGTCGTTTGGACTGGCACTGCACCTCCGTCAGAAGGCCTGAGGTTGAAAAAAACACAACGATTTCAGACTAACATCAAACCAGACGAAGCAGTCAGACGCAGATGGGCCTCACGTTTCACGAGCTAAAGTACAGAAGAGGTCGCTCACACTCAGCCAGCATCCCCACAGCCCGGCACTTCCTCAGCCGACAGTCTTGGCACTTCCTCCTCATATACATGTCCATCTCGCAGCCACCGCCGCTCTTACAGTGATACACTGCCTTCTTAGTCACGCTACGCCTGAAGAAACCTACACGTCGAGAAGAACCAGGTGTGACATTCCTTTTAAAACTTAAACATAAAACATTGGAGAAAAAAAAGACGGCAGACACCAGTGAGAAATACCTTTGCATCCCTCACAGGTGAGAGCGTTGTAGTGATACCCGGACGCTTTGTCACCGCACACCACGCACAGCTCGTCCTGACCTCTGCTCTTTCCTCCCATGCCCACCCGCGTCCTCCGCCCCAGGGGCAGCCCCGCGGCCCCGAGGCCCTGGACTAGGCCCCCGCAGTGCGGCTCGGGGTTGGGATCACAGGGGGCCTCCAGGCAGTGAGGGCTGTAGTGGTAGGCAGGGTGGCAGGGCTGTGAGGAGGAAGAAGAGGAGGAGGAGGGGGAGGAGGTGGAGGAGGGTGGAGAGCCGTAGAGGGAGAAGGGCAGGTTGGCATGGCTGTACTGTTGTTGGCTGTAAGGGAGCAGCTGGAGGTCAGGGTCCTGCAGGGGGTAGCCCAGAGGGTCAGCCAGCAAGTCTGAAAAAGAGGACGATGGAAGGGAAAGGGCAAAAAGTTTTCGCAACTGATTCCTCCAAATGCAACATTCGCAATTTTGCGTTCAGATTTGTGATCTGATGTCATTTTGTAAAACAGAGCTCCATCGATGTCCAAAATCTGGGTGACACTTTCCTTCCTTATGATGAACATGTGCAGTGTAGTATGTTCTTTTTACATGTGAGCTAGCTTTAGTGGTTTTCAGTTTCATCCTGGGTTTGATCTCATTAAGGATATGTTTACATGAAACATAAGACACCTGGTGCTTCATTTCCCTGTGTGCATGACAACAGTATCCAGGTCTATCTGTGTACAGTCGTGACTTCACTTCTCACCACCTCTGTCATTTTCTTTAAAAACAAAGAATGTACAGACATCTGCATGAGGTGTTAACAGGCCCCACTGTTTCCAAGACAGTACTCGACGGAGGATGTCCAGGTTTCTTAAAATCGTGGTGAGGCTTCTGAAACCTCTGAAAGGACGATTATGTTTACATGTGCATAAGATGTGAGGACAGACACCAGGACACTGACATGCATTACAACTCTCACTCTCTCTCTCCCACTTTGACATCCAGCAGGTATCCGTTCTAAAAACAACGGAACAACTGCATTACCAAGACCAGAAACGTGAATGAGCGTTTGAAGGAAACACTGTTACGCCATGACAAAGTCAAAGAAGGTCACAGGAATGTGGTCTGACGTGACTCGTGTGATTTCACTGCTTTGATGGCTCTTCTGGGATACAATAAAAAGCTGAGAGTGAGACCTTGTGAACTCACTCAGACTGCTGAAACAGGATGCAGCTGAGAGCTCCCAGTGCCATTTAGGATTTTTTTCGCTCCTCGTTTCTGGATGCTTCGTTCGGCCTGTAATGGTCGTTCAGTGTTGTGACGGACCGAGACGTCTTTGAGCGCGGGTCAACAGCTTGTGTTTTTCGTAAAGCCCGTCTCCTCTGAGAAAACATGTGTGACCACTGGCAGCCTCTGAAAGTACAGCTGGTCCAGCACGACTGGGACTGCTCTGGGATCTGCTCTGCGCTGATTAAACGGCGAGCCCACCCAACTGTCAGGAGTCTCACGACTGCTGGAGATGGAAATCTAAAGGGTAAACATGTTGCGTAACGATGAAGACCGACAGTAATATCAGTCTGATTATATATTTTTAAAAAAAAAAACATATTTGAAATTTGTTGTGTCCCTCTTAGCTTTGTCAGGGAAGCAAACCAACCATCACTGTAGCTCTGTGATGTTGTCTGTCTTGTGATAAAGATATCTACTGAAGTTATTATGCTAACCAACAGCCCGGGGCCTGAAAAACCTCTTCATCCCAGTGGTCCAAAGCTCCTGTGCTGACAGTGGTAACATCAACACTGGCCCGGTGGCTGCAGGTGGCTAACAGCAGCTACAGTCATGGATGTGAAAACAGTGAGCAGTTACCCTGGTGATATGCTGCCCCTGTTTGTTTGTTGGCAGTGGATGGACTACTGGACGGGGCTTCGAAGGGTTCAGGACCTTTGAGCAAGAGCCCCTATTTGAAGTTATTCAAGATTCAAAGTGTTTAATGTCCTCAGCACAGTAAACATGTTTCTCTGTACACTGAGAGTCTTCCTTTGCCATCCGCATGATGCCAACAATGTAATAAGAAATATGTACGACAAAAATATACAAAATATTAGAGGAGAAGATCAACACTGCTCTCGCGTCTGTGAGCTGAACACGAAGGCGGACCCAGTAGGAAGAGGGAAAACAGCCTGGCCTGTCCAAAGATCGAAAGAGTAAAAAATCCACAAGCCAGCATCTCTGAAGCTCATTCATCCTGCTTCTGGTCCTTATGCTAAGCTACGCTAACTGTCTCCTTTCTGTGCATGACATGATCTTCTCATCTAACTCTGTTTGGTCTGGTATTCTCAGTACTGACCAGAATGAAGACTGATGATAAATGGTCATTCAGATGGACACATTTTAGACCCCAGAGTTCATCTGAGAACTTTTAGAGGTTTTGATGACAGCAGCTGCGGAAAACTGATGGATCTATCTAGCAGTATCTCTGACACCCCCCTGCTGATTAAATAGATGTCAGCAGAATCACAACGCTAAAGGTCACCCATTTAACCCCTCTTTAGCTCCTTTGCTTTTGTCTCCTCTGTGTTCTCCCTCCAGATGTTTCCTGTCTCTACCAGACCACGGCGGCGATGGCTTTTTTTTTTTTGGGGGGGGGGGGGGGGGGGGGGGGGTCCTTGCTTACTCGACATGTGACGGAGCTGTGATTCGCAGTGTTTGTAAACCATTTGAGCGCTGTCTAAACACTCCTCAGCCTCCCTTCCATCCCACGCACACTGGGGGAGCCAAACAACACCAGCAAACTACCCCCCATAGCTGCCCCTCCAACCCCTCGCCTCCCGCTGCTCCTCAGGGCAGGGTGGGGGGTGATGGGGGGGGGGATTTGTTGATTATACACATCAGTATAAATAGATCCTCCGACGCACGCTCGGCCTCCCTGCGTGCTATGAATGCAGCGGGCCGGCTGAACCTCCTCATGAACTTTTCTTTTTTCTTTTCACGTCATCCGCTTCTCTAAGGCGGTAAATAAACTCTCACCACTCATTCATCAACTGTGAGAGTGAATGAGACGAGGCCGTGCTGCACCCACATCCTCTTTGTGCAAGAATGTTATGTATAGCTGACTCGCTGACTCAAAGCGAGCCCTCCTAATTTTGATTAAAATACAAGTAATAATAATATCGACCTGAAATCTGCTAATGGAAGCTAACGTTAGCCACCATAAGCTACGGGCCACATTGGAACAAGTTAAAGCAAACCTCTCGCCAAAACACAACCTTGGCTTTTCTTTGTGAATGTACATGAGTCAAACCTTCTTGTAAAAGCATAATTACGATGAAAGAGGCACTTTTAAGATTTCAGGTCAAACTCATTTTCGGTGGGAGTGCATGGGGCACTTTTATGAAATCATCAAAACACTAAGACGGCTCGACACAACATGAAACTTTGCTCGTAGTTTCACCAGGGTCTCTACACATGAACACGAGCATTGAGAACACTGTTTGTGTACACAGAGTTTACTGAAAATAGAGTTTTTGAACAACTCCCCTTAGCAGTTGCTTGTAGTATCGATCTCCGAATGTGAATTAACGCTAATTTCCCCCCAAGCACTCCCATCGAAAATGAGTTTGACCCGAAAACAAAAATACGGTCAATCTTGAAAGTGCTTCTTTCATTGTAATTATGCTTTTACACAAAGGTTTGACTCATATTCATTCACAAAAAATGCCTATGTTGCATTTTGGCGAGAGTTTTGCTTTAAGCAGTAGCAGAAAAACACCCTGAGTGATGTGAACTGAGTAATGCTGTACTTTGTTGCTCATGAATTCAACTTCTGATGTTTGAGAAGGAGAACGAGTTATTTCTTCTTTCAAAAGTCTAACAGTCTCACTCTGAGTTTACATCAGACTGACTGAAATAAGCACTCAGCTGACACAGGCTGAGAAAATGCCAATTTACATGAGTGATCCTGTGACTCAGGTCACAGCAGCAGCAGTGCAACCGGCCCGATATCCTGTAGATGTCTGTGTCACTTTAAAGGGTCAGTTCACTCAAATAAGAAAAATAAATACATAAATCTCTCAGGTGGTGTCGAACCATGCAGATCTTTTGGGTTTAATTTGTTCAGGTACCAGGTGAAAACTGTAAACTATCAATTTGGGGAAAGTAACTGAGCGCACTCTAACATTCTCAAGTACTACACTTTAATGACGTTTTGAGGTACTTAAAGTTTACTTGTGTATTTCCATGTTCTGCCACTTTACACCTAAAGGTAAATATTGCTTTTTTTATGTTGACTACATTTTTTAAAACTCTGCACATTTAGTTCAATTATAGAAAATATGATTCATAAATAAAGTGCAATACATACAGATATGGATAAACTACTATAGTGCTTCAACATTATTAATGAGCAAATGAATGTGTCAATAATTATAATCCAATTATATCATTACTGATGGAGTACAAAGAGTACAAGTACTGTACTTGAGTACAACTTTGAGGTAGTTGTACTTAAGTTTTTCCATTTTCTGCTACTTTACACTTCCACTGCACTACAATTTGGAGGCATCCATTTTACTTTTATTCCACATTTTCTGTTTTACTTTAGTTTCTAGCTACACTACAGATGACCTGAGTGATATTTCAGCATAACATCTTTCGTTTTTACTCAAGTATACCTTTTGGCCAGTTTCTACAACATTGAATAAAATAAACATTATTCTGAAATATGCCATTCTTTCGATTTTGTTTTGGTCCTTTAAGTATGGTGACGCTACGCTTTTTTTTTAAACTTTCACTTAACTTAAAACTGTAAACACACAACTTGTACATGTCATCAGTGGAGTATAGCATCATTAAGTACAAGATCTGAGTACTTCTTACATTTTCACGTTTTACAAAAGGGTTAGGGTTAGGGTTAGGGGAAATGTATTCCATTCAAACACACAAAGCCAAAGCTATCTGAAGGAAGCGAGAAAAGTATCCCAGTAATTTGGGTGAAACGACCCTTAACAAGAGAATGACAGAGTGTTTCCCAGAGTTCCAGTGCAACCAGCGATGTCACAAAGCATCATCTGAATTCATTTAGCTTTGACTGACGAGACTGAAAGTGCTTTGCAAGTAAAAAGTCTCCAACATAGTCAAATCACTTTTTGTCTTCCCCGGTTTCTATCATCTGCGTGTATGAACGTATTGGTGTCACATGTCAACGAGACAGAGCATTGTGACCTCACATATCAGTCTATTACTCAAAGGACTCATCCGTTACATAACTTATTTTAGAGAAGAAAAAAAACAGAAGTAGAAGAAGAAGAAGAGACATTTAAAGGTGAAGCCATAGCAGTGGGAAAAAAATCGGAGGGGACAGAAGCAGAGACGGAGGCGTCACGCTGGACTCACCATAGTACTGCAGCTGCTGCTCTGTGGAGCAGTAACCATCCGAGGCGGAGAGAAACCCCCCTGCCGAAAAGCTCATCTCCAACTCAGTCCACTCTCTCATCTGGACAGAAGATCCTCTCTTTTCGCTTGTAATACGGGTCTATCTTCACACACACATGCAAAGATATAAACATACACAGACACACACATACACACACAGACAATTACTCAGAGGATTCACACAGATATGAAGGATCTGGGAAGTGCGGAGAAATTCCTCAATCCCCAGGATGCGTGCAGGTCTCTTAGCTGTCCAGGCTGATATCCCAGCCTATTTTTAAAAGGCAGAGAGCAAGAGTGCAGCTGAGGCTCTTGGTCTGTGGCAGATGATGTGCTAGAGGAGGTCTTAACTGTCCCCGGGGGATAGACGATCGGACAAGAGGGGACACCCAGGAAGGGCAGGGACAGGGCCGTGGTCCAAACAGCTGGACCTGACCCGGGACTTCACAGATCAAAAGACAGCCCAGATGATTGGATGGATGGATGGATGGATGGACGGGTGGATGGATGGAGACCTCCTCCCTCACTGGCAGAGTGAGGGTCACTCAACACTCATGGTGCGTGTATACATGTTTGTTCTGAGCTTTGGCTTGAATAGATGTATCCCAGAATGCAACAGCTGGGCTGGGCAAAGGAATTTATCTGACGAGTCAGATAAAATAATTCCCATCCTGAAATCAATTTGTTTTTTCTTAATCATGGGCTAAATCCTGCTTATGAAGCTTTTCGCAGGTTCAGTTCAAATGAAACGAACTCTACTACTTATATTGAGTGTGTGTCTGTGTGTGTGTGGGGGTGCATGTGTATGTGTGTGTGCATGCGTGTGTGTGTGTGTGACTGTATCTGTGCATGTTTGTTCTCTTGGGAGTGTGTTTACTCTGTCCTTTGTTTACCGCTGTTCTGTTTGTGCTGCAGTTAATATTGGACAGCAGTTAGATTTAAGGGGCTCTGGGATCTCCGCCTCCCCCACGGACAGTTAACCAGGCCGGGGCAGAGCGAAAGGAGTCGAGGCCCCGAACCACCCGGAGGAGACCGAGGAGTGACCTCGACACTGGCCCGTAAATCTCAGAGCATGGCCGTTTGACATGCAGCATGCTTACCGAGGATTGATGGCGTCCTCCCACCCGCATATCATTCCTTTCACTGGCTCATTATGGGAACCAGGACTGGCCTGTGGATAGCAGAGGGTTACAGAAGAGCCACTCATGCTGACTGACACTGCAGCCTTCACTGGAGTGATCACGATCGATGTCAGTGACAAATGCCAGAGGAATTCTGTTGTCTTTGCTTTGAAGATTATGTCCAAAGGGTAAATGAGTACTTATGTGATCTGTGCACGATGACAACATCGCTTCAAAATCGATTGTACTTCAGGAAAAAAGAGCCCAAACCAAAGGAGTGCAAATACATAAAGCCAAAAATGTGTCCTTCGTGTCAGACACCATCAATAACATATGTTTTAATATGAAACCGCAGAAACATGGATTTTGCAACGTGGCTGCATGACTCAGAAAGCCACATTTTAGATTCTTAATGGTCAGAGATCATGAGTCACAAAGGATTCAGCCACAGGGGACCATGAATATCTCAAAATGTCAAGGCGTTCAATCCAAAGCACAAAGTAAATCTGAAGCTCAAGGGAATTTGATTATTTTTGTAAATGTTTGGTCATATATCAAAGTATGTCACATATTATAAATCTGATATATGATGGTGAAAGTCAGTGGACCACAGAGTTATTACATTCTGTGCTGAGACATTTCACTCAAAACCACAAAGTTGAGGAGTCCATCTAATAACTGAGATGCCTCATCGTGGCATGAAACGTCACATCAATGTATTGCTAAAGCCAGAGGGAGTTGTGCCATGAACACTGTAAATAAAAACCTCTTAAGGCAACACTTATTTTATTCTCATTTCAAACAACTTTTTTGATTTTTTCGATGTTACTGGACTAAATTGCCCCTTTTACCCCGTTTGAAATGTGTTGACCCATGTTTTTAGAAAGTTTCTAGATTACTAGATTAGTGATCTGGTATTGTTAGGTAGAAATATATTTACTTTTCATAGCAACCACTCCGAGCCTGCACTAGCTGCAAGGCTAACTGAGCTAACTTAGCTACCTACCAACCTTCAGCTACAGTTGGCAGGTCTTATTCTCATGATGTGCTGCCCATATTTGTATGAATACAATAAGTGCCCAATTCTTACATATTACCTAACCCTATACATATTGCATCTTTAAAGGGACAGTTCATTCCATAATCAGAAATACATATTTTCCCTCTTACCAGTAGTGCTATGTATTCATCTAGGTGTGAGTAGCTGAATTTTGGTGAGATCGTCTGTAAAGACATCTGCCTTCTTTAGAGTACAATGGAACAAAGAGGCAAGCTTTGATAAATACATTTTAAAAAGCAGCAGTTTCATGTACTCGTTTGCTTTCTACCAAGCTACATCCACAAACTGTATCACTGCACAGGAGGAAGTGTGCGTTTACATACGGACTCGAGGCTAATTCTCCTGACAGTGTGGGATTTTAAACATTTACGGCGTCATTCTCGACTGAGCTGTACCGCCGGCTAGCTTAGTTAGCTCGTCCGTGCTTGGAGGAGCACTTCCTTCTGCGCTGTGATACAGAAAGAAAAACATTCCTACAGGAATCTGCTCACAACAAGGGCTGTGGATAATCCTGAGTAACCGGGTCATGATTTCCGGATGAAGAAATTATTGTTTAGTTTACTTTTTTTTATCTATTCATTTGGCATTTTGAGCACCAAACGCCGAGTGCCATCTAGCTCCGTTGTATTTGAGAGAAGGCGATCTCAGTCTAGGTAGCATGGCTAGGTAAGAGGAAAAATATGCATGCTTGATTTTGAGGTGAACTGCTCCTTTAACAGAACAGCAGATTGGTGGTAGTTTTTGGAATGCAGAGGATGCACTGCTGAAGAAGAGAATGTCTGTTGTTATTTTTCTTGTCATGCCCCCCCCCAAAAAAAGAAAAAACCAACAACAAACGAGCCAGTCCTCCAACTGTCCGTAACCTCTGAGGAATGGACGGAGGGTGGAGAGCAGGCAGCAGTGCTCAGAGCGACACTAAACGATCGGGACAGTATCTGAGAGCGTGCAGATGTCGCCATGGATCTTCTGAAAGTCTCACACTATCGGACACATTGTTGGACACAGGCCTGACTGCGAGGGGCTCGCCCCGTGGGAGATGTGTGTCACCGGGGAAGAGGGAGAGGAGAGGGGGGGGGGGGAGGGAAGACCTTCAGGGGCACGTTCACACCAAGCGTGGTTAGTTCACGGTTAGTTGGACCCGGGATCGTTTGTGCAATTAGTTTGTTTTCTTTGCACCGAGATTCCAGAGAGTAGAAGAAGAAACCAAGTCTAACACAAATGTCGATCGTCCAAACAGGGAAAAAAAACAACTTTTTCCAGAACAAACTGATTGCATGTGCAGACCCCCTACACTCATTAGTCCTGAACCACTCACAGCCCAGCGCCTGGAGATATATTCTACACATCATAAATCCTGCTCTCCGTGTGGTGTGATCCTGTCTTTATCAGAGAGCTGCTGGCTGGTAGCTGCAGCTCGATAATGGCCCGGACTGTTTACTGATCCTCGCAGCAAACTGACGCTTACATTAAAGTGGCCTCACCACTCGTGAGTAAAGTCCATAGCTTATGTTTGAGCGTATGCAAGGGAGTGAGTGAGTGTGGTTTGGGGGGGTTGGGGGGATATTTGGCTATCATGAGAAGGAATGTAAATTGTCAAATAAAGTATTTGTTTGAAAGCGCTTCCTCCAGTCTGTAGAGGTTATTGTGAGATTGGACTTTCAAACCATGCTGTTTGCTCATTTCTCTTCTATGTTATGTCTATTTTGGTACGCATGAAATACACGGAATTCCTTATACAAACAGTACCCTTGAATAAGTAGCATGTTGAAAATATTAGCACCTGTAACTTTAATCAGCTGGTGTGGATTTGCACTGGAAACCTTGGGCAGAGGTCGCCCAGTCTCAGCCGGAACTTTTTTTTAAAGGATTCCTCTCACCATCCTAATACTGATTCATCGATTGATCGATTGATAAAACATTATTGTCAGAGTCTGCAAAATCACAGCCAAGATGAAAATTAAGAGGACAAACAAAGATACACTAGAGGACAGTATTCAAGGCAAAGTAAATATTTATGGCAACAATTTGTATCCACCGTTCATGACACGGTCGGGGTCAGAGGCAATGTTGCCTTAACATGTTGTGACTGAAGACTGATTCATGGAGTCTCCCAAGGGGTCGACCTGCAATTTACAAGCGCGTTTTCATTCGGCGGAGCAGTTTCGACTTTAACGTGGTGGACAAACACTTTTAATGTCGATCTTCTTTCTGTTAAAAACCTGGGAGGCAGTTCACTGCTCAGTCTGTTTTGTCTGCTTTTTGCCCTCCGCTCGCTCATGCTGTGTGTTCAGGCTTCTTGTTTTATGTGAGTCAAACGAAACAAACTCCAATTATCAGCTATGCCCTAAATGTCCCTCCTCTAAACCACATGTAGAGGAGGACAGTTAAATGCAGACCAGCAGAGGTCAAAGGCCACAGAACAACACTGTTGTCTGTCTGAACATTTCTGTTAAAGTTGCGGTCTGAGGACTCACCGTCGATGGCAGGAGTCTTCCTTCTGCGCCAAGCGTCCAGTCGTCCCCTTGCTTTGTCCAACTGCCTCACTTTTTGTAATGTTGGCTCAGGCCCAGCCTCCATCCTCTCACACACACACACACACACACACACACACACACACACACACACACACACACACACTCACAGAGTAAACAGGACCTTTCAAATGAGACAGTTGCTGTTGATGTGTGTTTGATCTGCATGAACCTGACCAAAGATCTTCTTTCCCTGCAAATGTTCTCTTGAACAACAAAGTGGCAGGAAGAAATAATTCAGACATTCTCTTGAAAAAGACTTGGGGAGAACACGAGGGACAGAGCAGGGGAACACAAGGAATCTGAAGGGAATGTGTGTCTCCATGTGTCGATGGAGAAATTGCACAAATTTACCATACATCTCCTAGTCTGTGGCCCGAGGGATTCTAACCGACAACCTCTGAGTCACGTATCCCCCACTCCCTGCCGTGCCTGTAGGAACTGGAGTCATCTCATTAAGAAATTCCCAGTATAGAGTGTTTATAAACAGCCTCTTGTTCATCCCTAGTGATGGATGGGTGCTCCCTATCACAGGCTCTTCCTGCTATCTCCCCAGCCCGCTGAACAATCCTTCTGCCACTGTTTCACAACCCCAGAAGCGCGCAGACACACACACACACACACACACACACTTACTGGACCCTTGATATATTCTGTACTGACCCTGTTTCCTCTGTGGGTGGGCCCTTACTGTTTTGTGTGTGTATGATTGCATTATCCTTAATCACGAGGGGAAAGTGTGTGTGTGTGTGTGTGTGTGCCGTGAGGGAGGAGAGTGCAACTGAGAGGCCAGCGTGAATCTGCTAATGAAGAAAAACAACGTGGCTGTCAAGGCCGCCCAGGAGCAGGTCAAACACAGTGGCTGCGGGTTGGGGGACAGTGGAGGCAGAGGGTCAAAGGTCAACATCAAGGCCAAGAGCAGGCCTTGACCTCTGAAAAACGGGAGGATGACTTTTTCCTCTCGAGAAGAGCAGTAAGACTAAAAATCACATATCAGAGGGAGTGAGAATGAAAGTGAAACACCATGTTAAAGGAGCAGTATGAAGTCTTGGGAGAGAAATTTAAATCAAGGGGCGGCTGTAGCTCAGTGGGTAGAGCAGGTCGACTAGTGATCGAAAGGTCGCTAGTTCAAATCCCGGCTCAGGGCAAGGCTGAGCTGCATGTCGAAGTGTCTTTGAGCAAGATGCTGAACCCCACATTGCTCATCAGTGAGGGCCCCGCGATGAGCTGGCGACTTGTCCAGGGAGCACCCTGCCCTCGCCCTGAGACAAGGCTGGGACTGGCTCCAGCAGCAACACCCCGTGACCCCATGGAAAGGGATAAGCGGTTACGGATAATGACATGACAAATTTAAATCAGAAGAGAAAGATCTGATCTTTGACTGATGAAAACAAATAAACTCGGTTTGTTTTCATGACAGAGGCATCTGAATGAACAACCTAACCTTGTAGGACAACACAATTTCATACAGTTAAACTTTGATTATATGTGGCGGACCCTGCCACCTTTTCTAGCTTCAAACAGTGTTCAGGGGGCCTTGTTTTGCTTCTGAAAATAGCTTGTTTATTCAGTTATAGACAAAATAAATATTTGAGTTTGTTTTTCATACCTCAATAATATTAAAATTATGGGTTGATTTTCCTCCAAAACTACACAGTGCCCCATCAAAGGAAACTGACTCAATCAACACTTAAGCAAGAACTTAAGAAACAGAGAAAAAGTGTTATGTATTTGTTTAATCTGTACAGCACACTGACCCACAGAACATATTCACAACTTTGTTTAACAAGTACAAAGCAATTTTTGTTGTGCAAACCAGGCAAAAGACAAAAATGAAAAATGAGTGAATTTAACAAGGTCGTGAAGATCTGTGTTAAGTGATGACTTCAATCACCAGTGCAAACCAAACTGGTCAAGTGTAAAATGTTTAAAATAAAAATAAAATCATATGACTACAATTAAAACGAGTTTCAAGATTACAGCACCTTAATTGAAAATAGACTACATATAATTTACACTTGTTTCCTCAATCAGACACGTCTCTGAAGCCCCAAAAAACAAAAGAGTCAAGTTACAGGAGTCCATTTTAAAAACACTGTAAAACGAGATCGGGCTTCATGCAGTGGTCAGCGTCATGACTGTTAAAGTATTTGGCAGCTTAAAAACACCAGAACCATTTTAAACAAACCTCTGCATGGTCTGGACGACCCCAGCAACAGGTTTCTGACATCTATAAGAGGTCTGACATCAAACCGACGTTGTGACCTAAAATCACGAGATGGGTTCAAGGCGGAGTCTCCATCCGTGTCCGACACCTGAAACCCTCAATTGTCCCTTCATAACCCAAAGATTAAGAGCAGTGTAAATCACGCCCCTGCAGCTGAACCCAAGTGAAGGACGTCATCTGTCACATTATGCTGACCAATAAAAACATGCATTGTAAACATAAAAAAGAGCATAATAAATAAAAGTATAAAATCAAACTAAAACGTCCTGATTTAGTTGGATATGTGATTGTGAGGGTCCTCTGGAAGTGAGTGTCTGCTCGTGTCCCACACGAGCTCTGTTGGTTTGCCGCTTTAGCTCCCGATCAGAGGCGTCGTCTCAGCGTGGGTGCCGTTCAGCTCCACCTTAGGTTTGCGGTAAATCAAGAACTGGACAGAGATCTGAACCACAGCGTTAAGGAAATCTAAAGAAGTCCTGGGGGAAAGTCTGTTACTGCATGTTACCGTCAGAGGAATTCAGCTGGAAAACACACAGCTAGATAGAAGTGAAGGTACTAAAATTAAATGATGAAAATCTTGCTGACGGCCTAATTCTTGGCATTAGGAAATAATACATTTTACTGAATACCAGACAGTAAGTCTGCTTTATCTGCTGCACAGGGTTTGATTACTGTCTGTGTAAACTTCCTGGTCCCAGGTTCACTGTGTGGGCATTTGGATTTTATCTATCTATTTAACGGCTCTAACATACAATATTAACTATATTAGCAACACACCCTCCTGCTGATGGAGCTCTGCATCAAAATCTGATTTTACTGCTGTTGTTATTTTTAGTTTCTGTTGTGCATACTCATAAATAAAGCTGCATTGAGTCACATGACCAAAAACAAAACACAGACGAACTGGGCCCTGATAGTATTACTATTATAGTATTATTAGTATTACAGAATAGTACTGGCTGGTCCCTGGATTTATGATCTTTTAATGAGGCGGCCATGTTTGTTCTCTTAGTGTTAACTGTAGCTTAAATGCTGATACCAATATTAGATATTATGATATTGACATATTGACGGATATACAGAAATTCTTTTTGCGATGATCCTTCAAATGTGCTACTCAAACACCTGTGGCAAAGATACGTGATGGCAGCAGGATATATTAACCTTTAAATTAACCTTGTGTCTAAAATGACGTTGCAATGAGACAGTAAACTTAACTCGAAATTTGATAATTAAAAATGACCCCAAGCATCCTTTTCTGCATTATAATCTCTCAAAAAAAGTTGTAATTCATATCGGACACCGTATGGGACAGGCCAATAGAAGTCGACAATGTTGGTCAACTGAAATATTGGTCCAGCTTTATAACTGAATATTGATGCCTCTATGGAAGCTAAGTATTGCTAGGCAGCATTTTGTCTCAGCTGTGGCCTCTCTGATGATTGCCAACGTTAGCAGAAACTTAGCAGAAACTAAACTAACTAACCACCTTTTCCAAAATGAAATAATTTGTTTAAACAGATGACTGTGACAGCAAAGCGGGGCTTTTAACTGTTCAAGCAGAGTTCAGTAAAAACTTTCCCCTGGTACGTCTGCCTCATCTATATGCCAATTGAAAAAACAGTAGTAAGCGATTTGATACTTCAGTCCACCCCTTTTGTGGCCTCCAGGGGCCACTAGTAAAGCTCTTTACACTCCTGTTTCATTGCTGGCAACAAACCAATTTCCCTACGAGTGTTTGGACCTTTGATACTACATATTGTATTCCAACACACGCAGTCATGAGACCAAAACCAATTTAATGAAGTGTCCTCTCTACATGCTCAACACTGCCCAAAATGTAGCATGTACTTGGGATTAAGGAGAATCCAGAGGCCCGGCCACAGAGGGCATTTTTTCTTTTCTTTAAAGGATACAAGGAGATCCAACGCCAGGGTGCCGAGGCTGCCGATAAGCCAGGGCAAGTGATGAATCATGTAGCTTTTCTCGCCTTGGCCCTCATCAGGGTTTTTCAGTAAGACGCTCATGCCGTACATGGTGTTTCCCAGAATGACCAGAGCGAACAGGAAGTAAGAAACTCCTTCTGTCGACTTCCTCTTGTACTGAGAGGAGAG
Source organism: Acanthopagrus latus (assembly GCF_904848185.1). NCBI lineage: Eukaryota > Metazoa > Chordata > Actinopteri > Spariformes > Sparidae > Acanthopagrus > Acanthopagrus latus. The sequence goes on along the minus strand of NC_051045.1, from coordinate 22,987,342 downwards.
ATGAGAGGACGAGAGGAAGTGAGCAAATAAAAAACTTTGTCTGACCACAGAGGCAATCATCCATTCTGTCAATGCATCTTATTCACTTTTATTTTCAGCTGCTCAGATTTCAGCTACAATGAATTTACTTCTTTCACTCTGACATGCACGGCCTTTTTAAAAAATGTTGAGATATCCTGGGTCTTTCACTTTGTGTGTTTCTGTCATCAAATGAATAATGAGTTTAACAGTTCAAACATTAAATATCCTGTCTTCATACTGTATTCAGTTGAATAAAGGTCAAAAAGGATTTGCAAATCATTGCATTCTGACTTTTTTTCATTTGAACATACGCAGCTTGTGATTCCTTCACAGCTTTTTTTGTCAATTAATATCGCTCTCATTATTTTACACAAGGCACATTCTCACCTGATTTACCTTTAACCATACCTGTCATTTTAAATATGTAAAGTCTTGACTTGTTACACTTTAGGCATGTTAATCAATGGGAACACATGGATTCCAGCACTGATATAGGGGCTTCCATCTTGATACAAAACTAACTGAATTTCAGTTTTGTATTTTGTATTTAGAACCTGTTGTATTAGATGTAGTTTTGCCAGCAATAGTGTAATGATATTTATAACAATTATAATTTGAAAGCTTGCACTATACAGTGATGCTGTAGCATTATTATGATTAGCATAGTTGTTCTAATGACCGTTATCCATTTGCTACTAGCATAAGCATAAGTATCAGTTAATGTTTACCATGGATAGTATGCAGGCAGTACGACTACAGATACTATACATTAGTAGCAGAGGCCACTTGTCATACTCACATTAGTGTACATCTGTGGAAGTCTGGAGAAGAGATAAAGCACTGATGACACTGACCCAATGGAGAATCCAATAATCTCTTTGGGGGTAAAAGCCTGAAGCAACAGAGAAGCAGACACATTGTTATACCATGATGAATTGAGAGATAAATAGTTAATTTCCCCCAGGTTGCTAATTAAACAAATGACTCACTCTGATAACGCTAGCGTCAGAGGTTGAGAGCAAGCTGCGACTTCTGAACCCAGAAGGAATTATTTCCTGTTGGGCCCCTAACCCAGGGAGGTTAATGAGGCTCGTGGTGAAGCCCAGGACGCAGGCTACACCCACAACATGCAGAACCGTCCTGTCTGGAGAAAAGACAACACCTGGGTTCATCATTGGTATGGGGAAAGACATCTCAGCACATTCCCCCAGGCAAGGGTTACTGAGTCAAAGGTCAGCCGTAAGGGGAAAAAAACGGCAGAGCAAAATGAGATATATGATGACATCATCACAGGGTACAGGGATTTACTTCCTCCTCTGTCTGGACTAGAGTTGGATCATTGCTCATCATCTTGTTCTATATGAAGCTTTGTCAGATAAAAAGATGCAACCAAATCATTACAGAGTATGGCTACACTTTATAGTTGGGGATTCATGTTTGGAGTGATTCTTTGATATTTCATGTGTTCACAAAGGCCTGTGTGTGGGATAGAAAATGAGGATGCAAACAGGCTAAAAAAAACCTAAGATGCATATGATGCACTGCAAAAAAAACAAACTTGGTTCATATTTGGCATTAAGGAAATGCAAAGAAAACACTCACTTTCAGCCATTCTGTTCTTTGTCTTGTAGTAAAGGTACATGGCCAGCATCACCAGGTCAGCTATGACGTAGTAAACTGCTGTATATGTCTGAAGGAGACGGAGAAAATCATGTGTTAGAAAGTCATGAAAAGTTACATTTTCTTCATATACATGAAGTCATCGTAGTGGAATTCTCATGAAAATCCATTTGTGTCATAACTTGGCATGAGTAATCAAGTAATCAATTAGCGAAATGACAGAACGATCAATATACACTCAAAAAATCATTCATCAAATTCTAATTTGTTTACTTGTCACAACATTAAATCATAGGTTTTCTTTGAATGAAAATACTAAATTTGTGGTCTTTATAACTTCTAATGATCATCTCTTGTTTTTTTTCTATTTAACAAAAGATTTTGCTTTCGTTTTGTTAGCTGCAGTCCTACTCTTTCATAGAAAACACCACAACACTGAGGCAAGCCTCATATCACTTTAAGTCACCTGAAGTGGAAGCTGATCTGCCAAGAAGGAGCCCACCAGATTACAGCTGTCCCCTCCCAACCACAGCAGCAGGAACCAAATAGAGAGGGCGCTGTCCATGTTCCCCGTTCTGCATGAGCTGTAGTACTGTCTGCAAACAGACAGAAAAAAACAGAAGACAGAGTTATGCATGGTGATGAGATAAAAAAGCACTTCCTCTGAGAGATACAGACACAAAAGACTTACGGAAGGGAAGACACCATGAAGCAGAGGATGGACAGGAGGCCTAGGTAGATGCTGGCCATATCCCTGGCATCCTGGGCACATTCTCCGAGCCCATACCAGACCCACTCTGACCCATTGGGGCACATGGAAGTAAAGTTTCCATCAGTCATCGATCCAAAGGCACCCCGAGTGAGGACTCCATCTGCCATCATATTCTGCAGAAGAGGAAGAGCCACTGTAAATATCCACTTCATCAAAACACAAGAAGGCAAGAAACAAAGACATTAAAACTGTTTTACATTCTTGTTTCCAAGAGAGACTAATTGAAAATGGCAACTATGTCTCAGACATTTGACACAAACCTCACTTGCTCCCTAACCCCCCACCCCCGACGACAATCAGACATAAAACATCAAATAAAACGTCACATGTGGACCAAAAACCGAAATAACAGTTTTCCAGTAAACACGGTCGAGACGGGTTCAAAGGTTGTTGAAAAACATCAAAACAGCCGATTAAGATCCATGTACTACTGTTGGAAACACTGATTAGATCGAGACACTGGCTGTTAAGTGAAGTGGATGCATGTGTAGCAACATTTATACATTGGGAACATATAACGTCATTTTTTCATCCAAAACAGAAAAGCAGAGAACAAAAACACCAACATATGTTAACAACTTAGCTAGCTGACGACCACACCAAAAAAAAAAAAAAACACATAAAAGACTGCCGAATCTCGTTGGTTGACGTTTGTGTCGAACATAACGAAAAAGTACCGTAGAGGAAATGAGTAAAGTAAATGTATCTTGCCTGTGCGACCGCTGACATGCCGGCAAAGTCGTTAGCAGAACAAAAAGCTCCCAGACACTGTGGCGATAACAGGAAGCAGGCGGTAAACAAGCCAGTTCTGAGCCCGTCAGCTGATTGGTCGTTGGGCTGAAACGTCACTGCAACGCAATTTTGCACGTGACGGGCGACAGGAGAACTCCAAAACAATGCAGTTAAGCCTTCAAAATAAAAGTAATACTTTAATCAATCAATCAATCAATGTACATTTAATTACAGAAATATCCCTCGTCATGGCTTGGAAACATGTCACTGACATCCTTCCAACTTGTTTTATAGTACATTGTAATAAACTGTGATTATCAGGAAGCATAAAGGGAAGTATGACAGAGCGCATCCGGTTATTCTGATGCTTCAGTTTGTACATTGTCACCATAAACTTACACTTATAGAACACAACGATTGTGACATATCATAGATCTCTAATGGGCGTTTTCATTTTCCTTTGAGGATTTATTATGATTGCCAAGGCTGAGGTAGAAATCATAATTCTGCTTCCTCGCAGTTCAGGACCAACATCAGTGACAGGTCGAGACTGTTCAAATGTAGACGATTTATTACGGCTGTGGAACAAGCTAAAGGTATGCCTTCATGTTAATGGGACCCCTCTGCTGCCGACCTGGCACAAGTGATCTGATGTCCCAAGCCTCGCACATTTCACACACTCTCATCACATATCTACAAGCCTTGTTAGACTGGATTATTTTGCCGCACATGGTAATTCAGTCATTAGTCCTGAGCCGTCATTAGTCTCAAGGCCTCCTGCATTCTTCAGCAAGCTTCGCATTTTAGTGTGCAGCCGTGAAAAACAATAAACCGATAATAACCAGGCCCAAAGGAGCACATCCTATAGGCTTTGAAACGGACCTGTATGCAAATGTGAGGCTTGCTGGTTGTCTTAAGAAGTGGCACTTTTGTTGTATGCAGAGATGATTAGATGGCTGATTACCGTTATCACATTCAAACGGGTTTCTTTTCATCAAAACATCCTGTCTTGATCATCTTAATTTGAAGACAAACGAAGTTGATAATTTCAGTTTTAGATTAATGATAGTTCGAGGCGGGAAACGTGACGAAAAAAAGAAAAACACAGAGAAAATTATGAATTATAACGTCGATATCAGGCTTCATGTATTGTAGCCGAACATAAATATCGAGAGGGAAAGAATCCTACCTGGAACACAGGGTGAAACACGACGATAGACTTTGAATGAAGACAAAAAGAGGACCACACAAGCTATTTCCTTAATTTCTGAGGCCACGCTGAACGCATCAGCTGACAGACGGTCAGACTGACGACTCAGCACGCTGATGTCAGCTCGTGCGGCAAAAAAGGGCAACTTCCCTCTCTCACACGTGCCTCTGCTACACTGCTCGACCTCTTGGGGTTAACATGTAATGAGTCGAAGTGCATCAAGAACATATAAAGGAATACAATCGGCCATGTTTCGACCAATTCACCATGCTACTGTCCAGTTTCTGTACACAGTGGCTGTTATTTTCCAGGGGCTGGAAGGGTTTTGGTCTGTTTGAACTTTGAACTCAAGTCAGGCCTGTGTGCTGATACAGGCTATCACACCATTTGTCTATAGAATCTAATAGGATTCAATCTTTCAGAGACAGGATGCCACCCCTCCCTTCAATTGCCAAGTTCAATATCTTATAATAGTGATGTAATCACTATGTAGTAACTTTATTTTAAAAGGTCACCAACATAGTTGCCCCTAATCACAATACTGACCTTTTCTCAATACTGGATTGATTTAAGTGTGCATTTCCCATAAAATCCTTCACTTTGTTTTGGTACTAAGCTGGTGCTATCTGTCTGTGCAGTCTTTTTTTTGTCCTCCCATCATGAGGATGATGCCTAAGAACATGGGTGTAGCGGACGCGGGGTACGTGGGGGACATGTCCCCCGCACTTCCCGCATCAGTGCCCTCTGTCCCCCGCACTTTTTACAGACATTATCGAGCTCTGTTTCCTCGTTAAGATTCACAAAAAACTCGCCCCTGAGCAGTTGTGCTCTTACCACAGAGGCACTGTGGAGAGAGCTAAGGTTCAAAACTGACCTTTTTTTTAGCGAGTTTTATCTGAAATGAAATCCAAATTTCATGACTGTCTAGTTATATTTTTATTATATTTGTGAGAGACTTTTCATTTCGAATATTATGGATTTTGGTAGAAAGTGTGCTGATTCATTTATAGGCTAAATATAATCGCTATTTTATCATATTTGTCTTAAATCCAGCTCCATTATAGCAGGTAAAGCACATACTGACAGCTTGAAATATTACTGTCAGATACTGTTCCAACTCTGTTCAAAATGAAAGGAGGCTCACACATCTTTCGAATTCATACTCCTGACTTCTTTCCCCACAACAGAGGGGGAACAGTATCTGACAGCAATATTCCAAGCTGTCAGGATGCGTTCCCCCTGTTTTAAATGGTCAAATTGAATGATATCAGCCTGAAAATCACAGAACCTATCTGTTGTGGTGAGAGAAGTCAGGAGTATAAATTTAAAAGATGTGTGAGCCTCCTTTCATAATTAACAGAGGGGGAACAGTATCTGACAGTATTATTCCAAGCTGTCGGGATGCGTTCCCCGTTTTAAATGTGATTTTAGATTTTAACTACATATTTTGACAGTATATAATTATAAGGACCTGAAGTCAGTCCCCTGCTGCTGTGCTGTTTGTGCTTATGTGGTTCTTTAGCTACTAAGGAGAGGTGCAATTGAATGCGAGAGGATAATGAATCACTCAATAGACCTCTGAACATTTTGTCCCCCTCACTTCTGAAATGATGGCTACACCCCTGCCTAAGAAGGCCAAATATTCCTAATACCTATTAAGGAAGCTTAAAGGGTAACTCCAGCTATTTATACATTAAATTGTGTTTACAGGTGTTGAGTACTACTGGATATGTGAAAAAAGTAGAATAAGCCATTTCTTAGTCTCCAGAAGAAGCTGCATATAATCTGATAAACTGCCCTGAGTGATGTCACTGAGAGGCCAAGTTGCATTGTGGGTAATGTTGGCACCAGGGTTTGTAAAGCAGTCCACTGGTGCAGCACTGTACTCCTATTGATTGGACAGTTAAAAAACAGACAACTAGTCTGCACAGCAGAACTACAGATATCACCTTTACCAATCCACACATCCTTCTTCCTTTTCAAAACCTGGACCCAAATTACGAGTTACATCATTAGAGGCAATTTATCAGACTCAGTGCAGCTTCATCTGGAGCCACAAAAGGCTTTATCATACTTTTTCTCATATGCAGCAGTACTCCCCAAGACCTGTAGACACACTGTGAAACGTTGGTGGAGTTGGCCTTTAATACTTTCCATTCTGGTCATGATATGAGTATAACATATTCATATATTTTCTGATTTTAAGAAAGTCACTGGTCAAAACGGTATTTTAAACCATCTGTGAACACAAAACAAAAAAAAAACTAATAGACCTTATTTGTCAATTGTATAGTAAAATTAGTTGAGAGTACTGTCTGCCAGCAATTTTATACTGCCAATGTTCATCTTTGGACAATTTCTCATGTCACAGTAGGAAAAGCACAGGTTTAAATAATAATATTTTTATTTCTGTGAAGGGGTGTAGTTGCAAACACACCACAAATGTGTTTCCATCCACCTCCACTATGAGGGAGTTTTCAAAACAGGCATCATGATAAATGAAACTAAAATTATTAACATGGCTAAATACCAACACATGTTTTTGTTGTTGATTTTGGTCATTTATGTGAACTGCTTCTTAGGCTGCTCTCTGGCCACCCCACACCACACCTCACCACATGACACATTTTCTTTGATATATTTCAAGAACAGGTTTTATTGATGACGCACCCAAACATCTATACTGTAGGAATACCTTCAGTGGGCTAGATTCTCTTATTTACATAACGTTTCCACAAAGTCATACAAATACTTGGTAGGTTTCATGTCAAAGTATAGATATAATACATTGAGAACTGGGAACAGTGAATTTAAATGTTTTGTAAAGCAACTGTCACAACAAATCTACAAATGAAAATGTATGATAGAAAAGAAGGGACCAACCGTTAAACTCGTTAAACTACTGCAAAACAAGTCCTACTTCAAACTCTGTACAAACGAGTTCTTGAGTGTCCATGAAATCAGAAGGAAATGCAGCTCTTTTATGTTTCTGTCCTCAAGACTTCTGATAAAGGCAGATGTCTAATGTAGTTGACAGTAATTCTTTCAAAGGCAAGGATGAGATAAAACAAGCAGTTTGTACAGCGAATCTCGTCCTTTCTGTTTGCTGTCTCAAACAAAAGAGAAGTGTGGGATGTGAGGAAGACAGTTCTTCACTTCTCTTGTCTCTTTTGAGGGTGGTTCTCACTTGATGTGGAGCACTTTGTCCTCTGTTTTTAATCGTTTGCGCCTGGGCTGTATGAAGTCGTCCTCAGAGTCGTCTGTGTCATCGTCCTCCTTTTCGTTTGTCTCTGTTGTCTCCTCGGGTTCAGGCGTTTCAGGGAAGCTCTGCCCAGGGAAAATATTCTGCAACTTCTCCTCAAAGTACATGCTCACTGCCTCGCCGGATATCGCCATCTCCGATCCCGCCTGCGGAAAAGAGGAGGAGGAAGAGAAGATGGGAGAGGAGGAGAATGAAGAGTGACATGGAGGAAGCGGGTGTGAGAATACCATTGAGCAGGAGGGATGAATAGGTTGAGGTAGAGAGGAGGAAGAGGAGAATGAGGAGACAAATTAGATCTGGTTAACACTCCTGGTGGCAGGGTGGCCCTGGCTAAACCTTGCTGCAGAGATATCCTGCCTCCCTGTCCCACTGTGGCTCCATGAAGCATTTCCAAAACTCACAGATATGTTTCAACATTTCAAAAAGGCTGGCTTTAAATTCTTTTTTTTCCAGGTTGAATGATGTTCAATGGATCATCCAGCAGCGTTTAAATCATCAACGTTATTAGAACCCTTTAATGCCAGTTAGACCAAAGTTAACATTAAAAACATTCATTTTTTTAAACCACTAACAGAAAAAAAAAAAATTCTGTAGAAGTTACATGAAAAGTTAAGCCTTATTGCTATCCAACATCGCCTGATCCAGCTACAGTGGATGAAGTCCTAACCCAGGGGTTCAATCACATAAGGGAAAGATTGTGATGTCACAGTCAGTGCATCCTTGGTTTCAGAACGCTGAGGAAACCAAAATCCATCCTAGATGAACCATTCACGTGGTCACACCCTGAAAAGAGAAGTTCCTACCCTGTGTACTGTCTCACATCTACATAGCTGACCAATCACGGCATGACATGGAAGTGTATGTCTCGATTGCTGGTTTCGCAAAGTCACAGAACTGGCTGGAAACAGCACCTCCAAGCAATTCTGACAGAAAAAAATACAAGAGCTCCAACATAAATTTAACCAAATATTAACACATTCAGACATCTTTAGACACTACTAGGACCTCCATGCACCCTGCAAACTGTCACACTTTATCACCTTTCATTACAATAAAATAGGAAGAATGTAACCTTTTTTTTCAGCCTTTAATGTATAAATGTTATAGTTTGAAACTCTACAACTGCCCAAGTCTTCTTCTCATGATTCTCTGAGGTGAAGGGCGAAAACATTTCTTGGAGCGTCAGTGGGAGGGGACAGGACATGTGTGCTCTACTTGAAACATCTTACCTGTGTATTAATCTTTTTCTCCTCATCATAAACCTGGATTATTCGAGACATCTAAAGAGGGGCAATAACATTACAACAAACACACACAGTGAAGCAGCAGGGGGAAGAAAAGAGTTCACAGCAGCACAGGCAGGTTAGAGAACAGATCAGAAATCTGTTTACAGCCTACTGTGCTCAGGTCTACAAGGTACGCAACACTAAGTACTGCAGAAATTAACAGCAAGTCAGGTCTGCACAAGTCTGAGGTCTTCTTAAGTCCAACTAGTCAAATAGATGACAAGAAACTAATGATAACTGTTTTAATAATCTCAAATTCAGTTTGGGGGTACATACAATATATATTTTTTTTACATATACACATTTAGTTTTTTAACCAAATGCTAGCTCTCAAACAGGCTCTGTATACTGAGAGATTTAGTCAAGAATGTAGTCTTAATAATGTAATCACAGGAACGGATAAGTCATAGATTATGTAACTGTAGCTGACTGAACATAGTTTATTCTTGAAGTAGGAATGCTATCAGCATTATCAAAGCCCTCAATTAACCAGTGCTTTAAGTCCGGTTGTTCTCCACAGCTCTTCATCTTAACTTCTGATAGCTCTGAAAGGCAAATTTTTCCTGGCAAGGACAGCATTAAACAGGACGGCCCTTCTTAGTTAACATGTTTCATTTTGTCAGTACAAGGTAATCTGAACTTTTTCTAATTTTCACACTTATACAAATGGCTTAGATACATACCAGAAATACCCTACCCCACCTAGACTAACTAATTGCACAACAGATAGAACCAAAGCTGCTCCAAATGTCTGAAGAAACATATAAAGGCAGTTTCTGTCATTAAAGTGAAAATAATTCTTTAATCATACAAATTCAATTTTTTTTGTAATTAGATTTGTTTGATTGGAAGATTAAACAATAAAAAGAGCTTTAATCCATCTTCAGTCTAGCCCTTTATTTTTGTTGCCATGGGTAATTACACTCTGAACAAGGACTTCCTTCTAGTCTCATTAATTTAGCAAAGGGATCTTGAGTAATCTAATTACATTACATTGATGATGTCTTTCTGCTCTATATCGTTAAGTTGTTTAAACTAAAAAGACACAATGTGTCTCAAACATTAACATCCTTCCCAAGTTAGATCCGGGCTTGCTGTTAATTTTGAACATTATAAGAACATTATATATATGGTGAGGTTGTCCCGCAAGGCTCAGAGCCTTTATGATCGCCATGAGCCAATGGTGATGACTCCAGGCAGTCTGGCCCCAGACACTGTTCATTTCTTGATGAAACAGAAGCTCCCTCGTGTGGTTGGAAGATACAATACATGATGATATACACTGGACTTTATAGCAGACCCATATCAAGCAAGACTGTGTTCCAATACACGCAGAGGGTGCATGGTATCATAAGTTATTGAACTGACACCCACACCAGCATCCACATGTAAAGAATCTAAGGAAATAAATACATCCAATATACATTAAAATATCATCCCCCATAAGAATAAACTTAAAGATGATGTGAAATATGAAAGAATTCAGTGAACACTGTCATCCATTAAAACCTAAACTTGTGATTCACCAGTGGGATTCAGACAGTGTTAACAGGATTCAAACAGTGCTCCTGCAGCCAGAATTGAGTTAAAGCAAAGATGCCTTTACACTCTGTCCTTCAACAGGCAATGTTAGTAGGTGGATAAAACTGGACACACTCTGCAGGCTGTAAGCACGACTTCATTTACTAATGACTCTGTCTTCACACAAGGTTGGAGTAATATATTTGTTTGCACTGGCCTTATCAAAGTGATGTTGTATCAAACACTGACACATGGACACTATTTAATCTGTTTTTTTCATTGTTTACTTTCATTTCTGCAAATGACTCATTATTAGTGATTTAGTATAGCATGTAAATAGTCAAACGATTATATCTAAGCTATATCATTAGCTGGTAGCAATTTAAACTTCAACTCAGGTCATCCTGTCTGCATGCACACACACAAGCAGATGCCATTTCCCAAAGCAGGCTCAAGACTCATGCTGCTCACCTCATTGTACTTGGCACAGTTTTTAAAGATCAGGCGCATGTCGGACACAAAATCCTGGACAGACTGGTAGTACTGGGAGCTCCGTAACTGCAGCCTCTTCTTCACCCTCTTCAGGTCCATGGGCTGCTTGATAATCTTGTAGTAGTTCGGCACCTGGTTGAAAAAAGTGGGTCAGACAATTGCAACAATATGGCTTTGGGGATAGATGATTTCTTTACCAATGGGGGTGTTAATTTGCTGTACCACGGATGCATATATATTAGTTCTAGCAGGGAATCTAGTGATTTCACAAACAGGTGGTGACTGGTCTGATCAAAATGCACTGCACCGTCTATATTTATGGCCTTTATTGGATAGCTTTACAGTAGAGACAGCCAGGAACTGTGGCGCAAGTACAGGAAAGCATGCAAGAAAGCCCACACCCAAGACGAGAGGTACACACTGCTAAACGACGAGGTTTCAACCAATTTTTTTTTAAGAAGAGAACTTATGTCAGTCAGTGTTTCCAAAAGCCCAAGATGACATTCTCAATATTTACTCTAGAGGGGAAACAAGACAAGAAAATTTTAGGATTTAAGAGGCCGGAAACAGTAGCCACTTTCACAGAGGAGAAGATGCATTTATGCCGCAGCGGCGGTTCGCCAGTTCTCCACCGATGGTGATTCACAAGGGCCAAGCATCTCCGCCTTAAAGACGAACCGCCGCAAATTCACAAACAAAACCGCCGTTATGGCTCCTAAAGATCACGATGAGGACATTGGTGTGTTTTCAAGGTGTTTCCCAAGTGTCTCCCTTGTCAATCAAAACCCACAGACACTTTATAATCATATGGATGCTGATATAATGTGTAGTGATTGAGATCTTGACCCACAAAACATCGTTGAAAGTGACAAAGTTACATTTTTTGTGCTAAATTACATAATTAAATAAGCTCCATCAGTAAACAGGACCTGTCTGACTCACTCATGTGGACGGAGGCTGTTTTTTCGGGCAGAAATGTGACGAAGGGTTGGGAGGACGACAGAAGGACAGACGCTTCTCCATGTATATCTGCAGTATTTTTTTTTTTCCACATAAGTTGCCAAAGACAGTTACAGTTACTATGTTACTTTTGTTTGGTCATGTAACGTTGCTCTGTGGGACATTTCTCTTTATTAAGTTGAGTGAGGGAGCTGTGGTCATCAGACTGTCCGATCGACACACCCTCGATACACGCAGCAGGCTTGTCCATTCACACTGGTTCAGTTTGCCTGAGCAAAATTTCACCCCACACCGCATCCATGAGATTCACACTGAGACAGAGGCAGGAAATTGGCACAGGATCTAAACCCCACTGCTGTTTGGGCCTGCATTCACACGACAGTGTGAATGGGGCTAGAAAATGTTTTTTTAATCACTCGAACTTACCAAGTATCAAAATTGTTGGTGAGTAATGTAATAGTTGATGACTAATTAGCCTTAAAATATTGTGTGAATTCATAAAATAATGAACTTGACTAATCAACAAACAAATCAGTTATTGACCACAGGGGGAAAAAATGATATAGTACAGCATGCAATAAAATAAAACACATTTCCAGCACACAGGATATAAAACATCTGCCAGGTATTTTCAGGGCATTTTTTAAATTATCCTGGTGTGCAAAAGACTAAACGCATTTGGAATTCTATCTAAAGTGCAGCTGATTCCATAATTAAGTAAACGTGTATTTATTTGTGGAAACCAAGTGTACTTTAAACATCTTTGTTTCAGAACAGCGACAAAGACGAGTGTAAATGTGGACTGAAAAAAGCAGGAGGAGAAATTATATTTGTCACCGCATGAAATGGAAGGAAAAGACAAGACAGAGGATACATGACGGGGGCCATCAGGTAGTGGAAATGAGAGATCTGTGTGTGTTTGTGTGTGGCATGTAGAGCTACTTACAGAGCTAGGAACAGGTTTCCGGAAACCCACGCTGAGCTCATGACAGAAGATGTTAAGCAGGAGCCGTTCACATCTCTGCAGAGAGAGAAGGAGAGAGAATCAGCTGTCTCGTTCTCATCATGAAAAGGCCGTTGAGCGTGCAGTGGCTGTACTGACCCTTTGGTCCTCAGGACTCAAGCTCTGCTCTCCAGTGATCTTCCGGCTGTCTTCGCAGTACTCCAACTCAGGGCTGTTAAGACTCCGGCAAAATGTGCAGAGAAAGTCACCCCTGAGATGAAAAGGTAATGAAGTCACAGTTGTCAAATTCTCATAAAGTTGGAAATGCCCTGGCTGTGTCCAACTGTGGTTAAACTGTAGTCATAAAGATATATCACCAGAACAGAAAAATAAATCACCTTTATTGATCACTTACTTTGGTAAGATTTTTATGGTGGGTACATGGCATTTCATGTGGAACACTTTGGGACAGTGGTCACAGCACAGCAGGTCACCACCGTTGATACAGACAGCACACCAGTCTTCATTGGGATCGTCTTCTTTCCCACCAGAGTTGTCTGTTCCAGCTGTCTGCCCCCCTTTGGTTTCTGTCCCCTTGTCCAAGTTTCCATTCGTGAGCGAAGTTCCAGCCGTGCTGCTGCTGTTTTCGGCAGATAACGAGGTAGTGGAGGTCATAGTGGTAGTGGAAGGAGAGGAGCCATTTAGTCCAGAACAAGGGGTCTCAGACTGGGGTTCTGTTTTGATGCGCTCCCCTAAAGCCTTGAGAGCATCTTGGCCTGTAGATATGGCTCCCAACACAGGGAGGGGGCTGTTCTCTGGGCTGCTCATCTGGAAGAAAATGCACACATAACCACTTTAAGACGGTATGATAATCTGTGACTTTGACCTTAACACATTTACAATCACTTGAGCTTCTTTTAAAACGAACTGATGAAGAACAGTATTCATACCATGCATGCACTCCTGGCATCTTTGCCCCGCTCCGTCTTCATAGAAGAGGCTGGGCAGCTGTAGCTGTCTTCTGTGCCAGGCTCCTGCTTCACCCTCACCTGCTCCACTGTAGCTCCACCTCCTGTCCCCGCCCTTCCTGCAGAGCTACAGCTTAAACACACAATAACAAACCATAGAGAATTCATTAATGCAACTGCAAACTAATTAATAATATCAAAAAGATCTTACTACTAATTATGACTCAAATCATTTTGTCCACTTAGACTATACAGGGATCATAAGATAGAGACTTTATTTGTCATTGTACAAAATACAACAGTAACTTCTGTGACTTGATTTTTAATCTACTTCATAAGAAATTGAGACACAATATCTGTCTAATGACCGACCGACCCACATCTCTTGTATCTTTCAACAGATATCCCACCCCTAGTTTCAATTTGAGAGCATCTTGGCAAAGATTTGCATTATGTATTGGTGGGTTTGGTTATGGAAGCAAAACATACAGGATTTTTGAGTGAATGTTTTGTAATGTGGTACCCAATGTATTTAAAACCTTTTCCAGCCCACTCTTTGAACAAACCTATGCTTTTGTCTTTCATTCTCATTAAAGCCACACGATACATTGTTTGAGTATCGTCATGGCAATGTACATGTGCGGAACAGTCATATCACAGCCTGCCATGTAGGAGGCAAGTGAACTCATCTAATTTCATGGTACCTGACACACACTGTGCATGCAGACTCTGCATGCGCAGCAATCCACCAATCATATTAGTTCTTAATCAGTGTGCTGAAGCAGACCAGGCCCCTGCACATGGAGTGAGTTGCTGGTAACAACATTGAAAAATGAGCAACAGAGAAAATTGCAGAAAAACGAATACTTGGTGCCAAAAAGAAAAGCAACGTCAGTTATCTGTAATTATTTCGGCTACAAGAAGGATGATATTGACCAAACACGTGTTCTGCGTCGACAGTGCCTTGCATCTGTTGCCACAAGGAGAGGTAACAACTAATTTGTTTGACCATTTACGTTGGTACAACACAGCTCAGTAAGAGGTAGGATGTGTGCAGGTTAATTGTCCATAAGATAGCATCAATGCAGCATAACATAAAGTGCTATTCAGGTCATCTGATGAAATTTTTTCATATCGCAATATATATTGCAGAGTTAAAAAAAACTGTCCATTTTTTTCCAACATCGTGCAGCCCTCACTCTCAAACACATAAGTTGTCATAATTGTGGTTTTAATGCTGAGAGAGACAAAATGCTCTGCAAGATCAAATTAAACCATTCACCATTATTGGAGTTTAGAATTAACCTCAAATGAATACTTTTTTAGAAACTGAGAATTCAACCATCAAACACTCAAAATCTACCAATGTTTCTATTACACTAGCAAATTCAGCCATTTTTATCTGTAACATGCAGCTACATTTACCCAACTCATAACAAATTAAAGATTTGGTTAGTTGATTTTCTAGAAATGTTTACAGGACATTTGCTTTTCAAACCGCTTGGGATCATCATACCTGCCTCTGCTGCCTGTGCTGGATGTGCTAGAAGGTCGTGCTGGTGTGTGTGCATTCGACAGACCTGCAGATAGATAAGAGACAGGAAAGAGGTGATGAAACAACAGTGATTACTACTTATTGTGCAAGTACACGACAATTTCATTTCTCCTATAGGAAGGAGATACAAGATATAATAAAAGGGGAGGGCAACATCGCAATATTTAACACTAAATCATTTTATATCATAATAATGACAATCATATTATGGTAATTTTCTGCTTACAGAATTCTCACTTTTGTGGCTAGTCCCTAATTACATACAGTCATGGTCAAAGGTTTACATACACTTGTAAATAACATGTATGGATATCATGGCAGTCTCGAGTTCCATAGATTTCAACAACTCATTCCTCTGTGATGGAATGAGTGGAATACATACTACTTTGTCAAGGAATAATGAATTTATGAAAGGGCTTCTGAAAATGTGACTAAATCTGCTGGATCAAAAATATACTTACAGGAATTCTAATATTTGGTTAAATGTCCCTTTGTTATTTTCACCTACAATGGGTGCTTTTAATAGCCATCCACAAGTTTCTGGGAGTCCTCTTACTGAATTTTTACCCATTCCTCTTGGCAGAATTGGTGAAGTTCAAATAAATCTGTTCGCTTCTGGGCATGGACTTGTTTCCTCATCTCATTCGACATGCTCTTGATCGGGAACAAGTCAGGGCTTGGGAAAGGCCATTCAGAATCCTCAATTTTAGCCTGATTTAAGCCCCTTACTTTACCACTTACAATGTTCTCCTTTACAAGTGTAGGTAAACTTTTGACTACGACTGTATGTACCAGTAGTACTGCTCAAAGTTCTCATATATGTGAATGAGAGTGCCTCTTCCTGAACAAGAGTACCTGAAGATCCAGAAGAGTGTGTTGACAGTCCAGGTGAGGGGTTCATCTCCACTGAGCCGAGCTGATGCTGCGTACTAGCTGTGATGTAACGAGACAGAAGGTGCCCAAGGTTGCTGGAACCTGCATCCTCCAGCTAATGATGCCAGAAATTTATGTTACTCAAGAGCTCAATGAATTTGAGAAAATAAACATGTTTTTGCCAGAGTTAAATTTGTCTAGTCCTGCATCACACCATACTTTGTAGCTGTATTTCTCCATATGCTGCCTGGTCAAACATGTATATAATTTTATTTCTAATTTTCATTTAAATTCAAAATGATATTTTGGCTGGCAAAAATCTAAAAACGGCAGGTGAAAAGAAAGAATATGTTATGGATCTAACCCTGGTTGACTCAAAGAAAAATAGTTGGGCACCTGAATGGGTGGGATCTCCGGTAGACAGGGCAGGTTTTCAGGATTGGTGACAGAGGGGATGAGTTCGATGGGACCTATGATGGGGCTGGCGGGGCTGCGGTGAGCGTGGGCACCAGCCATACTGGCACTGGTAGGACTCGTGGGGTTAGCATTATGTAGGGATGCCACTGGAAAAGGGCCTGCATGTCCCGGGTTGGAATGCTGCACAGAAAAAGAGAGGGGGGGGGGGGGGTTGGAGGACATAGGAAGGAGGGGACGAAGGACAATGACAGGAAAGAAGGGGAAAAGGGAGGGAAAGAAAGGAGGGAGGACGGAAACAATGATCACGGTCATTCACGCAGTTTTATTGAATATACTTTGTGGCAAAAACAACATGGTTCCATGATCATGCATTTTGGGTGACAACACATGCTGCACAAGACACAAATGACAAAGTAGGAAAAAGGTGCCAAACCCCTGATTGTAGTAAGAAACGAAACCTTTGGTGGCTCATCTCAGATTCTATAGACATCTGGACACAAAGAAAAAGGAGCTGGGTATAGTGGGGGTTCCTCTTACCTAGTCTCACATGCAGGCAGTGTACATTTTATGCTGTACATGTTATTTGACTTGAGCAAATAATCAGATGTATATGTATAGATACATTAACTAAAGCAGTGTGAATTTAATGAGGAAACAGTACATTTGCACCGTGCTAAGGAAACCATGTAAAAAACTTTTTTGATTGAACAACTCTGTTTGTTTCTCTGTAAATCTCAATCAATAAGCCATTTGTTTCCATGAAATAATGCTAAAGAATACATTTTTATGTTTGAAATTCCATTTTTACTGCAAAAATCAAACATGGATGTATTGTTTTCAGTACACTTTCAAGAACACTGAAACTGAATTAAAAATGGACATAACATTTTAATTTCAATTTAATTTTGACAGATAAAATGTAAGTTATAGGTTCTCTGTGAAGTTTTAGACCTCAAGTAGAGCCATGAATCTGTTTTTCCTCACAGTGTTTCCCCATTTGTTTAACTTGTATATGTGCATTAGTCATGTCAACAGGGTCACTCTGTTCCAGTGATCTACGGGTGGTGGTAACAAGCCAAGATAAGATGTAATCTGACAACTAAAACGCGGGACAAAGGGCTGCAAGCTAGTAAACATAGATGTAAACAATGCTGGACTTGGAATATTTTACAAAATCCCACTTCTATGTCCATTGGTGTTCCCATTTATTGTTTTGCATTAGATGCATTGGATAAAAAAAGGATGTAAACAAACAACATACTGCATATACTGTATATAATCTCTGAGGCAGGCTGTTAGGCTCTGTGTGGAGTCATCCTGTGTCACTATAGAAATTGCTATTATGGTAAGACTGATATTTTGGGTTAAACAATTAGTCACATTTGCAAAGCAATTTCAGTTAATCCAACATTAACAGCAACAAATGTGTTAGATGAAATTTGGGTATTTGGTGTACATTAGTGTTTTGTCTGTTTGTTGTTTTCCATGCGGTGAAACCGGAGCATGTTTGTACTGACCTGTCTCTGTAGCTGAGGCTGCATCATGGGGGGATACTGCTGGCCGTTATGTCTCGGCTGAGCCGTGGGCATTCTGCCCTGTGGTGGACCTGGGAGACGCATATGGTGGGAGGAAGGGTACATGGGGGGACCTGGCCCACCATTGATGCCCCCAGGCCCTCTTGGTAACTGCTGCATACTGATGAGCCTTGGAGGCTGTCAAAAAAAAAAAAAAGAAAATCACACAAATACATAGACTACATGAAAATGTGATCATTGGGTACACTCATTCATGGAAATTCAAGCAAACAGCAGACCATTTTCAGGGTAATGCAAATATAGGAGCAACACATATTACTGCTGACATGAAAAGTAGATTTATGGATTCACTGATGTACAGAAAACAACCATTGACTTTAATCATCAAATCATCACTTCAGGTGTTTATCCTTGAGTAGTATCAAATTTTCACTGGTTGCAGCTTCTCAAATGCTATGATTCACTTTCCACCGCTTTATGATTCCCCCTGTTTTAACAACACTAAATCGAATAGTTTGTATCTACTTCTCGAAGTGATCTCAACAGACCATTATGGGTTCTTGTCTTTTATTACGGCCATTAAACATTTTAAAGACCAAAATAAAAAGAAAAGAAAGCGAGGTAATGAATTCATTACATTTTCATTTACGTGCAGAATAAAAATCAACTTCTAGAGACTTCAACTCTTGCTTGAGATAGGTAAATTGTCTTTAAGTTTCAATTATCCTTTTGACACCACCCAGGTTTGATTACTTGTTGCATGCAATGCTATTTTACTGCTGGTTCTTAAATTTTGAATAGTAAGGTGTTCCTTCAACAAACCACTGCTAACTTTTCTCTCAATGTATAAAAAGTCCAAGCAAAAATAAAGGAAAGTACCCATTTACTGTATCTTGATCGGGTTCAAACTCTCTGCAAGTTGATTTCCTGGTGTATTGTAATTAATTGTAACAGATTCTGAAGGTATGAGCTCAATCCAAAAAAGTATGCTGAAAATAATCATCAACAACATTGAGTGAGTAGTTTCTAGTTAATAGCCTGAAAAATGCTGATATTTGCTGATGTATGCTGATGATACCAGTGAAAAACACTAGCACCGTCTAAGAGGAAAAACTGAGAAAGAACCCTTTGAAAAAGATCTTCAAAGATCTTCTATTTTAGCCAATGTCCCACATGTTGTTGTTTTTATTTTTTTTTTTATCTTGGATTAAGTTTCATCACTAAATCCCTTCAGATGGCTCCATTATGAATAATCCTGATCTCGTATAGACAGACTTTGATAATGCTCTCAACGGTCTGGACAGAATCTTAGCCAAAACTACATATACTGATAAAAAAAATGTTTTTTACATTGGAAAACAAAACATTGGGAGATTTTGCTTATCCAATCTGGTGCACCAAGAAGTCAGTATATTTGGACAAGTCACGCAAGCAAACAATGAGCAAATTTCCATTCTATTCCACAGAGGTACATTGATTGGTGAATGTTTTCTGTACCTGCTGCTGAACCAGAGGTGGGCCTGCCTGTCTCGGGTGCTGCTGGGACATTTGGGAGGCAATGCGCATCTGTTGCTGGATCTGCTGTTGGTGCTGCTGCTGTTGTTGTTGTTGATGCTGCTGCTTCTGCTGTGCATATGCCGCCTGCTGCATGTGCTGCAGACGAAGCTGTGCCAGGTTGATCTGTCCTTGGTGTTTGCCTGGGTGGCCTTGGCCTGTTGGAATGGGCGGGCCTCCTACCATCATATTGGGTGGTTGTGCAGGAGGAGGTGGCTTCTCAATTACCAAATTACCTACAGTTAGTGGAAGAAAGACAACACCAAGAACAATTTAAAAGGAGTGTACCTGCTCTAGACAATTCCTTTGATTAATACATGCAGCAGTTTGATCATTTGATCAATTGCTCACTGCTTCATTTTCATGATGTTTTTGGTTATTATCCAGCAAAGCAAGCCTCTATCTAAACTTAAGGGCAAATTATGATGGTTCTCAGTTATAAGCTTGATTAGAATAAATCAATAAGAAACCCAAAGTCAATATTTAAAAGAGCTTAATGATTGATGAGAGATACTAAGGAAAAAGGCCTCTCTCACCTAGATTCACCACGTTTTTGGCCCAGAATGTGGGATCACAGAAGAAGCGCACAACTCCGTTAGCCTGGGGCGCTGGCTCCAGTCGAGCTTTGAAGAGCTGGCGAAGCTGGAACAGGATCTACATGCACACAGAATAAGCCTGGCTATCTCGGAGAAACAAATAGTTCATTTGTCAACATGCCATTTGGGCGCATTACCCCACAACCCCACATTAAGTTATCTAAATTATCTAATTTGCTGATGGTCTTGTGGTTAGTAGTCAAATCCACGTGGCAAAAATGTCCCATGTTGAGCCCAAAAGAAAAAAAAATCATTAACATAATGTGGGGGCAAAAAGGCTGGTTCTGCAAGTTTACTAACAGACAGTAGAATGGGCTGAGCCATTAGTGTACTCTTAATAAAATCACATGTTCCTAAACTTCTGCTAATACAGTATGAGCATCTGAGTTTACATCTTAAATATTCAAATACAGAATTTAACACAAAAACTGGTGACAAGTCCCAGGTGCAGTAAAACTACTGGATCCAACCAAAGTTGAACGCAATGCTTTGTCATGATCACACACAATGTAGGATTTAGCCTCTTAAACTACTGAAAGTCTGGTGCCCAAGAGAAACATACCAGCCTCTTGCTGTAGAGTAGCGCCGTGCTGCTCCCAGTAGTGATGGCCCAGGAGCAGAAGCTGAGCACATGGTGGATCTGTTGGGCCAGCAGGGTGGTATCTTTGTGCTGAGCCATAAGCCTCATAGTGCGCTCTTTGGTCACACTCTGGACAGAAAGTGAGATTAATCTGGTTAAATGAAAGAGCCTTGCCCAAGCCATATTGCTTGCAAAGCTACTATAAAGATGTAAGCGTATGCGTGGAGATCAATCAGATGATTAGATGTCATTAGATTAAAATTTAATGATCCCTATGGGGGGCTGTGGGTTATTACAGCACTCCAGAACAAACTCAGCACAGACAAACAATTAAATAAATCACAGCACAACTAATGGAGAGGTAGTCAAGTTTGATAGAATCTAATATGCAACAAACTGGATTCAGTGATGGAACCAAGTGAAGAAAAACAAAATTCAAAGATCTAAGTTGTGATAAAGCAGGCGGATAAAATTCAAAATTCTTTTTAATTCATCGGATCGGATTTACTAAATGTTTTGGAATATTAAGTAAACAGAATCAGAAAATCAAGATATATTCACAATCTATCATTTAATTAGAAGGCTGACACACATTAAAAATGTCTTGTTGGATGTTTCATACATTTGTCTGTGCATTCTAGACACATAATCTACAAAAAAGCTTTTTGCAATTATCAATAATAATTAAGGTAGTGATTATTTGTTTAGATGACTTTGTAGCACCTCGTGAAGCACTAAATCAAAGTGCTTTTTATTAATATTCTCTTACCTCCAACTGCTGCAGCAGGGATTTGCCCTTCTTGTTGATCTCATTAATTAGAGTAAATACTGCAATTTTAATCTCGTGCTCCACCTTCTTATGTGTCTCATTCAGCTCTTTTATCCTGTATGAAAAACATACAAAAAAGTTATAAACTATGTGTTAACATATAGTGAGTAGCCTTGGAGAGGAAGTTGATGATGAAAAACCCGCACCTGCTTTGCACCTGAGTGACAGAGTAATGGACGTAGTTCTTCTTTTCCTGAAGTTTGTTCACGCCGGTCTCAATGATGCCTTTCTGGTTCTGGAAAGCCTCCTCCAGGAACTGGTACCTGCCAAATCAAGAGTCACTCTAACAGTCATCAACAACTTTCAATGAACTGAATGAACATGATTTTACTAACTGTGTTAAAAACGAGAACTGGGGTCAAAAAATACATTCGGCCTCTAGGGGTAAAATGTCATCAGAAGTTCAAAATGATCCAAAAAGAAGTGCTCCTGTCAACTGGGAATGTTCGCACTTTAATCATTAGTGCAAAGTATTAATTTTCTGTTCTTCTAAGCGGAGCTTCCATTCATCAAAATCAATCCCAGATTAGCTGACTAAAATGAAAAAAACAGCAGGGCTCCAGATTCAAATCACAAGGATTTCAAACCACTGATTTCATCTACCAATTGCTTTGTTGGAAACCAACCTTACACTCAAGATTTTATATGGTTTTCTAAATATGGAACAGCTAGCTGGATGGTACACCAGCTGATAACTTAGGTCGGCTCCCTGCGTGCCAAATTTGATTTAACACCTTGAGAGAACATTCGAGATATAATTGCAAATGCACTTGTGGACAGTGCTAAAAGATGCTCAGAACAGGGGTGGGAAATCATTTCTTGGACTTTCGCATTGGCTTTTATAGTAGTGAATATGTTGTAGTCTAGCATAGCCTGACCTTTCCAGAGCTTTTATGTTGAATTACTGTAAATGTCACTGAAATATCACAGGGCATATGGGGGAGGAATTGCCTTTCCTGAGATTTTTATTCCTTTTTCCCCATTATGTAGTTAGGTCTTGCTAGCTGGGTTGTCTAAAGCATCTAATCCAAATAAATATATGCTGCTTGACAAAAGTGGGGGGAAAACAATTATATAGCACTATATTGCTAGGCCATTTGTATCCACTACTTTGACTGCCTTTTTATCACTAACACATCTTGAAACTTGGTGGTTGGACTTTCAGAAGAGCTGTTGTGCACAATCAGCAACTGATTTTCATAATTTAGTGAAATGAGCTACAGTAGGAAATCTATCACAAATCTTATGCTGTGCTTTGGGAAATTGACAGCAGTAATGCCAAGTGTATGAAAACAGTAGTTAATGGTCTGAAATATAGTAAACTAATCTACAACCAATACGAAAATTTGAACATAAACATTATAAAATACAAGTACCATACCAGTCATAGAAGGTGACAGGTGACTGAAACAACTAGAAATAGTATGGACGTGTGGTACGATGAGCTACCTATGCTCCTTGTGCTCCAGAAGCTGGCAGTCCCTACAGGTCAAAGTGTCACAGGTCTCACAGTAAAGTTTCAGGGGCTCCTGCTTATGGACGGGACAGAAAACAGGCCTCTGTCCTGACGTACTGACAGACTCTATAGACACACAGGAGAAAAAAATGTCACCGATATTCATCTGTACAAACAGAAACATCTATGAAGGCAAATTAATCATAGAAACCAGGGACAAAACTAAGAGTGTCAAAAATCATTGGCATGAAGAGGAAGTTGTGTCAAAGGCCTAGCAGTTTGTCTGGGTAGAGCCTCAGGATGTATGGTCCCCGAGCAAGAGTTACCATATCAGCAACCAGACTATGCAGCTCTGTTACCATGGCAACACACCAGCAGCAGCAGCACATTCACTGTGCTTCAACTAGGGTTTGTCTTGTTGAGAATTCTGCAGTTTTAGCTTCAGTAAACATCGGTCTGCCCTTCACCGTGGGGGTCAGCCATCTTACCTGAGGCAGCATCAGCATCAGCATCCTCCTTCGTGCGAATCTTGTGGTCCTTAGTAATTTTGACCCTCTGGTGGGCCTCCACACAGGTCTTACACAGCCATTCTCCACACTCCACACAAAAGCCTATGGTTCCTGCGTTGTCTTCACAACTTGTGCACACCTTGAGAAGATAACACCAATATGCATCGGAGAGAGTGTTGGTGCTGCATTACCAGTACTTGTTTAAGGATAATGTATAACACTGGGAAGGTGGGAAGAAAAACATAGAATGAAATGTATAGAAAGCCCAGTTTGGTATATTAAAGCCTAAACTACATGTTGATTGTCATACTAAACAAATTCTAATGTCAATAATTAAACCAAAAGGTAATCCACCATGCGCCATATACATTTGATATTATTATCACTGTGTCTTTAGTCAAAACTATACTCCATAAATGTATTCTATGAATAAGCATTCTTTTTTTAATAAAGGTGTCAGGTATTGCAATCTTTTGAAAAGTGTGGTCTGATAGTGAAACTAACTGAATGGGTTCTCTAAAATCAAGTGGTTCATTGGAAATGTGAACATGATTGTACGATGCAAAAATTGTGTCAAAATAACTGATCAAGAGAGGAATAGTGTGGTTTATTTGGTGGTACTAAAGGAAAGCCAGAGCAATCAAAACAAAACTAATTCTCTGTCATATATTTGGAAAAAGGGATTATACAAAGATTAGTGTTAAATCTGATTCTTAGTTTTTTATGTATGTTATGAACTAAACTAAACTAACATGCATAACTAGATAAACTGGCCTGATTCATGGATAAGACTGCCTTGTCTTCATCACATTAAAAAAATGTAATATGAGAATATCACAATACTTATGTGCAAAATGACCATGAGGCCAACTGTTCTGACATACCTGTGCAGCCTTTTCATCAGACGTGCTGGTGGCTTCTGTGGTATCTTTGACAAAGTAGTTGTCAATAATGTCACTCTGTTTGTAGTCCTGGTGGCACACCGAACAGCGCATAACATTCACTAAAGACAGAGAAGATACAGAAAATAAGGCGGGACTTGATTGAAATGACAATCAAAGGTGAAAGAATGGGTCACAAATTCAAGGCTTAGTGACCTTTCATTGATGGATAATCTTTGAAGAAAACTGAAAACAAAGCCGAACAAGCAGTAAGAATCACGCTTCATCCAAGCTCTTAGGAAGCCCTACCTTCTCACTCCCTTAAGTCTAAGGGAACCTGTTTGCTTAAGTCTAAAGGAATGAGGATTAAAAACAGTCCTTCTTAGGATTTTCCCCGGGTTTTTTAGGATGTTCTTTCATAAGATCTTCCAAAAACCTTTGCAATATTCTGTGAAATGTTCCTGCAAAGCTTGTGTACGATTGAACACGTCAGGAGTCCCCAGGGCAGGCTTCCCCTCCACACACACCAAGCTTGGACGCAGTACTAATATTACTTGGTTTTGGCACGGCAGGGTTTTCCAATTTGCTGCTTGTGAGGGGCAGCCCACCCTTTGGACACCAGACATGTCCTCTCTCTCTCTAGCACAGAGACAGTTTTGACAGCAAAGAGTGGCTCTGGAAGAGAAGTACGAGCCCAGAAGAGAAACCACAACATGGTCAAGGGGAACTGTGAGAGCCAAAGATGTCGGTGTGTGGTGTGTTTACCAGGGGAACTACAGAGGAAAATACCGATCACAATCCCAGGGATTAGCCCAACACTGGCTGTTTGTTGTACAAGCCAACCGCAAGAATGACTGCACATGATACAGCCTCTCCATGCCTGATTCAAACTGTTAACTAGACATAAAACTCATTCCTATACCTAACCATTCCTAAACCTGATCAAGAAAGGACTTAACTGATCACATAAGGGCACCCAGCAGAGTGTTCTTCCTCCCTTCCTTTGGCCTATCCATTTTCGCATCAACCATTAAAAAGGTTTCAGGCAGGCAAAGGGTGGCAAAGAAACAAGACAAAAAGACAAAAGGGCACAGAGCAAAGGAATACACCATTCCAATGTGTTCAGTGAACACATACCAACAGGCGGGTCATATGACATTAAAGAAAAAATCCAAATCAAAAAATAAATGGAAGAACCACTCAAATCTCATGGAGACAGGTGCGTCCTATTTGTCCAGTGGAACACAATTTTGCACTAATTTGCAGTCACTGGGTCTCTTGACATGGATACTAACGAAAAACTGCAACAACTTTCTAATCAAACATTCCTGTGATGTAAATGCATAAACTGAATAGTAGCAGTTAAAATAAGTGTTGCTGCATGAAACAAAATTAGTAGACTTTCACTAGTAGGGGGAGGTCACTACTTGATGCCCTCTCATGAAGCCCACGATTTCAAGAGCAAGGGCTCAGAGGTGATCAAAGTGACATCTTACTGTCAACACTGGGTGACAGATGCCGCTTGATCCAGAAAGTCAGTCTCTTAAATATGCATCCCAAAACTAATTTCACCACGGTTTTTAGAAATGATCTGTCAAGTAACACTGATCAAAAGATTGGCTACTGAGCTTCTAGTATAATATATATACACAATATAATAATTCATCCATGATCTGGATCTTTAAGTGAGATCTTAATGCCTAAAGTGGTGATCTGCTGATGAATGGCACATAAGTTTCTCTTGTCTTTGCCAGAATTATTAAGAAAAGGAGGTGGCCAATACAGGGGCTGTCTGTGTTTGAGTTGGGCAGGTGGGGGAAAGCCATACATAAGAGAGATAATAAGAGGCCTACAGTAGACTTTCTGCCTATTTCCATAATTTCCTTAAGGTAAATTCCTCTTAATAAAAAAATTCTTGGCACCATGGGATACCTCCTGCCCATTAATTTGTGGCTAATTGATTTAGTGCTTGTCTCCAAAAGATTAAATCTTGTCATTCTTGGCAGTTTTATTAGAATATTAAATCACACGGCCAAACAACAAGGACTGATTCCACTTAATCACTTTAGTTTGCTTTAGTTAATGGAATTAGTTGAATTACTGCTATAATCAAACACCCCAACAAATAATTAGTTCAGCACATTACTGTTGCCATTTATTTTCTAAAGTCTAATACTATGCACAAGATTAAACTTCACATAAATTATTTAAATATAGTTAGAATAATAATATCTCAGTCCTCTAGCTGAGGTAAAAACCAGTTTAAGCCAGTTTGAGCCAGACTACACTGGCTTGAGCAGCACACAGCCGGTTTGTGTAAGCTCCAGCTGCATCGGTCCCCCTGTGATTGGCTGTGAGAGCAGCTGGACTGGGACTGTGTTGAGGAATCAACACAACCCCTAAAACCACACACACACACAAACAAATGTGCCACACAGCTGTCACTTTGAACTGGGCCAGTTCATGCTCAGCTATATCTCCTGTGTAGCCCCCCCTCCAAATCAACATCCACAATTAAAACCTTAGTATAAACAGGACTGGGGTTTGTGTTTCACTACATTCATTAGTACAGTCCTCTAGTAAAGAAAATGAGGGCTGAACAAGATTATAAGCATGTTTAAGCCCATGAACAGGTTGATTTGACAGAATACAGATATTACTTTGCCAAACATTAATTTAGTCATTAAGCATGAGGTAGGTACCACTAGTACAACTGACAGACCAGAGCGAGCTGTAACCACAGCTTACAGTGGGATCAAAATAATACTAAATTTCCTCAAAACATAGGAAAAAGAGAAATCCCACAGGACATCAAATATGGTGTGTGTTGAATTCCAATGGAAATCAGCAATTTCAAAATGTAGGTTTGATGAAATCTACTCATACTTATTTAAATTAAAATATGAAATAGAAATTTTGGTCCAGCTGAAAGTGATTTGTATCTTAGTCGTCTTTAGTTATCTTCACATAATATAATATGTTTTACTACAAAGCATCGAGTGATGTCATCTGGAAAACATGACTCATCTAGTTATGAAGTGGGATTGTACAGGTTAATGCATCAGATAAAGCATTGTCCAGACACCTGACAGGATCCTCTGGATATTTTAAGGTCTATAATAGTGAGACGCAAAAACGCAGGGTTAACAAGCTGCTACCACCTATTATACCTGACATTACAAGGGGGAAGTAAAAAGGGAGTGTAAATTCATGAATGAATTAGATTGTAAGGATAGGTAGCAGGGAAGTTGCTTCCAATATCAGCATTTACTCACCTGGCTTTTACATTTCCTCATTTCATGTGTCTATTCACATACTATAACTTCTGATGACTTATTAGCCAGCTTCCCTCTCACCACATAACGAACAGAGTTTAACCTATACTATCAATCAGTAGCCTGAATATGCTTTCAGTCTACTGGGCAGGAATTGCATACTTTGTAAAGCAAAGCCAAGTTAATCAATGCTATACATCTGGTTACTAAGAAACTTTTGGCGGGATTTAACTGCTAAAGTGGATTAGGTGAATTAATAATTTGCTGAAATGTTAGGACATTCACAGACTGAGGAAAGTAGTTTGGAAAGACTGTACCAAATGTTGTATGATTCACTATCATGTA
This sequence comes from Acanthopagrus latus, assembly GCF_904848185.1. Taxonomy (NCBI): domain Eukaryota; kingdom Metazoa; phylum Chordata; class Actinopteri; order Spariformes; family Sparidae; genus Acanthopagrus; species Acanthopagrus latus. The sequence continues at coordinate 22,959,150 of NC_051045.1, read as the reverse complement.
TACTAATAATAAATGTTGTAAGACTCCTCTTCAAAACGTTCAGCCCAGGAACGACTGAGTCTTGTAGCAACTGTGAACGAAGGAGCATTTAAAGTGAAAACAGTTTTCCATATCACTTTCAAATTGTAGGGCTGAGTCTTATCATATCAACCATATTGTCTTTGATGAAGTGAAGAAGTCTACATCCAGTTTGCATAAGCTGCAATACTTTTTTATAAAAAGGTAAAACGTGCAACAATCATTACAATCAAGTGCTGTAACGCTACAGAGATGCTGTTGCCAACATTTCTTGTTCTCCACATGTAACAAAACATGTTTTTTTGTAGACCACAAAAATGTCACATGGTTATGATTGTAATACATTTAACTTAGTGTACTTAAGGAAAACTGTGATACAAAAAATATAATTCCCACTCATTGTGAATAAAACGCAAGTGCAGTATCTGTCAAAATAATTGCGAAATGTTTTTTTTCACCACATCATGCAGCCTTACTAAGAAGCAATCCTTTGTGGTGACAGGCAGTGCTGTAAATACAATTCAGACCATGTGATTCTGAAACTTTCCTGCAACCAATACTAATGCAATTCCTGAAAACAGCATTTGGACCATGTGATATTAAAACTCTCCATTGAAACCGAGACTAATAAAATTATATCAAGCTGGGTGGCAGGTACTTTACAGAGGTATAAGTCCACATATGTGGATAAAAACTCGAGAATACAGAGTAATATGAGATCTAAACAAGAGTCATTTGTAAGAGTTTCCCTAGTTGAACTTAAAATGTTACACTTATTTTATGTACACTGCTAGTGCTCTGGTCAGTTCTAGACTGATGTTGTAGTGAATCTAGATATCTGCCAGCATATTATCAGTAAAGGTGTTTTACAAACGTCATCCAATCAAAACAAAGACTCAGGGTTAATTATAAATATCCCTTCAAGAGAGGCTATAAGAGGATGATAATTGATTGAAAAGTCCTCAGTACAAAATGACAGACATACAGTCATCTGTTATATTTGAGGGGAAGTGGAACTCAAAATACCAAAACTATTTTTTCTGTGGTCTAAGTCTGCTCACTCTATGAATGAAGCTCTTGGTACAGCAGTTGAATTGTTGCTGAGTGACTCTAGGGACTCCTGCCAGGTATCTGATAATAAAGCTTCCAAAAAATGTATCATCATAGAGGCTACTTGGCAGAAGGTGAGATTTGTGCATCTTTTAGGCTCAATAAGGTAGCAAACACATGAACAAGTGTGTGTGTGCATTTAAACAGTACTGGATTGTATTGAATCCCACTCACTGAAGAAAAACAAATAACTTATCTTGTAGTTATGACTCAACTTTGTCAGAACATTTTGAGAGAAAAAAAAAATCAGACTTGTGGACCTCATTATTTATGTCAAAGGATGTTGTAATTTCAAGCCGGGTTGTGCTATTAATTCAAATGTAATAAATGACCAAGCCCAATATCCAAATTCCAGAAGTGTGCAATATTTGGTAAAAGTTACAGTTATGACAAAGCAGTATTATAATGAAGTGCTGTAGTGCTGTAGAGAAACCCTGGCATAAAAATCTGGGTTGCAGATGTAAGATAGCATGTTTGTTTGGTACAGACCACAACAAGTTGAGATTTCAGCTGTTTTTCCCAGTTAAAATTAAAATTGAGATGCAAAAATTAACTAAATCACAAACCATGAATCAAATCACAATTATAAGAGCTTTACAAATACCCACAATATGATGTAGCATATCGTGCAGCCCTAATTTCAGGATAAAGATATAATAATTACCAGAGAAGAGATAACAGTATAAACATATTCCAAAGTTGTATTTTGATACATGTCACCTATATAACTTAGCATGTATCCATCTTTAAACATGCTGTTAACATGTACACATGACATCTGAATCTCAAGGAATCCTCTAAGAACGCTTCTTGACATTAACCCTCCTCCTACTCTACTGTGATTACTTGCTTCCGACTATGGAATGGTGCATTATCAACATTGCTTGATCATCATCTGTTCATTTTCATGTAATTAATAGCTTAACCATGAGTGAGAGAATGGCTGGCATGCCAAAAAGCGATTAAAAATCTGTCAGACGAATATTGCTTTACAATTTATTATAGCAGGTCTGTTGCAAATTATTTCGGAACCATCATCGATAGGGCACATGCATATGGTGACTTAACAGTCATTTTCTCAGTTAAAACTCAACTGGTGGTTTTGGTGTCATGTTACTCACTGCCACCTGTTTATTACTGTTGGAGAAGTGATCAACGGTTGGACCATGATGTCCCTAAAGGAGATAGGAGAGTGTATTTCACCACAGATAAACACACACCACCCTCTTCTGTGCAACACAATAGTCTGAAATTCAACTCCCTGGTCGGTAGGCATACGTGTGTTTAGGTGTAGTCATCCCCCTAGCTGTCTCTTAGACTATCTCAGTTTTCACCAAAATGGGAATTGAAGTTTACCCCTTCCTTCAACTATTACCAGCGCGACCGTCTGACAGATAGCAGTTCATCTTATCAAACAACAGAGATGACAGAACAGAGGACTGTTCACAGGTAGCTACTTTCTCGAGAAAAACTCACCTATGTGTGTGTCAGTTTGCCCGTGTGGTCCAGGCACCTGTACACTTATCTGTCTCTCTGGTTGCGGGATACATTTGAGGCAAAACGAATGCAGACAAGGCAGAAGTTTTGGTTCACAGTCTCGGCTCTGAAGACTTTGTTTACACACTGCGCACGTATCCAATAAATTAATGGGAGCAGATACCGGCGTGGCCGCTGGAGCCGTCGGAGGGGGGGACATTTCAGTGGTGAGTCCGCCACCGGTGGCATCCATGGCGGTCGTGGTTTCGGTCACCGTTGGCTCTGCATTGGTGCTGCTGGAGCGAGTCGGACTGACGGCGTTGCTAGTGCTACCTTGGTCTTCCCCTCCCGCAGCCGCGGCAGCGCCGCCGCTGCTAATGTCCCCTCCGTCGCTAGTGGGTGTAGGTTCCTCGGTAACGGTATCACTGGACTGTGTTTCTTCGCCAACCTTTGTATTCTCTTCAATGACTATTACCGCATTTTCGACTTTCGTCTCTGGTGGCTCATTTTCTTGCGCTGAAGGCACTGAGTCCGTATCAGCAGACGGTTCCAAATCCTCCTCGCCTTTGTTATCCGCCATCTTCCTTCCTCTTTGAACCGCTGCACGTCCTGCGTAACTTCTCGAACCAGGAGTGCGTACGTTACGTCATGACGTTGACCAAGAGCCGACTTTGTTTATTTGCTTATTTGCTTGCTCCTATCTATCTATCTATCTATCTATCTATCTATCTATCTATCTATCTATCTATCTATCTATCTATCTATCTACCATAAATGCTATTGACCTACATGTTGTAATTAACAATATAAATTCATCAATTTGTAAAAATAGGATAGATAGATAGATACTATTTAATTGACCAATATTGTGTCACTGTATTGATAATTCCTCATTATAGTGGTGCGAATATACACATTTTCAATATATAATATATTGTAGCAATGTGTATTTTATAGAATTTAAACTTGGCCATGGTCATATATCACAATACATTGCTCCTGCAACTCTTTGTACTTTCCCGACATCACAAGGACAGAAGGAGAGAGAGTGAGGGAGGGTTATGTGTGTAGTCAGCACAGCTGGACTGCATCTGGACTAATTTTTTTTCGTCAGCAAAGTACATCACCTGCTATTAAATTACCCCATTTAAATGTAGTTTGAAATCAAAACTAGTTTAGTACAAAATGAACGGGTGTTTGAATACATCTGCACATCAGCTAAATCAGACTTTTCTGTCAGTTGTGTGAGTTGTAATGGAATTAGTGGCAGAAAAACAGTCCAACAGCTGAGCCCAGTTAAAGAGACTGCTGACAGTGAAAAAAAAAACATTGCAGCCAACCAGAGACACATTAATTAGCATAATGAAAGCTGACTGGTTGAGGAGCTTACAGGCTGGAGTGAATATTGGCCTTGTCCTAAATGGTACCCTGGCACTGTGGTTCTTTGCAGACTCTGCTCTTTTGATGGTGATGTCAACAATGGTGTGGTGAGGTGCATGAGTACTCAAGGATGCATGGGTTTAAAAGGAGTCTTGTGATCTTCTTGACAAAATGTCAAGGGGTTGTTTCCTCTCCTCAGATTACTTTGAAATTTTTAGTACATCTCTGATAGTTACCCTGAAAAGAATGACTGTCAATAGTTATGTGTGCTTCTGCAAGAATACATTATTAAAAGGATGCTTGAGAAGGAAAAGGCACTTGTATGGCTCATTCTTGCAAGACTGACAACTTCTCTGTACATAACATACCTATCTTTCCTTTCAAATTTGTGTTGAGCCAACTACTATTGAAACTAATGCCACTGAATACTATTGAAACTAATGCTGGTACATAGCTAAGCAGTCCAGGTCAACATGATCAAACTCAAAATATCCATCCACTAACCAAACAAAGTAGGGCTGATCAGTCTTATATAGTCTTCTCTTCAAGTTGAAATGTCACGGTATTGAGAGCTATTAGCATAGGTTATTTCATATATCTTTGTGTCTGATGGATCACAGGATCCATTCCTGTAAAGCTGGACCTAACGAGAACAAGAAATACACTATTTTAGAACTTTGTTTTTCATAGGTCTATGAGAAAATGTAAAACAATACAAATCAAAAACCTTTACCAGTGTAATTACATTCTCATTTGGGTATTTCATGTTAACCTCTGAACTGTTTGGCTTCATTACGCAACAGTTGCACTCCACTCCACAAGGTGTCACTCACAAAACTCATGGCCGTCGTAGGCTTTTATTTTGAAGGTCGACAACGGAAGCTACGATTTTAGTTAGCTGGAAGGTTGTTGTTTCGGAGGGAGACATAATTCAAACTAATTCGACCATATAGGCTGGTAAATAAATGGCTGGAACAGCTTCAGTAGCTGGTGAAGTGTTTGTCGATGCTTTGCCATATTTTGACCAAGGTTACGACGCAGCAGGTGTCAGAGAAGCGGTGAGTAAACTTTATGAGAGAATATGCTAACCGCGGCGTGTTAGCTAACAGCTAAGCATGCTTTACCTAATGTTAGGTGGTGAAGGCACCATGAAGATTTTAGTATTTTCATGAAACGCTTTAAGATTAAAAACTAAACATTTATTTAGCCAACAATTGGTTATTCTAGCATTAAGCATGCTCAGTTGTTTAGTGAATTGTTCAGCCGGCGCTTGGTACTACACTTTAGATCATAACTTCCTGCGAACAGGCACAGGAAATTTAATCTGATAGTTTTTCAGTGCCTTTAATAGCAGGAATGGCTTGTGGTCTGAAATGTATCACTTTGAATGAAAAAGGCTTTCTAAATAGTCCCTGCTGCTTCTTTCAGTATACACCATATTTGTATTGCCTCACTACAACAATTAAACAATATGGTACAGCGCAGTAACGAACAATAAAAAGTCATTTTAATGATGGTTCAGTTTAATTTAAATGCAAGTGCATTGCATTCACCAAAGAGAGGAAGCTGTTCAGCTCTTATCACTTAATTATGACTTGCATTGTATGGTGAGATCTGAATCTATTCATCTATTCTATGCTTGAATACACTTACTACATGTTGCTTTGAAATACAGTGAAATCCAAATGAATGTAATATGTGTCCAATATAAGATAGTTGGGGCCCAAGTTAAAGCAGCATTATGTAGAAATTGACATTTTGTGTTATTCGATGCCCCCATACAGTTTCTGATTATAACACCTCTGTCATAAATACAAATCCCAGTTTATTTTTAACAAAACTACACTAAAGGTTATAAAAGTGAGATACTGTTGCTTTAGCTTGCTGCAAACCTTTTGTCAGAAACATTCAAACAACATGAGCTGTTCATAAAATGAATGCTCCTGTCCTCCAGAAAGGTGGAAATACAGGGTAATAGTTAGATAGGCCATTAAGTGTCACAGTGGTTCAGACATCTTGAATTGATTGATTATAGGAAATGGTGCTCTCATTGCGATATTGAAAGTAATGCACTTCTAGTTCAATAGACCCTTTTCACAGACATTTCCGACATTTTGACTTGGCAAAGCAGGAAAAGCACAAGTGGAATTCATAACTGTAACGATGGCTGCACTTCATTTAAGTTGGATATTTCCAGGGGGTTGTACATGATCACTCAGTGAGCATTATTGGTCACACCCATGTTTGTCCTGCTCTGTCATGTCAAAACATCTTCTCGTCCATTGTTGGCACCTTAGAGGATACCTCAAACCACATGTAAATCCATTGAGGTTTTTGTGAGATGAATGTGGCTGTGGTTACTGGCTCCTAAAGAACACCTCACAGAACAAGACCTTTTACGTACTCGAATGCTGGCACACTTTGTAAGTGATTCAAGTTATATATGTGTTTGATATTGACAGGCAGGTGAGGCTGATGTGGCAGGTACAATTCATGTGGTTAATATTATGTCACTATAACCCATTATGGTACACATAATAATGCTATCACTTCAGTTAGCCTCCTGCAGACTGGATAACTCCAACAGATTTCACAACCAGTATGAGTCGGTCAAAGAAAAGCAATCTCTACAGTGCTGATACAAACACAGATATGTAGAGTACGCGTCAGATGTGACTGCATCACACAATCCAAAAAACATTCATTCAGAGCTGACCATTGATTTGGTGAACCACAATATGCTGCAATTTCACTACCAAATAGAAACAATTTCACTGTGACGCAAGTGGAGCTCCCTCTTTGTGCAGTTCAGCTTGTCACCACTGTCTTCTCCTCTGATTATGGTTGTTCATATAGAGGTTAATAACTTGACTAGACGTGAACATTTAAATCTGGGTCTGAGCTACAACAAATATACAAAAAAAAGTGTTTGGATGTCTTATGTGGATCAATTTGGAAAAGTGAAAAAAAATGCTTTTATATACTTTGTTGTTTGGTAAATTTCTTTATTTTTGCTTCAGGGATGTCACATCAGTCTGTCTATAGATATTAAGACAGTTTAAACTACACACTCCAGGGTATCACAATGAAATATAAACTAATACTTGAGCTTTTGAGTACTAAATGAAGTGTTAATTTCCGTTAAAGAAGGCAGGAAACAGTTGACTGTGTAGGGTGTGAATCTGAATCTACAGGATTATGGGGAAGCATAAAAAAATGTTTTGGTGATCTTATTATCCAATTCAACTTGATACCTGCTGTAATAGCTAGTTCAAAAATCACCCGTACCAATGGATTTCAAAACCATCACAGAGGCTGTGCTTGCTATTAGTTTTTTGATCTAGTTATCCCAACATAATCTAATTTTCACAGGATAACATGTTTATATATCTTCTCTTATTTGTTGAGATAAAGCAATAATTCAAGTCACAGCCATATTACTCAGTATGAATTATCATAATAAATTGTGACACTCAGCATGTGTCAATATTAGGAAGCTGAATGAAAAATCGCAAACTAGGTGGGATCAAACATTGATCAGGCTGACTAGACCCAATGTCATGTCGGGTTCGTATCCTCGGAGAGCTGTGGTTATTAAACAGTATGTGCTTATTGATTGGTCCTGCATGGCCAGTTTCTGCCCATGATTACTGCATTCTTGATTATTGTGTTGATCAATAATGAATGCTGCTTGATCCAGCATTCTTTTGGTTTAAATCAGTTTCTACAGTTGTCAAGAGGCCATCTATGTGTGCCGGCATGGCACCACTGATCTCTGATTAACACTAAAGGGAAGAATTGACCTTTGTTTTCTCATTAGAATGGGGGTGATTAATTTGTTGTCTTGAGATTACAAAGCATGTTTTCATGAGATAAGAAAATAATTTGCTTGTGATCTCAAGATGACTGCATAAAAAAAAAACTGCAAATACGGCCGTTCTTAGCCAATTTCTCAGTTGCAGCTGTGTTTTCCATGTAAACACCGAATAATCTTTTGGCCTCCAGGCTGCAGCGTTGGTGGAGGAGGAGACCAGAAGATACCGACCCACCAAGAACTACCTGAGCTACCTGCCCACACCGGACTTTGCTGCCTTTGAGGTGACTTAACCCCTCACACCTCTGAAACCGTCTTCACAGTTTCTCCCAGTGTGACAGAGATAACAGCATTTCTTGTTTGTTATTGCCCTTTAGACAGAAATCATGAGAAACGAATTTGAGCGGTTGGCGGCTCGGCAGCCCATGGACCTCCTGAGCATGAAGAGGTAAACTTACATCCTGCACCATCTATGTACCAGCATTAGTTTCAATAGTATTCAGTGGCATTAGTTTCAATAGTAGTTGGCTCAACACTTGACTTTTAGGCAGTGATCATGTTCCCTTAAAAATTGTGTACCTAGGGCACCATACGTGGAGCAGCAGAACACCTCACTGACCTGCAGGCCTCTGTTGTCACATAAATACATACACAGCTACAGAGTGTCATGCAAATTGTAGAAAAGTTAATATACTATTATAATCCCAATTGGGAAATTGTTTTTTCTACTCACATTACACACACATGCAGTGTAGAGGAGATGAGTGAAGGGGCTGCCACACATGCTACGGTGCCCAGCAAGTGGTGTTAGGGGTCAGTGCCTTGTTCAGGGGCACCTCGGCAATGCCCAGGATGTGAACTAGCATTTGTCCTCATTTGACAAAACCTATTATGTCATTATAATGTTATGTGTTGAAAACTTGTATGTAGAAGTAAGCAAGTCATGGTGGTAAACACTTGTCAACTACGGCTAAAGAACCCCATAAACAATCTGCATATAAGTTGATCCCCCACTTGCATATTTGGGAACTTTCAGCCTGGCTCTCTAATCACCAAGCTGTCATTGTAAGACTCATTTCTGGATATATTTATGCTACTATGTGTGAGTGAACTTATGCAAATCAACTCTGAGCGATTCTCCGGTTTGGTACGGGACAGATTCATATCCCCATTTTGACCCCAACTTCTAATTCAAACACATCAACATGTCTATAACTAAAACCAAGATTCAACCCCTAACGGACTGAATTCAGCAACATGTGAAACCACATCAAAAACCAAATGAGTGTCAGTCATGAACCCAAGTTCTCAACAACAACTTTACATCACATCGAATGAATCAAATCAGTCAGAGATGATGATGATAATGATGACGATTATGTAATTATGTCATTTAGAGTGAACAACATAACTTTGTCACTTTCCAGGATGTATGATGGATCAGGATCTCAATCACTAAACATTATAACAGCATCCACATGATTATAAACAGTTGGCGGATGCATGTTTAGATTAACAGGTGGACACCAGGAGAAACATGTGGCAAAAACCACTCAGATCTCAAAGTCATGTGTACCGTCACACCTCTTTTGGATCCGCAGCACTGGTATCCTGTTTGAATTGACACACTGGAGCAGCATTATGCCACAGCTGCTTGGTTCACTGTGAACAATTAAAGGCAGAGAAATGGCGAGTCTTCGCTGTGCCGATAATGCAGAGTATCTGTGTGAAACACCATTCACCCTATTACAAGACAAATGGTAATGCAAATTGTTATTTTAGGGTAAAAAAAAGCTACACACTGTTGCTTTGATATATATTATTCAGTGAGGTACATCATTATGATAGATGGGTTTGAAGGTGTTGAAGGTCATGACCTCTTCATTGCTCAAGGTCCGGAAGTCAAATTACTATTTGTAAAGTAAACCTGAACCGAATAACCCAATTAGGGAAGTTACGAAATACACCTACAAATTTGTGCTGCAGCTAAGCAAACCACAGTGTGTTGCAACTGAGTGTCAAGACCGAGACACCCAGAAATCCTGTAATGTCACACAAATAAGATGAATTAAAATGGCAACCATTATCATTTTCTCTATCGAATAATCTACAGATTACTTTCTCAATTTATCATTTGATTGGTATAAGGTGAACAAATAACAAAAAATGCCCTCAAGAAGTGTCGGTGGGACATCTTCAAATGTCCTGTTGTCCTAACAAAACTGGAAAATAGTAATATAGTCACAGAAGTAATGTAATTGTAATGATTACTTAAAAACACACTTTGATTCACATCTGATTAATCAACATATTATTTAAGCTAAAGGTGTGTGTGTGTGTGTGTGTGTGTGTGTGTGTGTGTGTGTGTGTGTGTGTGTGTGTGTGTGTGTGTGTGTGTGTGTGTGTGTGTGTGTGTGTGATATCGATATTGTGAAATGTGAACTCACAAAGTGTTTCCACTATCAGGAGGAAGTGTGTGTTACTCATCACTTTCAGTGTATGAAGGTGATTTCCTGCCATGTTCTTTATTTTCTATTTTTTGCCTCTGTGGTGGACGGAGGCATTATATATAAATTCTTGAGAATGCAATATCTCAAGAGCGCTTCGAGGAAATTTGTTCTTCCTTTGCACAAATGTCCACTCTAACTCAGAGATAAACTGATGAGGATTTGGAGGTGAAAGGTTAAAGGTCACAGCGACCTCCCGCTTCATGAACTGATATCTCAGTAAGGCCTTGAGTGATTTTTGTCAGATTTGGCACAAACACACACTTGCACACAAGGATGAACTGATTAGATTTTGGAAGTCAAAGATCACTGAAACCTGCCATCTTGTGAATGTTGTATGTGGTACAAATATCTATATACACTCAAGGATGAACTGATTAGATTTTGGTGGAACAAGGTTAAAGGTCACTGCAACCTCATGTTTCATGAACACGACATTTCTTCTTGGTACATGGGTCCACTTGGTCTCAAGGATGGACTAATTAAAGTTTGGAGGTTAGAAAAGCAAGGGTTGAACCTTGAATGATAATGAAGTTGCAGTGGGTGAAGGGTGTCACCTGGCTGTTACCACACTGATGTTGCCAATGACAAGATGGTTCTCCACAGTGCAGGGGGATGATTACCTGTTTAATATGTCCTGCAGTTGTCCTCACACAGACCAAATATCTTAGAAGTAAACCCCTTTTTTTTTGTTTTTTACAATGTTCTGGCCTACTTCTACAAAATGTTATACTCCACAAGCCTATTAGAGGATTATGAGATTGAGGTAAATGAGGTTGTTATATGTGCAATGATCACATCATGTTGACTTTTTTTCCCTGCGGAGATATGAGCTGCCAGCGCCCTCAGCGGGTCAGAAGAATGACATCACAGCGTGGCAGGAGTGCGTGAACAACTCGATGGCCCAGCTTGAGCACCAGGCAGTCCGCATTGAGAACCTGGAGCTCATGTCGCAGTATGGAACCAACGCATGGAAAGTCTACAACGAGTATGTGACCATCAGCAGCCATCTCTGCCCTCTGCTCACTGCATTCTAACTGCTAACATGTTGTCTTCCTCCTTCAGTAACCTGGCCTTCATGATTGAGATGGCTCAAAAGGAACTTCAGAAATTCAGGTGAGCAATCACTGGTACATTCTTGTTGGTTTAAAGAGTTATCAAACCAGTTTTCTGATGTTAACCACCGTCTTTTATTTTGTTTTTACCTAGGAAGCAAATTCAAGATTTAAACTGGCAGCGTAAGAACGATCAGCTGGCAGGAGGAGCCAAACTGCGAGAGCTGGAATCAAAGTATGTTGTTTGAAGATTTAACATGTTTACATCACTGCACACTGGGAATATGTTGGTTAGATCTTCCTGTGTTGTAACATCTGTATCCGTCCCTGAACAGCTGGGTGTCTCTGGTCAGTAAGAACTATGAGATTGAGCGGGCCATCGTCCAGCTGGAGAATGAAATAACTCAGCTCAGACAACAGCAGGGGGATGAAAACAAGGAGAACATCCGACAGGACTTCTAGAGCGCAGCAGCTGTCGCCCTCATATCACTGATCTACAAACTGAGATGTCATCTTGTTTGACTGGCAACAAGCAACATGAGGAGGGAAAGAAACCTGTCAGGAGGAGATTTAATGTGCAACTGCGTATGTTCTGCATCACCAAATTACTTTGACATTCGGAATGAGTTGCACTGAAACCTCAGTAAGAACACACATTTCTACAGATTGCAGTCCTCTTATTCTGCTGTAAAAACAGTGCAGGAATAACACATTAAGCAGGTTTTTTCAGTATACAGATGTTTAAAGCGAGATTATGTACAGATTGCAATAAAACAGATTCATCTTCTTACAAATGGATAGTTGAATTCATAAGCAATAGGACATCTTTGCTTAGTTAAACAGCCTGACAGGTTTATTGATACAGCCTCACTTGGAGTGGTGTGACCAGTAGCCAATGCTAGCTAATGTTAGTTAACTTGAGATATTGGTGGGTACTGTTTACTGGATATTACTGAATCAATGTGCTGGCTTAAAGATTATTTTGTTCTTGTGCCACTGTTGTGCCATTTTTAAGTAAAGTTGATTTGAGTCTCATTCCTAATACTTTGAGACATTGACAGACCCGTCCTGCAATCCCAACAGCATCAGTTTTTCAACTTGTCTTACAAGTACAAGCACCTAACATCAATCCATTGATGCTCCAAGAACCAGCAAAAGTGACACAATCTCGCTTTAAAATGTAATTCATACCAGCACGTAGGTTGCATATTTTGAGTCTGCCTACCAAGAAGGGTGTGTTTATAATTAAGTGTACATAAGTTTGTCAAGGACAAAGTTATCTCTGTGAGTCCTGCCTTGACTTCTGTTCATGTCTTTTTTTTTTTTTTAATGCCGATTTAATAAAATGAACATTTCTTATATTAACTGGTGTTAATTGGATTTTTGCCATATCAGATGTTTATTCTGAACACAACTTTAGTCAGATTGCATGTTACATTTCTGTTAGAACTTTTGTTTGGTATTTGAAATCTGTGCCATGTTATTCTGTTCCGTTCTTATATTTGTATTTATTCGAAGCTTCCCAATATGGGAAGCTGCAGTCAAACGCTTTGACTCATTTCTCTTCCCTGGTTCTCATTTTCAACTGCAGGCACATTCAACTAAGTCTGTCAGAAATCACAGTATGTATTCTCAGGTGGAAATGCTGTAACCCCATTTAACAAATTACCAACAAGCCATTAACTTAAATCCCAATAACCTGACCAAAAGACAGCTAATAATTATAGATTTTTCGCTCAAGAGTAAGGCCAAGATATCTCAAATTAGAATAACAGCCACTTAAATACTCACATATCCAGTGACTTTAAATTCTCCAGGATCCAATACAGGATGGCAAAACTAATCACTAATCAGACTGTATTCATCCTCAGTCCTGCTTATGCATCATACACTGCAGTAAACATGTTATGTTTAAAGATTAACTGCTGGAGCTTCACCCGAGTGGCTCTGACATAAAGGGGAATAATTCAGACAGGGGTAACCATATTTGTTTTGTATGGCCTCGTGCTAAAGTGTTTCTGTTTAATTTTTTATTTGTGGCATTAGATTATTTTATTTACATCAAAGGAAATTAATAAAACGGAAATGAATTTAATATCTTTTAACACTACCAATGATGAAAATGTATAATGCTTCTGTAATTTGAAAAAATGTGTCACAAACACATCCCCCTGGGTAATATGCAACATATCATCTGATGCACACAAAAACAAAAACAAAATTGTCATTTATTATTATTTATTGCCACATTCCTTACACAGTGTGCATAACACAATCATTCATCCACCACTCTTCTTTTCACTTCCCTCGTCGGTCAGATCGAACAAACAAAGCGCGCTGTACAGCCGAGATCCATATAAACTCAATCTGTGGCATTTTAAAAAGCCCAGCTGCATGAGATTTATCTGCATGGTTGTCATGAAAAGCCAGATGTCCAGCATAGAAAGGGGCTAAGGTAGCGTGGTAGGCAGAACAGATTGGAGGAGTTTCTATATACACCTACCTTTGAACTAAAATGAAACCCAGCTAAAACACTGAAAGTCATGCTCTTTCACTCTCTCATCTTTTACAACTTTCACACATCTCACGCACTCGAGTTTGCAGGCACCGTTATACCGTCCGCAGAGTGTTCTCTTGAGGAAAGTCACCCACTGTGACTGAATCAAATCTGACTATGTGCAAAATTTTTGTGAACAGCGTCAGCCACCGGTAGCTAGAGAAGCAGAGGGTTATTTTGGCCATGCTCCAGTCTATATACTGAGAGTGTTGAGGGCTGGTACTAGAGTAACAGCCTCTGGCAGGTTCTGGTTCTGGTCCTGACTCCCTTTGCTCTGGAGAAACTTCTGCCGATGCCTCTCCTCCTGACGCTTCTTCTTCTCTTGCCGCTGCTGCTCTTTCCTCTGCTTGGTTGATACCTGGGAATGACGGAAACAAAAAGAAGGTCTTTAATCTCAATTTAACTAAAGTCTGTTTTGACCTCATGTCTGTTTCCCCACATAAAGAGTGAAAATACTGCAGTCAGTCTCCAAGTAACATTATAAAGACTGGCCATTTTATGAGGGAAGAAAAGGTTCAAAAGAAACAGACTGTAGAAAATGACTCTACCTTTGGTTTTTGGACATTGCTGCCCTCTGCTGGCTGTTTCTGCTCACTGCAGTCCGTGGCTGCGGCTCTGCAGGTTGAGCAGGATCCTGAGGAACACTGGCCCTGGCAGGACTGGCCCAGCATGGAGCCCACAAGCCATTCAGCATTGATGGTTGCCGCACTCAGCTGGAGCAGGTTCTCCTCATCACCTGAGGGAGGAAACACAAGCATATACACATGAAGTGACCAGTCAGTGTGATGTGGTCATTACTGCTCATGTCAAACCGTCTACTTAATTAAAGGCTGACGTATTCATGAGATCCATGGAAATTTGAGCTGAATAGACGAGCTTGAACGCCTGATGGTTCTGACGTCTGTAATAAAGTTGATTCTCTTTGACAGACTAATTCTTCCAGCAGCTAATAAGTCAAGTGTGACTTCTGACCCTGGATTCCTCTGTTCTTGATGGAGCTCAGGATCACGTTGTCCTCCTCTGAGGCTGTGGGAGAGGGATTTTTCTGTCTGTCTCGCTGACCGTCACCAAATTCACGCGTCTGGCCTCGTGAGTTCTGTAGATTCTGGGAACAGAAATAGAGGGAAAATATCAGTGAAAGAGGTAACCATATTTGTTTTGCGGTGTCATGTGAAACTCCCGCCTCTTGTTTTAATGTATCTGTGTTCAGTAAAGGGTACTCTGAAATCAAAAGCGGTCATCAATTTAATTGTACAGGAACACATACATGGACAAGAACATTAAAACAAAAGCTTGTATTTAAAGAGGCAGGCTGAAATTAACTAAATCATCTCAGCTTCTTTATGATTTGAGGGATTACTATTCCTAAATGCTGATCCATTGTACACTATACAGTCTCAGACCTCTATGCGGAGCTGGGCAGGACTCTCAGAGTTGTCTCCAATCCGCCTCACACTGTCATAATGATCGCCGTAGCGGTAGGCGATGTGCAGCTCTCTGCACACCTGCTTCTCGGCACCATTTATCTGCAATGAGAACAGCCCACATAAAGCTGAGTGTTGTGCCATAAGGGGGGATGCATTCCACATAATAACAGCATCTTAGATGACATGATGTCATTTGAAAATCTTCCTCTGTCCTTACCTCCCACAGTGGCGTGTTGAGCTGATGGATGACCACTCTCACCTGTTGGCTACGGGCAAAAGCCACGATGGCGTCATTGCCAGCAAACGTACCGGGTTGAGAGAGGTTGGACACTGGGCAGAGAGGCGCAAAAATAATTACTCACGATGTGATGTAATGTAATGTGATGAGAAGATTTCTGCAAGAACTTTCTATAGTGTCATCACAAATATATATACAAAAGTTTTTAAATTGTTTACAAATGTAATTCTAGCAAAATATTTCATTTCAACTAGCTGTTCTAAATGAAGTCAAGGTCAATGCAACTAGCAGTGATTCCCAAACTTTTCACCTTGCGGCACCTTAAAACAAAGCAATGTCTGTGTACAACCCTTCATCAACAGGTGTATATGTCTACCTGTGCATAACTGTTTAACCAGTGAATGACTTTTCTTCTCTTGTTTTATAAATATTTGACATTTTAAGAGGCCTGAAAAGGGCAAATCATCCATTAAAGATTAAAAAAGTCTGTCAAAAATCCCCACATTATTGTGCCCAGAGAAATGTTTTTATTGTAAGTAAGTAACAGCCCCTTAGATTTTGTCATTCAACTGCATATACGGGTTCCAATCTAAGATTGGGAAACTTTGGCCCTTTTCACACCTGACAGTCTGAACCAAGGGTCACATTTTAGTTTCAGTGTCAACCCATAAACTACCTCATTTCATGTACTTTTGTTATTTTTCTGTTTCGGGAGTTCTGGTGACAGCCCTGCTATGAACGTCAGAACCAAAACATGTTCACACCAAAAACAAACCAAATCATGTTTCAATGTAAACAGGCCGAGTCCACCTCTTTTCATCACACCAACTGTTAGCTCAGCCAACCTACTGCACCTTTCACTCCATTGCAAGCAAAGCAGGTGGCCACCAGGGGTCACTGCATAGTTGCAGGTCAATTTTGTCTCCCACTGAAATCGATGCACTTCCTATGTACACTAGATGACAGAATAGTCAATTGCGAATGAGACATAAATGAGTCTTATCTGATCAGAGTATTTAATTTCATCTGTTGATTTACTCAGTGTCACACACTGGGTCATTTTCTTACAATGCTGTGTGAAGGGCACGTCGTCCTCAACAAATGGCTCAAAGTCTTGTCGATGGGACGTCATATACTGGACCGTCTCCTGCCGAAGCCGGAGGTGACCCCGGGAGTGACCCTCTAACTGGTCGCCCAGAGCTCTGAACAGACAGTTCCTGCAAGGAACAAAGACAGTGACTAGTATATCTACACATGGCTGCCTGTGGTTAAATGCCTCAGTTTCAAGTTTCTTGCCTGACCGAAAGGTTATGTTATGTTTAAATTAAGATTCGTAAGAGTGGGCATTAGAATTACTTTTCTGGGTGCTTGCCAATAACAATGACTTAAGTCCTGCAAATCAAGAGACTCCCTGACCTTCTGTACAGTAGTTAGCATGACTGATAGATGCAAGACTGTATAGTTGTTAATTAAGGTCCCATTGGGATTTTTCATGAAGCTAGAGTGACGTAAAGACATTTCCCTTGCTGTTTTCTTATCTTAAATGGCACAGTGCTGTTGTCAGCTGATGAAAGTCAAATTATGTTTCAACAAAGATGAGGCCTGTCAAATTATAGCTCTTGTGACATTTACCGATAATAAGCAGCAGACATGCAGCTACAAATACCTTGCAGTTTAGTTAACTGTACGCTGTCATTGCCTGTGAGCTCGGGAGAAGTAGACAAAGTGTTCTAAGAGATTATGTTGATCCATCAAGGTATCCTCATGGTAAGAAAGCTGTCTCCAGCTTGAAAATAAGCTTTATGTATGTAACACAATTTAAGAGACGTGTTTCAGTATCAGTAAAACGGTGGAGAACAACATGGAGTAAGACAAAGCGTGACGCCACAGTCTTTTTCTGGCTCTTACCCATCTCCGGGGACCTCTCTCAGCTTGAGCCCCAGAGCCTGGAGCTGATTGGAGAAACTAACAAACTCTGCTCCTTCATCGCAATCCTGAGGCCTGTTCTTGCGGTCCTTCACAATGGCCCTGCGCGCTGCCCGCTCATCCCTCTTGCGTTCCAGTTCACTTTTTTTGTTGCTCCGCACCGGTTTGGGCGTCTGTTTTCTTGACATGTTGGCTACAGCCGTTTCTGCGGGCCAACAACACCAAAATATGTCTTCTTATAGTAATGAGCTAGTGCTTGCATCAACCACTGCCACGCATCTGGAACCTATTGAAAAAGACAGGGGGGGCAAGTTTTCATTGCATATATATTATAAGGCATGTTGTTTTCTTAGTATCACAACATACTAATGTTGTCATTTCAGTCAGTTAGTCTTCTCTGAAGCAGTAATCTGCAAGAGATATACTGTACATGCTACGATAGTCTAATTTTGATGTAGAGGGCGTTATGGCAAACTCCATCAGGAAATTTGACACTATATCATTTATTTTTCTTCTTAGATAATTTTACAAATATGGAGAGTAGCTAGAAAGCTATACGCAAGATATTTTGTCTGATTTTCTAGTGTAAATTCCACATATAAATAATATAGTAAGCAACCATAAGTTCCAGTATAATCATAGGTTTGATTAACACTGCTAACTGCCACTCTCTGTTTTGATGAATGCATACTGTATGAGTGACTTGTTAGCCAAACTTAAATACTACAGCTATTTGAGCCCCCATTTAGTGAAGTGGTGTTTGGTGCAAATGTTTATCAAATAGAAGACTGCTTCCAACAGTCATGACACGACATTACTAGCCTTTTGCCGGATTCTATTACAGTTTTCGGATGTGCCGTTTTAAATAAAATGCCATATGGCCGATGGCGAGACAAACTGTTTTACTTATTTAATATTCTTCACGTTCAACGTTTTTCTGAGGCTAACATTGAATAGCAATTCGTTAAGTTTAATTTACTGACTAGCTTTAGCTGACTACTTAGAATTACTGATGTAAACTAGTAATTTTAAACTTACTAGTACCATTACTGAGTAACGTTACGTTTTAGCTGACACAAACAGGGTATTATCGGCGTCAGGTCTTTTAGCTGCTAGCTAACATGAAGTTCGACAGCTAGCTAGCTAGCATCCAGCGGCTGGGTATTAACCCTCGTTACATAACAAATCATATCTTCCCGTTTGTAGCACTCACAACACAGTAAACTATTAAAGAACTTGACGCCGATAATATACTGATTCTTACCTTTAACGCGTTCTCTTCCAAAAGATATGTTTATGTTTCGTTCTTTTTAATTTTTTGGCTCAAAAGAGAAAGATAGTGATTGTCCGTTTTTGTTTACAACTGAGTTTCCGCATACGTATGTACGTGTACGTCAATACGTACGGAAAGGGGCATGGACCAAACTGCAGAGGCGCTTAAAAAAGCGATGCTATTGGGACGATGGCAGCGGCAGTTTTATTCAATGAAAACAAGGCGTATCTATCTATCTATCAATCAGTCTATCTATCTATCTATCTATCTATCTATCTATCTATCTATCTATCTATCTATCTATCTATCTATCTATCCGTTTATCTATATGTCTATCTGATAATTATGACAAGCTAAAAGGCTCTGAGTCATTTCATATAGCAGACTGTGACTCAGGACAAAGTAGGAGGCTGAGTTACGATCTTGAAAGAAATTTTGCCTCTGAAAATCCCTCCACCTCCTGCTCTCGTCGACTCTTAGAAAATCTACTCACCACCACCAACTCCTTCTGATGACTCCACACAGTTGGTGAAAATAATGTGGGGGAGGAGTGGGCTGAGAAGCAATAAACAGGATGTTTGCAATGTAAAAAGACCAGCAGACACACTGGGACAAAAAAACACAGCCTCGAGACAGAAAACTGCATCAGAGAACAGAAGGGAAGCGGTAATACAATTTAATATCCTAAAAGTGGAAACATAATACAGGGTTGTATGAAAGCAGCTGGCATGAAAGAAACAGGGCATACATCTGCAGATGTTAGTTGGCGTGTGGTTAACTATAGACCTCAGTCAGTGATGACACTGTGTGTGCACAGATGTAATGGCCTGGAGGCTGTGTGAGCATTCGTTCATGTGAAGCAATCAGCGTCAGTCACCTGAGTGGAAACGAAGAGCGGTCAGCCAGGCGTGGACAACAAATCATTTATACTATATCTGAGCACATGTACAGTATGTTTGTGTGTGTTGGTATGTGAGTAAGTCCAACATCGAAACATTACGCTATAGGAAAATAGTACACCATGTCAAAGAAAGTCAGCTCATTTCACAATGTTTTATTTAAGACTGATACTCTTTTTAGACTCACAGTTTCTTTGACATGAGGGAGGGTTAGGCCGCTCTTTTCCCGTGCTAGTGTCCAGTTAAAGGAAATATAATAGTACAGTACGAGATCCTTTTAATAATGAAAACCAGATTTGGCACAACCAACAAACTTAACAGCTGATAGGCCTACATTAAGGTTTACAGCTGTGATTAAGTGGAATAAATGCCCTCCCAATTTTACAATTATTTACCAAATATTACATGTTGGGATGTTAACACAGGAGACAGACAAAAGTACTGTAGGTACACATGAAAGAAGACTTTAATGGGGCAGTTCATCTAATTTTCTGGCCCACTGCTAATGGTATCAAGCCATGTAGACAGTGTTGAATCCATGTATTTAAGTTTTCCAGATATTTGCACCTGCCAAGTTAACAGCAATGTACATATATTTCTAGAAACAGGGTCATTTGTTACCTGAGGCCCTTGGCCCCGGGGCTTGTTAATAATAACTTTATTGTGGTTAAAGGAGTGTTTGTTACGCTCATTTTCAGGATCAAGCTTTCTATTTTGAGTTAATATAGGTTTGCATGTTTTAGTACTCAAAAAACACACAAGTTTCTCAAACTGTCCAGTGCTGCGGCGCTATATTTTCCCTCTGTTTAATTTCCTGTGTCTTTAAGGTCCCCCCCCAACCATCATGAACACCCAGTCTGCTCTGATTGGTCAGCTCACACATGCCTGAACCAGCACCACACTGACACCAACAGAGCAGCTGTGCTAAACCAATTTGTACATGCCAAACTAGCTGCGAGGCATTAATTATGCAAATATGTGACTCTGTGACCTTTTTAACTTTCAAGATCTTTTACATGCACACGAACCTTTATATTACACTGAAGGAAAGGGGAGAGCTCCTTCATCTTGGTTGCTTTGCTAGTCTTTGTCAGAAGTGTGTGGCTGAGCACTTTTAGAAATGATAAATGCACTTAACACTCATCCATCTTTGAGTTCTTAGCTGCACTCATAATTGTGACGCACAGGTTTCAAGTCCTTTTACCATTAAATGTTTACATTACCCCCACTCTACCCCCTGTGGATTTTAATTAGATCCTTCTACACTGGTGCCCAGCTTGGGTGCAGCCTTCGCTGGGGGAGGTCGAAAATTAAGTAACACTAGCAGCGTGCCTGTGGGTGACGACAGCAGATGTTTTCAAACCAGCGGCAGCAAACAACACCTCATGTAGACTAACATGAGGCTGGTTATTGGTAGTTTTGTCACCATTTTTCTATTTTAGCTCTAAGTGTGACATGCATGTAAAATGTTTTTTGCGGTTTTCACAGTAATTCAGAGAGTGTATATTACAACATGTGGGCCTGTAGATGCTGTCCATGGTTCTGAAACAGTGCCACATTAAAAAAGGTTTCTCTTTCACAGCTGTTACATCGCTCACTGACCGTGATTGGTTGGGCTACAGGATACGTTTGATCTTGACATTCCTACCCAGGTTTGACTGGTTTTACCAGCTGGTTGGGTCGGAACATTTATAGTGTCCAGATGTTTTACCTGACATGTTCACATCAGATCAGATGTGTGTGTGTTGGGAGGGGGGGGGGGGGCTGAGAAAAGAATGCTGTGAAAGAGCCATCTTGGATGCACCCATGGGAGATACATTATAAAGTGGCCTTTAGGTTCCAGTGGACATGTGGTGAGGTGCCCTCTCTATATATCACCACCCTCTTCATGCTGGCGCCCTCCCCATCCTAATTTCCTCATTAGAAATGGTGACATTTGATTTTGTCGCCCAGTCCTGGCACTTATGAAAAGAAAAGAAGAAAAATTATTGAAACAAATATCGCGTAACCTACAAAAATTGTGATATTATGTGAGAGCCATACTGCCAGTCAGCCCTAGAAAGAACCCCACCAGAGTTTTATTCCAAAGAAAAGGCTTTGGATGAAGATTTTGTATGTTTTTTTCATTTACTTATCTATTTTTAAAAAATGTTCTCAGACACTCACTTTGAACATTAAACATGCCGGATTGTTGGAGTAGAGAAACAGGAAGGAATGGCGCAGGGTGAGGAAGTGAAGAGCTGCAATGTGTGTGTGTGTGCGTGCGTGTGTGTGTGTCCAAGTGGCGGTATATAGGGTTAAAAAGGGGTTAAGCCTCTGGAGGGAAAAAGAGGTTAAATCATCATGAAGAGTGCCATTCCTGAAGCCGCTCAGTGCATCTGCAGGTATCCACTATAAATAATGAGCCTATAGGCTGATGCCATAAAGGCAGTTTGCAGATCTCCCCTCTCATACCGCCCACTATACTCTCTCTCTCTCTCTCTCTCTCTCTCTCTCTCTCTTTCTTGCTCTCTCTCGCACGCTCACGCGCACACGCACAAGAGGTGGGAGTGGATGCTCGTGTAGCTGCTGGAAGCCAGGATGGGATAATCATGCGTGTCTGGCTCCGGGCGTTGATGCAGCTGCCGTTGCGGGATCCGGACTGGACTCGGGGCGCAGGGTGGGTCTAGTTCCCGACCGGAGCTATCTGGACCTCATGTCGATGTTATCAAGCATTCCGAGAAAGACGAGGGCGATGGCCGTGAGAGGAGCTGTCGGTGCGGCTCTCTGAGACGTCCCGGCCGACTGAAATCGAACGGCTCTTTTTTTTTTCTTCTTGTCGCCGATGGAGGAGAGAATTCGCCGGTGTTGAAGCGCAGCCGCGGTTTGGAATAACTTGGAAAAGAGGAGGAGGAGGAGGAGGAGAGGATACCCGTGAGAGGATATCAAGGGAGCCCTTCACTTGGCTTTTCTTTATGATTTTTTATTTTCAAACTGGGATAGAGACAGCAACCTCACCCGGGAGAACGGATCACTTTTGCATCGGTAATTAGGAGAGGACTGCCTCCTTGGAGCGAGCGGCAGCCGCATCCGACCGACCGACCGGGGAGGGGAGGGGGGGGGATACTTGGATGGAGAGAGGGCGCAGTGAGGGCTGAGAGAGCGGGCTTTGCCGTGTGTTGCGTGTGTGTGAGTGAGTGTGTGAGTGAGTGAGTGTGTGTGTGTGTGTGTGTGTGTGTGTGTGTGTGTGTGTGTGTGTGTGTGTGTGTGTAGGAGGGGACGGAGGGAGACCGGGCAGTTTGAAGGGACGGGGAGCCAGGAGCGGCGCGGCGGCTCCATGAGCGGCTCCTGCCGGGACAGAGCGCCCAGAGCCCAGCCGGAGCGTCTCCACCGCCGCGGGTAGAAGCCCGGGCTACAGGACGGCGGCCAGTTTGGAAGTTTTGATGCATATGATCACAACCACCATGATTTTTATGATTCTTGGTGCTTCAGTTGTAATGGTAAGACATCTTCACCTCCCTCAGCCACAATAAGCTGCATTAGGCTAGTATTCGATCAGATTGTCACAAATGCCCCTGAATGTAGCACATTTATTTATTTTTTTATTTTTTACAAGGGACTGCCTCACACAGCAGGGCCTATCAATGACATGTGGAAGTGGGTTAGCCTACCTATAATTACCTGCTGTCATAAATAAATAATCTGAGTCCGTGTCGAGGCAAGAGTCCCCCCTCTTAGAATCGGGAGGATCTGCCGGGGCTGTTTCCTCTCCTCTCTAATGGCCCATGTTGTTGTTATTTATCCTGACATGATGGTGAGGAGCATCCTCCGCTGTCTGCAGGAATAGCCTAGCCTATTGCTTGACATGTCCCAGCTGACTCGCATGGTTCTTTGCAGGCGATAGCCTGTTTAATGGACATGAACGCACTACTGGATCGCTTTCACAACTACATCTTACCGCATCTACGAGGGGAGGACCGCGTCTGTCACTGCAACTGTGGAAGGTAAATGCCATCATCCTCGCACAATGTATTTGGGATAAACATGGTGCTGTGTGCTTTTTTTTTCCCTCTCTCCCCCTCCTCCTCTTCCCCCTCCTCCTCCTTCTAGCCCCGTCAATTCTTAATTGCTGAAGAGGCCTCGAAGATTTTGTGGCGGCGAAGCCCCCGCAGAGCCGATCCGAGCCGAGCCGAGCCGCCACCAGCCCGGCTGCTGCTCTCATCCGCGCGTTTACCGTCGGCTCCGACACAAAACACGATGAGACGTTCGGTCGCGGTGTGTGTGTGTGTGTTTTTTTTTCTCCTTTCTTTTCTTTATCCTTCCGCTTTTTTTTTTTTTTTTTTTTTTGCTGCATATACGAAGGTGTGCGTCGGAGCCATAAATAGGTAATGAACTGTGAGCGCTACGAGGCCGTTTTGAAAACAATCTGAGCATCAAGTGAGCTGCGCGGTCCACGCAGGGGCCTACACGGCGAAGGCGAGCGTCGACAAAAAAAAAAAAAAAACCTCCGCCGGGGCCAAATTACGAACATATGAGTGTTGGAAGTGAAGTGGTTATGGCTTGAGGAGGGCTGGCGGAGCTGGCTCATCTCACAGCCTACCTGCTGTTTGCTGTCACGGTGAGAGGAAAGCTTGAAGTGGGGGGGGCGGGATGGAGGACAGCAGCAAGACACTCATTAATAAATTAATTCGGATATAATCAGCTTTATTATGCGTTTTTTTCCCTCCACCAGCAGTAAGCTTGCGATACAGCAGGATGTGGGCTGTGTGAATGAGCAGACACAAGTGGGCCTGTGTGTGTGTGTGTGTGTGTGTGTGTGCGGTTGTGTGTGTTTTCGTGGTCTGAAGTGCCTGAGGGTATGGCAACAGTGTTGGAGCAAGATTCAAAGTAAGAGTCCTGTTATCCAATAGGTGCACACCTATATATTGTCCTCGCATTAGATCCTGGTTGACTCGGTGTCCTGCAGGCAAAGCCACAGCTCCTGTACAGCCACCAGGACACGAGAGTGTTACAGGAATGCTTGTTGCTGCGAGCCCCGAAAAACAGATGCACACCGAGAGCAAACAGCAGTGTGTACTGTGCAGACTGCAGTGAGGGGGTTGATACAAGCACTTCATTAGCAGCATTAAGAGGCCAGTCCCACTGTGTGTGTGTGTGTGTGTGTGTGTGTGTGTGTGTGTGTGTGTGTGTGTGTGTGTGTGTGTGTGTGTTTTAAATCCAGAAATGGGTCATCTTCAGGTGCTGTTAGATCCTGCTTGTCAGTGAGGGATATAATCCTGAGACAAAGTTTTGCACACACACACACACACATAAGCAAAAGATGTGAGGTGAAATGGATTAATCAAGACAAAACAAAAGTTGCAAGACAGGATTACGTGAGGAGGCGATGTACCACTGATATGTAATATTTTGACAATTGTGTCATTTCTGATACGGCCAAAAGGGGCTTGGTTGTGAACACAAGCAGAATTTTTCAGAAAATAGACTTAAAAATGAAAAGTTAGTTAGCATCTACTTCCCTCAGTGCGGATCAAAGGTCCGGTGAAGTGTCATGCATCACGAAACGTTTCTGGAGCTTCACAGCAAAACAGCGTTGGAGCGTTCTCCTAAACAAGTGAAGTAGACGGGGACTTGTATTAAGATGAAAAAAGAATGACTGAAAAACACTTAAAATGTCTCTGGACTGCTCGTCCAGGCTGATCCAAGTCTCAAGAGGCCTAGATATCTCAATTTGCTTTGAAAAGTCGCCATTTACTCTCTTTATAAAGCTGAAATCCTCATTCTAGCCACTAAGCTAAAAGCGCTAGCATGCACCAAATCTGAAGCGAGTGCAGGAGATCGACCAGCGTTGAGGGTGTCAGTAATATCCTTTCAAATCAATCTGGGATTTGAGGGCTTCGGAAGCGTTGGATTACGCCAGACGAGCAGAGTTTTTCAGTTGTTTTGTTACATTTTAAAACAAGTCCCCATCTGCTTCAGTTGCTGAGGAGAACGCTGCAACGTTGTTTCAGTGTGAAGCTCCAAGAATGTTTCATGGACTACAAAACACCCCCCGACCCTCCATTGGCATTGGGGTGTGGACTACATTTCATTTTTGGGTAGTCTTGTCCTTTAAAAGTCCACCCCTTAACATAGTTGGTTGAGTCGTATTCCCAAGCTTCAAATAATGACCCTTTGGTTTAGTGGCCGGCCCGTCAAAGTGCCGGTGTTTGACAAGTTGGGAATGAGACTCAAATGACAACTATTTTACAAAGTTAAGCAGCGATTTCAATATTCATAATGCCCAAATGATATTTTTTCCTCCACTGTGGGTATTTGTCAATGCATAGGCACTGATGAAACCGTGAAACTTCGAACCACAGACAGCCCTCAGGTTACAAGGCCCACAATGCCTTTCACTGACCTGGAAACACCCCCATGAATGAGAGTCACACTTCTGTTCTCTCATAAACAGCAGAAACACAGGATACGTGGATGAACAGAGCAAAACCTGAGCTCCACTCGCCTGCCCGTCCATCCGTGAGGCGTGGAGGTGTCGTGACGCCCACAGCGCTCACCTTATCAGCCTCGAGGACACAGCCAGTGTCATTTTATTTGGCAGCGTCTGCGCTCCGATTTTGGATGTAGTTGTAGCTTCTCTGACGGGCCGAAGCCTGGCCTACAGTAACTGCCTCCGTGGCAGAGGACGAGACCGGAGGAAGTGGAGCTGTGCATGCTGCTGGGTGCACCCTGCTCATGTCGGTGTCATGTTGCTGTGAGGGGCTGGAGGATAGCTGGCCTAAGATGATCCAAATTTCTCTTATTGTGGCGCTTTTAAATCTTAAATCTTACAGAAATACTAAATAGTTCAAATTTTCATACCAGAAAAGACGACAGTGTGATGTACAGGGCGCAGCTGCACAGGACTCAGTCAGTCTACAGGAATAGAGACAGCATTGAATAAAGCTTTATTTTATTCACAGGCACTCGGCCAAAAGCCTCCTTCAGGGAAGCGAAAGAAACCTGGAGGAAGATTTTGGCTTGTCATATAGCTTTGTTTTTTTTTTTAGGAAATATTTTGGTGTTAATGGATCTCGGAGGCTGAATGGCTCGAGTTAGCAAGGTGCAACAGGGGGTTTGATCCCCCATGTGGCGCCACTACTTCCTCAGTAAGATACTTAAGCAGCTAATCTGTGAGATCTGTTTTTCCTCCCCTACATATTCAGGACTAAGTGCTGTGGTGTCTCCGCACTGCACCTCCCCGAGATCACCTGTCAGTCAGCCGGCATGGGTGGGTTTTTCTGTTAATGAAGTTCTGTAGGTGGGGGAGTCTTTCAGTCCTGAACTGCTCAGCGTACTCACTTCTCTTTTTATTTACACCACACAAGTAAAACTTCCAGTTAACTTCCAGTGCACTGTCGTGGTAAAGACCCAGTAGACGCTGGGTATTAAAGGGATGGTTCACCCCAGAATCGGAAAAACAGATTTTCCTTCTTACCAAATGATATTTTTATCCATCAAGATTGTGTTGGTGTGATTTGATCAGGCATCGACATGTCTGCCTTTTTTTATCAGCGTAATGGAATGAGATAGCACTCAGCTTGAGGTGCTCAAAGTGCCAAAAATAATGCATTTAAAAAAAAACCAACAGCTGTGTCTCTTTTTAGAAATCCTGACCTGGCAACTCAAAATATTCCACAGACATTGTTGTGAGCGGTTTCGTTTAAGGACTGCTTCCTCTCAGTCGAACTACACCTGCGCATCGAGTCACTGCGCAGAAGCTAAACTAAAAGTTAACCGAGATAGCTAATGCTATGGGAATCGTGCATCTACTCGCTTAGCCTCCCCAGTGACACATTTGGCGGGTGTAGTTTGCAAAAAAGAAAATAGTCCCCTTATCAAACTGCTCAAAACAAAGGTGTGTGTGCTTATCTTGAATAAACCAGGTCACATTCAAGAGTTTTTTTAAATGCAATTTGTGTGGTTCTTCAACCACCACAAGCTGAATTCCACCTAATTAAATTACATTATTTTTAAGCGAAGGCAGACATCTCACTGGCCAATATCCAGGAAGCTTGGCAACTCACACCAAAGCAATCTAGATGGATAAGTACGACAGGAAAGAGGAAGAATTTGTATTTAAGATTTTGGGTTGAATTGTCCCTTTCGCTTATTAGGTGTAATGTCAATCAGAAATAGAGATAAGCAGAGCATACATTTATTTCAACATGTAGGGAGCCTGTGTTGCAAAACTGGGGGTGTGCAGTTTCAAAGATACTATCACTGGTTACATTAAAGGAAGAGTCAGCGCTGTGGTATCTCCTCCTCTGCTCCCTCATTTCTGACCATTCCTTCTTCTTTTTTAATTCAGCCTCCCGAACATCTTTCAAACATACAGAAGTGCAGCAATAAACTGCCAGAGTGCTCTTCGCAAGAGTCTTAATGGCCTTTAAAACCCACATCAGTCCAAATGTGTTATCGGTATTAAGTCCCAAAGTGTGTGAGCAGAGGTGTGTGTCTGTACTCACTTCCAGCAGTTAAATCTCTCAGCTCCCACTGTGTTTCCCTCACAGTGTTTGTCAGACAGCTGCCCGTGTTGTTAGATGGGAATGAGTCCCCGTTCTCTTTCAGGAGGGCCAGTAGTACCAGTGTGGACAGTGTGGCAATGTGGGCGTATGGGACTGGATGACTGTCGATCAGTAGCTTTAGTTGCTGATGTACTGAGCTGCACTGTGTGGTGATGCCACGCAGTGTGATGCATTCACCGATCTACTACGACCAGTCAGTCATCTTTGAATTGGCCGTCTCTCGGCGTAACATTTCAATATTTTTCACCACAGCTCGTCTTTCTACGCCCGCGAGGTGTGAGCACCTGGTTAGCAGCAATCACGCACCCCGTGGAGTTGTGGGAAAACAATTAAAATTGGATTTATATTGAGTCCTCTCATGTCTCTTAACACTTGGAAGAAATTTAAAGAGACTCTTTACTCAAGAACCTGTTTGGATGGAGGATGACTTTCCACAAGACGTGAAAAAATCTACTTTGACGAATGCTTGTTATATGATAACTCAAGACCTCGCGCACTTGAGGCAAAAAATATAATCTATCCAGAAAGGTTTTTACCAAGCAGGTATGACCTTTACCCGTTAGTATTTTGTATTGTGCCTCCTTAACAGTAGTCAGTGAAAGAGGTAGTGGAGTGTTGCTTATTATACAAGTCTGTCTTCTTAAACTTGCCTAAAGTGCAGCCTGGGGACACCCAAGAGTCCTTGAGAGGGATTCGAGGGGGTGTCCAGCAAAGTGCGGATTAGTGCAATTTGATTCGAATTTAGACAGAAATCTCTGGACATCATCCGAGATAGAATATCCACATGTAGGATGGACAGGTTTATATATAGGATTCAAGGATTATTAGTCAGTTTCAGTGTA
The DNA here is from genome assembly GCF_904848185.1 of Acanthopagrus latus. Classification (NCBI taxonomy): domain Eukaryota; kingdom Metazoa; phylum Chordata; class Actinopteri; order Spariformes; family Sparidae; genus Acanthopagrus; species Acanthopagrus latus. The sequence continues at coordinate 22,930,082 of NC_051045.1, read as the reverse complement.
TCTAACACTTCAATCATCTTCCCCTGTCTGTCCTCGCCCCAGGCATCATGTCCACTATGTAATCCCATACGATGGGGACCATTCCTTGGTGGACTCATCAGAGAACTACTTTGTGAGTGACAGTGTGACCAAGCAGGAGATGGACTTGATGCTGGGGTTGCTGCTTGGCTTCTGCATCAGCTGGCTGCTGCTGTGGCTGGACGGAGTGCTACACTGTGCCGTCAGGGCCTGGAGGGCGAGCCGGTACTACGGTAAGATCGACACTTATCCGCTGGTCTGCTGCTGAGCAATCCCTAAAATGTCACTTGAGTATTTTTCAGTTGTGTGTGGTGACGTGTGGATGCAGGAAATAACACAGGTCACAGCATGGAACAGGAACAAAGCCTTGAATAATCTAAATTTTGACAGGTAAAATACTAACAATATCTGTAATGTAAAGCGGCAACTGGGCAGCAAATGGTATGAGGGAAAATTCTTGAAATATATGCGTCAGTATCTATCCACCATGTGTCTGCATGTGCAAGAGCTTGCCAGGTTAACACAGCAGTTGGTGGAGCTCTGGTTAATGACCTTCCCCCCCATCGCTTGGCCCAAACTTGGCTCCAGTCGCCGTTTTTTTTTTCTTTTTTTTCTCGGTTTACTGCGACCTCTTGAAAAATCACAGCTAAACCTTCCAACTGCGTGATGAGTCAGATGCCACCTATCAGTTAAGGTAAAACTATATTTAAAATCGCTGACTCCTTTTTTGGGACAGCGAGGATGCATCCTCTTAATTTGTTTTCAGGAAACAGCAGCAGACTTATGCTAATGTAATAGCACCATCATTAAGTGTCATTACTAAGTTCTGCATATATTATTACAAATTTAGTGAATCTGTAAACAAAAAAATCAAGCCTTAACGAGAACTGCGATGCTATAGACTGTCAGTGAGAGAAGTGTGATAAAAACAGATGTGATTGTTACTACCATTTATACAAAGTCAGGATAGCAATTAAGGTTTGCATATTCAAAAAATAAAAGGGCTCTATTTAATGATTAGTAGTAATTTACATGCATAAATATCTCTTTTAATGGCCATATATGAGCAGATTGTAACCTGCCATGAAAAATGAGAACTTCCCTGTCTCTCTCGGTTGCCTATACAAGCCTATGGACGATCTCTTTAAGTTGTTCAAAGCTGCTGGACTGTGGATTTCTTTGTGAAGGACTGATCTGATTTTACATGACAGTCCAAAGGATGTAACTTTATGCCCATACCAAGTAGCTCGTCTCAGGGCCGCTATCAGAGAGCAACGGTAGCTAACGTAAGCTTAGAAATGGAGTACGCTAACACAGACTAGCGACCGTCCAGCACAACAACGGAAGTTCCACGGAGCCCCTTTAACCAAAGTTATAAGCAAAATGTGAAGAAATCAAAGGTTTGACGCCATGTCAAAGACGTCTACGTGCTGTGTTAGAGAGATGTCTGCAAAAGTTTGCACGCTAACAAGCTAGCTCCAGCCTGTCCTTGTATAACCACTCTGAGCTCCCAGTCTGGACTGCTAGCTGCACAGCTAGCTGAGCTGATTAGTGGTTACTCTCCTGTAATATGCTGCCCCCTGTCTGTTTGGAGTAAAAATCCAAGAGGTGGCCAGTTATTACATATTGCACGTTTAAAAGAACACATTTATAGTCTCTATTATTTCCTCCACAAACTGCTCATTCACAGTTAAGATCATTTTGATGAGACAAAGCAGTGTAATCACAACATGAGCGGCTCCATCAGGTCCTTCAGCGTTAGCCTGTTAGCTAAAATGTTGAGTTATCACTGATCCACACAGAAAGTTTATGTCCTTGTCTCAGCTGATGTCAGACAACATCACCTCTCGGCATGTTTGGTTGAGTCCCTTTTCAGCAGTGGTTTGAATTAAATATCAAACGTTTAGTGTTTCAAGCCAAAGCCTGACAGAGCACCCTTTGCTCCCTGTAGCGTCTGTGCACCATTGTGCAAAGTTAAACCTTTAATGGTCTCATTTGGGACACTGCAAGAGCAACATTGCAAAGCAATGCAATGAAGTGAAGTGGAATACAATATTAATAGGAATAGAAATAATGCAGATGATGAGGACCCAGATGAACACTTGGGTGAGTTAAACCTCAAGGGGAAGACTACAAAAACGGCTTTGCAGGGTACAAGTTGGCTAACGGGCAAAATAGCAATCCCCTCAGTTTAAATACGTGATCATAGCATCCATGGCTTCATAACTTACTAAGCATGACTGCACGTTAAAGTGAAAACAGACAACATTTAACATTTCTGAGGTGGTATTATTGTCACAAAGACAATTATCGCCTTACGTTTTCCTTAGAAAAACTGCTACTAACAACACAGGACAAACCGTGAGCTTATTCATTCATTTAGTCTTGAATGGAGACGTGAAAGCGAATAGGAATGGTGCCAGGCTGCCAGCCTGACTACATCGCCAGTCAGCCTTTCTTTTCCCAGAAGATTTCATGCCCGGTGGTAGACAAATTGGCAATGAATAGTTAAAGCAAATATCTTTATCTCTTTTGTCTATTCCCAGTTTAATAAAAAAAAAAATCTATTGCAAACACAAACACATTACAATGACATTTACAGGGAGAGATAGCACTGTATTATTTAAATGGTGAAAGTGTTAAACAGAATTCATAAAGTGACATGTAAATACAATTGAAAAAGGGGACAACTAAAGATAAAAATGAGTTTGAGTAAGGATTTAACATAGGATAATTCTGCAAGCATGAGATCCTCTAGCATGGATCTGCACTGCTGAGAGACCAGAACAGTAAACACAGGTCTCCCATGGTGATGAGGAGAGACATGGGACTCACTTGAAGGTCCTGAAAGAGGATCTCAAACAGCAATCAGACTCTCTTGGGGTTAACAAATCACACAAATAAGCTGACTTAAAGCCTTAAAAAAATCAATTCTACAATTGACAGGCAGTCTCTGAAGGGAAACAAGGATTTGTGGTCGCCTGTCTTGGAGAGAACAATTAGCACTGCGAGCACTGTTCTGAATGAAGCGTAGTAAGTTGATATTTCTCCTGCTAAGAACACAAATGCGTCACAACAATCAAGCCTGGAGGAGATAAAAGCATGAATGACCTTCTCAAAGGCTGCAAATAAAAGAAAACAAATCTTGTCTTAGTAATATGGCCGAGTTAAATGAAACAGACCACTTGAACTAATGACTAGACCCGTGATTATGGGCTGCTGCCTTCATGTTTGTTGACAAGCTAAAGAGACAACACATGTTGTCATTCATAACACTAGCACAGGGATTAGGAAGGATTATTGTTGGGATCTCTGACACCATGAAATGTTTAGACATTCACATCTTATTATGAGAGACATGACATAATCAGGGTTACATCTATAATACTTGACTTGTAAAGCCCGAGTAGAGCCCAGATGGACTATTTTTTGAGCACCTATGGTAACATATAAGTAGAATATATAGTCTGAGAAATTTTCAATGGCGCAAATGGTGCCAAAATGTGCTAAAATGTGCCCAAATGGCACATTTGGAGATTCTGCCTGTGTACTCTGTACTAAAAGCTCTCTCATTTTGTTCTGAGTCACTTTATCAGCATAAAAGTTAGCAGAGGTATTGTTCAGATGTTTTGTGAGAGATCTGGAGCTGCAGCTGCATCATTCCTCAAGGATATTCATTCTAAAATTGTAATGATAAAAAAAGGGTTAGTGTTAGGGTTAAATGAAAAATATTTCATTTATGCCGTGTGCCAACCTAATGTACTCAGACCCGGTGACATATATACATATTCTTACACATCTTTATTATGATTCCTTCATTATTCAGTTAGGCCTTGTAGTTACAGAGATACACTCTGTTAATTATCGAGCAGAGATACAAAATATAGGCTAGTTCTTAAAAGGTAAAGGCATGAATGGACTTAAAAACTGTGTGTCAGCTATGTTATACCCCAAAAAGGTCATTTTAATGAGAATAATCGGGGACCCAAGATAAACCCTTGGGGGACTCTTCAGAAGGCCTGTCAACCTCAGCAGAAGAAAAAAAATGTTTTACTTAGGTCTTAATAATAAGTTTTAAAAATGGCTCTGTTCTATTTAAGGGTCCTAGTGAGCAAAGACAGTAGACAGTGTGACAGTAATACCACAACAATTAACCCTTGTTCACATGTAAATGGGAATATTCAAAAAAAAAAAAAAAAGCTTTTTCTGTGTTTTGGCCCTCTCGTCCACACACAAGCTGTGTTTTAAGTCACCAGAAACTGAAACTTTGGAAAACCTACAGGATAAAGGCATACACACACTACATTTTCATTTGCTTTTTGGCTTGTGACATCAGCATTTGCACCATCATTTCTTTGTTTACATCAGGCTGCATTTTATGCAATGGCAGAAATGACCTGAATAGAGATTGCTAACAGGACTATGTGTAAGTTTATACATGAATGTACAGTTCTACTACATTGCTGAGCAGAAGCTTCAGAACACGAATTTCGAGGTGGATCCGGATAAGGGGAGGGATCAAGGAAATTCTTCTCACTTTCTTTAACAATATTTGCAATATAGCGTGTTTTTTCGGGATTTCTGTTAATTTCTCAGTGAATAATGCACTGATCTTGATATTTAGGCTGGTATCTATGAGTGAGTACAATTTGGTGCAGAGTCTAGATCTGGTGAGCTTAGATTAAGAATAGGAAGCAGTCATGGGTGGTTTAGAATTAAGACTGATACAGGATATCAGGTTTGACTTTGGTTTAGGCTTGAGTAAATTAAAGGAGACTGTTGGGCCTTGGCTGAGGAATGCGCTCTACTTATTGTATTGTAGTCGGAACTCAGCCAGAAACCAGATCACCTATTCAGCCATGATTCATTTTAATAGTTACACCTGTGCTTTTCCTACTGTGGCATGTCAAAATGTCCTTGATGCAAAAAGGCCTATTGTTTGGCTCCGCCAACAGGTGTTTCCAAAAAGTGTTGCTGATTAGACCTTCCCTCTGGTTGAAGGTGGGCACAGCTATACCAGACATAACATGATGTCACCAGACTTTATAAATTGAAAATAATAACTTTGCTCCATTTGCCTGTGCTACTTGCTATATGGATTGCAGGCAGCAGGTACGAGGTTGAATCTCTAAGTGAAAATGACAGTAATCTTTTCACAGTTCTCAAGTGTTGGCAGAGCCAGCACAGTACAGTTTCTACTCGAATTCGTCCAAACAAGTCACCTGAAATATGTATGTATTCATCTGTATTATTCACGAAGCTGTTGGTATCGTTGCCGCTTCGTTTTAATATTTGTGTCAACAGCACAGAGCTGTTGACACAAATATGACCCGGCATGTGCCTTTTGCAAGCCTAATCGAGACCGAGTAGAAGCCACACCTTACCGGCACAAATCAAGATTTCTCAACTGTTGCTAATGGCTGACAGCTTACTTAAGTTTGATTCATATGCAGGTTTTAAGAATCCCATCTGTAACTTTCACACCTCAAATCAGCTTAAAATTGATGCCACCTTCCTTTGTGATCAGCCCTTATGTAACACCAGCAAAAATGAGGATTAAGTCAGAAATAGCCACGGACCAAAAGACAAGATGAGACGTACGCCGCTGGTGGGGGAGACTGAGGCGAAGGGAACATGTATTATTAGGTAGGATGAGCCAACATGTAGCTTTGGGAGTCTGTCACTGCTGCATGCCGCTCCTGCAAAGTTCGCCACAGGCTTGGGCGCCAACCCAAACTCCAGTGCCCCCACATAACAAGACGGAAAATCACTTACAAGTCAAGATTTTGAGTAGACATTTGATCAATTCAACATCAAGGTAAGGTTTTATAAACAACTACTGAAGTCATACTTAGCATCAGATTTGATTGTAAGTCTGTTTTTATAAATGAGGCCCCTGGTTTTTGCGGAACACCCAGTGATAACGGGTGGATGTGTCCCGTCCGACAAAGCTAACAGGAATCAGGAGGATATCGTTCAAGCTCACGCACTCCTGGCTTATCTGAAACAATTAAAATCACATGTGCGGGGTTGCCAAGGCCTTTTCTACCACTAACGTTATCACTTCTGTCTCGGGAGTAGCCGCGTGCCCCAGAAATGTCCAGTCATTGGGAACAGTTTAACCACTGACTGGTTCAGTGGTTAGCGCTGTCACATCACTGGAGGAGGGTCCTGGTGTGAACTCCAGCCCCGTCACTCTCTCTGTCTGCGTGGATTTTCTGCTTTAGTCCAGAGACAGTTGAGGTGAAATGAAACTCAATATTACATCCATAGAAGACAAAAACAAGAAAGATGTGGGAATATATTCGACTGAACATGAGGCGTAAAATGTGGATTATATATCTAAGTGCAGAGTCACAGTCTACACTGAAGATAACTCCAAGCTTAGAGGTGCAATATATGATATAATATGTAAGAATTTATGTCCAAAACCCTATAACATTAACTCAAACTTTCAACAGAGTGTAGAAAGAGTAGAGAAATAACCGTTTTGATGTGAACTCAAAGACGTTAGCATGCTAACCAGCTAGCCCCAGCGCCTGTGCAGCCAGCCATCCAAAGCACCAACTCCTGTGGCAGTCGGGCTGGCTGCGCAGCTAACTGAGCTACCAAGCTAACAGCAGCCACAGTCACACACGTTTGAAGAGAATACAGTCAGCAGCAGCCGGCAGGTACTAGTGTGAGGGCCAATTCTTAAAAATTGCCGTCTGGCGAAAAGATCGAGCCAAGCTGCCCAAACTGGTTTTCAAACATGCGTTGGGTTCGTGCGGCACCGATACAGTACGCCTATGAATACACAAGACTGGCTCAAACCAGGCTCGAGGACCAGAGACTGAGGAATAACTTCACTCCCACCATCTGCTGTGCTTTGCCGAGAGCTGCATTCCCACATACCATGTGTTTAAAATCCAAGTGTGATAGTTTCTCCTCAGTTTTCCTGCCTCCTGTCAGCGCTCTCTCTGAGATATTCGTGAAACTTCTCCTCTCGCCATCTCCTGCTGACAGATGAAGGATGCGCGTTACTTTAGAAGGAGTAGAGCAATGCGGCAGGCGTAATGAGGCAGAACACGTGGCGTGCAGTTCACCAACGACATAAAGCAAAGGGAAAAAAAAAAAAAGGCTTTCAGCGATGCTAAAGCTAAGCAGCTATTAGACGCACGTGTGAAATCATGACATGGCAGCATGAAATCCCTCATAGTCTGGCGCTTTGCTGAAGACAGCACAGACGATTCATCACCGCGCGCTGGCAAGATGCTCGCTGGTGAGCCGAGCATTAGCATTCTGGATTACAGTGTCTTCTTCTTCTTCTTAGTTTCTCACGATCATGGCGCTTTTGCAGGCTTTTCCACCCGAGCTAGGATCAGACTCCACAGGGGGATGCTTTTTTTTTTTTTTGCATCCATTTGGCACAAATTAGCTAAATTTAGATATACTGAATATTGCAGTGGAAGCTCTTGGAATGAGGGTTTGGAGGTTTAGGAGATTTGTCTCTGCTCTCTGCAATGCTCAGTGTCAGGGCAGGCCTGTGTTTGCGGCGGTGGCCTGGATCCTCCGTTTTTTGTTTTTTTTTACGATAAAGTAGGTGATGTGTGACCTGGATACTTGGATACCAGCATGGAAAAGCTCCTCAGGCGGGATGGTGAAGATTCAAGACACAATAAAAGGACGGTGGTTGACGCGGAAGGTTGAAATCAAATTAATGATGGCTTTCTGGAGAGAAAATATCATATATTTTTTGGTGATTTTTGGGAGCTGCAACATTGAACAAAGGCCTCGAATCACTGAAGCTTTGGTTTGCTGAGAAGTGTGGATGATCCTGCAGCGCCGGGTGCAACAACGCTGTGTTCTCCAGTGCATTAGTACAACACTGTAAAATACATCATCATAGGAGAAAAAACACCCAGAGAGCAGGAAGCATCCATATTCATTAGCGGCAGTTATAGAGTGGGGTATATAGGCTTCTTTCTATTGTACTGGGAGGGAATGCCCCTCGCCTCACTGTGTGTGTGTGTGTGTGTGTGTGTGTGTGTGTGTGGACTGTGACGTTGATGCTAGGTCAGACTCATTTAGCCTCCCCGATATGAGGAGTGAAGGTGAGGCTGACAGAGCGGAGAAGGGTGTGTGTGTGTGTGTGTGTGTGTGTGTGTGTGTGTGTGTGTTACGGGTGCAGGATGGAGATGCTGTCACATCCCCCACCCCCACTTACACACACACGCACACACACACACACACACACACACACGCTCTCTCCTCCAGAGCTATAAATAGAATGAGAGAGAGCAGCTGGAATGGCAAGTGAGAAACACACACACACACACACACACACGAGCAGTGCATTGAGATGCACATTGATTCCCATTGCTTTTTTCCCCCTCCTCCTAATTCTACCTCTAGCTCCTCCTCCTCCCCTCCCTCTTCACTTATCGAATCTACTCCTGGCCATTTCCTTTACAATGCTTCCTGCTGCAACTACTTTTTTTCCTCTTCTTTTTCTCTTATCGTTGATGTGCTGTGAATATCTGATACCAGAATCCTTTTTTTTTTTTTTTTTTTTCTTTTTGCAAGCGAAACACAAAAAATGTCACTCAAAATGGGGAAAATTGTGACCCGGTGTTCAGTATTAACCCTTGTCTCCTCTCAAAGATGTAGCCACCTCCTATTTCCCCGAATTGCATTATATTGTCTCTATCCCCACCTCCACCCCCACCCCCACCTCCACCTCCATCCCCATCTCCATCCTTTTATTCAAATGAGAGAAACCTGTCGTCGTTGCCCCCTTTTCCTTTGGATACCCTTCAGAGCAGTCCTTGTGGACAGCATACCCATTCACAGCTATAAATAACTCACTCTCTCTCCCTCCTCACCTCCCCTCCATCCAACACCTCACCCCACCCCCAACTACACCACCACCACCACCACCACCACCACCCCAGCCGCCGCCGCTGCCACCCCTCCTCGCTCATCCTCTAGCAGGGCCATTTGCTTCTGGGTTCTGCTGTCTGGGGCTCTCCCCTCCTTCTCCCTCTCTCGGCTGTCTCTGTGGACCTCGCTCCGCCTCGCCGGCTCCGGTTTATAACCTGACAAGCACGAATGTCTGCTCCGCCGTTCCCCTCCTCACATTTTTTACATCTTGCATCCATGAAACCCCACTTTGCTTCCCAGACGGCCACTGATTTCTCACTGGGCCGGCCAAGTGTTCTGCGTGTGCCTCACGGTGGCTCCTAATTGGTCAGAAACAGTAAAATGAGGGTTCATCTTGCCTGTAAAACATTTTTTTGACTGTAGATAAGCGAGGCAAGGGTACGTGCCACATGTGTACCAGCCAAACACAAATGTGAAGAATCAAGGGCAACGCCGTGGTGCACTTGAAGAGATTGACGCCATTCGCCATCCTCATCCAATATTTCCCACGTCTCAATCTCTTATCTCGTCTCTGTCACTCTGCCCTCACAGTAAAAAGCTCACCCTTACTTCCCCGAATTAAACGTGGTTGCAGTCATGATGAAGCCGGTGGCTAAAAGACATATTAAACGCCACAGCTGCCGATGCTCGAGCTAATAACTCACTTTTATGCTGCACAGCGTAGAGACACAAAAACCTTACAGCGTTGGATTCTGGGCCATGTTTTTTTTTTTTAACTTTAATTCTCCCATCTTTCCAAAACACTAAATGTTGCGTGAGAGATTTAATTTTGAGATGCATGTCACTCAGAACTATATTCATGTCAGAGTAGAAAAGGCAGTAGAAAGGTCTCTGAAAACTAACATGACAATAAAAGGGATCGTATCGGAGAGAGACGAAATGTCAAGTCAAACTAAGCTGTGCCAAATCCATACGTACAATGTTAGAGGAGAAAATGAGAGTCAAAGTGGAGTCGTTGACATTAACATGGAAAAGGACAGTTGACAGCGCAGCGATCAGTCCTCTGTGTTGCTGGCTGTTGTGTCTTGTCTGCCTCTAACTGGATTTAGAGCCAGAAAAGCCCGGATAAGAGGGATTCTACACCATTGTGTGTCTTGATCTCATGAGTGTGCCGTCGAGCCGTGCTGTCTCTCACAGGCTGCATTCAGTTGCCCTGCGCTCACGTCTGCACGGCTACAAAAGCAACACGGTGTCGGTTAACAGAAAACCACATAATGCAGTTATTGTTACACTTTATAATGTATGCCTGTGAATGGAAGCGTAGTAGGGGAGCAGAGAATGAATTAATTTTGTAGCATGATTTGATAATGTACTGTCTGCTGCAGTTTTTGGTTGTTTTTTTTTTCCTTTTTGTGTGTTTAAAATGATCTCATTCTGATCACACACATGACCATGTTATCTAAAGCACATAAAGTTCAATGTCATCTTAACTTCCCCCATTGAATTCTGGGTGTGACCTTTCATCAAAGATCATGGTTTGGGTTAAAATAGTCACTCTTACAGGATCTTTCATTGGTTACCATGTCAACATGACTGTCATTTACCTTAAACTCCACGTTTCCTGTATTTCCCTTCTGTCAACTGTCAAAAAAGGCAAAAAGCCCCCAGAAATGTGCATCAAGTTGTGATATATAAGAACTGGCCACCTGTTGAATTCATACTCCAAATAAACAGGGGGCAGCAGATCACTAGAGCGATACTGCTAACTGTAGCTGCTGTTAGCTCGTTAGCTCAGTTAGCCACGCAGCTAGTGATCCTATTAGCTGACCTGAGCATGTCCGGACTGAGAACTCGGCGCATTGGAGGAGTGTTGGTGTTGACACAACTAGCACAGGACTGCCTCAGGTTAACTAGTTAGCATGGTAACTTTAATAGACGTCTTTGAAACAGCGCCAAACTGGTGTTTCTTCACATTCTCGTGATAATTTTGGATATTTGTTCTATGTTTTAAAGAAAAATTCTTACACATTGCACTTGTAAAAACTGCTTAGACTCACTTTGGGGCCCGTTGGTCAGGGCGGTAGCTAACCAGTCTGCTACAGCCTTAGACAGTACATCACCAATCGTTTTGTGTGTGCGGTGTGTGATGTGATGTGATTTAAAGATGACCTTGGATGTCATATGTGATTGATAAAAAATAATGCACACTGTTTATTGTATTACGGCACCAATTTTGTGTACAGGTACCTGCTCTCTAGGTGTCAGTGTTTGCACTGAAAGCTCGAACACTGGGATTATGTTACACTGCTGTTTTCTAGGTTGCAGGTCATATAAACATATACAAACTGACACATTTATCTCATTTCACCCCATAAAAGATGATGGATAGTGAATGTCTGAGGGGGACTTGGGGCCATATTTCAAGGTACAACATATTTGATAACCTGTGAGCTAACGTTAGCAGTCAACCACTTCAAAGCGGACATCACCGTTTCATTACATCCAATATTTTTTCACTTCCGTAATAGGCTTAAATTAATATGTCCAAAATGTCTGTCGCTGTGCTTTAATATTTTTGAAATCATTTGAAGACTTCATATGATTTCTTGAAGTCCAGCACTTTCAGAAAGTAATGCGAGCTGAATGTTAATGATAACTGTTGTTTAATGGAAAGAAAATGGGTTTCAATTATGTCTTTTTATTTTGAAATATGGCCGACGTCCCTCTGGATTTTCATTGTATAGCCGTATTAGCTGCTTATCAATCAGGAAGTGGTGAAATTATAAAAGCATCATTTATTGGACTTATGAGCTGGGACACTGCAGTACAACATTAAAGCTTTGCACATGATGTCAGAGGAAAATGGCCGTCCTGTGAATATGGTCTATTGGCAGAAGTACAATCTCGGAACCCACAGGCTCTTTTCTGGTGACGATTTCGCATTGCATTCGCTTTTTTTGTGAAATAATCCGATTATAAATGTCAGCGCCCCAAGCTGCCAATCGCACTATAAACAATGACCTACACACAGAAGAGGAAGTCTCGGCCTAGATATATGTTATCCCCGTATCCACTGGCTGTGACAGAACCCCCGGAACACTGGCCATTGCCTAGAGAGGCTAAATCATTGTCATCTGATGGCATATGGAGTTCTGAGATTGCTTTGTTTGTAACATTTATATAAAGAGTCACTTTTAAATACATGGAAGAGATAAAGTAGTATTATTAGAAGGCTACTGTGAGAGAATTACTCTTAAAAGCTTCAAGCAGGACTCGTGACCGCTGAATCTCTAAAATGTTAAAGCTGTTTTTAATTTCAATTGCTTCACTTCAAGTGTTTGATTCCTGCTTTGTTTGTAATTTGTTTATTTTTTTGCAGTTTGCTAAGTATTTTTTCCACTCTTTGCTCAAAACCTTAGCATTGGAACAAATTCAAGTTTGTGTCCACCAGAGGTGGATTCAGACCAGCAAGTAGTCTTTAAGAAAAAGTCATTATAAGCTGTTGGTCACACTAACGCCTGCCCCTGTTGCTTCTCGTCTCCTTCTTCCAGACACCCCGTCCTGGTCATGGCTGCCGCAGTTCTGCAATCTTCGAGACCTCCGTCGCCGAGCCCAGCTCAGACAGCTGGAAGACTCCAGCGGCAACATGGTCCACATCAAGCAGAAGCTCTACCACAACGGCCACCCCAGTCCCCGTCACCTCTGACTCTAAAAAAACAAAAAAAACAAAAAATCAACAACAACAAAAAAAATACCCCAGACCCCCACCCCGCCCCCCCCCTTAAACCCCTTCTCTCCTCCCCAAAACCTCTTGATCCCCCTTCCCAAAACTGCCCCTTGGCCAACTGTTGCCTCAGAGACCCTGGAAAACTGCCCTCCCACTGTTCATAACATGGCCCCCTTAAAACCCCACGACAGGACTTTCTTATGACTAAACCCGGCCCCTGTCAGCACTAAAAAAAAAAAAAAAATCCCAAAATGGAGCAAGATGATGATTATTTGTTGCCACTGAAATCTTGTCTTATGTCCATGTCCACCATTGTGGGAGGAGGAAGAAAAAAAAAGAAAAAAAAAAACATTTTTAAGGGTGTTTTTTCTGTATAGAGACATTTTCTGTGTTCATTGTTAAACTTGGCATGCTCTTTTAGAACAGGGTAAGATGTGGGCAGCGTATGGAGCGGGGCGGCAAAGACGGGTGTCAGGTTAATTTTTTTCCGTATCGGGTGGGAGTGGGACTTTGTTGGCGCGGGACAGGGGCGAATGAGTCTGGTGGGTGGGTGGGTTTTTTGTGATGGTTAGATTGCTGCTTCTGTAAATAGTTATAAATACGGGCAAGTGGGATTTAACAGTCTTTAAAAAGGGGGTGCGTGGGGGGATTTTTGTGTGAGTCGTTTATCAATAGGAAACCCAATGACGGACTGTGTGCGTAAAGAGTAATAGAAATGGAACAGGAGGACGAGTCTGTTTGAAAAACTGGATGTGAAACCATGTGATTTCTGCTAAAAACACAGATTAATTAGCTTTGTTACTTAGTGAATTAACTGAATGTATTAATTTTTCCTGTAAATACGTGAGGGGGAGGGGAGCGTGTACGGTTGTGGTCGGGGTTCTCTTTGCTATGTTATCATTCTTTAGTGGACACGAGAGGAGAAACAAATGCCAGCCAAGATGAGTCAGTTCAATACGCACACACCCCTCCATCTTCCCCGCACTGTGCTCGACAGCACAGTTCAATTTTCTTTATCCAATTCCCTCTCACTTATCAGGAGCAACCAGCCTATCAGCAGAGGGAACCCTCACCCAGCCCCCCCGCCTCGTCCTCTCTGTCCAGACATTGCTGTTGTGAGGATGAAATGTCTGTTTTATTAAAAGTGCCATTGAAGCACAACAGTGACCTCTGATGTTTGATTGTGTCATTCCAATCATGTGAGCGCAGATGGGAAACACATTCTCATAGCGAGAGGTTATTTGAGAGCAGCGACAACAGAGGGATTATACAGCGAGGTCCTGCTGACAACTTCAGCTCCGTTTATTAGAATTCAAACGGGAATTTCACGAGCGCTGACTAACGACACTTCTGAAATGACTAACAATGCCGGATGGAACTGAGAACAGCCCTTCACTGCTGAAGGACACATTATTACACATTCCAGTGACAGCGAGGGCATTTAAAAGAGCACTTCCACCTTGGCTGGGTATTCTTTGGAAAATACATGTAAAGCTCTTCAGCGTGCATCGACAGTTCCATATGTGACCCGACACAGGTGATGATGATGTGAAGGATTCTTCGAAAAATATAAACGACAGCTGAAACCAACAAGTGTTTTCATCAAATTTTCATTTAAGTCATAGTGTAGTCTAAAATACCTGCATACAATTTGAGCCTAGTTGACAACTTCAAATTGTCGCACTGTCAGACCTGAAAGCCAAAAGATATTACAATTACAGCGACATCAGAAAAGGCTAAGAAAAATCTCATGTCACACAAGCCACCTGGCACATTGTCCTCAACACCTGACTCGCTAGCAGGAACAGATAAGACAAATCTCGAACACTGATGTAAACAGTGTTTTTTTAAGGCAGTTACTGTGGATCTAGTGTCAAATTGTCAGACCTAAAGTATTCCCAATCTACTGTTAAATAAGGGTCTGGCAGCGCATACAGTGATTCTCCGAAAGCGCTGAATATTTGTCAAGGGCAGGTCTCAAGTGCACCAGCACTCTTGCTAACAAGTGCAAGGGTAGAAATTTTCTGAACATTTTGCAGACGTGTAATTGAACTCCTGCCAGAACTGGTCAGCAAACATGGGAGAACATTCCTTTTAGAGGGCACATTTTCAAAATGTCAGACAGACACAGCTTTTGAAAATGGCAACGATGACAAGAAGAGAGAAAGGAAGAAAAAGCGGAATGAAACAGTCAGATAAAGCTGATGATTTACACATTATTTTATTCAGACTTCTGCAAACATACAGACCATAATCAATCTATTACATTAATCAGGGCATTCCAGTCTAAGAAGAGACTAAGGAGCCAAAAGAAGTCTTCTGAGCGCAGGGGGAGCTCTGGAGGAGAAAGCCGTGCAGAGCTGGAGCTTCTGGTGGAATAAACACCTGCACTGACACCCGATTCTCCTCTGATCCAGAGCTGTTTACCAGCAGGAGCAGGGTTAGCTCAGAGTTTTTTTTTTACTGGGATTAAAAAGTAGAATCATCAAGCAGAGTCATCTCCACTCTCACTTCTCAACCCGTCTGCAGCAGCCGGCCACAGAGGGGCCGACCTCCACTCTCAGGTGTGATGTACTGCAACGTTAATTAGTCTCTTTGGCCGTGTTGACTGCTGACTGGAGGGGACATTTACTCTATAATGGTACAGAGACAAGAGGGGATAAAGAAGAGCGACTGAAGGGAAATAACAGGGGTCTGTGGTGAGTCCGGACAGAGGCTGAACACAAAGACGCACACCCTCTGTGTGTTTTTGATCTGAAATGATCTTGCTCTAGTGCAACATGTAGTGGCAGTGCGAGTTGTTTACAGAAACTTTAAGAATTACCCCTGCCCTTTTTTACCAATACCATTTCATCACAGATTCCAAGTGATCATTTTGTTGGACTGGACTTGGCTGGTGGAGGAGGTTTCTCAGACTGACTGGGTTCCTTGTCTTCAGTGCTGGGAGTCTGAGAGGCAGCCGACTTCTCTGCGGTTGGACTCTCAGGTTTCTCAGACTGTTCTGGCACAACAGTCTCTGTATCAGCCTTGGTTTCAATGTTCGGAACCGCTGCTGTCTCATCTGTTACTTCAGTTGTTGCGGTCCCTAACTCCTCTGTGGCCTTTGTTGCTTTCACCTCAGCTTCCTTTGTAGCAACATCGGCAGTCTCAGGCAGTTTCACATCTTCTGTAGCCTCAGCACCAGCCTCTTTGGTTGTTAGGACTTCTGCCTCCTTGGGAACCTCTTCTGAGGCGACTTCTGCCTCCTTGGGAACCTCTGCTGAGGCGACTTCTGCCTCCTTGGCAACCTCTGCTGAGGCGACTTCTGCCTCCTTGGGAACCTCTGCTGAGGCGACTTCTGCCTCCTTGGGAACCTCTGCTGAGGCGACTTCTGCCTCCTTGGCAGCAGTCCCAGTCATCACAGGTTCGACCTCCTTAACAACCTCTGCAGCATCACTTTCAGATTCCTTGGCCACATTTGTCACTAACACTTCAACCTCTTTAGGAACCTCCGATGTCTGAGACTCAGTTTCTACTACAACTTCATTTGCTTCCCTGACAACGTCACTTTCCATCGCTTCAACCTCCTTGGTAACTGCTGCCTCTATCTCTTCAGCAACGGCTGCCACAGCATCAGCCACCTTGGCCACATCAGTTGCTATTGCCTCAGCCTGTGTTACGATGTTTGCCATGGACCCAGTCACTTGAGCTACATTGTTTGCCATTTCCTCTACCTTTGCAGCGTCAGTTGCCACTTGTTCTGCCTCTGCAGCCTTACTGGCTTCAATTCCTACACCATCAACAGAGGAGGCAGCTGACTCTGCCTCCGGGGCAACATTGGAGACAACAGCATCTGATTCCTTCTCCTGAGCAACAGCAGAGACTGTTGTTTCCAAGTGTGCAACAGCATCCTTTTCCTCCTTGACTATTTCTGTGGCCTCACTCTCTTGCGCAGCAACATCAGTAGTTAGCTCTTCTTTGGTCACAGCAGCAGTTTCTTGGGCAGCAGAATCTAGTACACCCTCAGCCTCTTTAACCTCAACGGCAGTATCCTTCACTTCAGGAACAACAGTGTCAGTAGCTATAGCTGTGCCTGTAACCTCCTCAGTCAGGTCCTTGATGGCTTCAACCTCCTGCACCAATGGCACAGCAGTAGCTGTCTCAACAATGGTTTCAACTGTTCCTTCAGTTGCCTCTGCAACAACTTCACTTTCCTTAACTAAAGTTGCTGCCTCTTTGAGAATAACCTCTGCCTCTGCTTCCGGAGGTAGAGTGGCTGCTTCTGCCTGGGCAGCGTTGCTCACAACCTCAATGAGTGGAAGGACTTGTTGTATGGTCGGGGTTGTCTCTTCAGTTTGTCCAAGTGACTCAGCTTCCTGGGCTGCGATCCCTGCAGCCATTTCCTTAGGGAGGAGCACACCGACCTTGCCAACCCCGGCACCTGCTTCCATCAGCAGCCAGTCCATTTTCTGTGCATGCTGTTTGATGGCATCATCAACTCTTGAGTCGATCATCACTTCGGTCAAAACTCCGTCTTCAGAAGAATATGCAGCAGCCTACAAAGAAACCAGTTTCAGTTTAAGACTGGCTTTGTTTTTCTTTTTTGAAGTAGATTCATATTTTGTGTCAACAGACTTTTCTACTCACCTGCCAGGCAACACCAAGTTTAGAGATTTCACGACCAGACATGCCTTCTGCTCGCTTTGCAATGTCAGAACACTTCAGGCCATAGTCGAACTGAGCCAACTTTAATCTCCTGTTGAGTTAAAGCACAACAGATTGTATAGGATGTGAGCTTTAGCTTGTTTCTTACCACTGATCAGTCACACATTTAATGGTTTCAATTGACCAATACACTCTGCAACGGCTTCTGTACTACATCTCTCGAGGACTTAAACACCATTTCATGAAAGCTCTGAGTAAAGAATCAGAGACCACTTTGGTTTCAGTACTGAATACATTATATACACCATTAAGCAACTTGAGCTAGCAAGGCGACCTCTAGGGACCAGTGCTTTCCTTTGCGGTAGTAAATTACCTCTGCAACGGAGCAGCAACAGTAGCTGTTTTTGAAATACAGTAAGTGTACTCACTGTCTCCCTGTAGTGGCAGGACCCAGCACAAATTTATCGAAATACAGGCGCACCAATCTTTCCCTCTCCTCCAGACCCGGCAACGCAAAGTTTACAATCTCATCAATGCGGTCATTAATGGCCCAGTCGAACTGTTCTGGCTGGTTACTAGCAAGCACCAGCATGAACCTGAGGAGAGAAAATGAGACCACTTAGACTCGGCCACTGACCTTTTCAGTCATGGCAATGACCTTTTCATACCCAGCCATGCACACGGAATAACATAAGATACCAACTTGTTGCTCTGCTCCCCAGTGCGGTAAAGGAATGCATTGAGGGCGGCTCTGAGGTCCTCACTGATTTTCTCCTGCAATACAAAAATCATGACTCATGAATAAATGATCAAAACACAGGGCACCATCACTGTGCACATGGACTGCAGCTGAACTCACAGTGGATCGCTTACGCAGGAATGCGTCAGCTTCATCTACAAACAGCAGGACGCTGCAGAGAATCAGAGAACACCATAGAGAATGAGCTCAAAAGCTGCCATTTTCTGAAAGACCTTTAATGTAATTAGCCAGCAGAATAACAGCAGCGCTGTATGTAACATGATATACAGTCCATACTAATGAACTTCAGTCAATAGTCAATATAAGAGTCAATATCTCACAGCTGATACATGTTTACTGAGGACTACTTACTAATTTATTAAGTGATTGGAGAAATTAAATGTGCCCTACCCTCTGCTGCTGGTGCTTGCCCAGTCAAACACCTTGTGCATGGCAGTGACTCCATCGCGCCCCAGGGGTGCCACATCTCCACCTGTCATGATGGCATAGTCCATCCCTGAATGGAGAGCCAGTTTCTGAAAGGTAATGGAAAGAGCTTTGCTCATAAAGGCACGGAGAGGCAAAATAGAAATGCAATCTTAAAAATATTAACAAGCTAAAGTGATAGAAAATATATCAATTAACAGAATTTCATCTTTAAGATTTTTTTTACGTATATATTATGTTTATATGAAAATAAAATGTTTGAGGTTAATCTTTAAGATCTGTAAGGACTAGTGAAATGTTTCATAATCAGTCATTGCAGTGGTATTTTCTGTGTTTAGTCATGACTACTCGTGCTAAGAATCAAGTTGTTTTTCTATTGATTCAAAAAACAGAAAAATATAATACAGTACATGCCGTGGGCAGAGATTTTGCCAGTAAAAAAATACCTTACTCCAAGTGTTAAATCAATAAATACAGGGCTTTTTATGAATTGGTCATAATGGTTGGTCAGTGCTGTAGTATATAAATCAGCAGTTGGAGGATAATGTGCTTTTATTTATATAGAAAGTCACTGCACTCAAAAAAAGAAAAGAAAAAGACAGTCAATAGGTGTCCGACCATACCTTGGCGAAGAGAGTTTTTCCGGTTCCTGGGGGTCCATACATCAGGATGTTTCTGTGCAAGCCTTTGTTCTGCCTGGTGTTACGAGTCGCAATGGCAATGTCCCTCACACGTCCCTCCAAAGCTGCCTGTGAGATCCACGGCAAAGTGACAGCATTCAGCATTTTTCACAAAGATGTGAAATTTGAATGCATCAATACGGCAAGAACCATGAAACGCAAATGACTCACGCTGAGCACCACACCCTCCAAGGCATCCTGCGGTCTGCTTCTCAGACGCCTGGTTGTCTAAAAACAGAGGAAAACAGAAGAAATTTCATGGTGACTTGTTATTTGCTCAAACAGCTATTCACAGGAATTACATCTGAAATCTGACTGTTCTTCTAAAGATGAATTCAAATGTTCAACTTCTTTTGAGGTTATGGACAATAACCAAGATAATGTGGCAGGATTAGCTGGTATGTGTGACCTTGATTGGATGTTTGATGGCCTCTGCAACAGTTATCCTGGAGGTCTCTCGGACCAGCGAGGGTTTGCCCAGACGAGACTCTATGTAGCGCCCGGCCACCCCTGTGGCGTTCCTGGCAGAATACACTCCAGCCGCCAGCAGGGTCAACCCAGCAGCCTGTGGCGGAAAAAGCAAACACACACATCTTCAAACTAACTGTGCGGCATGTCAAATAGGAAGACAACTGCATCCAATAATCCACTGCAGTCCTCCTGTGACCAAAGTGTGACAAAGCGTGACAGGTAGGACATGGATTTACCGTGGCTGTGAGTTTGTCCCAGTCCGAGACGAAGGCCCTGAATCCCTCCCCAAACACTGTTCCTGCCGTCCTGCCAGGAACAAAACACAATTATCACACCGACTGCCTCCACCGTGGCAGCCACACTTGCTGCTGCCCTCTGGGACTTTAGTTCAACACCTCCTTCCAGCTGAGAGAGATGCTAGAAGATAACATGCCAGTTACTCCGAGGATTAAGGAAAGTGGAAAGACATTCTGCCCTCACTTTATAGATTCAAGGACAGTTTGTCTGTGTTCGGCAGCTTTCAGGCGAATCTGTTCCCTGATCAGGTCTGCGTTCTCCCGCTCCACCTGGGCACGGGCTTTTGCCTCGGCTTCAATGCGAAGCAGATCGTTCTTGTGTCTCAGATCCATCTCATGTTCAATGGTAGCTGGGAGGAGAGGAGGCAGATATTAATAAAGAAAAGGATTATTTATGGCCACTTTTGATATGTCTGAGAATTTGACCCACTTTAAATCAATGTGGTTTAACATTTTATCACACCATGTATAAACTAGATTAAAACTGACTGAATGATACTGGTCCTTTCAACTGACAGGTTCTTCCAATGTATGACTTTTCATCAGCCTTTCAGTAATGGCATTTTCTTACTTGCAATAAAATATTAAATGAATATATAATATCAATTTGCATCTTATTCTGTTCAATTAATATCTCTGTCTGTTCATTTATTGTACTCCTGAGCACAACTGTTAACACGATCAGTCAACCTACTGTGTATGAATTAACGTTAAAGTAGCATAAGCCTATTTATGTCCACTTGGGGGCAGTAGAACACATTGTAAACATGTTGCTGACACGCTGTATTTTATTTACACAGCTTTTGAGCAAATGGAAAACCCCTTTTCCACTTTTCAAAAATCCCACTTATACCCACTACGATCAGGCTGTTGTGTGCAATGGGAATGTGTAAGCTCAGTATTTACACCTGGGTCAAATGACTGCAGTAGACGCAGGTATTTATAACCTCGGCTCGGCTTCAAGTCACGGGTGAACACGCTAACTTGAAGGGGGATAAAACAAATTAATTGTGCAACTCTTCTAGACTTTCAAAATGTTACTGGACCGTACGGCTTAACTTATGATAGTGAAACGAGTCCTTTCGCAGGGTTGCGGCGCATGTATGCACCATTCTACAGACGCTTCTTTCACAATGTGTTGTTGTTTTCTCTACTGTTACAACTGTTTCTGGCACATCTCATAAGCTTATATACAATCTGAAGCCTTGCTGCAACCAGTGGAGCTGGTCATCAGAGCAAACGCAGGTTTAAGGCACATCTGCATCGTCTTCATTTTTCAGGCCTGAAGCTCCGTCCATATTATGTACTGTCAATGGACTAAACCGTAACAGTATTATTATGGGCTGAGAACCCGAAACAGTGAGCTACACGAGGCTAAAATCTCTGTAGAGATGAATGACATTGCAGAGTCTATGTTTCACTGGGAGCGACACCTTTTAAACCGTACATAGTCATCTGATCAAATTTGAATACAGAAAGACTGATTAGTGCAGTGGGGGCGGCTGCAGCTCAGCGGGTAGAGCTGGTCGGCTGGTGATCAGAAGGTCGTCGGCTCTCCAGGGCTAGGCTGAGCTGCGTGTCAAAGTGTCCTTCAGCAAGATACTGAACCCCAACTGGTTCCTGATGTGCACTTGGCACTTTGCATGGCGGCCTCTGACATCAGTGAAGGGCCCTGCGATGAGCTGGTGACTTGTCCAGGGTGTTCCCTGCCCTCGCCCAGAGACAGCTGGGACTAGCTCCAGCAAAAACACCACGCGACCCCATAAAAATGATGAAGTGGTTACAAACAATGGATGGATGGATGGATGGATTAGTGTAGTTTTGTAGCACTGCAATTTTTACCTCAAATATAATCACATATAATAACAAAAGCAGCATGTTGTCTCTGTATGTGCCTCTGCCCTATTTGCTTATTTTTGGTTTATGTACTTATTAAGACACAATAAATAAGGGCTACCCTGTGTCCTTGTCCTTGGAACTAAAAAGAGTGGCTAACTGGAGCAGAGACCCAATGCAAATGTCTAGTGCCAATTCATCAACCTGATAGATACTAGCGTCATGCTGTGGGTGTCTTGAAACTCCGCCGGGTTGGGTAGCAGAGTACGGGCCCCAGAGAACCACAAATCTCACAGTGAGCCACGTAACCGCTGAGTCATCTGTACTGATCAACAACCCGCAGATATATCAGGGTCATTCTTTGCTTTTGAGCAGCACAAATCCTACTTACTGCAGCCTAAAGTGTGATAATAAAGGAGCCTTTACGTGACACGATGAGTGGGTGAATATGGTGTACATTCAAGAGTGCGTTTGGTTTTGATCTTTCACCTTTTCTCATGGCCTCTTGCTTCATGACCGATTCCTCTTGTTTGCGAAGGCTCTCCTCGTTCATGAATTGCTGTGGAAGAAAAATAACGCGATCAGCGCTCCCACTCAGGAATTAATGCACTCATTTCAAGTGGCCATTTCAAAGGGTTTACCTGTTGCCTGAGCTGATCGTCATACCTCTGCCTGGCAAGTTTGTCTTGATACTGTGCCCTCTAGGGGTGATAGAGAAAATTATTCATTACATTCAAATGTAAAATACATATCAGATTTGTTTCACTGTCAGAATAGGACAGTGCATGGAGTGTTAGTCCCGTACCGCCTGGTTCTGCTTTGTCTCCTCTGTGAGAGTTTTCCGTCTCTCCTCACCCTGCAGTTGGATCTGTTCACCCTTCAGCTGTTCCACGGCCGCCTCATATTCCTGTTGGGATGGGTGGGTGGGTGAGGGGGGGTTTGGTTTGTGTTAAGCTCACAGACATCAGCTTTTAGCAGGTACACAGTATCAGCTGATCGTAAGATCACATCAGAGGCACTTCCAACACCTACTTTCACTTTACTCTGATGCTCCAGCTGTACGGTCTGCTCCTGCATACGAGCCAGTGCCAGCGCGTCTTTGGCATGTCCTGTTGAAATCAGTCAGAGGACATGATGCAGTGTGATGCAGCTTATGGTTACAGCATACTGTACTTTAAAAAAAAAGGTGCAATGTGTAAGAATTGGCCAGTTGTTACATTCAGTCCTTTAAGGATGTCTTATTACTGGACACTCCAATTCTGGGCTCTGAAAATACCTGGACTGCAGACCGAGCCGGCTAACTTGTGGCTTTGTGCACGACTAACTATAAGGGGGATACAATTATTTAATTGTGCCACCTCTTCTAGACTTTCCAAATGTGACTGGACCGAGTGACTCAAATTACGACACTGAAATGTGTCATTTTGTGGGGTTGTGATGCTGAAAAGAAAAAGTAGTACAATATTCAATCTCCTTTGGTTTTTACTTTCAAAAAAGTTATTGGGAAGCGTATCATTGTTAGCCGTGAAACTAGCAATCCGAACTGGAAGCTCGAAGCAACAAGAGAGTGCTGGTGTTTACACCTCCAGCACAGAGAGGGATGTTTGGGGGCAAGCCAATTAGCATGTAAACGTGGGTAGATATCTCTGCAGCACAATACACAGATGTCAAAAAATGTTATTTGTTACATTATATTGATAATTCTGGCTGACAGAACTCATTCTCCCGTGTGCTTGCACGAGAGCAGAGCTGAAGCTGGAAAGGTGCATAAAGTGATTGTTAACGTGCAAGCTGGGTAAAAAAAACACACAGTGAACAGCAGGAAGCATATCCATGTGCACATGCTGACACGGAGGGGCGGGTGTGTGGGACAGGTGATGGACTGAGCTTGAAGCTGGGACACTTTGTTCCCTGTTGGCTTGGTGAGTGACACGCCCACCAACTCTTCAACTTTCCTGCAGGCTGTGGAGGTCATATAGGCTAGCACATGTGCAGCAAGTTCTAACCACTGTAAGTCATTCAGCAGCCTGAGATAAAGAGCTGCAAGCCGAGTCACTTACACGACGTCAAACTTAGTCTCAGGATTAAGTTTGAATACACACCATTAAGGCAAAACCTGTCTGTAACAGTCGGGTCAAGTTGTTTCATTGTCTCGTGGGTGCTTGGTGGATGCAAACCTTTTACAAACATTTGTTATTTATTATGCGCCGAATTACAGAATAACACCAGAGAGTTTAGCAGTGCTCATACAACATGATGTCCAGAGTGTGCACACTTGTTTCTGAGACAATTAATTCAGCTTAGTTTACTCTGTGGAATTCGGCCCGAGGGAAGAAAAGAACACAACGTGCCAACATGGGACAGCTCGTCACGTGCAGCAAATTAATGTTAGACTTACAAGATAAATACATTATGGCACGGGAGTAATGAAAGAAAGTGGTTCCCTCTGTAAAATGTGGCAAAGAGCGAATACACACGTGATTTGTCGAGATCCCTTGCAGCTTTTGCAGCTCTCTCAAGCCCGGTCGGATCAAAGTTGCTCCACTTGTCCCCGGGTTTGCCTCCCCCCTGACCACCCGGTGCTCCTCCGGCACCGTCACCGGGAGCAGCCGGTGTCTGCTCCTCCGCGGGCGGAGACCCGGAGCCCTTCCCCCAGCCGAAGAGCCACGACATGCTGCTTCAAAAGTGTCGGAGCAACAGGCAAGACTTAAAGTTAGGGTGCCTCGACTGTGGTATATAGTCCATGCTGGCTGGACCACAGACAAGTTCAACAAAAGGTGAAGAACTTCCGGCCAGACCTTCAAAATAAAAGTAATTATGAGCGGCCGATTACTGTCCTTTTGCAACAATATGTGTACCGGTAAACTAGAGGAAAGAGGAAGAATGATGAATGAATTGATCATATTATACATTTTTTGTACAAACATCTTCACATTGTTGTTTATATGGTCTAGAATTTTGACTTTGTCTTGTATCCATGACAAAAAAAATGTCTAGAGCATCAAAGTAGACATAAAGAAATCATACAACGAAACGTCAGACAGATGTTTCTTATACAGGAATACTAGTTTTATCCTATGTTGTGAATGTTAAGCGAGTGCTTTGCATCTAAGAATTATTCCAGCCGCTGACAAATTTGATGCTTTTATTCTGAAATATGAAAACAAATGTGGGCGCGGCTGCATCTGTTGTGGTCCAATACATCCATTCATTAACCACGCATTATCACTGTAAGGTCCAGGGGCCTTCGCTTTATTTGTGTGTTAATAGATTATAGAGGGTTTTTTTTTAATTTTTTTATTTTTTTATTATTATTTTATTTTTACATATGAGGGTGGAATGAGTAACATCGGACAACTT
Source organism: Acanthopagrus latus (assembly GCF_904848185.1). Lineage (NCBI taxonomy): Eukaryota > Metazoa > Chordata > Actinopteri > Spariformes > Sparidae > Acanthopagrus > Acanthopagrus latus. The sequence continues at coordinate 22,905,002 of NC_051045.1, read as the reverse complement.
TTAGGGGGAAATGAGGTGTAACATATTTGAGAGTCCGATCCAAGAAAATATTTTGGCAGCCCTTATAGGCTGTGTACACTAAAGTCACATATGAAGGGCAAATCTTATTTCTAATCTGGAGAGTGAATGTTAAATTTGATTGACCATATGGACGGAGATCATTCCAAAAAATTCCCGTCTATGTTCGTTTTCAATTTGACCTTCAAATTCATTAACATCAGAATGGCTTATTGTGTGCATCACTGTCCCAGAGATGTCATGCATATTAAATGAGAAAAGAGTGGACGCCAGTACATCACTCTTATATATACAATTGAGATAGCACAACCACACAGAGAAACCTGTCTTCCATTTTATTGATTTTATTAAGGTAACATTAACATTAAAGAGGCTCTCAAAAGTGGATTATTTAAGACTAAACTGACGTGATTTCTTTGCTTTTACTTGAATCGTGCAGCAACAATGAGTATAAAGCATAAAGATATACATGTAATATAAGAAATGGAAGGGTCAAGGACATTTTAAGCAACAGTTTGTAAGTATAGAATCAAATTCAAGGTACCTGCTTAAGATAGCCTGAAAAATTACATAATGAGACAAAGAGGACAGTAACAGGGCAAAAGAACATAATGAAAATATACCAAGACCAGACACAGTAGAAGGTAATCATTTTTCATCAGTCAACATCAAATAAAAACGATTGGGAGATAGGGCAAAGCGAAATCATAATTATTATAATCATAATTAATTATAAAATTAATTGCAGACACCACCAGCACAGGGCTGTCTTCTCAGTTGAAGATAAAAACAGTATGTAACTGACCCTGGTTTACAGCAATGAGAGTTGTGAAAGAGGCTCTTACGTAGGGTGCCTTCACTTGCTGTCGGACATATATGTTAGTCAACAGTCATGTGTACACTAACGACTCATTTTAGCGAAGAATATGTTTCATATGGAAACATGACAGAAGCAGTATTCACGCTTAATGCAGATTTTTCACCCAAGCCGCGGCAAAAAGTGTCTGGCTGTCAGTTTGTGGTGCGGCGGTTGGGTGACAGAGCTGCCAGAGGACCCTGAAGGCAACAACCATGACGCGGGACGAGCCCCACGTCACGTGAATGCACACGGAGGGCGGGGCTTGAGCTTACATACAGGGTGTCGGTGTCGGTGTGCTGGACAGAAGTCAACCGTCCTGTCTGATCTGTGGTGAAGTGTAGCGTTTATTAACAAGTAACACACTAGTCAGGAAGATGTCGGCCGTTTGTGTCGCCCTGAGTCGAAATGCTTTGGCTGTCAGGAATTCTGGCATGATGGTGGTGAGTACAAAACATTTACTTCAGTGTAAGAACAGACGTGTGTCTTGGGCGGCTACTTTTAGACAGTGTCCTGTTCACAGTTCGTTGTTTGTGATGATTTACGGTAAAATACACAGGCCCAAAGTATGATTTAGTAAGTGAATGCTACAAAATGTGCGTTATGAGCTTTATTATCTACGACCTATTATAACACACGCTGCTCCCAGGCCAGGTGTGTGAACATGTGGCAGAATACTGAAGAGGCTTTTATTAGCGCTATCTGTTGCACTGGAAAGTGTGGAAAACAATAGTAGAAATAAAACATAATATAGAAACAGTAGATGTTTCATGGCTTTATCATTATACTGTACCGAATGCTTAGTAAACCAAAGTAAATGAGCTAAGCAGATGTGCAACTCTCTTCCCTCCAGTTTGAGTCATATAACAGTTTTTGAACGTTTTTAAGCAGTCAGGCTACACAAATAAGCGTTTACTTCTCACAGGTGTATAGAAATAGTTGCGTTATTGTGCTGAGGTCCACTCCTCATTGTCCTCAAAGAGTCAGTTAGGTAACCAGCGACTGCACAGTGATGTAACACACTGACGACAGTTCCCCGAGTCTACCACTAGGGGGAGACTCCATAACCGCTTATGGACAAGGGTAAACTACTAGGCTGTTGGAACAGGCCACAGCATCATAAAATATATTGATGTTAATGTATAACTTGAAAGTGTGTCTTAAAGATTCTTCTTGAAGATTGTTTTTCCTCTGCATTTCATAATATCCATATCTTTTTTTCTTTTTTAAAAAAAAATTATTTATGGTTTACATGTGGATACTAAAGGCTGCCATGGTCAAAACTATATTTAGGTTGTCTTGACCTCATGGTACTTTTGTGTTATTATGTAAATCTGCCACTGTACTGTTAAGAATCAATTCTTATTTTTAGCTATATATATATATCATAGTACTGGTCTTGTCTTCTGGTGTTACGGTATTGAATTACCAAGTGCTTCCGATTTTAGCCTTGGTCGGTGTAACCAGCCGCTAGTTCACATAACGATGTGTCCCTTTGCACATGAATCTTGCCTTTTCTGTTCTCTGTCCACTCGTACCTGAAACAAATTACTTAAGTGTAACAAAAGAAGTGAATGTCTGGAGGAATTAAACAATGTTGTGAATTGCATGGATTGTATAATCCCCATGTGACATTTATATTTAATTCATATATGGTGACTCTATTATTTATGTCTGCGATGCAGATGGTGCGGTATGCTCAAACTGCCGCTGCCCCGGCTCCTGAACCCAGGATCAAGAAGTTTCAAATTTACCGCTGGGACCCCGACTCTGCCGGAGACAAACCACGGATGCAGACTTACGAAATTGATCTCAACACGTAAGTCATGATCAGGTTCTTTGAACTAAAGACTGTTGAGCTGTACTTTTATTTTATTTTTTCACATTCACGTAATAAGTGTCATAATCTGTTGACATGCTCTTGTTGATACAGCTGTGGTCCTATGGTTCTGGATGCCCTCATTAAGATCAAGAATGAGATGGATCCCACACTCACATTCAGACGCTCCTGCCGCGAAGGTAAGAAACAAACGTGCACATGTTAGTGTAAAGAATTTCCACTTGGATGAAAAATGAAATAAAAGAAGCACGTTAACAGGTCTGTTCAGTCACCCACTGATGTTGTATCTCTTCAGGGATCTGCGGCTCGTGTGCCATGAACATAAACGGAGGCAACACCCTGGCGTGTCTGAACAAAATTGACACCAACTTAAGCAAACCGACCAAAATCTACCCACTCCCACACATGTATGTGGTCAAAGATCTGGTGCCTGTAAGTACTGCAAGTGTAATTTACATAGCACATTACAGCATATATTTATGAACACTGGAGCATGGAAATAACTGAAAATGACATGAATTGTTATGGTGCATTTATTAATTGCATAAGTACCAGTTACAAGTTCTTGCTCTCGTCATTTCCACCAGGATATGAGCAACTTCTATGCACAGTACAAGTCTATCGAGCCCTACCTGAAAAAGAAGGATGGAACTCAAGAGGGAAAAGAGCAGTATTTCCAGTCAGTGGAGGACCGTCAGAAACTGGTAAATAAACCAACTTCTTACTGCAAGAATTTCCAATCCACCATAAATGATCTAACACAATGTGCACAGTCTTCATATCTTGGCCACAGAGAACATTAAACCCCTCAGAATTTTACAGTTGCTAGTTTACTACAGTAATCCTGTCTATGATTTGCCTGTGGAGACATAGACGAGCGAAGAGACCGTCAGAATAAGCTGTTCTTCTTCACCCAACAGGACGGCCTGTATGAGTGCATCCTCTGTGCGTGCTGCAGTACCAGCTGTCCCAGCTACTGGTGGAATGGAGACAAATACCTGGGCCCTGCTGTCCTAATGCAGGTGGGTACGCAGAGCCACACTACAGATGGGTTAATGAGCTTTTTCACAACCAAAGTCACTGGATGGTGGAAGGATGGAAATAAACATTTCATACATCCCCACCACTAGTGGGCAAATAATATGAACTCTAGCCAGAAGGTGGTGCCAGAGCAATGGCCATGTTGTTAATATTTAACCAGATTATCCTCTGGTCACATTGAGGTACACTGAGGTACTTTGTCAGCCTCAGCTGTTAAGCTCACCTGTGCCTTAGGCTCAATACTGACGTCAGAATTGGAACAACTGGATGTTACCATGTATCATGCAGATACATGCATTTTTCAAGCTAAGACATGAAGTGTGCAATTGCTTGAAAAGTTTTTAAATGTCTTGAATTCAGTTTTATAAATATTAGGCCTTAACTCCATTAAATATTCTTACATTTCAGTTTGCAAGGTCCTGATGGACACAAATATTTTATCATATTTCATATATCCACCCTTTAATTTTGTGACCTGGGAAATGCATCAGGCTCTTCAGAATAAATGTCCATATTTCTGATGTTGTAAATGTTATACCCCACCACTAAACCTAATACTGTTTTTTACTTTATACTTCCACTTTTCTGTTGGTAAATGGTAGCTTAACCTTATTCACACTAATAACCATATTCCTACATTAAACCTTCCTCCGTGCTGGACTACATAATTTCAACACACCCTTATACTTACCTACAGTGCATGTAGAAGAATAAGAATAAGAAGAGTAAGCTGAGCCATCCAAAAATCTGTCAGAAATGATCTTGAAAAGGTCGAGAAAAGCTTTAAATACAAGTGTCTGATACCTGTTGACCCCCTGAATCGGTTGAAACCATGACACCTCAGAACTCATAGTGCAGAATCAGGCACAAATGAAGGGGAATCATGTCGTGCAATAAAGTGGGAACTCTGACCTTGCTGTGGTGCTCGGTCCTCTGAAGGGAATGCGTGTTTGTCAATTTTCATGGCTATCCATTCAATAGTTGGGAAGATATTCCACTCTGGATACTAGTTTTTGATTGATTTACTACCATAGAAACCCCAAGAATAGAGCAAATAAACGAGAGATGACAACTGTGATATTGTTCTGCAGGCATATCGGTGGATGATTGACTCCCGTGATGAATTCACTGAGGAACGTCTGTCTAAGCTTCAGGATCCCTTCTCTCTCTATCGCTGCCACACTATCATGAACTGCACCAAAACGTGCCCCAAGGTACTTCAAAAACATTCACACACACACTCTCACAGAGTCAATAGAGTTTTAGTTTCTCACTGTCTGTTCGACCCATGTCTCCACAGGGACTGAACCCAGGAAAGGCCATCGCGGAGATCAAGAAAATGATGGCAACTTACAAAGAGAAGAAAGCAGCAACCACATGATCGAAGAATAAGACCCTCACTTAATTTAAAAAAAGAAGAGAAGAGCCAACCACAAACTTTCTTTTCACTGCATCAGCACCTTATATGATTTCCATGAGTGTGTGAGATGTGAAGGTGTGGATGTGTGTGAGTATGAGTATCAGAGAGCAGAAGAAGAAGAAGAAGGAGGGAGGCATGGGAACAGGGTGCTGGAAAGAACTGATAAGGGAAATATTTGGTGTGCTGCAACATCTTGGACCACATTTCTGCTTTTTGTCTGCGCAGTGAAAAAACAAAGCTCTGCTGTACTTACTCCTTGGGTTAAGCCCATAATATTGTATTCAAGCTGTAAATATTTAATTATGTGTTCATTAAACATGTGCCGAGCTGGATAAGCAAAGAATTAAACTGTTGTTGATTGGCGATTGCAATAAACAATACTGAAGGATCTATTAAAATATTTTTGATTGCCGAACAGGCACACATAATACATGTCTCATTATAATAAGATACTATCCCGTTATATCAATATATTACCTCATTTCATCAGATTATCTGATGAGTCTTTGTATAAGGTAACATGACGTAACAAGACCATATCTCAGATCTTTTTGTTGATGCATAATGCACCTTTTGCAAAGCAGACATTTTGACTTGTCATGACAGGAAAATGTGTTACTACCAGCTGCATGCACAATGGTTCTGTTGTGTTCAAGTGTCCCAGTAGGCCATGGAAGTGTGACAGCGAGCCAGAATACACCCAGTGACCCTGAAATTGAAGCGCTTAAGTGGATCACTGGTGTGAAATACTTGGAAAATTTATGGAGGAAAGCCACCACTGGAAGTTTGTGTGAAGAAATGGACAACTTGAATTCTCACCCCTGATTAATAGGGGTAGCATATCCCCAGGGTACCCGCTAACTGCTGCTGACTGTAACTACAGTTAGCTCAGTTAGCTGTGCAGCTAGCCTCACTGCAGGGAGAGTGTTGGCATATATTACATATTGGACCTGCTTTGAGGAGTGGAAAAATGTCTGCTGTCCCAAATAAGGGTGCATCAGGACTGGCCACTGTTTGTAATTGTTCAGTAATGTTGTGATTTCATTTGTTCATGAGATTTGACATTAATTTAATTCAATAAAAGCCTAGGTGGGAAGCATATGGCCATGCACTGAATTATTCATTATTAGTTATTATTTATAGTTATTTTTATTATTAGTTAGTCATTATTATACTCTTCCCAGTGTAGTGGGAGACTACCTTCCTTATCCGTCCAATTATTCCACTATCAGACCCTGTGACTCCGCTCAAAAGTTAAAGTCCAAATCTGAGGAGAAATGGCTCTGAGTCTAAGTCCAAACCAGAGGCAAGACATCTCAGAGACTAAGTCCAAATTAGAGACAAGACCGCTCAGAGACTAAGTCCAAATCAGAGGCGAGGCAGCAAGTCTTCAGTCCAAAAAGGTGTTTATTCCAAGAGAAAAGTTATAAATCCATGAGGTGCCCCGGGGCAACTGAGAAATCTCCCCCGATCACCCTCTTTTATGCTCGGGGTCAAGGTCACCAGTGCCCTCCTGGACCACCCCCCTCGTCATGATCACGCGAGACTGTCATCTTACTATTCTCATTTTTGTCTGTCTTCCTTAAGGCCTACAAAGTGTCTCACCCAGGCCCCTGTCTGTGGCATTGGGTGAGCTGTGGCTGCACCTGCTGCTCCCCCACTCCAGCCTTATTATTACAAAGGGAGCATCAAACCTTGGTCTTACATCAGGCTCAAATTCCCTGTTAACACAGAACTGCAAGTTGTATTCTCAAATCAATTTATGTGCGTGATCATGACCCTGTTTATATTTGCCACTACACCAGCTTTCTGCAATAACTTGTTTTAAAGCTGGTTTCATCAATAAGCTTAACAGATTAAAGGAATCTTCAGCATCATAGCAAATTCTGGTCGAGGAATGCAATTTCTTTCCCATGAATATGCTTACAAGGCTAAGGACTAAATACAGTGGTTATGGTTTGGGGAGAACTTACTGACCAGAGGCTTATAAACAAGAGCTCTACGGTTAACACAGTAATATAACAGTCCAGGTGAATAACTGTTGTCTTCTAATAGCGTCTGGATAATGCTGTAGGGGGATATCCACCAGCCGTAAGGTATACACAACCTGGCAACCTAAAGGATTTTCTTTTTCTTATTAATGAATAATGAAGCTGAATGAAGCCACAGTACATGAGTTTAGCTTGCTTAAAGCCATGAAATGAATCCTACCGGAACTACTAAGGATGTCGTATACATATTAATATTTGTAGGATTGGCATTAAAGGGACAGAAAAAGATCAGTCAAATTCTAATATAAATTTTTTTAATCAAACTGGTATGCAGATTTTTAAATCTTTTGTCGGGACATTGAATATCTTTTCATATAGATAAAATGATGAGCGATTTGGAGGAACAGTACAGTGAACCACAGCACTAACGTAGCAGTCTGACATCAGGGCGTCGCGCATTCTGCATATGGATAGGCTTGTGACCCTTTTGGACCACGTGAGCTGCCGTAGCAAGATATAGTTTGTGGCTGAGAGATAGCTGGATGTTTTGAAAGAGCCTTTCCTGGCTGTCTGGAAGACAGTCTGTCATTGCGGCTGCGATGGGTGACAGAAGGTAATGGGCAGGCTTTCGTCTTGACCAGAGGATGGACAGGCGTGGTGAGTGTGTCTGAATGTTATTAAATTACGTTAACCCTTCACTCCCTGTGGAGGCACAGCTACACAGATGTGTTTGCTAACCGTTAGCTCGCGGAGGGCGGTAGCTCGCGCTGAAGCCTGCTCTGTGCTGACAAATGATAAGTGACAGAGTAACCTGCCGACTGTCTGCGGACAAAATGTACCTGTTTCTCCGACCTCTGTTGGGATGAACAAACGCCACGACCACCAGCAGCTGCTCAGTATGTGTGTTGATAGACAAAGTTGATTAACTCTGCTTTAGCTCAGACCTTAATTTAGCTGTTATCATTTGGCAACCAATGAGGAAAATCACATGATCTGTTCAGAGTTATTAGTAAGCATTTTATTACACTTCAAGTCTATCCTCCCGGTGTGTAATTTACACCAGAACTGCTCTGCCAGTACAAACGAGCTGTAATGTAAAGTGTAGTTTCACCTCATTGCTGAAGAAAAACATTCTCACTCCCAGTGGCCATGTGGATGTTGTGTTTGCACAGCCGACATTGAATTATCCATCTCAAGTTACATTTAAAGTCAACAAAAGCATCAACAGACGTCACTGCTGCCCTGCTACTGCTAGCAGACGTCCTAATACAAGCACTACAGCAGTAACTGCTGCTGCTATAACTGCTGCTACCAATACCAACAGTGCTTAATCTACACTACTGCCATGTGGGCTGCTGGTTAGAGAACTGGTTTGTTTAAAGTGGAAAATCTGTGGTAAATCAGCCTTTTTATCTATGCACAGATTGGCTATAAGTAATTGCTTAGGCTGAAAAAAAATGGCTAGTCACTTTATGGGTCAGGTAGTGCACAATGGGTTTATCAATTATTATTATTATTATGGACAGAATTAACACTGATGACTGATGACAAGACTGAATCAAAACCATCGTGTGCCGAGGAGCTGAAAGGCTCTGAAATAGTAATTGTGTTTGGGTTTATCACTACGAGCGTCCCCTGTCACATAGTACATAGTCATGTGCCCAATTATGAACACAGACAAATAGATCAGACCAGCTTTATACTATGAAGGTCTCTCCCAAACAATTGCATGTATACAGGCCGTTGACCTTAGCTGTTGGCGTCGCTGGTGTACAATTTGAGGCTGAGGTTGGTTTTTTTTCTGCAGCCTCAGCTCAGATGACTTTTCTTGTGCCTGTCCAGTCATTTGCAGGCCTACATACTCATTTCCCTCTTTTCGATACACCAGAAAGTTTGCCCTTGTGTAATGCTCGGGCTGACAGTGACACTGAAAGCCTGGACTTTCTTAGGATAGCTGGATTAATATCCTCTGTGGCCTTGTTGGGAGTCCTCATCTCTTCCAAATGTAGGCAGTCCTTTTGAACAGAGTTATTGATTGGAGCCTGGGACAACTGTAAATTAAAAGGAGGATAATGGATGACTTTCAGATGCCTGAAATTCCTGTGTGTGTGTGTGTGTGTGTGTGTGTGTGTGTGTGTGTGTGTGTGTGTTCAGACAGTCTATTTAGGTGGGCTGTGTAAAACCAGATGGACTTCAATTAGATATTAAGGAAAACATGTAGCTTTATTGTCAAGTAGACATTTCTTCAGATGGGTCATTCCAAATAGTCCAAGACACAGCAAATTGTGATTTGTGACTTTAAACTACAAAAGGTTTGATTGCAGACCTGATTGGGTCAGAGTTTGGCCTAGTTAGATCAAAGCAGGCATGTGATCTGGCCAAATATCTTGTTTCCCACATCCTGAGAAGCGTTCACATGATTATACTACAATCATCTGATAAAAACAGATGACTCAGTTTCTTGGTTCCCTCCACAGTGTGCGTGTATTGCGCTGTGTATGTAAATTAGCGGTGCACTACATAGTTTTTGGGAAAAATGTGCAATCAGAAGAGAAAAATCCCGAAACTAAAACAAACTGACCTTAGCGGACAACACAATTTCATACTGTTTTACTTGGTTTATATGTGGCGGACCCTGCCATCTCTCTAGCTTCAAACAGTGTACTGGGGACTGTTTACTCTGAGAACCGCTTGTTTATGAAGTTATGGGGGAAAATTAATAATCTGAGTTTGTATTATTATTACCTAATTAACATTGTTTGAAAAAATACATAGTGCTCCTTTAATGTCCATACAGCAGCTCGTCAGCCACAGGACAGAAATGAAACACATTTTTATGACCATAATCTGTTATCATGAGGAAAGTTAAATTTATCGACCACTGTAACTTTTGTATAGTTGAGATGGCTACTTTATCTGTTTTGTTTGTTTGTTTGTTTGTTTTTCCGGCGTCGTCGTATGAAGAAACCAGGCATCTATGATATGAACCAAACAGACAGACGCAGTCTACCGTCTTTGTGTTTGTGTCTTGTAGCATCCATTTGTCTGCGAGTATCGGCCACGCAAACAGTGTGTCATAAACCTATTAAATGTCCCTTTTCCGCATTTCTCGGTAACGATACATCTGACCCTTGGTTACTGCGCTGCCACACTCAGCCCTGCCTCCTCCACAGCCGGTCGGACAGGTATCTCAGACAGGTGGCAGCCGCTCCAGGCACCGCGCAGGTTAACCCGCAAACACACAGAGGGGGGCTGTCGCAGCCGGACCGGAGCTGGGCTGTAAGCAGCGACAGCTCTTGTCTTTAACTTGCTCTGCACACTGACTTTATCACTTTTGGGAATATATTTATGTAAGACTTCCGGTCTCGACTGACGGTAAGCTCTGTGTCCCTCTCAAATGTGTTTTCGAACGAAGGAATTTGGTTTCGTCTCCTGACGTTTTTCCAGGTCTTTTGGAAGCGGAAGCGAGCATCAGGTTGAACAAACAACTCGCTTAACTGCGCTTTAAAAAAAAAAAAAAAAAAAAAAAACTCGGCGGTTTTATGCTATGTATACATGGACTTTGCTATCAGTTTAAGGCGAATTTATATGGCTTCACGAGGCAGTTTACTGTCATCCCGCAGCCCTTTAAAAGTGAATGTTTGTGGAGGAGCTCGAAGTGTTTTCCGTCGGGTTTCCTGACCTTATTACAGCTGGTGGCAGCTGTAGGAAAATCCCACTAGCTCACATATCTGACAAAAGTTAGGTTGCAGAGGGTTTTTAAATGACTCGAACATCCAAAAGCACTGTTATAACCACGACCTGTAAGTGCAGTGCTGTAAGCTCTGAGGAGTGTGTCATCAGTCAGCCGTGAAGAGTAGACTTTTTATACATTATCACTGTACACACAAAACCTGCTCGTTTTTATCTCCCACCACTGACCTCATACACAAGATCTGAGGTTAATCATGTCACCAGAAAGCTTGATCGATGATTTCATTTTTTCCTTTGCTGATTTGTATGTATTGTTAACATCTGCAGACCTCGCACATTCTATTGACTGCTCTCTGTTTTCACTTGTGTTGTGTTAGCCTCTCTACAGGCAGAGTGTTGCTGTGAAAGGTGCTGTATGAGTGAGTGTTAACACTGACTGGGGGTGTGATTGTGCTCGTCAGTCCACCTATATGTTGCAGCAGAGGTACTGTTGTGTTTAATGGTGCCAAACCTGTAACCTGTAGGTAGTGTGGTGGAGCCGCTGAGCGGACTCCCCTCGCCCAGTCCACGAGACCCCCTGCTCAGCCCTGATTCACACATGGTAAGAACCTCCACAGTGTTCCTGCTCAATCAACCACAAGTGTTGCAAGTTAAGTTTTTGATAAAGAGATGAGAAAAGAGGACAAATTTGGGAACATTTAGCGATTTTATGTGAAGGATGAGAGTCTTCGTTGATAGGCATGTGTGAAGTTAAAAGTTAGAGATGTGCATGGTTCCCTATAACCCTGATATATATTTACAGTTTCAGAGGAATCAGTGGTTTCGAATATCTCTGCCACATTTGGTTCAATTATCACTGTTAAAAAGCTGATCAAGCTGCTGTTGCAATCTGGCTTTTCTTTTCTCTCAGTATGACTGCTGATAGATTAACCAGCTGTATGGAAATGAACCTGTATTTGAATCTGACGGGACTGTCTGACTCCTTTGCCTCACCAGGATGCTCAGGGGTATAAGTGGGTGCGATGGCGGGTGTGGTTGTGTCGCCTGGCTGCCCTGCTGTCCTTGGGTTTCCTCCTGATCGTGTTTCACTGGCGCCCGAGGCTTGGTGTCCTCGCCCGCTGCTGCTCCTGCCCTCTGGCTTTGGCAGATATTCTGCTAATCAGAGTGAGAGAATAATTCATTCCTACCCAGATTTGAAACTTGCTGAAAATGGTGTTTTCTCTCAGCATTGCAAGAATTACAGCTGACCTGTGTGCCACTATATTCATTTTTTATGTTCTTTAAGACACAAACAGGACAGAGTTCAATCTCATAATGGCAGTAACTGCCCAGTTCATAAAACATTAGATTGAGCAGTCAGTTTTCCATTTTGCACATTTACCATACATAGACACAATCACCCTCAATGTTGCTGAGGTTGAACTAAGCATATTTATACCTTGACTTCATACTTTACTTTGTATTTGTTGGTTGTGTCACTGTCTGAATGCAAGAGCAAAATGTAAAATAGTACCGTGTCTACGGCAGTATTCTGTTTTTTTGTCTCTGATATGCTGCAGTTTAATGCTTTTATTTATTGGTGGGTCAGGTGTCTCATTTCCAACAATCATAGATGCACTGCATTGTGGATTTTTGTGTTCTCTTTCTTCAGGACTGTTTCGGACAGCAGCATGTGGTGGAGGTCCTCACAGAGGAGATGGAGGAGGGCAGGTCAGCTACATGTCTCATCACTTTTAGCCTTTCAACACCATCTAATAACACACGTCTGATGAAACTGTGACGTTTGTTTGTCTGTTTCAGTTTGGATTTGTTGGGAGAGCTGGAGGACACTGAATGGAGAGATACAGTTCAGCTGTACCAGGAGAAGGTAAGGGGGGTGCAAACTGTTTTTCTTTTGTTTTGTTTTTTTAACGGATGAATGTGCTCAGGGATCCTCTTTCCCAGACTGAAATTGACCTTAATGTGTTTCAGAAAATCCTGCTGCGCTACTACCTGTTCGAAGGACTGCGCTACATCTGGCTGGACAGAAAAGGAGCATTCTGTCGTGTTAGGTACTGAAGCCGGAAACCCAGAAACTCGTGATTTAACTGAATGCTGAACAGCTGGATTCTTGCTGTATATTTGAATAAAACGTGTATTCTATATGTTGATAGCCAACTATTTCGTTCCTTTAACCCTTTTTTTTTATTAACCATTAATGTTGAAACCTTCTGTCTTGGTCTGTAGTGTCCTCAATGAGGACTGGACCTGCAAGGACCTGTATGGCTTCCAAAAGGGCCTGAGTCACCTGGAGCAGAGCTCGAGGTTAGAAAGGATGCATGAATGGAGAAATCAACTTATTCTTGAACATCAGACTGAGTAATTCATGACATGAATTCTTTCAGGAGACGCATGTATGGGCCGAATCTTATTGATGTGCCTGTGAAGCCTTACATGAAGCTGCTGTTTGAAGAGGTGAGATGAAAAAAATTGGTCTTTCATATACTGTCTCTGATTTTGATGTGAAGTTTAAATGTGTGAAGTCATATTTTATTAAACTAAACCTGCGCCTTCCTCTTTGTCTCTCTTTATCTGCGTCTTCAGGTCATCAACCCCTTCTATGTGTTCCAGTTATTCAGCATCACCCTGTGGATGATTGATAATTATTATATTTACGCCATATGTATATTCATTATCTCCATTGTGTCCATCTTTATCTCGCTATATGAGATTCGCAAGGTGAGCTTACAGTTGGATACTTGATCTGAAAATAATGTATTTGTTTAGACATCAGAATGGATGGAAAAGTTGTTAAATAAACCTTATTTTGATCTTACTCCACAGCAAAGTGTCACTCTTCGCAGCATGGCGCGGTTTGTCACAAAAGTCACAATAAGGAGAAACTCAGCAGGTGAGTGTGTGCAGATGCTTTCTTCAACTTCCAGTCTGAATTATTTTTATCGTTCTTCTCTGTCTTTGTGGATACGATATTTGATTGACATTTTAGGGACATTTTGTTCACTTGGCATTAACACTAGTCCTGCAGTCATGTGCCTCCTCTAGCCAAAGGCTTTTGGCACAGAAAGAGTTTTGTCCTGCTAAAGGATCAAGTCAGAGGAAGAGCACAGTGTCTTGATGTCAACAAAACCCTTTGGACCACCTCAGTTTCCTGATGAGTTGTTGGCTTGGAGGAGGGTAATAGTTTTGGATTGTAGGCATGGTTTTATGAAGTGATAAATAACCATCATTCAAAGGGGGTCAGAAACCGTAAAACATGGTATTGAGCTGCCAGCTGATACCATGCCCAGGTGCTGTTCGAGATGGTAGACAATAATAGTTGCCATGTGTTCTCCATAAATAGGTGCTTTACAGGAACCACCCTTGTTTCAGTTTCCCAAGTAGTGGTTTAACTTGTACCTCTCTTCAGGCATTGTACTTGTCAGTTCTACATCTTTACAATTCACATGTGCTGAACCGCAGGTTAAAAAAGGTTTCCATGGGTCAGTGGTACTGTGGTAATTGAAATCAGAGATAATTTCAGGATTTTATTTTGGAAATTTGCAGGAACATAAAATAGTCTATTTTAAGGAAAAGATACTTCGAGATTGCAGTCGTGTAGTGATTGCACTAGTCTCTCTTGTTAATTTGAGTAAAGAAATGGCTGTAAATCAGAAAGCAATTGCATTTTAGTAGGCCAAGAAAAGCCAGACTGTTTCTGTCTAGTCATTCTGTATTAAAGCCATAATGCTTTAAAAGGATACTCATTTCTATTTGTGTGTTTTCTCAGCAGAGGAGTGTGTGAGTTCGGAGGACCTGGTCCCTGGTGACTGTATAATCATCCCTCAGGAAGGTCTGCAGCTGCCCTGTGATGCTGCCCTGCTGGCTGGGGAGTGTCTGGTGAATGAGAGCATGCTCACAGGTGATCCTCAAAACCACCAGGCAGAGTGCAGCTGCAAAGATGTGTCATATTTTATAACTTAAACTATATTATTATTGCCATGATCCCTCGGCGCATGACGCACCTTCAGAACTCACTGGGCTTCCTCATTACCTAACTTTAGTGTTGCGTTGCAGCAGTTTTCACTTTAAATGTAGGATTGAAAAAAAAAAAAACACTTTAAACTGGGTCAGGTCACAACTTTGAGGATGATTGGAATCACAAATTGGTCGTCACAAGTGATTTTCAAGGTAACTGCAAACTGGTGCTAGTTACTCCAGTGGTATATGAGGGTTCAAGCCTGTGATTTCTCACCTGTCAATGAAATTGGTATGTGAATTTCTTCAGGCAAACAAATTAACAAACTCAATCTAAAATGAACAAAAACTGGCATTTCTGGGCAATAAAAGAGAACCATGCCGTAAAAATGGCAACTAAAGCCTGATTCCAGAGCTCTGAATAGCATCTCTGATATGTGAAACTGAAAAGAAACAATTCAGTATGATGCCAACTTAGAAAGAAATCTAAGCTAAGCCTCCTGTTTTCCAGTTCCATGATATTCTAGAGTGAGTTTGATCAGTGTATTCTTCAAATTCAGTTTTATCCGTCACATCCTGTCCAGCATCAGGACAAAAGCATTTGCAAATCATCAAACACAGTCTCTGAGGAGTACATGTATTAAGCTGTGCGCATCATTCCTGTGTGCAGGTGAAAGTGTCCCAGTGCTGAAAACCCCACTGCCTGCTGGTGAGCGGACGTACAGCTCAGAGACTGAGCGACGACACACCCTCTTCTGTGGCACCCAGCTCATTCAGGCTAAAGGAGGCGGGCCAGGAGGCAGTGGTGCTGTTGCTGTGGTCACAAGCACTGGTGAGTCGAGAAAATGATGATCTGAATCATTAACCTCTAGTGAGATGTCAGTTAAAGGAAACCTGTGGAAATTGTGACATAGTAGCAATATGGAACAGCTTTTGTTTGTGCATGGATCTAAACTCTGCAGGTTTCCAAATTTCCTATTAGAAAAAGAATCACTTTTGCACAGAGTTTATAAGGAAGGAACTGTTTTTAACAGGTTTGTAAGAAGTCAAGGACACACACAATGTGTTTTGGTGAATCGTACTGAATAAAAACTTTTGTTTGTTTACAAGGAAGCTCCACATGGCACCTTTAAAGGTCCCATATTATACTGTTTTTCATCAATTTCACACAGCTGTCAGAGGTCCAACAACACTGCATTGGATATGCATTGCCCCAAACCCATCCATGGTCCTGAATTTCAGCTGTCTAAAAGTCACTCAAGTGAGCTCTGTAGAGAGCAGGCTGTTTCTGTGCCTGAACCTTTAAATGCTAATGAGCTCCGTCTCTCAACGCCTGACTTGCCTGCTACATGCTCCTCTCAGGGACAGGATGCCTCTTACGGTAGCGGTAGCATATGCTAATGTTATGGTGGATGTATATACATGTATCGCTATGGCTCGCGGAGATGCTTTCATTCAACCATACCAGTTTGACCCAGAATCAGACCCAGAAGGAGAGGCTCCTGAAGAAATACAGACTCTGTGGCTGCAGCAGGATGTTTCAAAATGGTTAGTGTGTCTTAATAATGTTAGTTCGTACATATGTGTTGTTACAGTTACTGTCATGTAGCCAATGGCTAACAGCTAGTGAAAGCTGTGTTTGTCTCCAACACAGTCTCCAAACTCTTGGACACTGTCCGCATCATCTCTGTCTCCAGTCTGCACGTTTCCAGACTTTTTACTGTGACAACCAAGCTCCCTCGTAATATTATTAACATTAAACTCGCTTCAAACAGTTGCGAATCGGAGCTAACTAGTTAGCCAATTTCCTTTTACGACGGTAAGTGTCAAGGCAAAGCCAGCTCTGGACTGACCCTCATTACTGAAACAGTCCAACGTGAAGTGGTTAGCACACACATACACACTAGCAGGAAGCGTAGCTGGCACATTGTCATTAAAAATGACACAATCACTGTCTCTTCTGTTGTTCTGTAGCAGGGACAGAATATAGGCACTGATGTTGATTTATACAACCAACAGAGCAACGTGCGTGTCTAACTCTGAGCGACGACATTGCGAAATACTGCTGTCTTACTGCTGGACACACTGAGCTGCACCTCTTGGATGAACGCCCCCCTCTGTGATATCTCCTATCTCCACGCAGAGGAGGCCTGTCTATGAAAATGACTCCTTTCATTACGTAATGAAAGGAGCTGAATCTGAACAGCCTGTAGGAGTGCCGTTTTACCAGTGGGTGGGCTGCGGAGACCATGCAGGAATCACTTGTTTTCCTCATTCTGGGAGTTGGCAGGCTCAGCAAGGACCAGCTTATATATGTAGAGACCAGATAAAACGTGGTTTTCATAATATGGGAGCTTTAAAAGCGTACCGTTTGGCCTCCAAGTCAAACCAGTTCTCCTTTTCATTTCTGCTCCACAGGGTTTTTCACAGCCAAAGGTAACCTGGTCAGCTCCATTTTGTATCCTCAGCCGACCAACTTCCGCTTCTACCAAGACTCTGTCAAGTTCCTGCTCATCCTGGGTTGTGTTGGTAAGAGCTTCCGTAGAGACTGGCCTTATTTTGTTTAAAAACTCTATTATTATGTTGAGCTACTTAAGACTTTTTGGAAAATAATTCAACAGCAATTCCATCATTTTCCAATCTCTTCCTTCTTTCTTCAGCTCTGAGCGGCACAATTTACAGTTTTGTGGTCCTCTTCAGATCCAGTGTAAGTGCACTTCTGTTTCTGGCCTGTCTATATTTAACATTCCAACAATAAATGGAAGAGATATTGCTCACTTGTGTCTGAATGTGTGTCCAGATGACCTGGATGGAGCTGATGATTAGGAGCCTGGATATCGTGACCATCGCGGTGCCTCCTGCCCTGCCAGCTGCCATCACCACGGGCACTATCTACGCTCAGAGCAGACTGAAGCGACAGGGTGTCTTCTGCATCAGTCCGCCACGCATCAACATCTGCGGCAAGGTGTCAGTCTTCTGCTTTGACAAGGTGAGAATGAGGACGCGTGGAGGACCGTCGTGACCGCCTGACATGTGGAGGTCATCTTTCATCAGAGTGCTCTTGTTTCTTCAGACAGGAACTCTTACAGAGGACGGTCTGGATGTGTGGGGAGTGATGGAAGGGGGACCTGCTGGTTTTTCTGAGCTGGTCCCAGAGCCCAGGCTCCTGCCCCCAGGGAACATACTGACAGGCCTGGCCTGCTGTCACACTGTGACACTGTTGCGAGATCAGCCCCTGGGAGACCCTCTGGAGCTCAAGATGGTCGAGTCCACTGGTTGGGTATGACACTATGAAGCTTATTCTATTTACTTCAAGAGGTGCTTGATTAGAACTGTTCACTATTTGTGCTAAAACAATACTTTTTGATATTTTAAAACCTCAGATATTGTTTTGTTTTTTCAATGCCCTCTGTAATCTAATGTCACAACATGTCCATCTTCATGTGAACGTCTGTTGATTCAAATTATTATTGTAGATTTGTATTAGATCTCGTACTTGCATTTATATGGTACTTTCTGACTACTCAAAACGCTTTTGAACACATCTTTACGTTGTATCTAATTTCCCAGACACTTGAGGAGCCCGAGGGAGATGGAAAGGTGCTGGATGCAGAGTTTGGAGGCCACAGAGTTTTGGCTGTTATGAGACCTCCAACTCAACAGCTCTCAGCTCAAGGACCTGTGAGTTACCCCAACATGTAGACTCTTATGTAGACTAATCAATGGGGCTAATTTGCTATAAATAATTATATATGAAATGTCAACTTCTGTCTAGAGTTTCCACTTATATAACTGTTATTCTTCTCTTCCATTCTGCTGTTAGTCCGCGAGGAAGGCGGTGGCCATTGTGCAGAGGTTTGCCTTCTCCTCGACCCTGCAGAGGATGAGTGTGGTGACGGTGGCCCGCGGGGGACACACGGCTCTTGCTTTCATCAAAGGATCCCCAGAGATGGTGGCTAGCCTCTGTCTATCAGAAACCGGTCAGTATTTTATTATCAGTAATGACAATAATAATATTTAGTTCACATGTAATTGTATAGCTCAGCATTATAAATAGAAATGATCTTATCACCAATTCCTGTCAGTTATTTTCAG
The DNA here is from genome assembly GCF_904848185.1 of Acanthopagrus latus. Taxonomy (NCBI): domain Eukaryota; kingdom Metazoa; phylum Chordata; class Actinopteri; order Spariformes; family Sparidae; genus Acanthopagrus; species Acanthopagrus latus. Next base: position 22,886,094 of record NC_051045.1, on the reverse strand, counting down.
TGTCAAGCAGGAATGCTTTATGCTTACAGTGCCAGCACAGTTCTCAGGAAAGCTGCAAAGCTTCTCCAGTGAAGGCCTCAGGGTTCTTGCACTTGCCTATAAACCATTAGACAGCAACACGGACTTCAGGAACATTGAACGGTGAGAACCCAGTCTGTATTTCTGGCTTCTTTGCAGCTCTTCAGCAGACTCCTTTTTGTTTCCTAGAAATGATGCTGTAAACACAACGCAGATTAATGCAGCTGTGTGTCCTTCACAGAGGGGAGGTAGAGAAAGACATGCACTTCCTGGGCTTGCTGATGATGAAGAACCTGGTGAAGCCGGAGAGTGCCAAGGTCATTAAGATCCTGAGACTTGCACAACTTCGCAGCGTCATGGTCACCGGTGGGAGTTGATTTGTATTTTTATATAAAAAAATGTAGTTAAAAAAGACCTTTGACTTTATTGTTATTAAGTTACCAGCATCAATGTCTTGTTAAATCTACTTTTGTCTGTCTTCACATAGGAGACAACATTTTAACAGCAGTCAATGTTGCAAAAAGCTGTGGGATGGTGGGATCAGATGAGAAGGTGATATTCGTCAATGCAACCCCCCACACTGCCCAGTCCATGCCCACCCTGAGGTTCAACCTGGAAGACGGAGGGGCTACGGCCTCCCAAAGCGCGGTGGAGGTCATCACTCAGGTTGGTCCTGCTCACACACACACACACACACAACACTGCTGTATACTCACCGCTTCTCATTCTGTTTATATCTTGGGTGCACTCAGCTGCCAAATGAATATATTCGACACCTGTAAGGAGAAGAGTTGTTGTGTGACAGTTCTGTGATTCTGACGCTGTTTGGATGACAGCCGTGACTTTGCTACTTATGAATGAATATTTAAGGGAATAACCTTCAACATGTGTCATGACTGAGTGGGATCTTCTCTCACACAGCCATGCTCTAGGACCTGAAAGGCACTGTGATAAAGTTTGATTGGAAATGGAAACTTAATATTTGTCCTCATCTGCACTCTGCGCGTTTTAATGATTAATTAGATATCGCTGTTATTGATGCCTTTCTGCTCTCCTCTCAGGGCCTGTATCAGGGTGGTTTTGGCTATCACTTGGCTATAAGTGGCAAGTCCTTCGCTGCCCTCTGTGACCATTTCCCTGAGTATCTGCCAAAGGTAATGTGTGTTACATATTCCCAGGAGGAATGGTCTGACAGTGGTTATGATAACTGGGAGAGTAATAAGAAAAAATAATTAACTTAGACTAACAGACTATATTTCAAGCTCCATTTTCACTTGAATAACAAAGATGATGACTGTATGAAGTCAGTCAGGTCAAGATGTGATCCTTTGTCTTCATTTTTTGCTCATTGCAGGTTTTGTTGCGAACCACTGTATTTGCGCGCATGACTCCTGACCAGAAAACCCAGCTGGTGAAGGAGCTGCAGAAGCTGGAGTGAGTCCAGACACAAAAGGGGAAAAATGGGAAACTCAGAGGAAGGACAGAAGGAAAAAAAATAAACCCAGCAGAGCAGGAATACACTGAGGGGAGCAGAGAATTGACTATTGGGGGGGGAAAAAAACCCTCATTAACCTGATGTTCCAATACTTAAGATTTGGATATGTGGATCAATAGATAAACTGTTACATACAGAAGTCTGATTCCTAGTCCACATGCACACTGGTATTTTATTGAAAATGCCATTTTAAAGCAAAAACAATCTCTGTACAGATTAGATGTTGGCAGTTTAATTATTAATATCTGTGCATACAACACACATCTGAAAATGCATATCACAGGACCATTAATGTCCACTGAGCATGCACATTATTATATATTGTAATCAGGAGGCAGATCATGAACTCTCGTTGGTTGCTTAATTACAGAAATTACAGAAATTCTAAACAATTTTTACTTTTACTTTTAGTTTTTATTACATAATATATGTTACAGGAACCAGCTACAAATGAGGCAACAGGGCATTCTTCCTGAAATCACTACAGAAATGATGAGGCAGCGAAACATAAATAATCTCCTGGATAATGCGTTTTTTTGTTTGTTACAAATGAGCTTTTTTAAAATCTGTAGCCTTTTTTGTCTCTCTTTTCTGAAATCACATAGATGAAAGCACTTAGAGCTGAGATTTTGAATTTCTTCACCCTGAAATGAGTTTTCCTAAAGCTCCGTAAGTGAGTTAAAGTGTTGTTTACGTGTGTACCAAAGCCAAAATGCAAACAAAAAGTTGGGTTTTATGAAATATCTGTGTACTTGTGGACAGAGACTGAGGCATTTTCCTTGTCCAGTCGTGAGTAAAAACTCAGACTTGAAGAGCACCAGAAACAAAACCAGTCCTGCTACTTAAATACACATGCATAAAGTGAACATATCTGGTGTAAAGTTAATGTTTTTGGTGAATTAAAATAATGTATTTCTGGAGAGAAGAGTAGTGTTCTCTGATTAAAAAAAACAAAAAACAAAACAAGAACTAAACAAAAAAAACTCTCACAAACACCCTGCAGAGGGAAAAAGGCTGATGTGCTGTGGGATACTGAACCTCAAAACGAGTATATAGTATATTTTTTGAATCCATATACATCAGATGCTCTAGACGTCAGGGGCTTCTCATAGTTGCATGATAAATGTAAAATCCGTGCGGTATTTGTGATTATTTTAATTTAAATTGTGAAGTGCTGCTGGTTAATACTTGCTGTGTTCTTTCAACACAGCTACCGGGTGGGCATGTGTGGCGACGGGGCCAATGACTGTGGGGCTCTGAGATCTGCTGATGTCGGAGTCTCCCTGTCTGAAGCCGAGGCTTCAGTCGCCTCACCTTTCACCTCCAGGACAGACAACATCACCTGTGTGCCGCTTCTCATCAGGTGAGGAAGTAGGAGGCGTTTCAAGTTTTGAAGTTAGGAAAGAATGAAAACCAACCGAGCCAGGATTGTTATGGAACAGCATGTGTAGCGCAAGAAACGATAAGACGTCTTTCCCTCTCGTCCGTGCAGAGAGGGCCGATGTTCCCTGGTCACCTCCTTCAGTCTCTTCAGATACATGGCCCTCTACAGCCTCATTCAGCTGTGCTCCGTCCTCACCCTCTACACTGTGAGTAGCAGTGTCACCTCGTCTCACCCTCACTTTCAATGTGGCCGCTTTTCTTTGCTGCCACTAAAGCCCACTTTTAGATCAGATATTATGGAAATCCAAAAATGTTCAATAATAAATAAATAGATAAAGATTTTGTGAAATTTATATATATATATATATATATATATATATATATATATATATATATATATATATATATATATATATATATATATATATATATTTTTAGTTTTTTTTTCAACTCTCATTGAAACATGTGACCTGTTGATGTGTGTGTCCAGATGAAGACGAGCATGGCAGACCTGCAGTTCCTGGTCTGTGACATTTTTGTGGTGTCTGTGCTGGCCATCGTGATGGGGAGGGGAGGCCCCAGCGAGGAACTGCACCCCCGCAGACCCCCAGCCAGTCTGATAACTGTGCCTGTCCTGGGCAGCATCTTCATCCACACCTGCATGATCATCCTGGGCCAGCTGTCTGGGCTCTTCATCACCATGTCACAGGACTGGTCAGTAAAAACTCAGTATCTCAGATTTAAAGAAGGACCAGGACTACAAATACACACAACACACTTTAATTGACTGTAAAACTTCCTTCCCCATGTTTTTTCAGGTATATTCCACTCAATTCAACAGTTTATGGAGCAGCCAATCTGCCCAACATGGAGAACACCAGTGTGTTTGCCATAGCAGGTTTCCAGTACATCATCATGGCTGTGGTGGTCACCAAGGGCTACCCTCACAAGAAACCCCTCTTCTACAATTGTAGGTCATTTCAAGGATGTTGCATTTCATTGTTGTCATCCTGATTGAATATAATATTACTGTAGAATCGTATCAAAGTTTCTGAGCTCAGATGTGACTTTGGTTCTTCTCGTCTTTGCAGTGATTTTCCTCGGTATACTGTTCGTCCTCTTTGGCCTGATGAGTTGGCTGGTGTTGTATCCTGGGCCTTTAGTTTGTAAACACCTTGAAATGTACAACTTCACTGACATGGGTTTCAAAATGCTGCTCGTCGCCGTGGCTGCTCTCAACTTCGTCATTTGTTTTGTTGTGGAGGTGAGTGACCATGGACAATCATTTGTATTTGTCTACTACATGAATAGCGGGCTTAATTATTAGCTCCAACACAGAGCAGATGAGACTCATGACTTTTGTCATATAACTGATGATGGGATTATCCATAACTTAACATTAAAGTTATACTGCAACCAAAATGTATATTAGAAGACCCCCTACAGGCTGCAAATGGATTTAAAATCTTTGAAATGTTCTCCTTCATAAACAAACCAGTGAATGCGGTCATTCGAAGTTCATGTAGCTTGCTGTAAAATTGAATGGTGACGTGTTTTCATGGCAGAGAAACTCCACATATGCCCATAGTAACTTATCTGACCACGCCTGGATTCTAAGTATATTCAAAATTAGCATGATTTGTCGTAATATTCCTACTCCTGCTTGTTTGTACCTCATTTATATATGAGGATGGTCAGTCAGTGTATGCTTTCAGCCTCCATGAAGCAAATTTACAAAAGTCATGAAAAAATGCACCCATAAAGTGTGAAACCTGGGATGCAAATGAAATCATTATCATGAAAAATTCAAATGTCATTAAAATGTAGTGAAGCATTGCTTCTGGTACAGTGGAGCAGCACAGATTCTTCAACATTTCATTTGACAAACTGGCTTTTGTTTTTCTATATTTTTGGCTGTTTATAGCTGCCATTTGTTTTTTTTTTGGGGGGGGGGGGGGGTTCCAGAGGGTTCCTCTACGGTGGCCCTGTGGGTCAATACACATTTCAGAGAGCACGACAATTCAGAAATGTTGTGCTGTTTTCCAGAATGCTGTGTAATGGCTCTGTAACACTGTAACTCCTGACTGTTTTCATCATTGATGCACATTCCAAATTGATGATCCCGTGATATGTTCATAAAAGCTCTTTTTAACTGTTCAGGTGCTGTGTTTGTTTCCCAGGTGCTGATAGATGTGGGTATCCTGAACTGTCTTCGCTCACTGTGGCAGAAGCGTCAGTCAAAGAAACTGTACAAACGTCTGGACGTCCTTTTGTCGAACTCCCCATCATGGCCGCCTCTAAATCAACCCCTGTACCCCACAGATCACACAGTCATCAGCCTTAGCTAGCATCTACTTTTTCCTCTGTGGCACACTTACAGTCATCTAAGCCAAACAGTGCTGTGGATCCACAAAATCCACAGCTTGACCAATAATGCAAAGTCATGTTTACCTGTATTAATAAAAACTATTTTTTATCTAAACTTGAGTTAAGATGTTTATATTTTCTATCTATAGTGATGTAATGCTGTGGTCACTTGTGAGCTGCTTAAGACAAAAGCAGCAGCCAATTAAATGAATGAAAACACATCACAAAACAACTTTTTTTGCAAATCATTTTATTAAATCAGTATTTACAGGCAGTTTGTGTTCTCACTCAGAGCTCAGCTAACCCCGTCTGTCTCCTGCTCTAGATTTCCTGAACTAAAATCTCTTACCGGTATTGTGAATTCCCCCTCGGATCAGTTTCTTGATCTACACTAATAAAAATCAACAACCAGGAAGTTAAGATGTGATACAGGAGGCACAAGCTGAATTCAGCCATTACAATAACTTTTCTATTGATGGTGTGCACCACTGAATATGGCTTAATTTGAGATCTCTTCTCTGTTTGAACAAAAAAAAGGTGAAAAACTAACAGCATCTACTGGGCACAATGGTCCTGGTCACTCAGCCAGGCAGTCAGTTCACATACAGTGTTTCCATGATCCATTTCAGCAGAAGACCATCAGTCACTGACCAATTACACGAGGGGTGACGTTACCGTTTCTGTTCTGTAACACGACCCAGATGCCAACAGACAAAAAAAGGAAAAAACAAAACAAAATAAAACCTGGCATTCACTCATCCTGGGACATCATTTCAGTTACATTTCACCACACACTCTACAGCACTGTTTCTATCTAGTGCCAGCCCAAGCTTCAATACGGACATTTGCTGTTTGAGCAATCAAACCCACTGGAAAAATACAATCTTAGTTCATTTCATTCATTCAGTCTCGTTCACTTGCACCTGAGTTCCTACGTACTGGACGTCAATGAAGGACATGAAGAAACGAGCACACCGCTGACGAGCTTGAGATGTGACAGAGAGGCTTGTCGAGTACAGCAGTAAATTCATTCCCCCACCTGACACCCCCCTCAAGCCGCCGCCAGCACCTTCACATAATGACATCTGGATTAACTGATGTATGTACAAGTTGATTTTAAAATGGGATTTTGGTTCATTTCGATTAAAATACTGCTCTGACATTGCTGCCATCTCATACAAAAAGGCAGAAAAGCTAAAAATGGATTTAAACCCATAATCTTTTCATTCTGTCTTTTTTTTCTGCTTTCACTTTTAAATAGAAATGATGTTACAGTCTAAGGAAGACAGCTGAAAGGCTTAAAATAAAAAATAAAAACATAGCTTTAAGAGAACTCGTTGGATAAACAACTTGACACACATGACCCTTAACCTCAGTTTTTAAAAACAAATGGCAGTCTACATAATAGCCATGTGGTGATTATGCTAACAGCACAGTTACAGGGCAGGTACCAGTCAAGACACCACAAGCTGTGACACTGAGTGTCTGAGCTTCGACTTTAAGGAGAAACCGAAATGTAGCATTTTTGAGCATTTTAACACCGAACAAAGGTTGAGAAATGCAATGTTTCCCATTTCATAAAAACTGCAGATATGTTTATTTAAAAAAATCTCAATTCTAAATACTCTTAATAAATGGGTTATTTGTGGTGTATGTATAATGTGAAGTTCTTTTATCTGTACTGTAGATATCAGAGCATCCCTAGCATCAATAATAAAGACAAGCAAGAAAACAAAAAGATAAAAACTGTCAGCAAACATCTGAAAAATTTAAAACGTGTAAAGGTTTGAGAAGTGATATCTGGTATTATTGCTAGGGAGAAGCTGCTGCCCAGGTACCAGCTCATCTCATTTTGCTATGGCCCGTCACTTCTCCTCTCTTTGCCGCCCTCCATTTAAGTCTTTGCTTCCGCCTTGCAGGCGTCCTGAGGCGGAGTGGCTGGGGACTGGAGGAGGAGGAAGATGGAGGTGAGGGGCCTCTCTTAAAGGGATCATCACAGTGAGTCCAGAAGATGTCCATAATCACAGTGTCAAACAGACTGGAGTGGGGAGGGAGAAGAGAGCTTATTTCCATCTGTCTTCCTCGTGGAGTTCCTTGCTCCCGGTCAGTTCAACACGACTGATAGTGGGAGGCAGCAGCGTGGCTGTACTCGCAGCCCGTCTGATAGAATGGAACCACAGAAAGATAGTTTTAAGATACTTTGCCGTCTTTGCTCTCAAATTTGCCCTCGATCTCTCTCCCCTCAACGGCTGGGTGGCCCCGGGGCCCACTTATCTGTGCTGTCGGAACCCTTGGGTGCCGTCTGGCTGCCCCACAGTGTGATTGTTAGATCTGGTGTCCTCTGAAGGCAATGTAGAGTTATTGCGCCCTGGCCTGGCAGAAAGACAGGAGACAGGAATAAATTAGAGACAGCAGTCTTTAACACGTGCCAACTGCTGGGCAGAAACTTTTTCCAGGACTGTCCTAATTTCCAAATCCCTGTAGTCTCCCAACAGACAGGTATCCACACATGATTTTAGTTATAGTATTGCCTCTTGGCTTTGAGTTTCTCGGTTGCTTTTCTATTCGTTTTGGCACATTGCACAGTAAATCCAACCCAACTGAACACAAATGAAAAGAACCATTCAATGGAATACTGTAGCACTGCATCAGAAAGATTTTTGTGATTAACTTTAGGCTCCACTTCCTGTTAATCAAAACCCTGCCAAGTCAAACGCAGAACTAAAAGCAGTGTGCCTCTGCCAGCTGTAGTCTAGAAAATGAAAGCAAAAGTTACACATCAGGAGGGGAGGTTAGCTTGGTTCTCCACATCCTTTCTGATGAGTTGATTCTGACAATTCATCAGGGATTCAGCTGGAAGAAGTCCCATTTTTTTAAGTGGCTTCTGCTTTAGTTCTTCTTCTGGTTTTCAGTTTGTGTTTGTAGGAGAGGCTGATTTATAGTTTTAAATATAGGTTTGTTCATTTGTTTGTTTTTGAGCCTTAAAATAGCACCTATTCATTAGCTGCCCTTCTCTCAGTTGGAAACTTGGCACACAAAATGTTTAACAGTCTTAAACACAACTACAAGAATACACCAATAGCTACAGCCCTCAAGCAAGGCCTGATTAAGCTGCGAGTAAAACCTCTAAACTGTCAATATTTGTGGATGATTACCTGTCAGTGTTGGGCTTTTCCTGAGGCGTCTCCTCTGGGCAGGCGCTGCCCAGTATTCTCTTCCTGGCCTCTGCGTACTCTGCTTCACGCTGGGCCAGAGACTTGACCTGTGGTGTGGGCCTGTTCTGATTCAAGGGTGATCCCAATGAACCGTTACTTGCAGGCCGCTTCAAGATGCGTATCTGAGGTGGGGGTGCTGCTGGTAGAGAGTCGTCCTGTATCACCATGGTTGTCCTCAATGGGGATCGTTGAGAATTATTACTGGACTCCCTAGCAGACCACACAAAAATGAGTAATATGACATACATGAAGAGGCTATTACTTTTAAATGGGGGTGGAGGTGCCAATAATAGCTAAGATGATGTATGCATGGCCAAAAGACTAAGGACAGAAACCCAAATACATTTATTACAGATTCAGTTTGCTCCTGCTCACCAGCAAAGTCACATACTTAAACAATTTCTGAAATTCAACTCAGCTCACTTCAAAACTATGAATACATGAATTCATAGATTAGAGGTGCACTGTATAGTTTTGGGAAATTTAAATCAGAGAAAGATCTTCATTGACTGATTTTAATTTCTAAAAAACACACACTTGTTTTCATGCTTGAAAAAAAATGGATAAACAATAAACATTAAAAGGATTAAACCATTTCAAACAGTTTTAAAGTACTCTGTTTATAGTTGACGGACCATGCTACCTTTCTAACCTTAAATCATGTTCCAGGGACCACATTTTCCCCTGAGAACAGCTTGTTTATTATTCATGTCATTATTACCTCATTAATACTGTATATGTTACAATTCAGAGTTTGAATTTCCTCTCCAAAACGGCACAATGCCACTCTACTTAAATAAAGTTAGTGGACCTCATTGGTGCATCCCTTGAAATAACTCAGCTCTTGTTATAGCTATATCATCTGTAGGTTGAACTGAAGAATTTGCTTGTACCATTTCGTAGGATATGTTAAAGGGTATTGCCAAACACATAAGCAGGAAAACACATGAGCAATATGGCTCTAAATGGAAATTGAAGTGATGATTTTAAAATGACACATTTGGGACCACTGCTCTTCAAGCCTTACTTTTCTCTCTGGCTGATCCTTAGCTTCTCTTCCAACCGTTTTTCCATTTCCTGTGAGGGGAGAGATGGTCCAGAAATGCATTAATGTAAACAAACAACATGGTCAGATTTATCTGGTGTAGGAGGAAGAGGTGGTTAGCGAGTCAGAGAGTGGCTGGAAAACAGGATTCAGTTACAAGCTATTTATACATGTGTAGGACAGCTGCCAAGTCATAACAGAGAGTGCTCAGCTAGCCAATATTAATCTGCTGATGTTGCCAGCGAGAATTGCTAAGGTAGATTGAAGGATCGTTTTTAAATGACGTTTGCCACTGACTAACACCAGAAGGTTGAGATGATAACGACCTGTAACTTAGCCTGACAAACTTGACCAACTTCTTCTCAGCGCCACGTTACTGACGTCACGAGCTAGCAATAGTCTGCCAATGTGCCGTGACGACGGCTAATGTTAGCGTTGGCTAAATGTACAGACTTGCCAGTTTGGCAACAAAACTAGCTTGAGAACAGGGTTTTACCAAACAACATGGCCGAACATGCTGTCCACAACAATTTGGAGTAGTGAACTAGCGACATGAACTCACAAAGTTAACTCGTTCGGTCAGCCGATATCATAGTATGCACAGTGAAAGCCAGGATCCATAGAAAATGTGCGAACTTAAATGACCAAAATGTAATGGCAACTGTATCCATTATAACAATCTCTGTGACTATTGCTCCTGTGAAGTTGGGGTAACTAATTATCTTCACTTTATTACAGGGACATTTCGATGTAACGAAGGTGGCTAAATCGCTGCTAAGCTAACGTTTAGTCGTCTATAGAAGGGTTCCGTTAATGTTAGCTAATCGTTGTTGCGGTGGTCTAACATAAAGGTTGTTAGTGTCAAAATACACATTCCGAATGAATTTAAGGCGAGTGTGTGCCATGTGAGGGGCTCTAGTTGTCTTGTGCGAGGGATGTAAATTTGACCAATAAGTAAACCAACATTGATTAGACACATTTTCCACGTTAGCCATAGTTAGCTTAGCATTTGCTCACGCCAAGCATTTCAACAGGAACTTTAATTTCGTGGGTATAGCTCGCGCCATGTTAATTGATTAGCCGGTCAGTGTTAGCTAATAAATAGATACACTGGGGTTATTTCTTTTGATATTAGTTTGAAAAAGTCAATGTCGCTTGGCTGGTCCGTGTTCATCCCGTCTCGCTCGCTAACGTTAGCTAAGCTAGCTAGCTAGCTACTTGACGTTAGCTCGGCAAGTTTCTTAAAGCTAACGCTAGCTTTAGCTACACTGCTGGCCCGTGCGAGGAACAACGTTATGAGAACTTCTAAAAACAACCACGTAATTACAGAGACGCTACCAAACGGGTATCCCCTCTTACACTGAAGGTATATAGAACCTTTCACCATTTACCCCACTATCAGCAGCTTCCTCCCAACTTTCGACGACCTCCTCATCCATGTTTCATTTTGCTCACACACGCTGTCCTGGGCTCCTTCAGATCCGCCTCTCGGCCGTCCGCAGCCTTTGACATCACACTGACGGATTTCCCCACCGCATGATGCTCCTCTACACAGCTGATTAGAAATGACCTAAAGATGCTAGCTGCATCTCGGTAGAGTGTCAGCAAACAAAGAACAAACTTCTGTAGAAGTAGTAGAAGAAATAGTGAGACTTTTTTTTTTTTTTTAAACTGTTTGCTCTAAACATGCCACAGGTGTGGGGAAATCTCCGACCACTTCCTTATCTGCTGCAGCCTTCCCACTGTGTGTGTGTGTGTGTGTGTGTGTGTGTGTGTGTGTATATATATATATATATATATATATATATATATATATATATATATATATATATATATATATATATATATATATATATTAAAAGAAGGTATGCAACAACAGTTTGTATTTTAAGCAGAGCATCTCTTTCTTGAACCAGTCTGAATAAGAAGAGGCAAAGCCCCTGGAGTGTAAATGCATATCTTCTTAATGTCTGTATTTATCAATTCAGTTTCTGTGATTGCACCTCTTTAAAATGCAGAGACTCACCATGGCATTGGCCTCACATACTCCTGCTGTGGCCCTTCCTCCTGTGTAGAAGCCATTTTGGCTCTACTTGTGGTGCTTAACTTTATGTTACAGCAAACTTTATCAAGGAGTCAAAGGTCTTCGGTCGCACAGTTAACAACATGAAGACTTCCTGGTTGGCTGATTACAAAACTTTTGGGATAACCGCAGGTTTTGTGATCTCTGTGAATTAGGCAAGGTTTTGATTGAGTCACATTCCCGTTTTGTCTGTATTATGATGTACATTCAATGAAATGCCAAGACTTTGTCTCTAAAGCTTAGAGAAAGCACAGAGATGGATTATTTCTCCAGTGTCACTTGTTTTGTTATTACCACTGTGGTTTATGATCGGGGCAGGGTGTATGTTTTATGCATGACACTAATTAAAATCAATCAATGGAATGTAACACTCATATATTACTGCAGCATTTCTTATAATTTCTTTCTTCTTCAGTCCTCTCAGAGGTATAACTTACATTATTTATATTCCTTATTTCCAAGCACTACGCGTTGATATTCTTGGCCATGTTCTTTTGATATTTTATGGAGGATTGTTGGCACATAGACAACATTTTCTCAGCTTTCCTTCCCGTTGTGATATGGCTGTTTCTGTTTGGACACATGAGGGCAGTGTGGGTTTGTCATGCCACCGCTGGTGATGTATAGTTTGAAACTCAGTACTGTAATATGCCTATATTGTTAATACATTTGCATGAAGTACTGGACATGATGAGTCATAGAGTGAGCACAGGTTGCACATGTTAAACTCTTAATTGTGATAATGGACATGACTGATGTGTGTGTGCTTATGTGTCCTTTCTCAGTTATCCTAATGACCCAGTGTAGAGCAAACCTATAAAGTCATACAAGTATATTAAACTCATCAGTTGTCTACGTTGTGTTGTAAGAGCGTATTGGAAATGAAATCTAGACTGGTTCATCTCAACAAAGTGTGTATTAAGTTTTACTACTATTGAACTTTGTAGCCTGTAACCTGATTAGACCTTTTAGCACTGTTTACACACAGAAATGTTGTTTTATTGCTACCGGAGTTATATACTGTCTGCTTCCTCCTCATCATAATTATGATCTCAGATAAGAGACACTTCCAGATTTAATGCTTCCCTAGTGTTTTGGTCCGGATGTTATGAAGCTGATATTGATATAAAATAGAAATGAACTCAGTGTCCCAACTGATACGCACGTAAGCTTTTCCTATGTACTTGTGAACTCTGCTCGGGACCACCTTTTCAAGCAGACCCAGGTACAGTTTGGGAACACTTGAAAAGGGGTATGGTACGCTCGTGTTCACACAAATCAAATGACCAGGCTGTGGTGTCAAGTGAACTTGGATCTGGGCCCAAGTCCGTCATGTGAACGCACCTTCTGCTTACGAGATATCTGGTGTGCATAGCTGACATTCTGTCCTGATGGTTGAACCAAAAACACTTGGGGATCCATCAGGGCTTCAAAAGTCTATTATGAACAACAGTGATAACAATAATTGTATGAATGCAACATTATGTGACTTTTTTTTTTTTTTTTTAACCATACATGTGCACTATGTAGTTTGGGGGATACATTTTAATCAGGAGAGAAAGATCTACTTTTTTTTTGCCCAACCAGACTAAATAAACAAACTTTCTTTGGTTCCATAATTGAAAAAAACTGGATAAACAAACAATGAACATTAAAGGGCACCACAATTTTTACTGTTTCACTTTGTTTATATGTGGCGGACCCTGCCACCTTTCTTGCTTCAACCAGCATTCTGGGGACCTTATTTTCCTCTGAGAACAGCTTGTTTGTTTATTCAGTTATTAATCATTTAATCAGTCATTAATACCGTACATTTTGGAATTCAGAATTTGAATTTCAGTCCCAAGATGTCATAGTGTCCCTTTGAATAACAGCTTCCAGATCATGTTGATGGTACAGTGTGTTGTAACAGGGTGAATGGTGTCTCCGTCTCAGACACTGTGTACCTTCAGTGAGAGGGCAGGATCACAGCGTTACATACATGTTTACGTCAACATATACATTTTCAATACACAACATTATTATGATGCAATGAATTTTGATTGTAGTTAGTGCCTACAGTCAATCTGACACATTGTTACAGACCTGGGATCTGTATTATTGTATTTTGACAGTGGTGTTGCACAGACCAAACAAAATGCAGTTTTCTGCATAATATTGTTTTAAACATTCTTTGACGCCGGTGACGGCTGCAAGCCCTACGACAGGCTTTTAAAGGTGACTTGAAAACAAAACCCCAGAATCAGGTCTGCTGTCTGCACCAGCCCTTTCCTGCACTGAGCATCCAGTCACATGTGGCCACAGTGTGAGTGGCAGATTACATTTCCTCAGTGGTGAATATTTCAGGGCTGTAATAAACAGAAACATCTCTGTGGTCCACATCTGGACCAGGTCTGCCACATGAAAAAGGGGATGAAACGCATCAGACAGAACACAGCGTGAGGAATTAAGCGGTCGGTTCATTTGAAATGCAGAAGTGAGTTTTCGTTGCAGAGCACTGTGAAGCTCTTAGCTCAGGCTTAGATCTCATGTTGATAAAGTCTGGGTTGGTGTTTTGAAGAAATCACGCCATCACCCATCATCTCCCATGTCGCTGCCAAATCAGCCCACCCTGCGTGCATCCTGACGTGGTCACAACCCCTCGCGGGTTTGTCTGAACCAAGACAAACTGACAGCCTACACAAACATCCCTCTGTCACCTGTCAGTGAGTCATCATGAGGCATCTCTGCCAGACTGAGACATGCTGCTGCTGTTGCTTTTTCACAGGAAGCAGCCAGCCCAGACCAAAATGAAAAACATCCAATAACCAAGTAAAGAATGAGTCTGTGTTGATTAGGGGCAATAATAACACTGTGATAGTGGATACACAGTAATGATGCACGGTCGCAGCCTTAAGCTTTAATTACATCAGAATTTGTGAATTTTTACACACATATACGTCATATAGGCTATACAAACGTACACATACATGTATATATGAAAGCATGATGTGGACACACACTCTCAAACCCCCAAAGGGAGGAATTCACATGTGGGCCCTGCTACGTTATATTCGAACATTACATTCGTGTCACACAGAATGACGAGGCCTCTGAATCGCAGTTGATTTTCTTTCGCTTCCATATAAAACACGCCACATTATCAGCACACTCCAAACATTTCAGCCTTGTGGTTTATTCAGAATCTCGGACTGCTCCTCTCTGTCAGCACGGCTCCATCATGAACACGTGTGGATGTAGTAACCCGTCACGTATCCGACGGCGTACATGGACACCAGTGCAGCCACAGCTCCAAATGACTTCGCTATGTTCCCAGTGGTGCCGACACACAGCCTGTCGTAGATCCTGTGAATGAAGCAGAAACAGAGGCGGGGTCCGGTCAGACAGCATGTGGTTGATCATCCCCACACTAATTCATGACTACAAAAGCCTACTGTTGTTTTAGCAGTCGACTGATCGGGTTAAAAAGCAAGTTCCAGATATTGTGGCATAAAATCAACCTTTTTCAACCCCACCGAACCAACTGAATCAGTCTAATCCATGTACGTTCCAGTGTATGATTTTACCTCTCCCACGTCTCTCCTACAACTCTGTATTTTCCTGTCAGTACCTTCTGAAAATGTTGTCAGCAGTCAGTTCGTCTCACCTCATCATTGTGGACTGTGATCCCTCTACGTTCATGTTGATGTTGTCCTCGTTCCAGCGATCGTATTGCACGCTGCTAGTACCGTTTGGTTCCATTTGGGAAGTCATTCTTCTCTTCAGAGGTCTATCTTCTGACTGGATGCCTTAATAATCTGTATGTAATGCACTTTAAGTATTACTAAATGTGTTTTACATGATAATAATGATAATGAAATAGTTTTTAATCAGCCCAGGAGCAAAACCAGACCACTTGACTAAAATAATCAGATTCTTACGCATTGATTCGACACATTCAGATAATTCAAGGTGTGCTCACCTGTATGTGTGTCAAACAGTCAACAGCCTTCGTAGAAAGCCCTGCTGTCCAGCTTTTTTAAAGGCACGACTGAGACTGAGAGAATCATGCCTCCTTCTTGATACGAGACCTAGGCCAAAGTTCATGTGTTCAGTGAAGTCATCCTGTCATAAATCCGCTGGCTGGACTCCAGCTTTTGTGTTTTTATGACTCTTTCGCAGTGATAAAGGGCAATTTAAATTCTGAGGGTTTTTTTTTCGTCTTTGGTTGCATCACATCCTGTGCAAATAGCTGACTGCAAAGCAAGGAACTTAGTGTTGTAGATTTTCACAACACTTCCTCCCGTGCATGAAAATGTGACATGGTTTAACAGCAGTAATATTACTCTGCTGTTTCAAGGATTTGATCAGAGTTTTGACATGCTGCATCACAGCTCGTACTGGAATAACAGCACCCTCTGCAGTTTTGAGATGTGAAGAGATCCAGCAATCTCAGCTGCTGCCTTATGTTATTGTCTTAAATATACTAATCTATCAATACAGTAATGATTTACTGATTCTCTTATGTCATATGAAGAATCGGTGAAGCAGAAAAACTTCCAGTTTCCTTGTGATTTCTGTGTGTTTAAACAAATTACATTTGCACATTGGAGAGAGTAAATGCACCTTTGCACAATTTTAGTTTAACTAGATTTTAGCAATCGTAATAAATGCTGCTCTGTGCTCACTCTGCAGGGCCCACATATGTTATGTTATAATATCTGATATTATCTGATGTTATCTGATATTCTATGCTATTCCATTTTATTTTTTTCTTTGTATAATATAATATTTTTGAATTATATTATATTATATTATATTATATTATATTATATTATATTATATTATATTATATTATACAAAGAAAAAAATAGAATGGAATATCATAAAATATCAGATGACATCAGATATGTTATAGGAAGTTATTGTTTCACACCGGAAGTTTTACAGACGTTACTAACGTGTCGACACTTCCTGTGTGCCAAAGTACCGCTGCACACATTTCAGGTTTGTGTGACCATTTCACCTGCACCGCGGTTATTTTCATTATTCACTTTATGTGCGCCTCTGAATACAAACACGGACATGTCAATATGTGCTCTAGTCCACAGCTGTACCAGCTGTGCTATCGATTCATTTTTAAATCATCTAGTTCACCGCAAAAGTTTGTTAGCAGCGTTGGACCATGCTAGTTTACCTAGCTAGCGTTAGCTAGCTAATGTGTTAACATCCGTCGCTTATCGTACAAGACAGCGCGTTTGTCGTTTAAAGTAACGAAACTCCTCTACAGTTATACTCAATATGCTGCTGCTGTATGCTGCACATACACTGTCATCCTGTGTTTGTTCAGAATCAAATGTAACATGAGCTGGCTGTCGGCGGGCTGATAGCTAATGTTACAACCTGTTACGGCTGTAACGTTACCGCAGCGTATGATAAACATACGACATGTTATGAACCGTTCAACTTTAATATGTAAAAGGCAGATAATGGATGCTTCACTCAGAAGAACTCCAATAGAGTCCACATCTTAATTATAATGTGCTGGTACATACCAGCCAGCCGACGTTTCGTCTGGAGAGCTACCTGCTGGATTGTGTAGCTATATGTCAAACTGCGAGCGAAAATCTATCAAAAGCTGATAGTTGTGTTGCAGATACTAGATACCAAGTTTATAGTAAGTCCTTAAAACCTTGGTAGATTCTGTCCTGAGAAGTAAACTGGAGGTTCTGAAGCCAACTCTGAAAGAGACTAAAAGAAGATTTTAACTAATAATATTGACCAGTGGTGTTATTTTGACAACTTCAATGAAAGTTAAATGGGAGACCATAATAATGCTTCATTTTGTTCTGTATGATCAAAGTGTACATCTTGAAGATTCAAGTGAAGATGAACTAATATGACAAGTAATTAATTCTTGTTGTATGTGTTTATGTGGAGCAGGCAGTGGAGACTGGACGCTGATGGGGGACGAAAAGGAGACCTGGAAAGTAAAAACTCTTGACGAAATCCTGCAGGAGAAGAAACGTAGAAGAGAATTAGAAGAGAGAACAGACCCCAAGCGCCAGAAAAATGTAAGTATCATGACAAACCTATTAGGAGAATCGTATGACGTATTAAAAACAATTCCTAATCACTCTCATCGTCTGTTAGTTTTATTGGTTATTTAATTTTTATATTGAACCTTATTGTGATATGTTTGATATATAAGAAATTGCACATTCTATCAATACATGCTTGAGTGCATGTTAATTTATGCCTAGAAATGTTACCATTGTAACATTGAAAAAAAAATATTGTTCCATTGTCATTTTCATCATTATTTTATGCTTTAACATAAGAATGTCTTGTGCCATTTTCTGTCAGAAGCTTTTGCACCAGAACAAGCACAAAGCATACTTTTTTTTTTAAGTAATACATTTCTTTTTCAGAACTGTGTTCAAATTTAGACATTGAACAGCAGGAGCAACATTTCAAATGTTCTGGTATTTGTACTAACTCTTTTATTCCCCATTGAGGACTTTTTAATGTTTTTTCCTCTCTTGATTTAACCTTGTTTTCTGCCTGTCTTGTCTTTCACAGTTCAGCCAGGGCCTTGTTCCACAGGCGGATGATCGGGAAGCCAAACGAGACACTCCGGAGGAAGGCGAACTACGGGATCAAAGGATGGAAATAACAATTCGTAATTCCCCATACACAAGGGAGGATTCAACAGAGGACAGGTAGCTGTAACTATAGGAAGCAGACATGACTGAAGTTGACTTAAAATGTTTTGCAGCACAGTGGCTCAAAATGTTTTCTTTGCATTTATTTAGGGGGGAGGAAGATGAATCACTCGCAATCAAGCCTCCGCAGCAAATAGCAAGAAAAGACAAATCTCACCACAGAAAGGAGGAGAAGAGAAAAGATAAACGACGCCATCGCAGTCACTCTGCTGAAGGAGGTGTGTTTTACAGCTGAATACAACATATTTGGTTTGTTCCTTTATTTGTTTATTTATTTAAATAAAATCTGCTTCTACTCATGATTTTTCACTTCTTCAGCAGGAAAACATGCTCGACCCAAAGACAAAGAAAAAGAGCGGGAAAGCGAGCGCAGGAAGCGTCAGTGGGAAGAAGACAAAGCCAGGCGAGACTGGGAGAGGCAGAAACGAAGGGAACAGGCCAGAGCTCATTCACGCAGAGAGAGGTGAGCGTCAGCTCTGGAAAAGTATCATCTATTAGATCAGTCAGGCACAGAAATAGTCATTCTTTTGATTACCACTTACATGAACTAGTACCCATGTCTTTGAATGTCAACATATGTTTTGATGAACTAAGTTTTCAAAGTGTCATTTCAGTTATTTACTTGCCAGGATGTTTAAGTCTTTGAGCAACAAGAAACTGATCTAGATTTTTTTCCTTTTTTTTCTCAGAACTATAGCTAAGCCATTATAGCAATATATCTGTTAGTTACACAAAACATTGTTAAAAATGACCATAGTTGATTGTTACATTTCTCACTCAAATTCAGATGGAAAGATTGTAGTTGTGTTTTTGAACTTAAATTAAGCCATGTACATACTGCAGTGCAAACCCATATGGGACAGATTCATAAAGTGTTGTTATTGAGTATATCTGTGAAGTTAGAAGAGAAATTCTGTGATTCATAAACTAACCTGTCTGTTTGAATAAGCTTTAACAACCCGAACAAAACATAACCAAAATGACAAGATTGGCCTTTTGGTTGTCTGGACAGACCTCGATTGGATGATCCTGGGTTTTTTGACCACAGGGACCGGCTGGAACAAATTGAGCGCCAGCGCGAAAGGGACCGTAAGTTGCGTGAACAGCAAAAAGAGCAACGAGAGTTGAAGGATCGAGAGAGGCGCGCTGACGAGCGACGCAAAGAGCGAGATGCTCGGCGAGATGGTCAGTGAACCTCCTGCTGGCTATTGGCATATTTTTCTCTTTAGATAGAGCCAGGCTAGCCTTTTCCCTCTGCCTTCAGTCTCTATGCTAAGCTTGTCTGAACATGTATTAATTCCAACTCAGTGGCAGTCATACAGCTGTAAAATTAATTGCAGAAACATTCATTGTACTCTCAGAAATAAAGTAAATAATATATTTGAAAAAGTGAATATATATATATATATATATATATATATATATATATATATATATATATATATATATATATTTTTTTAGTATAGTAATAGTATTTCTTGAAGCCCAAATACCAAAGCATTCAGAGTCTCTGTCCTTTCACCAATAATAAGTGTTGTGTTTTTAAAGCCTGTGAAGTGTGATGCTAAACCTGCAGCATGCATTAATAAGGTGTTCCTGTCGACAGTGCCGTCTCACCACCGGATGCTACCTGATGAGTATGATGACAAACCAAAACAAAGTCACCGCAGCCGAAGTCCCACCCATGTTTCACGAGACAGGTCTGAACACAATGAACCACGGAAAAGTGCAAGTGAGTCTACCATTAATTAACAGCCTGTAATAAAATCTCTTATCTTGTTATATTATGTTTATGCTTGACTGTATCCTATGTGATAAGATCATAATGCATCATTATTTTGTCAGCAGCTTCGAAGGAGGAGAAGCCAGAGGGCAAAGACCTGCTCGCAGACCTCCAGGACATCAGTGACAGCGAAAGGAAGACCAGCACAGCAGAATCCTCCATAGGTAATGGATGTTATAAACTGATTATGACCAGTAAACAACAAAGGTGTACTACATGGACTATCCATTTACTTTATCACTGTTAATGGATAAACACGGTTTTAATTGGGTGGACTTCACTCCAGATTATAATCAGAAACACCGGATGAGGATAATCATTCCTTTGTTAAAGTTATAGCTTTGAATTTTACAAGAAGGCATAAGTGGATCAGAAGCGCTGCAGGAGTGAACGGGTGCAAACACAAAACCACCAGAGCCAGTAAATGCAAAATCAAGTGGCAGTTTCAGTATTACA
This sequence comes from Acanthopagrus latus, assembly GCF_904848185.1. NCBI lineage: Eukaryota > Metazoa > Chordata > Actinopteri > Spariformes > Sparidae > Acanthopagrus > Acanthopagrus latus. Next base: position 22,865,545 of record NC_051045.1, on the reverse strand, counting down.
TTTGAATAAAAAGTGTTCTTATATCTTATTCACCCTGTCTAGTGTCAGGATCGGGCTCAGACGAAGAGGAGGATGATGACGATGACGAAGAGGATTCCAGTAGCCAGAGTGAGGGTGAAGAAGAGGGGGAGGAAGAGTCTGGCTCAGGCTCAGGAAGGTCTGAGCAGAGTGCAGGTAAAACTGTTAAAGACTGCTCCACTGCTGTGAGTCATTTCATCGTGTCAAGTTACACAACCTGACAGGTTTAACACTGCGGCCTACTCCATTACAGAGGACGTGAGTGAGGACGAGCAGTCAGACGATGACTTTGAAGACGAGAGGGAAAATGGAAATCACATACCTGCAGGTGGGTGGACAGGTGTGATGTTTGTGAAAGTATTTATGTTTCTAATTCTAATCGGAGAAGAAAGATATTCTCATGATCCAAATGTCCTCCAGTTGGACTAAATTGTAGTTATTTTGAGTTCAGTCTCCTTAAACATTTTATATGCAAACAGTTTTTGATCTGGAAATCATTTTAGATGGAAGAGGTACGTGGCCAGTAGCGAAAGTGCGTAAATCACATCTGGGTCAGTAAAATCTATGTCTGCTGAACATTTGGGAGTTTTATTTCCGTACTCTTCTGTTGAAGGTTAATAAAATGCATTGCCAGGACTCGTCTCTGCAGGATTTGTAAAGGCACAGTCTGTGAACCAAATGCAAACAAAGAGGTAGTCTGCCAACAAGAGATATAAACACAGACCTGCAACCTGATGTCAGTAATACAGGCAGTAACACCAGACAAGAACTAATAATTGAGCATCAAACAGGTACTCCCCCGATGTTGTATTTCACCTTCATACAGTTAGGGGGGGGGCTAACAGGAGGCTTTAAGTTAGCTGGTATTATGAGTTGACTGAACTGCCATCAGTTAACACAGTAAATATCTAATCACACAAATGGCACCATAAAAACAATAACAGTGAACTGTGTGGTAATACAAACATGGTCCTTAAGAAGACCACAAAAGAAAATGTGTTAGTCTTGTATTGAAGTTAATCACATGTGTAGCATTTCTAGCAGCTCAAATGTACTCACCAACACTAAACTCCCTTCACCTGATGCCTCACAGTGCCCGAGTCGCGCTTCGATCACGACTCTGAGGAGAGCGGCGAGGACATGGAGGAAGAGGAAGAGGACGATGAAGAAGCAGGAGACGGTGACCCCACGCCTCAGTCTCAAACTCACTCTCGCTCACCCACCCCCGAAGAGAACTACATCCCAGACTCCCCCCCAATTTCACCGGTTGAACTGAAGAAAGAGCTGCCCAAATATCTGCCCGCATTACAGGTCAGTGTCAACACATGTTCGTCCAGCCAAGCCACGCATTATTTATGTATTTGTACTCGTCTAACGCATGTTTGATTGTGTGTTGTTTTTCAGGGGTGTCGCAGTGTTGAGGAATTTCAGTGTTTGAACCGAATAGAGGAGGGAACCTATGGTGTGGTGTACAGAGCCAAGGACAAAAAGACAGGTATAAAAATGAACACGTTGGTCCATTTTCTTTTGTTTTCACTTTTATTTCATTGGTGAAATAATGATAATGGTCTCCTGTTTGCAGATGAAATTGTGGCCTTGAAAAGGTTGAAGATGGAGAAGGAGAAAGAGGGTTTCCCCATCACGTCTTTAAGAGAAATCAACACAATCCTGAAAGCTCAGCACCCAAACATTGTCACCGTCAGGGTGAGAGGCCTTTTCTTATTCAACATGCTTATTGGCTCCTCCATAAGTGTTCCGTCTACATGTAACCCTGCCTTTTCACCTGTTTCAGGAAATTGTTGTTGGAAGTAATATGGACAAGATCTATATTGTGATGAACTATGTAGAACATGACCTGAAGAGTCTGATGGAGACCATGAAGCAGCCTTTCCTGCCAGGTAACATCAGAAATTGTTGGGTTTTATATTCTATAAATTGTTCTATATTTTTCATATCAGTATTGCATCAAATGTCTGTCCTTCACCTCACAAACAGCATGACGTTTGTTCCTTCAGGTGAAGTAAAGACTCTGATGATTCAGCTGCTCCGAGGTGTTCGACACCTCCACGACAACTGGATCCTGCATCGTGATCTGAAGACGTCCAATCTGCTGCTGAGCCACAAGGGTATCCTCAAGGTACGGTTGAACTGTGGATCGCACTTAGTATTCCACCAAAGTTGAATCATTATAATAATGTCTGTTTAGAGAATGACGTAGGTTTAGCATTCACTTTCTTTTGAATTTACTTAGACGTCAGTGGCTGTCGTCTGTATGGTTCTTGGGGACTAGTTGCACTGCTTGATACTCACATGTGCAGCTTTTGATTAAGATTCCGCAATAGTGTGGGCAACATGTTTACACTGTGTTCAGTTTGTTTTGTTAATATTATTTTATGAAAAGTTGATACCAGAAAAGTAGCCTTTGTGATTGAGATGAGTGGAATTTATGTATGAGAAAGTTCCTGAATTCATAAGCATGCTGAGTCCAGCAGTGTCAGATTCACCTTAAACACAAATGTGAAACATACGTTTTACTTGTGGTCTGAAAGGACAAGCAGATCGATATAGGGAGTTATAGTACTTGATTAAACATTGTCTCCAAAAAAAGTATAGTGAAAAGAAAAAAAACCCTAAAACGATTAAAGTGATATTTCTCTTCAACAGATAGTTTGGTAGAGTTCAGAAACTCTAAAAAGTGTTTCCTTTAATCTGTCTTTTGATGATGCACAATTTTCTCCAAGGCTAGTACAGCACAGTTGAACAAACAACACATGATTACTAAAAGTCAATTAGAGCATGAACTTCTGGCTAAATGAACATCACAGAGAGTCCATGTGTAAATAAACCAAGTTTTCACTGACATTTGTCTGTTGAACTTCATGTAAGCTGACTATAGAAAGTATGAATCACTCTGCATCTTGCAACCCAGAGTGTATGGTCAGTTAAATCTATATGATAGGTCAGAGTATCATGAAATAACTACCTGTAGAGGGATGATATTAATGCTGAGGCATTGTTCTTTTACCCAACATGAAATATAGTGGTGTTCATGTGAGCCAACTGTCTGTCTTTGTAGATTGGTGACTTTGGTTTGGCCCGAGAGTACGGTTCCCCCCTGAAGCCCTACACCCCTGTAGTTGTGACCCTGTGGTACCGATCACCAGAGCTGCTGCTTGGAGCCAAGGTGAGAATTGAAGTTCACACTACTGCCACGCTTCACAGAAACCAGATGAGAAACACCTACATAATTGCTAAAACTACAGATAATGAGGTCATTTTTTTTTCATAAATTTGGTTACATCATTTTGATTGATTGATTGGTTTACCTAAAAGACATTTTTCCAACATCTGCGATGTATTTGGTTTATACGATACCAAATACCACTGAAACACTATTTGAGTTTTACAGTGTATGATTTACACAGCCAGACGGCAGAGGTCCAACAGCCCATCAGAGCACATCCACTTTCACACACAACTTCAGTGTAGAAGCGTGCCAGGCAGACGGTCTACTTTCTGTTTCTGCGGACTGCCACGGTGTTTGTTCTTCTCTCTGCAGGAGTACTCCACAGCTGTGGACATGTGGTCGGTGGGCTGCATATTTGGCGAGCTCCTCACCCAGAAACCTCTCTTCCCTGGAAAATCTGAAATTGACCAAATTAACAAGATTTTCAAGGTAAATACCCTCTTTTATAACATGATGTAAACCCTCACCATAAAGGGTAAAACTCTTCTGTTTACAGCCTGTAAATCTACAGCGAGTCGACTGTCAGAGTAGGTCAGCGTGGAGTTCTGCAGTGAACCACAGGGAGGAGCTGTTGGTAGATGTTACCCCAGCTGATGAAGTGATTATGAAACTTGGAAGCTCACCATATCTAGTTTTTCCATGAAATTTTGGGGAAGCAGTGATGAGCCATGCTGTGATCAGCTACAGCAAGGGAAAGGTGTTTACATTGATGACATGTTGCAGGTGTGTAGTACAAGTCTGAGCCTCTCGTCTCCAGCCCTTTTCAGCTCACTGTGGCTGTTAATACTACTTGCAATATTTAAAAAACAATCAGCTGACCAAATAGTGCAGAACTCAGACTTAACTCAGATACTCAGATATTCAGAACCTGAATTTCAAAACAAATGATTGCATTCAGGTTGTAGTTATGTTTCACACAGCATCACAACTTTTTGGGAATGGCAATTTCAGAAACCACAAGACTTGGAAAAGAGAGACTTTTAAAAACAGACGTTCAGCTGTTGAGTAGGCTAAAGGGAGGAGACCTTCATGAGTTGGCCTTGGTCAGCTGTGCCGCTAAGTAGGGCCACCGCAACTGTAAGAGCAGATTATGGTGATGTCGACTGTTTTGTAGTGAGTCTGATGTTAATTGGCGGTTTTGCCTATATAACCTAGGAACCTTTGTGTCTAGGCAGGTGTTTCCAATCGGAAGAGGAAAAACAGTTTTTGACCGCTATTCAGCTATTGTGCTCGATGCATGTTTTGCTTGATTAGAAGTGTGATCTTCAAGTTTAAGATACGAAATAAATGGATTTTGTGCATCGCAAAAGAAAAGCAAGTGGACTTTTATTCATCAGTCGTGGAAACGTAAGCGCGTCAAGAATATTTCCTGTTGAAAAGCCTCAGTGGCTTAAAGCATTGGCTTAGCCTCTACAAGTCAAGTCAAAAACTGTCTGAATGGTTGACAACAATATACTGGATTTTTGTCGCGGTAAATGGTGGACACGAGGAAGACAGAGCCATATGGTGGAGGCTTTGTGCGGTAATCGGCGCATCAGCTGAATGCTCACCTGTCGATTGGAGACAGCGGTGAGAGGAGACGCCGGTGAAGGGAAGCCAGGCGAGGAGACAGCGGTGAGAGGAGACGCCGGTGAGGGGAAGCCAGGCGAGAAGACGCCGGGAGAGGAGACGCTGGTGAGGGCGCCGAGAAGACTTCACCGGCCGCAGCTTTGATAAAGATCTTCAGAAATAGGTATGGTAGCGCTACCACTAGTATAGATGGCCATCTAAATCTAAAAAGTGTGCACACATAAGGGCGTAATTCCAATGCATTGGTTGCTGAAGTGGAACAACTTGACTGGGTTTTGATTGACTATTGTTGACGGTCGGACTTTAAATGGAGGATTTAGTGCTTAACGTTGACACGTCGTCAGGTGTTGATGTGCCTGATGCTGCTGGTAATGCGGACACTGTGGCCGGCGGTAGCGACACGCGGACAAGTCAGCGAGTGGTCAAGTTGTCTGTTAAAGGGCTCGCGGATAAGATCGACCGGCTGCAAAGTGGTAGAAAGGCTAAATTAAATAAAGCAAGTGCTTTAAAGAAAATGATACAGGGTTCTATGCAAAGTTTTAAGATGTCTGAGGTACAAAATTCTCTTCTTGGGTTTATTGAATTGTGTGACGAAATAAGGTGTTTGCATGATTCTTTAATGATTTTGTTGCCACAGGAAGAAAAAGAAAGGCATGAAACATGGTTCAAGGCTAAAATGATGTTCAATAATGAATTCATTGATGATGTTGAAACATGGGTGAAACGTAATGAAAACCAGGTGTCTGAAACTGAAAATAATTGTGATATGGGTGCTAAAAATGATGATATAAATCCAAATGACAGTCTTTCTAATGTGGGTAAACATTCAAATAAAAGTGTCACAAGTCACAGGTCAAGCACCACTTCCTCTGTAAAAATAAAAGCAGCAGCAGAAAAGGCTGCAGTGATGGCTCGAATGGCCGCCTTAAAGGAAAGACACGCACTGGAAGAACAGGAGCAAAAAATAAAAAGGAAAAAGGAACAGCTCGAGTTGGAGACTGAACTTGCTGCATCTGATGCGGTGTTGGCAGTTGTGGAGGCTATGGATGGACAAAGGCGCTCTCAGGCACCAACAGATGGTATGAACTCTTATTTTGAAAAGGAAAAAAGGAAGCTGGCACAACAAACACTCAACCCAATGGCAAAGGAATATAAGCCTACAGATGGTAAACCACAACAGCAAATGGATTGCTCAATACAACAAAATAAACACGCAATGGACATGCAAACAAACCATAATAAACCACACAATCCAAAGTCTGTGGAAACATCACAAGGTTTGCAGCATGATGAAACAACTGCTTGGATAACACAAACCAGGAGGCAACACATGAATCATGGACAAAGTGCTCAGACTTCACTTGATGATATTGTAGGTATAATGTGCAAACAAAACGAAATCACAGCCGCTTTGGTGAACCAACAACGCCTGATATCTTTGCCACCACGAGACATTCCTGTCTTTGAGGGAGATCCATTTCAATATCAAGCTTTCATAAAATCATTTGAGCAAGGGGTGGAGGATAAAGCAGGTAAGGCTGACTGCTTGTACTACCTGGAACAGTTCACCAGAGGGCAACCACGGGAACTAGTGCAAAGTTGTCAACATATGGACCCGGAACGTGGCTTTATTGTGGCTAAAGCTCTGCTTCAGGAACATTTTGGCAATGATTATAAGATCGCCAATGCATATATAGAAAAGGCTTTAGCCTGGCCAGCAATAAAGTCAGAGGATGTTAAATCTTTGCAAGCCTATGCTTTGTTTCTACGTGGATGCCTCAATGTGATGGAGGAGTGTCCTCATATGCAGGAAATGGACATGGCAAGCAACATGAGAAAAGTTGTTTATAAGCTGCCGTACAAACTTCGTGAAAGGTGGAGAGCTGTTGCGCATGATATAATGGAAAAATACAATCAAAGGGCTCATTTTGTTGATGTTGTTGCATTTTTGGAGAAGCAAGTGAGGATTCTTTCTGATCCAATTTTTGGAAATATTGAAGCACATGTACATCAGAATGTAACGGCTTTAAAACCCTTAAACAAATTAAAAATGCAAACAAGGATATTCAAAGGGAGAGGAAGCAGTTTTGCAACTACAGTAATGCCTGGCAACTCCTGTGAAGAAAATGCTCACACAAATAACATAACTAAACAGGATCTTGTGTGTTGTTCTTGCTGTTCATGTGCTCACCTCTTGGAGAAATGTCAACAGTTCCTACGTAAAAAACACAGAGAAAAGATCAGATTCCTAAAAGAAAAAGGAATATGTTTTGGATGTTTAAGAGTTGGACACATCAGCCGTGACTGTAATAAGCGCTTGGTCTGTGAGGTTTGTGATAAACAGCATCCCACTGCACTTCATATCCCAAAAGCCAATACTAAATCACAGCAAAGAAGTGAGCCACCTGAAGTAGATTCATCAACTTCTTCCCAGATATGTGGATGTACAGGGGCCGGAAATGACCGCTGCATTCTCTCCATTGTCCCAGTGCAGGTTAAGTCCACAGGAGGAAATGAAATTATTGAGACATATGCGTTTTTGGATCCTGGTAGCACAGCTACATTTTGCTCTGAATACCTTATGCAGCGACTGAACATCACAGGAAAAAGAACTCAGTTTCTCTTGAAAACAATGGGACAAGAAAAGGTTGTTCCCACCTTTGCTGTGTCTGGAATGGAGGTTGCAGGTCTTGCAGGAAAGAGTTTTTACCCCTTGCCTGAAATTCTCACACAGAAGGAGATACCAGTCACTCCAGACAACATTGTCACTGCTGCTGATTTGGAAAGGTGGCCTTATTTGTCCAAGGTTCACGTCCCTACCATAGAGGCCTGATGTTCACCTGCCCAACAGCTTCAAAGTGGCAAAGCAAAGGATACTTGGATTGAAGAAAAGGTTTATGAGCAACCCGGAGTTTCACAAGGAGTATTCAAATTCTCTAAATGATGTCATCGAAAAAGGATATGCAGAAAAGGTTCCTCTGGAACAGTCACAAGGCAGACCAGGAAAGGTGTGGTATATACCTCACCACGGTGTCTATCATCCCAGAAAAGGCTTCCTTCGAGTGGTGTTCGATGGTGGAGCAACATATCAAGGCACGTCATTGAATAATGAACTGTTGCAAGGGCCAAATCTTACCAGTTCACTGCTTGGAGTCCTCACTCGTTTCAGGCAGGAGCCTGTGGCGTGTATGGGTGATATCCAGGCCATGTTTTATCAGGTGAAGGTTGCAGAACAAGACCGAGACTTTCTGCGCTTTCTCTGGTGGCCGGATGGAGACCTCAGCAAAGAACTAGCAGAATACAGAATGGCAGTGCACATGTTTGGGGCAGTGTCCTCACCTAGCTGCGCTAGTTACGCGTTAAGGAAAACTGCTGATGACAATAGCGCTGACTTTTCTGCAGAAACTGTTCTAGCTGTTAAACAGAACTTTTATGTGGACGACTGTTTGCTGAGTCTGAGCTCAGAAGAGGCAGCAATGCAACGAGTCCAAGAGCTCAGCGCTCTCTGTAAGAGAGGTGGATTTGTTTTAGAGAAATGGGTGAGCAACAGTCGTTCAGTACTGCAGACCATTGCTGAGGATCAGTGGGCAAAGGACATAAAAGAGCTTGATCTGGATAGAGACAAACTTCCCATCGAGAGAGCTTTAGGTCTGCTCTGGTGCGTCGAGTCAGACTCATTCAAGTTCAAGATGGAAGTGAAACAGCAATCTTTAACTCGACGGGGGATGTTGTCTATAACCAGCTCGGTGTATGATCCTCTGGGATTTCTGGCACCAGTAACGCTGTCTGCTAAGATGTTGCAACAAGAGCTCTGCAGGAGAAAAAGTGGCTGGGATGAGACCATACCAACAGACATCTTGCAGCGGTGGGAAATGTGGTTGCAGGAGGTGAAGCTGCTCTCATCATTTAAGGCTGAACGCTGTTTAAAACCGATAGGCTTTGGTGAACCCCTAGGCAGCCAACTGCATCACTTTGCAGATGCCAGCAAAGATGGCTATGGGACAGTAAGTTACATTAGATTGAGGAACTCCAGAGGTAATGTTCATGTTGCATTTCTTTTGGGCAAAGCCAGAGTCACACCCTTAAAGGCTGTAACAATTCCAAGATTGGAATTGACTGCTGCCGTCCTAGCTGCCAGAGTGGATGCTATGCTAAGGGCAGAGCTTCAAATTCAGTTGGATAAGTCTGTGTTTTGGACGGATAGTACGTCAGTTTTGAGATATATCAGTAATGAAGACAAGCGGTTTCACACATTCGTTGCAAACAGGATCTCAGCCATAAGAGAAATCTCTAACCCCTCTCAATGGAGGCACATTGGATCCAAAGATAATCCTGCTGACGCTGCATCCAGGGGGATGAAAGTATCCGATTTTCTGAAAAATCAAAGCTGGCTTGAGGGACCCAGTTTTCTCAGGAAGTCTGAGGCAGATTGGCCAGTAAGTAATTACGATGTCAAGGTAGAGTCGGATGATCCAGAGGTCAGGAAGGAGGCCTGTGTGAATGCCACTGTTCATGAGTCACTGAATGCCACTGATTACCTCATCAGTTACTTTTCAGACTGGAGAAAGCTTATGGTGTCAGTGGCGTGGTTTCTGAGACTAAAAAATTATCTGAGGGAGCGCTGTCATCAGAGAAAGGCCTCTAGACCACGAACTGGTCCAGTGGGAGGAGAAAAGGCCACTGTAAAACTGAGGAGCAGTTCTTTGACACCAAAGGATTTGGAAAAAGCTGAACTGGCTATCATTGGCTACTGTCAGCAGCAAAGGTTTGCAACTGAAATTTCCTCACTGTTGTCTGAGAAGGGTATAGTAAGCAAACAAAGTTGTATTTACAAGCTTGATCCTATCTTGGAAAACGGACTCTTAAGAGTAGGTGGGAGATTAAGCAAAGGAGCAATGCCGTCAGAGGAAAAACATCCCCTTATCCTTTCCAAGGAGCAGCATATCTCTAGACTTATTCTCAGGAATATCCACCAACGGCTGGGACACAGTGGGCGAAATCATATACTATCTACACTCCGGAGGAAATATTGGATAACTAATGCTAATGGGGCTGTGAGGAAGATCATTTCTCAGTGCAGCTATTGCCGACGCCTTAATGGCAGGGCCATGGAACAAAAGATGGCAGATCTACCTAAGGAGAGAATTGTTCCCGATTTGCCCCCATTCACAAATGTTGGAGTGGATTATTTTGGGCCTGTGGAGATAAAAAGAGGCAGAGCAACTTGCAAACGTTATGGAGTGTTATTTACCTGCATGGCCAGCCGAGCAGTTCATCTGGAAGTAGCACATTCACTGGAAACAGATGCTTGCATAAATGCTATACGGCGGTTTATCAGCAGGAGAGGTCAAGTGGTCAGTCTCAGGTCAGATAACGGAACAAATTTCATTGGAGCTAAGCGAGAACTACGTGAAGCTGTGGGTGAGCTGAATCATGAGCGAATTCAAGGAGCTTTAATTTCGGCTGGAGTTGAATGGAGCTTCAATCCTCCAGCTGGGTCCCATCATGGTGGAGTTTGGGAGCGTATAATACGCATAGTGAGGCGTGTTCTGAACTCAGTTTTGCACCAGCAGACACTTGATGACGATGGACTCCACACTGTCATGTGTGAGGTAGAAGCTATTCTTAATGACCGTCCAATTACTAAGCTGTCTGATGACCCAAATGATTTGGAAGCACTCACTCCCAACCATCTCCTTCTCTTAAAAGGAAAGCCAGCCTTACCACCTGGACTTTTCAAACCATCTGACATGTACGTGAAGCGTCGCTGGAGACAAGTTCAGTACATTTCAGACTTGTTTTGGAAGCGATGGATTCGGGAATACCTGCCACTATTGCAAGAAAGACAGAAGTGGAATCAAAGAAAACAGAGTTTGGCTGTTGGGGATGTAGTTGTCATCATGGATTCATCAGCTCCCCGTGGTTCCTGGCTTCTTGGCAAGGTGTTGGAGATTTTCCCCGATGCAAAAGGCATGGTGCGTTCTGTGAAGCTACAGACTAAAAACAATGTTATTGAGAGACCTGTGACTAAACTTTGCCTGGTACAAGAAGTGTAAAATTGTGTCACTGAATCTGCATTTTCATACATTTATCTTGCTCTTATTGTTTTGTATTGAATTGTCATGTCTGGCGGCCATGACAATTAGGGGCCGGTGTGTAAGAGCAGATTATGGTGATGTCGACTGTTTTGTAGTGAGTCTGATGTTAATTGGCGGTTTTGCCTATATAACCTAGGAACCTTTGTGTCTAGGCAGGTGTTTCCAATCGGAAGAGGAAAAACAGTTTTTGACCGCTATTCAGCTATTGTGCTCGATGCATGTTTTGCTTGATTAGAAGTGTGATCTTCAAGTTTAAGATACGAAATAAATGGATTTTGTGCATCGCAAAAGAAAAGCAAGTGGACTTTTATTCATCAGTCGTGGAAACGTAAGCGCGTCAAGAATATTTCCTGTTGAAAAGCCTCAGTGGCTTAAAGCATTGGCTTAGCCTCTACAGCAACTATCCCTTACGTGTCATCATCATGGCTTGACACAGCGTGGCCAAAGCAAACCAACCAGACCCGTGGAAAAACTCTTAATAGTAGGCTGAACGCTTTTCAGTAGATGATGTCCATAAAGCATGACAGCCCTGTGGACTGATGTCATTTGGTTCTCCCAAGTCACCCCAAGTCTTTACCAGTGATATATTAAAGTATTGAAATGTACTTAGGTCTGGTTTATGTCTGTGTTTGATGAATACTTTGTCCAAAGTGGGAATATCACGTATCCATTTCTCCTCGCACTAACGGTATGCTTTCTGCTGACTTGTGCGTGCGCTGTCTGTAGGATCTGGGGTCACCGAGCGAGAAGATCTGGCCTGGCTACAGCGAGCTGCCCGCTGTGAAGAAGATGACTTTCACAGAGTATCCCTACAACAACCTGCGAAAGCGCTTTGGAGCACTGCTCTCAGACCAGGGCTTTGACCTCATGAACAAGTAGGATTCTTCTTTTTCACACGACGTTACACCTCATGCACGCTTCATTGCATCTCTGTTGCACTACAGCCAGGCTGACTGTGGTATTGAACAGTTTTCTGTCTGTGTGACTGTAGCTGTATGTGGAGAACTGCCTGTTCATGACAAAACCACTATAGCTATGAGGCATGATGAGGACACGATTACGTCCAGGAAATTACGAAGAAAAAAATATGCGCTTGAAATAATCTCTTTCAATGGTTTTACTGTTTTTCAGCATAGTTTGGGGGTAATTTGTGGAATTCTCAAAGGTTGGAAATGTTGAAATAGTCTTCAAAAAAATCAGTATAGACATGGAATTATTTTCCATCCAATATTGATGAAACACAGGTGAATATCAATGAAAGACAAATATTGAACATTAATGGCAGCTACAATCAGCATGACTCCTGCAGTGGAAATTGCCTTACTTGGATGAACGCATTGCTACCCTGTCAAAGTCTGCTCCTCTTTCCAGCTTTTTTTATTCACTCAGTGCATTTCTGGCAAGCCGACTTAAAACATGACAACGGTAGCGGACTGGTAATTCATCAACATGCCTCTGCAGCAGCCCCGTTCCATCTCCTTGTTCCGTTTCTCACAGACACACACGCTCACCATGGTGATGCTCCACACTACAGGAAAATGTTTTAGAAAACACACATTTAGTACGGAAAACTATTTTCACACACAGCGTAATGGGGTTCTTAAGTCTTTCTAGCACATTCCGACGATCTGCATTGTTTAGCAGCTGCAAAGAACAGAGACAAGCTTTTCCTCACAGATCTTCACCCACCCACAGCGCCCCTTATGCCTACACCTGTAAATGACAAAACCATACGGCTGGGTTACCTCACAGCTGCAGAGGATGGTAACAGCAGGTCCACTGTGATGCCGCAGGGATCACGGTTCAGTGGAAGTTTGGCGCCTGTCCAGCACAGCTGAAACCTTCCAGCTGTCAAAAGACTCACAAGACGTTTACCCAGGGACAGATTCAGACAGCAGGAGGTCAACACATCGAGAAGTGCTGTTTGTAAAGCTTCAGACAGAGTGAGAGCAGCTCAGTAGAAGTTCAGAGGTAGAGTTTGGCAGGTAGACATCACAGAGCTGTTTGGAATATCACACCCCCCTGTGTAGGAAAGAGTTTAAAGATCAGGGCCTTTGGTGTCCAACCTGAGGAGGGCCCTCAAGGGGCTTTGATTTCTGATGCTGCAGTGGGGTCAGTCGCACACACTGCTGGTTTTCTGTCCTTCTAAATAACCAGTTTCCTTCGACTTGTGTCCTGGAAGTGATGGGGTCGTTTCTCAAAATATACCAATGTATTGCACATTACGCCTTACCTTTAACTTATTTACTACCCATAGACAAAATTTTGCCACAGAACTTGTTAAATTACTTTTGGAGGAGGAGGCACATTCTTGGAATTTCAAACCAAAAATGATGATCTAAACACAAGTGGAGGATTGCTCCTGTTAATGTGTCATAAAGCTGGTGTCAGTCTGATCCCAGTCAGTAAACCTTCTCAGGGATTCCTTCCACATAGAAGCTTGAAGGATTTGTTTGATAAAGTTTTGTCAGGCGGGTGTTAATCATTTTCCACACTGACCCCCACTCATGCGTGGAGGATTCCCATCAGACACGGTTAGAAAGCCAATTATCACAATTGAGCAGCTCCCCATTATGCTGTGTTGATCCTGTCATATACAATTAGGACTCGCTGCACAAACCCACTGGCCCCTGATGTCGGGGCTGCATCTTGTGTCCAGATTGTCTGTCTCATAGAGCTGCAACGACGAGTCGATGGAAAGAAACTATTTTGATAGTTGGTTAGTTGCTTCAGTCATTTTTCAAGCATAAATGTCAAAAAATTACTACTTTGCTGCTTTTCTTGGTATTTTATGATCATAAAGGTTCTTTGGGTTTAGGAATGATAGATGGACAAAAGAAGCAGTTTGAAGTTGTCAGTTTGAGCTTTAATATGAGCTTTTTAAAATGCATTGTGACCATTTATGGACTTGACAATTAAGCATGAAAAGAATTATTAGATTAATCGATAATAAAGATAATCTTACGCAGCCCCACTGTCTAGATATAGCTTACTCAGTACAACTGATATAAAAATTGTCTCCACTAGGCCATATTTGTATATATTTTAATATTTTTGATATGATGGGGATTCCTACACTTCTAACTAATCAAATCAAACTCGGCTGGTTCATTCGCAGCCATCAAATGTGTATCAGCTAACTTGCGTCAGTCTCATCCTGGTTTGTCTCATTTTTTGTCAGTTTTCTTGTCACTTTTTTCTGGCTCTGGCAGTGAAAGATGACGCCTCAATAGTAAAACCCTCCTACAAAGCTCTGATTGGTTTTCCAACTGGACGAACATCCGTCAATGAGCAAAACACCAGACCTATTTTAATAGTTGAAAAAATTGTAGAATAGAGCGACCTCAGGGGTCTGGAGCCAGGTTATCTCTTACTTCTCTCAAAGTGAAAATGTACATTTTTTTTTAAGCAGTACTGTGCGCACGCACACACACACACACACACACACACACACACACACATAAGGAATCAGTGTCCATACAACAATCCTCTGCTTCTTTAACAAACATTGTGTATTTATTTACATCTCCATATGAACTCAGTCACTGACTGTTTTCCAGATTCCTCACCTACTGCCCGAGTAAGAGGATCTTATCAGACGAGGGGCTCAAGCATGAGTACTTTCGCGAGACGCCGCTACCCATCGACCCGTCCATGTTCCCCACCTGGCCGGCCAAGAGCGAGCAGCAGAGGGTGAAGAGAGGCACCAGTCCTCGTCCACCCGAGGGAGGCCTGGGCTACAGTCACCTGGTAAGGACATTAGGCTCCACTTTCTCCATTACATACAGCTACCAGGCTTTCTGAACGCTGTCTGTGTTAAAGAGATTACAGACCTACAGGCTTCTGCTTTGTGTCCGGGTATTTCCTCCTTGTGTTTTCCATGATGAGCGCCCTTTAGTCCCTAATGTTTCCAGCAGTGATCCTAACCCACCCAGAAGCTTAAGGCAGATGTTGATATATTTCGATGAAAGTTAGTGTTGATATTTGCTGTCCTTCAAACACATTAGACCATTTAATTCCAAATGTATATTTCTTCACCCCTGCCCCCTACTTATTTGCACCTAAAGAAAAAGAAAAGGCTGTAACAATGTTGGGTTTATTTTCTTTTTCAAAGGTCATCTATTGATTTTTTTTGAGAAGATGGTTTTCTTTGAACATATTTTAGAAACCAAACTTTGTTACAAACTGAATTTCTATCTTTTGCCGTGTAGTTGTATTTTTTGTCTCTTATTTTGGGGAATATTATTTGAACTTGCCTAACTTTAAGCCACCAGTATAAAGTCAAGCTGTTGTTTGTATCTCTTTAAAGAAGAATTAGAAAATGCACTGGACAGTAGTCAGGGCACAAAACCAATGATCAGTTGATCTTTACAGTCTTTCCAGATGCGCGAGAACATCAAATCTAATTTTGAATCACATTGCATCCTTGAAATCCTTAAAAAAAAGTGAAATCAAATTGACGATTTGGACAATCGTTCAACTCCTGGAAACCATTGTAGTATTGATCATTTCTGTAAACAGAATGTAACAATAAAGGGTGGAAACTGACTGTGGACATTAACCATGGGTTACCCGTTTCCCTAATCTCTGCAGGGCGATGACGACCTAAAGGACACAGGCTTCCACCTGACGACCAGCAACCAGGGAGCGTCTGCAGTCGGTCCAGGATTCAGTCTCAAATTCTGAGGCCAAAACCTGCAGGGACACCTGGCTGTCTCGTCAAGAGAGAAACAGAGAGCGAAAGTCCTGGGACCGGTTGTTCTTTTGGAACTGGACAGTGTCGCTGGTTTACAACTGTAAACCTGATCAATATGTGACCATTACAACTGTTACCAAATAGTCAGGACTGTCTCACAGCAAGACTGGTGGCTCAAACATGTTGAACTTCCAGAATTTCTTCTTCTCTTTATTTTCAAGCCATTTCACCATTTAAATGTGGCCATATAAGCTTTTAAAGAGGAGACACAACCATACATCTGTTAGGAGTTTAGCTCTCACGTTTGACATTTGTTTTATTTTCCCTTTTATATTTCATGAGAGAGGACCAGATTTTATAAATGGCTGGTATTTCCTGGCTGCCTGGGCTACTGTATAATGATGCAGCGCTGGCTGCGTTTCCATCCAACAATATGTTAGAGATCGACTTAGGACTGTCAGGCCACTCGATGACAGGGGGACGATGTTTTTGCTAGAAATAAAGTTTGAAACTTTGTTTTGTCTGCTGTTTTCCATATATTTATAAACTCCGTCCAAGCTATGCAAACACAACCGCACTCTGCCAGCAGAGAAAAAAAATAAGGGAAGTCAAGCCTCTAAAGAAAAAAAAAAAAAAAAAAAATCCAGCCTTGAACCCAGCTTGGTAGTCGCTGTCCAAAAGTGATGTCATGCTTTGCACTGCACACTTTGTCTCAGTACTTTGTTCTTTCAGGGAAAAGAGGCCCAGACTTCACTCTGCCTTTGTTTTTAAATGGCGCTGCGACTTCTGAATTAAACCAATAAATTCTTTGATTTTGAGCCGAAGAAAAATAAACAGTACAGTTTCATTCCCTGCAAGACCACTCGCTGCTTTTAACTGGAACGGGCGCAGAAAAAAAAAATAAAAAATCCCCTCGCCTTGGGACGTACAGAGCCAGCAGCGAATGGAAATGTTCATTAATCAGTTTTATCTATCCCCTGCCCCCACCGGAGCCCTTCTGCAGATTATTACACCTGATGTGTTGAATAAGCTTGGAAGGAGAGCTGCGAGTGGAACTGACTGCTCCGTCTCTGGAGGCAGACTGCTTGGCTTCGCTGCGAGCCTAGTAAAGTCAGCTAGACGTCTGAGGTGTTCCATATGCGGTTTAAGGTCCAAATAGTTCCAAAGGCTGTAGACAACATTGCTTATTCTGGCTTCGGTCGCTTAGTTTGGTAAGTGCGTAAATTATTCAAATGGCATGCATCTAAGCAAAGGCTTCTGTAACTTTTCAGGCCCATAAAAAGACACACTTCAGGGACATGGATATTTTTTGGAGGTGGCTTTTCCTCAGAGACCTTCAGTGGAAGATTCCGTGAATATACTCCTATACGTTCTCTAATTGAATTGAATGAGGTGATCTCTGCTTGGGTCCCATTATTTTTTTTGCTGGAGACACTCCAGATTCCTGGGTGGCCCTGGAACCCACTTTTCTTTTCTTTCTTTTTTTTTTTTTTTAAGCAGCAGCTGCTTTGAAGAAATCCAGGCTGGATGAATCCAAAGTGGACGTAGTTATTGTCCCAAACAGCTGACGAGAGGCGCAAGAATCTCTCATCACCAAATAAAAAAAAAAATAAAAAAAAATGCAAGCAAACCGCAACATCTGTCATGAGCAGCTTTTCGCAGTCAGGTAATAATTTCACTGAGATTCTCCTTGTCACAGAACATTTATTTGCACACATCAAAACACCTTAACACACATGAGAATCGACGGTAGACAGGTATATGTGGAAGATACAAGAAAAACAGTATTAAAAAAAAAAAACCGTATGTGCCCTTGTGAATGAGGTCTCTTTGTGACCGCATGTGTGTGAATGTGTCCTGTTCAGTGTGCAGAGGAGCCGGCGGGGGCCTTCAGAACCGCACACGTACTCTCCACGAGTAGTTTGTGAGAACTTTGTCTTTTTTCTTCACGATGCAGGTGTATGTGCCCTCGTTGATGGCGTTGGCCACTATGGTTATGTGGTCGTCCTTCAGGGAGATGTAGTTGGGGTGAGAGTACTCCAGCAGCTCCCCGTCCTTGTACCAGCTGAAAAACAGAGGTCGGACGTTGAGACGGTGCAATCGCACTGTGGCTTCACGGCGGTCAGGAGGGTAGATACTCACTATACTTTGCCTTTCTTCGACGCTATCTTCTTCCCGCAGCGAAAAGTGAGCTTCTTGCCCTCGACGACCAGCTTGTGTTTGGTCCTCAGGGGTGTCGGGGTGGGAGCCACAGTGGGGAACGGGAACTCTGGAGGGGAGCGAGTAGAAACACTACAAATTTAGACACGCAAATATCAGTGGGTTAAGGAAAAGGTTCTCCTTAATGTTATAATTCACCTATCATCTTCTCACCCACGCACCAATGGAAAGTTGGGTGAGCTTCGGAGCTAAATGGTTTTCCTCCTCAACAACTGAGTTAGATAGAGACTTATTTTAAATCTAAAATAAAACAACTGGAAGAAGTAAAAAAAAAAAAATCTCCATACAGCTCATGTGGCATAATCCAAATCTCCAGAGGCCCTGAGGTCCCTAATTTAATTGAAAAGACGTTATTTACACCTGTTTTTAAAGCCACAATTTTCATTGTAACTGCTAAGCTAAGGGCTGCAATAAGGGTGTAAATATCCTTTTCGGTCAATTCAGGACCCTGGGGCTCCTGGAGACTGGGTTACACTGGACAAGCATTTTGTCTTCCTTTTTAATTAACTAAAAAAGACGTTAATTACACCCTTAACTTCTGATCAAGGCCCAGCTCCCACTTGAGATGGAGTTTTAGCTAATGCTTCTAGCTCAGCAGCTGGAATGAAGATTTCAGCTTTAGTAAGAGTGTAAATATTGTCTTTTCAAAAATAATGTGGGATCTCGAAGCTTCTGGAGACACGATTTACATGGCCGAGCTGTGTAAACTGCCATCATATGTTCTTTTTGGTTGTTGTTTTCCATTTTCAAACAAGTCCCCATCTACTTCAGTTGTTGAGGCGAATGCTGCAGCGCTGATTTTCTGTGAAGCTCCAGAAATGTTTTTGGCTGGCTACAAAACTTCGAACATGATGGCGAGTAGATAATGACTATGTTCTCATTTTTGAGTGAACTTATCCTTTAAGCTTATGTTCTTAAAATAAGACGCGGAAACATTAGTTATAATGATCCTGACCACACAAAAATCATCTGAGAAGAATCTGCTCGAAAAAAAAAAAGATAATCCGCAGCCTCAGAGTATTACATAATTCGGAGATGTAACAGCTCTCCCTCACAAACACCTCGCGGAAACACTGATTACTGTCAAGAGTTTCGATACAGACGTCAGACACTCAATACGCTTCGCTTTTCACAACCTCTGACCTGCTGGCGCCCGCGGGTGTCTTATCAATATAATATCTCCCATCTGGTGTCTGACAAACACAACAGAACGCCTTGTGATCAACTCGAAAAGTCTGCTTAAGAAACAGTCGCTCTCGTTAATGCCGCAAAAATCCAAATTGACCTTGTGTGTCTCTAACCCTCAAGCCACAGTCTGAAATTCCAGCGGTTTGGAGTCACTCAGGAATTTTCCACAGCCGTACAACGTCTCCCAATCAACAATGAGGAACAGATTACTGCGAGCCAGGAATCGTATCCTCCTGCTTCTCTCCGCACTGTCCCTTGTTGCTGACAAAAAAAAAAAAAAAAAATCGCAGAAAGCCACAACAATCTATGGGCTGTGATGGTTAAGAGGAACCATTTCCTGTTGTGCAACAGGAGACCACAGTGCTAGTGAGTCCCACAATGAACTTAAAGAGGCCCAAGCTGTCAGTTTGCTGATGTGCTATCAATGCTCGGCGTTGAGACGGCCAACAATCGGCAGGTACCTGGTCTGCTCGGTCTGAATTCAGAGCCAAAACACACACTGCCTCCCCGGGGATGCTGGTATCCTCTAGATCTACACACACACACACTCCTCCAGTGGCAAGTGTAATCTCCCCCCCACAGCAGATTGCTGAAAACCCCCATCGCTGCTCAGCCTGGCTGGACCTGTTGGCTCCCGTTGCTCCATTGGCAAACGGTTCACAGCGGCTCCTTGCGCTGCTCAATTGAGAGAAAACCTTTTTTCTATTTTTTTTTTCTTTTTTTTTCTCCCTCTGGACCGCTGCTGCTTTCTGCTGCCGCGTCTTACCGTAACAGAAATCACAGCTGGAGGGGCAGTGCTTCTGCATCAGCTTGCGCTTGCTGTCGCAATAGCCTTTCCGAGCCCAGGCCGGGCAGATAAATAACCGGTCCAAACATCCTGGAGAGAGAGAGAGAGAGAGAGAGAGAGAGAGAGAGAGAGGATGGAGTGAGTGAAGAGGAGGAGGAGGAGGAGGAAGAGGGGGAGAGGGATCAGACAACGGCTCTCAGTCAGCGGCAGAAGAATTTGGATCCCTGATTAACTTTTGGTTCCAGTGACAATGACTCACCATAATACACACTAATGGTGACTCATGAGTAGTTTATACGAAATTCATTAATGCCACGTTGGCCTCCGGTGTCAGACGAACACTGTGGTCCACATTCTGGCCAAATGTCACCAAAAATGGGGTCATAGGATTTTCTACTACTGGTTCTTCACAAGTGGAGCTCGATTGAATTCCTCTAATGCTGGAATCAGACTGTACGATCGTTTTTTTGTTTTTTTTTTGCCTTTTGAGATCGGTCACTGTCTCGGATTGAGCCATCGCTTAAAGGAGAGGTGCACCCAATAATCCAAATTCAGTCACCTACTCACGGCCGTGCGGATAGTAAGTCAGGTAGAGTTTCGTGGTCCACAACACATTTCTGGAGGGTCACAGCTCAACAGCGATGCGGCAGCTGAAGTTAACAAAAACGCCTCCATACAGCTCGTCACTAGTAATCCAAGACTTCATAAACCTTGATATCCTAAACTGATTTCAAAAGATGTTATTTTCAACGTCTTTTAACACTGAAATATTCACTGTAGGCTGCTGGGCTGAAAGCGTCTGCATTGGTAGCACAAGCTTGACCGCCTGAGAGTGTGAATGTCGCCTTTACAAATCAGTTTAGGACGTCGGGGCTTCCGGAGACTTGGATTGCTCCGGACGAGCTGTGTGGAGCCATTTTATGCTCTTTGTTTTCCGTTAGGAGGATACTGCAACAGTGTTGGCAGAAATGTTTTACGGACTACAAGACTCCACCCGACTTTTCCATCGGCACGAGGGTGAGCAGATAACGATTGGATTTTCAATTTTGGGTGAACTTATCCTTTAAATTCTTGACTTCTTGCCCTGTCTTGGGTGACCGGGAAGGTGGTGCCGGGGACCAGCTGCCACCGGACCAACATCCCCCCTCCCCCTCATTTGGCACGCCGGCCCTGGATGTTGTGCGGCTTCTCGGATGCTGCGTCAGTTGTTTTCCGCTGTGACAGACATCTTAGGGTAGAATGAGCAATGCATTTTTTGTTACTGAAAACCCCGAGTCTGATCCCGGCATTAGAACTGGATTTGCAGCGTAGGTCCTTTGTACATTTTCCATTCTATCTACGAGCTAATCTAGCGCTTCTACTTTTGGATGAATCGCAAAATGACTTCGAGGCCAAACAAGTGAATTCATTTACTACCTCCAGAAGTTCCCTGGGTGACTGACAAGGATATCGGGTGTATTTACAGATGTCGAAGCCCAAAAGGATGAAGTTTTCTATTCGAGTTCTGGGAGGGAGAGTGAGATCGTACCGTAGAGACGGTGCATGCCCCACACCTCATCCTGTGTGATGAGCTTCCGCCCCGTCAGAGTTGCATTGAGGTGCATTATGGCTTTCGGGTCCATGGAGTGCATGAGTCCCAGGACGTGGCCGATTTCATGAGTCGCCACATGGACCAGATCCGTCAGCCAAACCCCTGCAACGCAGACACCTTAGATTATTTTCTCTTTCAGCCCCACACGAGCCGTCCGGGTCGGCGTCTGGCGCACCCGTCACCTCGCGGGTTAAACATCGTGATAGGTAGAGACACGTGCCTTTCTTCCAGCTAAACCGCATGTTTCCCAGAATCCAGTACTCGTGGTCGTCGAAGTGGATCTCGCCAGTCGGCGGGAAGAACGCGTGAGCCAGTTCCCCCGTGATGCCGTCGAAACAGTGGTGCAAGTACGACTGCAGACAGTCCGTGTGGTTGACGGGGTAGAAGCCTGCCAAGACAGAGAGGGAGAGAGACACACATACCTCAGAGCCGAGCAGGGAAACCCTCGCTCCATTATTTCTGCTCTGCGTTGACAACAGCGGGGGGATGATGGATTGCTGAAGACTGAGCGTTTTTTCTTCAGCCTTCACCCCGCAGGATGACAACCATCCCTCTCACTGTCACCGAGAATTTATGCAGGACCCTGGAGTTTGCATCCAAAGGGACCGATAAAGCATAATTTAGACCGCTCCACCATGGGCTGACATGTATGGAAGTTGTTAAGCATTTGCTTTTCTTTTTTTTTTTTTGCGTTTGGAACTGTGAATCATGCCGAATATAAGCTCGGTAATATAGTCGCGGTGGTGTGATTTAATGCGATTGGAGGCGAGGACGTTTCGGCGTTGACAGTGCGGAGAGAAATACAGTAACGACAGAGGAGAGGCCCGGAGCCCGGGGCCGAGCAACATCTGCCGGGGGCCTGACACGGCCACATGCAGAGTACCCACCGATCTTAATGTCTGCCTCTTGGTCCGCTGGCACCTCTCTGAAGCTGAACGGCGAGACGTCGCTCCACATGCCAAAGGCCTTGGCAAAGCCCCGACGCGTGTCGCTGGCATTTATCAAGTTAGTGGGGAAGGAGAGCAACCTGCTCAGAAACAACAGCATTATGTAGTTAATACCGGTCTCCACACACATTCCACTACAGACGAGCAATCTGCCAAAACACAATGGCTACTGTTCAGACAGACCACAATTCCCACAAGCACTTCAAGTACAGCTCCATTACCGAGACCTGATATTCTCTTATATCTCAGCGAGGGTTAGACTGATATTAGTGCTTTTAATAAGAACCAGATATCGATCAGCTGGTGCCATCCAACGTCAATATGAAAGAGACGAAGATATAATTTCACTAACGCAGGAATGACTGAAATTTGGATCATTTTCCGTTTTTCGTCTGTTTCCAGGCCACTTAAAGGATAAGTCCGCCCAAAAATGAAAATGCAGTCATTATTAATCGCCCTCATGCTGATGGAAAGTCGGGTGAAGTTTTTGTCATCCACACAAAGATTTTCTGGAGCCTCGCGGCAAAAAAAACGCGCTGCAGCAAACGGGGATGGTTTTAAAACATTAAAAACAGGCAAAATATTTGTTTGTCTTTTTTTTTTTTTTTTTACGTTTCAACAAAAATCCCTACAAAAATGACAAAAAAAACCATTAAATGGTTCCATACAGCTTGTCCAGTGTAGTCAAAGTAACCCAGAAGCCCTGTGATTGCAAATTGATTTGAAAAGATGTTACTTACACCCTCAATGTGTGATCGAGCTGGATGGAGATCTTTTATGTTTGCCTTAATGCTGTTTTTTTTTTTTTTATGTTTTAAAACAAGCCACAATCTACGTCATTTGTTTTGGACAATGCTTCACCCGACCTTCCGTCAGCATGAACAGGACAAGATAATGACCACATTTTTATTTTTGGGTTTTTGGATTTTTTCCTTGTTTAAGTTTGTTGGCTCACTAAAAACCCAGTGATCGAACCCTTTTAGTTCAACCCAATCTCCTTAAACTTTACGGGCTCTTTTGTCGCACAGCTCCATAAAGAATAAAATATCACTGGATCTTCTCCAAACAGTTAACACAACACAATCCAAGTGTGTTGCAGCCAGGCGACTGCAGTGTGGGTGCGAAATTCCACCATATGCTACTTTGTTTTCCCTTTTCACTGATGCAAGCGGAGAGTTCTGCGAGGCGATCGCTGACAGATGATGCGTGTTGGTCCAAAATGGACGTCTTGACTGACGCGAGAGGAGAAGACTCTCCAGCTTGAGTTAAATGATTCCACTAAGGTGCAACTAACCCGCACCGACAGCAGTCTGATTTCAGGAACTTTAACTTGGCCCGCTTCAACCGAAAAATATCTGTCCTTGTGTTTTTCTGCCAAAACCAACATCAGTCTAACTCTCTGGAGCTTTCTCCGAGGATGTCTTTCCCCCTTTTCCCATTTTCTACAACTGTACTGCGCTGCTGCGTTGCTCGGAGGAGGAATTGCAAATGAATACTTGTATGTCAGCTTGAACTTGTCCCACTTGAGCTGCTCCGGGGTGAGGGTGTAGCGCTTGTTCCTGGAGAGGTGCAGCACCTGCGAGCGGGCCTCTTTGCGGATCCCGATGAGCAACACAGTGGTGTAAGCTTCTTCCTTGGACAAAGAGAAACCTTTAATTAATCGCATTGAAGGGAGGTTAGGGACAAAATCAGATTCTATGGGTGCTTTGCATTTCAGCGCTTTCATAACGACTCTGCGGCTGAAGTTATGTTGTGGTTCGTCTCGGCTGCAATGTTACGGACCACTTGATAACATCTATAACTCTTTATGGGGATGGTTTTGAGTCATAAATCCACTTCCCAACACTTGAAAGTGCATGAGCCATAACTCTGATCCAGGGAGCCCATTTTGTGCCTGAGAGCAGGAAGGCATCGAGTCCTGATACATATCTAAGGAGGAATTAAGGAGGCGTGCGCTGAAACGGAAAAAAAAAACCTGCTGAAGACACATACAGCTGTCCATGAACCCTTGATTTCTTTACAATGTGCAACAGTACTTCCTTTACCCATGACTATTTGAATGGAGACTGATAAGTGAGGCACATTGCCTGACGACAGCTCCATTATAAGGAATTAATGGACACCCTGGAGGCCTGCAAAGACAGCTGCCTCCATACTAACTCCATGATGACTAGGCAAAGAAAAAAAAAACCATTTAGATCATTAATGTATATTTTATGAGTGTTCGACTAATTGCCGAAACAATCATCAACATCCCAGCGTAAACTAAAAATCTATCTATTGAGTCTGGCTTTAATGTAGCGTCTTAATGTAATCGTTTTAACGTTTATACTTATTTTGTTTCTTTTACAAAACAATTGTTTTATTTATATTTTACTGTGGTGTTACGGTCATTATATTAATTTCTATTTCTACATTTACGTGCAATATTCTATTTTGTCTTTATCCCTATTTTTTATTTCTTTTTATTATTATATGTTATGGCAACGTGTGTGCGGATAATCGGGAGGTAAAGCGGTCCGCTCAGCTCATCGGACCCTTCTGGTAAGCTGATAGCCGGGCAGCTGAGGGGAACATTTTCCAGAAGACGCCCCAAAATAAGTGTGAACCTGAAAACACAAGCACGATAGTGGGACCTTTAGGTTCTCCCAAAGAAGAGGATCGTGCAAACGCGCTGACTTTACCCAGAGATCGGCCAGGTGTGTGGAGCTGTGACAGCGTCTGACATCACAGTTCAAACTTCTCTCTCAAGTTCTCTCTCTTTTTTTTTTCTTTCTTTTTTTTTAAATTGCTCTCACAACTTTGTCCAACCATCGTGAATACCGTCTCGGAGAGCCTGTCCAAACATGTGCGTGCTCTCCATTTATAGGACTCATTGTGTGGAGACTACAAAGACACACAAAGGACAGAGTCCTCCGAGAGAGATAGAGGAGGCCGCAGGATGCAGCCAAGAGGAGGCTGAAGTGCCTGTCTGGTCATCCAACAGCATCTGAGACTTCCTCCACCTTTTTTTTTTTTGAACAGCGGAACTGTGGGGGCTGCGTCCGTCAAGCATTGTAACTTTCCGAAACAGACAATCGGACGAGCGCGGCCAGGTTTGCGCAGCTATCAAACCTCCACAGCCAGGTGTGTGGGGATGGGAGAAAAGGCATGGTTTCACTGTCTTTTTCAAACTAACCCTGTTTGACTTAACAACTGAATCTAACAGCCCAAGTTCCTTCAAGGAGAAACTGACAGAAAGAGCGCACTGTTAATGGCAGTTTGAGCTACCTTTTCTTATGACCTGAGCTGGAACTGAAGATGGAGAGCACATATCACAGCCACACCCTTCACTTTGTATTCTACACCCTATCCTCTGGTTCCTGTTTCTGCTTCGCCCAGTCAAGACAAATAGATCCCGTACTTCCTTCATTTCCGTACCAAAATAGTGAGACAGGGGCAGGCAGTCTGGCAGACTGTCTCACCCTGCCGTCCTGAATGAACCTGATGACATCTCTTTCCTCTGATGTTAAATATAACGTTCCTGCATCACGTTATGTGCGCGGGTCATTGTTTCATACAACAGTCGCTGGCTTGACCTCGGCAGCAAACACGCTGGAGTCTTGTGCTCGGTGATTTATGAGGTGTTTAACGTAGTACGGCCAGCGCAGTTCTTTCCGTGTCGTCTCTTGTTATATTCACTGCAAATCCAATCTCGCACTTTGGCACGGGTAAAAAGATGAACCGTAAACCACGAGGGCTGAAACAAGCCTGCTAGACTAAACCTCGAAGCCAGTGGTGAGCGCTGACTCGGAGGGCAAAAACATTTGAGGACAAGTCCCCGAAGAGCCTGCATGGGGAGAGTCTGGAAGAGTTTAACCTCGGTCTCGGAGACAGTTTAAACAGGGATTATGACTTTTACCATGAGCCTCAGCAAGGTTCAACTATGGCTATTTTCTATCATTTTAAAACATACACACTATCACTATCAGTAATTATATGAAAAAAAACACACTGAAAATGACCTTTGATGTGTCCTTCACTGATGCTGTAATGCATTGTGGTGTTGCCCACAAGAAGCTTATCTAAGGCAGTTACGTAATCCCAGGCAGCGGGTCTTCGTGATGGACACATAATGAAAGCGTGTGGCAAAGGAAATCACATAAAGTTATCCCTCAGGCTCTGTATCACGGCGGGCGGCTGGCAGCGATGGAGTAACACATTTATCCAATTCAGGCAAGATATTACTGTACAGGGATATCCAGTCCAAAGCCTGATCTAATTATAGTCCTCCTCTAACTTCATCACCTTGACCGAACAGTGATTGAGTCTGATGCATATTGCCATGGGTGAGCTATAACTGACGTTGATGTCCAACTAATAATACGTTCTAAGAAATGATTCAAATTGCATGGACAGTGGCTCACTTATTAAAAGTCTTTAAAAGCCGGTAACTTCTGTATAATAACAGTGAAAGAACTTTACATGAATGATAGGCTCCTTTTAAAAAAAAAAAAAAGAAAAAAAAAAGTAAAAAATCGAAGTTTACTCTTGTTCCTACCTGTGATTGTCCTGAAGACCATACTTAATTAAAAAACGTTATAATTACAATTTATTGTAATGATTGTGAAATGTATATGGGTTTAATAACTCAAGACAGGCAGCTTTTTAATCTCAATGTTTTTGTGGTGAATTCGGGGTATAAAAGACCCAACAAGCACCACTTTATTTCAATATAATTTCAATTTGGAGGCCAGTAGATTATGAATTGAGGCATTTACCTGCAACAATGAGTTACTGTTTGAAGAAGGAGCTGCCGCGTGTAATACAACACTGTGTGTGCCGAATTGAAAAGTGGCTTTGAATGATTAAAAAAAAAAGTCAAACCACAGCAATCTTAGTATGTAGCTTCACAGACACGAAGGTTAAACGTTAAGTCACGGAATTTTTAAATGGAGTTTGGTGTGATTTTTATTTTATTTTTTTTTTTTTAAAACGACAGAGGACACTATAAAATAACTTATAAAACCTAATAACTACTCGAGCTGCGGTGACAGCTGCTACATGTCATACAGTGGTCACAGCATACCTCTAACCTCCAGGAGGGAAACGCTGTGGCTTGTTGCATCCCTGCGACCAGCAGACTGAGCAGAGCAGCAGCCAGCAGAGGAGCGAAGCCCCAGTCGCCTCTGCGTAAACTTCTGGGAGTTTGATAGCACATCATGGCTGCGATATCACACCTCCAGGACAAAAAAAAAACAAACAAAACATACACACAAAAAACAACAAACAAACACACACACACACACACACGCACACACACACACACACGCACACACACACACACTCACAGGTAATCCCTCAGAGAAGACTACATAGATTCACCGTCTGGTGCTCGTGTCAACATAGCGTCTTGGCCATTGCACGTTCCGGTGCTGTGTTACAGTGGCTCCTGGTGCTGAGTGCGGCGGTGGCGGCGGCGGCGGCGCAGTCCAGCCTGCGGACCGGGTAGTGGAAGCAGTGCAGACTGCATCAGCTCCGCTCGGCTCTCTCTTCCGCACAGTGCGTCTGCCAGAGGGCTGGTTTCATATTACTGTAGATGGGGCAGGGGGTCAGTGTCGAGACAATCTAATGAAAACCAAACGCCGCTCTGTCCGTCAAAACCACTTGCTGCAGCCGCCAGGGCTCACTTAAAGCGGAATCAGATGGCTTGTTTTGAACATGACTTTCTGACGTTTATGTAATACTGCCGGGGATGAGAGTAGTTTGGTCTTCGCTCTGTCCCACTGTGGCATGCACATACATAACAGGCCATCATCCTGCAGGTTACATATTGCTCTGAGGCCAATCTTGCAAAACACTGCAGGTCTTCTTTAAAGGAGACATATCATGATGTCACTGCTAGATTAAGTCCACATGCTTTAATGATCAAAAAAGCATCAGTTTTTTTCATAATTACCTGCTCTGTATTCCCTCTCTGTCTGACATGCTCTGTTTTAGCTCCTGTCTCTTTAAGCTCCCCTCCAGAAATACCAAATCTGCTCTGATTGGTCAGCTCACGAACACCTGACCCAGCACCCTGTCTCAGGTCTGCTCTGTCAGTATGATGTCACAAAGTCACGGAATTAAATGTGGGACCACTGAGGAGGCCTTTCAGGCACTTCAGGAGCAGTGTGGGAGAGAGGAGCTCCCAATGGTGTGGACTTTGGTCTTTTAAACTTTCCGAATCTTTTACATGCACAACAAAAATACTAACACAAGGGAAAATTTAAAGAAAACAAAAGAAAACAAAACACAACAGGTCTCCTTTAATAGTTTTTTTTTCTGTGAAAATGAAATACTGATCCCAGTATTCATGATTAGATTTGGCATCTATCAAAGGTAAACACAATATGCTGTTTCTACCATATCGTGAGGCCCTATCATTCCTCCATGACACCTCACGCCCTGTGCATGCCACTGTCTTCTGCAGGAATAGTCATGGCCCAGATGGTAAAGTGTATTTGGTCGCAGCTGACATTCTTGGCAATTAAAAGCAGAAGAAGCACAGGTGTAATAGTCAAGTGTAATTATAAGTTCCACAATCCTGGCATGTGTGTGCTGAGTGATTTATGGGAAATGTTAATGGAACAGTCATTTCTAATCACAAACTTATAAACACCTGTGCTTTTCCTGCCCGTGACAAGTGAAAATGTTTGCTGTGAAAGGGACCTGTTTATAATAATCAGAAAAGAATTAACAGGTGTTTTGCACGCAGAAATGTTGCAGTTGCACCTCCATCTGTTGATCACGCAGCTTTTGCCACTTTCCATCTATTAAAGACAAGAAAGAAACTGCAGGTCCACTTTTCATCCCACTGACAGCCAGGGAACGGGCCACTCTATCAGCGAGTCTAAATCTTTTTTCCCTTTGGCAGTCAACTTTTTTTTCTTGTCCTAATAGAGAGATTTGGTGGTTGGAAACAATTGCTGGGAAGCAGCACATCACATTCAGACATTCGTGTCAGATTAGCCCACAAAATCACGTAAGGGCAAAACACATGGTTGTCTCCAAAGACTGGGGAAATTCTTTTGGTACTGGCCTACTGAAGAGAACACTTCTTTTCAAAGTACAACATTTACTTCAAAAACAAAAAAAATAAATAACTACAATTCTCAAGAGAATCTGAAGAAATAGCAGCTTTGATGTTGAGCCAAAGACATCTAGTATTGTTATGCAGAGAAATTTAATAAAAGTTAGCAGGCTAACCAGCTAGCTCAAGTATTGTCCTGTCTCATGGTACCACTTTGAACCGCAAAAGGCAATAGTGAGTCACTGTAGCCTCCAGTCTACCCTCAGTCCACCAACACTGAGGTGGATTTCTTGCAGTTTGGCTCCTTTTTCTGCTGTTGGAAGCGGCCAATTCTTACATATTTCATCTTTAAGTTGACCACTGTATGTAAGCCTCTCCCCGAAAGAAATTAACCATACAAATTCTCAATGGGGCCCCTCCAACAAGCACCTTTTAAAGTTTTTTTTTTCTAAAGCTTTTTAATATGTCTAACATTCACATTATCAGATCAAATCAATATCAATTGTTGAATTTTAAGTAACCCACAATATCAGGCCAGTGATCCTGAGAACATTAAGCATTCATTTTGAGGCAGCAGCAATGCGCAGCATAGTGCCACTATGGGGCATGTTGTCATTTGAAAATGTGCCAGTATTAGTGGTCATCATCAGTTGTCCCTTTTCCCAAATTTTTATTTTTTGGGGGTCCCAAACATTTGCCTCGCTTGCCTCTCCTGATGGTGGGCCTCTGTGTGCATGTCATGGCATGGTTCACTCTGGTGGTTAAAGCCGTTTTCTTGTGATAGACTATCTCAACTGCCTGTTATCTCAGCATAACTAAATGATTAACTTGTGGTCTTAAAATTATGTCATTAAAAATTAACTGCAGGCCCTATTCAACTATACAAGTATAAACTGTGATCTGTGGTGACTAAAAACTCTTGTTATCATTACCAGAATAACTTATTTGAAAATAATAATGTAGCCTTGAACATAACCATATTTATGAAATATTGCACAAATTACTGCAAGCTCTTGTTATTTATAATCTTCCCAGAAACTATTGTACTTAATTTAAGTTCAGTATAAATTGTGTAATTCTTTTGTGTTAGCCCATTTTTCGTATTGTGCCAATAATAATAATAATAATAATAATAATAATAATAATAATATATTTTGTTCAATTAGCACTCTTCATGTAAGAACAAATAGTAGTCCGGTAGTCGGAACCATTGTGCCTTACGCGGTTTCTTCGACTTCTCTGCGCTGTTGCACTTCTGGAGGAGGAAATGGCGCCCGTCAGGTGCAGCAGGGTTTACAGTGGCCAACCAGTCAAGTACCCTCGAAGTTGACACGTAAGCTACCTAACTGCCTCTCACCGTAAAAGGCTCAGCGGGCTCAGAACTATGTTTTTAAGCGGAGAGAAGCCCAGTTTGTGTCGGATGGTGAAGACGTAACAGGTAAGAGCTGCTGTCAGACATTTCCTCCCCTATGTCCCTGTTAGCTCGGTAGCTAACCAGTTAGCTTTAATCCCATAATCTCAGTAGTTAGCTTGAGGCTGTCTCTGCCCCTCCCGCCTGAGGTGTCCTTAACCAGGTGGCGAGTTTGTTGCTCTCCCCCGAAAGTAGTTTCTCAAGCATTTGAGTGTGTTTTTTTTATTTTACGAAATGCCACGTGTATTGGGAAGCTAAAGTAAGGTCCATTGTTGGTTCAGTTTCAAAACCGCCCACATAACTTGTATTCAAAGTCGCTGCCATCACCGTTACTGTAACGGTCCAGCACTGCCGCGGTTTGACCCTTCCCCGGGTTACAGATGTCCTGCCTTCACCTGCTGCAGCAACAATAGTCACCATGCAGTTAATAATCATACTTAATGTACCTTGCGAGAGAATTTATAACATATCGACGTCTGCAAGTCTGAGAATAGTCTTA
This sequence comes from Acanthopagrus latus, assembly GCF_904848185.1. NCBI lineage: Eukaryota > Metazoa > Chordata > Actinopteri > Spariformes > Sparidae > Acanthopagrus > Acanthopagrus latus. Next base: position 22,834,223 of record NC_051045.1, on the reverse strand, counting down.
AATTGTCTGGACTAAATAAAGAAGTATCAAGTGACTATGTAAATAAAAGATTGTGAACTGTAGACATCTATAGGGAAAGCAAATCTAAATTCCCAATTAGGGCAGTTCACAACTTTATCTTTAAAAACCTTAAAGGTGCAATATATAAGAATTTTTAAAACATTAATAAAATGAAGTTATCAACAGAGTACGTTGGAAGAACAGTTTTGACATGATGGCAAAGATTTCTATATATTATACTGAAGAGCTATCTTTTGATGTTGGCATGCTGCAGGCCTAACTGTAGCTATAGTCATAGGATGTGTCAGCAGGAGTAAGCAGGTATGCTGGTGATATGCTGCCCACATTTATGTGGAGCATGAATTTACATTGGCCAGTTCTTATGTATTGCACCTTTTTGAACATAATGTTATCACCTGTGATAACTGAGCCTTTGTATGCCAATGCTATACTTTCCTCACTACCTTAGCGTTATGTAAACATGACATAACCTTGTTTTATCTCACAAAATATGCCAAACCCCTGAAAGCATCTGCTTGATCAATACTGTTACCTAATAACGCAACAGGCATATTTCTATCACTCCTCACAGTATTGGAGTTTGCACCGCAGCCTTATTTTAAACAGGGGTAATGTTCTAGCATGTATCAAGGCTGTGTTATGCACTGTTGACTGTGCTGTAATTTTGTTGACTTGCTTCTCCTGCTGCAGGAACACCAGGCTCTGAAATTGGGAACATTGCTGGTACTGTAGACCCCCCGCAGAGGAATGGCCAAAGAGCAAAGACAAAGCAGGGCAGAGACATTTGTGCTGGCTGGATCAAATGGTCACAACGGCCAACAATGGCAGACTAGTTTGAACAACTCGGTTAGTCAGTCTCCTGGCACTAACCACGCGTCGAGGATGGCCCGCGTTGCTTCAGATGTGCGACACAAGTGCGCGGCCTACGTGCTGGCGCTGAGACCGTGGAGCTTCAGCGCCTCGCTCACACCGGTGGCCCTCGGCAGCGCGCTGGCGTACAAACTGGATGGCTCCGTGGACTTGGTCATCCTGTTGGTGTGTGCGGTGGCTGTCCTCGTAGTCCATGGGGCAGGCAACCTCGTAAACACCTACTATGACTTCTCCAAAGGAATTGACCACAAGAAGAGTGATGACAGGACTCTTGTGGATGAGATCTTGGCACCACAGGATGTTGTTATGTTCGGAGCATTGTTGTACTCTTTAGGGTGCTTGTGCGCCACTCTGCTCTACTTCCTGTCCACACTTAGACTGGAACACCTAGCTCTTATTTACTTCGGGGGACTCTCCAGCTCATTTTTGTACACTGGAGGTGAGTTAAAAATCAACTTCACCACACACACACACACACACACACACACACACTTGTTAGGTTTAAGATGCACTCTGCAACACTGCATGCCAGTGGCTCCAGGTGCCAGCTAAATGTTGGTGTTGTAAAAATAGGGACAGCACACTCAAGTTTACCATTGTGGTCACTCAGACATGTGTTTATACCAAAGGACAAAAAAACATTTTTCCTCGGTCAGTTTATACAAAATAGAACGTGTCTCACATACAACTAACTTGGGGTATCCATTAAGACAAATAGTCAGAGGTTTACTTGTCAAGGTTTTGAGATAATGAAACATTTCATCCACTGTTAGAAAAAAGCAGAGATGACTTTCTCTTTTGCTGCTCAAAGCACTGAAATGTTACATGTCAAACACTCTGTCTTTGGTGGCAAATGTTTCGTAAAACCTACACACATAAAACTCAAACTATCTGCATGGATAGATAGTAAGTAAGAAAGAAGTGTTACTTTTACATTTGACACATGCTGTCACTAGCAACAGCTCCTGACCCTACAAAGTGAGCTACAGTTTGCTGGCATTTTGTTGAATTGGCCCTTTTTAAGGCAGTATGACATTTATGTGTTACATTCCTTAATGTGGTGAGGTGCTTTTCTCAGTGTTGATTCATCACTGCCTACAGATGGAAAAGTATATAGAGTTTCATTTGAAAAAATGGGGAGAATCCTGCAGCTTGTTTTTAATTATTTATTTTGCAGCGTTACTGTGTGATTCAGACTAATATTGTGCTGGTGTGTCTTTTACCTGATTAATGTTATCCTGATAAAGATCAATGAAAAGGTCAGGCTAGGCATTATTGCCAGAATATATTACCGGATTAATTCGGGGCTTGGTGACATTTTATGGTAAATCATCAGTAAGGAATGATAGAGAAGGTAAAGACAAGAATTGGAATAATAGGATAACAATATATAAAATGATATAATATTTGTATTATTTTTAAATATAAAATATTGTCTATTTCTAAAATAGAAACTTGAATTGTCCAAGGCTTTTTTTTCTTCATTATAATCTCTAAAAAGTAGTTAAATATGAATGCATATTAAACAACATGTAAACCGATACTGTTAGCTTTGATAGGCCAATATCAGCCAATAGTTAATATTGGTTGGGCCTCCCCGTGAGCTTAGCTGGTAGAGTGTGCGTCCCATTTACAGAGGATGTGTCCTCGCCGCAGGGCCCAGCGACCTGTGGCCCACTTGTCATTTCCCCTCGCTCTCATTCCTGTTTCCTTTCACACTTCAGGTTCCCCTTTCCAGAGCCAAAGCCATTAAAAAGGAAATGATGTCAGTAACAAGAGAAAAAAATCCTCTGTTGCCCCCCCTTGGGAGAAATTCACTGGTAACACAGCTGTACAGAGGGAAATAAGTAGCAAAGAAGAAAATAACAATTTGAATAAGAATAAAATAAAAACTACTAAAACAAAAATAAATAAATACAGTTGGTGGCACTGTTTACAGTTTGATTGTAACATGCATGTTCTACAAGTTCAACAAGAGTGTGACATAGTATGAGTCTAAATGCATCAGGTGGAGCTGTGGAATATTAAATCACCCATCTCTGCTCACTAACTCCAGGTTAGGACTTCTTTTTAAAATAATAATAAAAAAAAGTAAATGTGTATCGTCTCTTATCAACGGTATAACATTGACATATTGCCCAGCCCTAGTAAAAAAAAAAAAAAAATCATAATGGTTAGTTTTACTCATCTTGTGAAAACAGTGCCACAGTTTTTGTCTGTGGTTCTGAGCAAATCTGTGAAAAACAACCCTGATGATGTCAGGGTTGTCTAAGCAAAAACCAGGCAGAATGAAAATATATTTGTTTATCATGGGAAATGTAGGATCCAGTGTTTTTTTTTTAATTTAATTTTTTTTCTTTTTTAGTTTGACCCATACTGAAGACTGGATGTCAGGATGTCAGAGATGCTGCAGCATTGATTGGCTCCAGTGTTCTTTTGTTTTTTTAAAAAAAAAAAAAAAAAAGAATTAAAAGACCTTTATTGTCCCCAAGCTTGAATGCAGTCCCTTTCTTCCCTCCTGGTATTCTCTTAATTATTAGCACACTTATCAGTGTACCTCTCACTCATATTTGTACCTGTATTTGGTGATTGTTCAGAGTTTGCCTGTGAGATTCAGTCCATCACACATTTGGAACCAGAGATTGAATGAAATGGTGAAAACAGGCTATACCTACTATACCTTCAGGATTTGATTGCACTGCGTGAACAGCCACTAATGAAAAGTACTCTTTCCTTCAGGCATCGGCCTCAAGTATGTGGCCCTGGGAGACGTGGTAATCCTCATCACCTTCGGCCCGCTGGCAGTCATGTTCGCCCACGCGGTGCAGGTCGGCTACCTGTCGGTGCTGCCGCTGGTGTACGCCGTCCCGCTGGCCCTCAACACAGAAGCCATCCTCCACAGCAACAACACTAGAGACATGGACTCTGACAAACAGGCAGGCATCGTCACCCTGGCCATCCTCGTAGGGCCCACTTTGTCTTACGTCCTCTACAACCTCCTGCTATTCGTCCCCTATGTGCTCTTTTGCATCCTCGCCACCCGTTACACCATCAGCATGGCGCTGCCTCTGCTCACGCTGCCCATGGCCTTCCCCCTGGAGAAGCAGTTCCGTAGCAGGTGCTACGCCAAGATCCCCCAGAAGACGGCCAAGCTCAACCTTCTAATGGGACTTTTCTACGTGTTCGGGATTATTCTTGCACCTCCTGGCAGCTTGCCGTTACTGTGATTAATTAGCTTTGATATTTGACATTTTGGTCTTTTAATACAGACTAGTTTTGAATTTGTATGATGCTATCTGAGGGCTTTCACCAGCTTTAATTTATTGTCTAATTTATATGTTTAACAGACATTTAGTTTAGGTCCTCCTCTGTGACTGAAGGCATAATCAGGTGTTCTTTCAGTATTAAGCCTGCTGTAATGTATTGGTAAAAGTAAGAGTTGTCGGTGTCATTTGTAGAGGTAGATGACATTTTATCATACCAGAACAGACGATAAACCTACAGTGGCCATATTTGTTGTTCTTTTTACAACGCAACACTGACACCTAAAATCATCAAGAAACCATTATGCTCATATTCTCAACATTGTACTCTCTGTATGGTACATACTGTCCATTTGTTCATTGTTTCTTTTTCTTCTTCTTATTTTTTTGGAGAGCCAAATAGTATTTCATTGGATTGTAATAAAACTGACAGATGCTGACGGCTGATGTACCATGTCTTCATTTGGAATCAAAGCTGAAGTGGTTTCCTACCAGCCTAAACAAACAGGACAGCAAAATATAACATGCAAATATTAAATATCGATTTCAAGACAAATGAATGAACAGAGTTGATTTACATGGATAATAGATGACCAAACATGTAAAAACATTGAGTTTTCTTTAAAGTTACATAAAAAATGTGTCATTTAAGTGGCTGTCAGACTGCTCAGATGGATTTGAAATTTAAAAGGTGATCCTATGAAAATGTAAATATTTGTTTTATTGTTAAACCTTAAATGTAGGACCTGATCTTAGTCATGTTATGGATTACCTATGACACGATGGCTAACTTGCCACCCTTATTTTCTGTAAAACGCATACTGTAAACTAATAATGATGAATGATTATGAAATGTCAGTCACTTGGCTGAAAAGGTTAAATTTCAGGAACACCAGCATTGTGTAGCAAAGTATTCATCAGCAGGGGGCGGTATTGGACAACCATTAAGTCAACATGCAGAGAAACCTTCACGAGCTCTGTGTAAGATCTGTAAAATGCACTGTTGCCGGGTCAGAAATATTAGAGCAACTGGTTTAATTACTTGCACATGCAGTGTCTTCAAAAAATGTACAACAACACATTTAATGTACCACACTTTGATATGGCTATATACCACATCTGCAGCACAACTTTTCATTAGACCTTCATTATTTTTGGTTCTTGATCTTTGGGTTGTTGTCTTTTTTTGTTGTCCTGTCACATACAGGATATGGTTGTTTATGCCATTTTGTCTCATGTTTTCTTTCAGAAATTTAAAGTGGCTTATATTGGAGGAGACAGCGGAAAGCACAGACAAGTGAACAGCTTTTGGAGTTTATACTTGTGTAATCGTTAAATCTGATTTAATATTCGTATTAATTTGCATTCAGTCCTGTGGCATGTCCTGTTCATTGTCCTTTAATCATATGCACACACGTTTGCCTTTTCACTATAGTTACATTGTCTGAGTACATAAACCCCCAAAGACATTACTAGGGTTTTGTTAGAAGCTTCATTTTAATAATGACCTGACTTATGTTTCCACCCACAGCCTCAAGACATGTAAGGGGGATTAATTAGAAATTGCCACTCCCATGTTGTAAATATGGTTAATAGTTAATTTAAAACAAAAAAACAAAAACTAATGCACAAGTTCATGTCAGCCTTTGACTGTGTTTCAGAATATATGTCATATCATCATGATCATGCTGTGAAAGTAAATAACAGCTATGTTATTATGAAGTACAGTCATGCAATTGTTTAATCATCTTTGCAGACATGAAATGAATGGAGCACTTTGTTAATTCAGCATGATGAGAAATGAGAAGGAGGACACACATCAAGCCTGAGGCATGAGCCAGCTAAATGGCTGACTGCCCCCTCCCCAGACTTGGAAACTTGTGACATCTTTATGTGCTGTTGTTTTTTTTTTTTCACCTAAACTAAATACGCAGCAAACACTTACCTTCACTACTTTTGTAACATTGGTTAAGCAGGTTGATTTAAATGAAAAGCATAAGCACGTCCACCTGACAATATGTTTCCTCCCTTCTTCGACTGGGTTGACCTGAAACCAAACGTCGTTGAATTCAGGTTTATTACATGTTTATTACGAGGAGCACGTGAAGGCAGCATTCATAGTGACGTAACACATGGGCGTGTTGTCATGGCTGTGAGCTGCAAAACCTTTCAATATAGTAAACATTCATTTGTCCTAAAACAGGCCATGTCAGCGTTGGTGGTGGACAGCGACATGGAATATTATTTAACAGCAAAGTAAACATTCTTGACAGAGGTCCGGTAAGTAGCTACACCACAAAAGACGTTTTTTATGCCAATAAAGGATGACCAAACATGAGTTAGCTAGCTAGCGTCAACGTTGTAACAAGCTAGTAGTACGCACAATCCCACCACCCTATCCTGTTTTATTATGAAGCCACGCAGAATTCAGTTAACAGTTTAGCCAGTTTAACGTGACCCTGATTGTCGTCATATGTTACAGCATACCGCTGTCTCTTAATGTATTTGCATAGAGCGCTTCACTTCTATACAGACCCATCGCAGCCAGTTAATTTGCCCTCTCAGAAATACTCCTTGATCAAAATATCGCTAACGTTATGTGGGCGATGGGAGGCAGCTTGAGCCGGTTCTTGATGTTTGTTGGTAATCTTAGGAACTGACATCACCTATATCAAAAAATACCGGTGGTTAAATGTTTGCCGATTGAACCTTTAGGTTTCACGTAACAGTTCGCCAGAGGTATCTCTTCTTTATATCGTAATTAGTGCTGTTCGCACTAAGCAATACAATTAAATGGGTAAATTATGAACGAGGTTTGGTGGTGACGCTGCGTGCACATGAGTGAACAGACAGCTGCTCGGTTTGTGCTTGAGTAGCAAGTAAGCTAACTTCGGTTAGCTGTCCAGGGGGGTGTCATGGTTGTGTTACAGTGTTAGTTAACTGTCAGCCAAGTTGTCAGCCAGTACTTCACATTGTGTGTTGTTGTTCACAGCTGACACCTAACTCGAGCTAAACAAGTCAGGATTATAGGGGGTTTAGAGGACACACTTGAACCCCTTCATCGAGCACTGTTAGAGATATAATTGCCTGCAGTTGTTTCCTGCGTCTGGTGGTAGTGTGCCGAACTGACATGTGCTAGGGACATGTCAGTATTCTGTATGAAGCGCTGTAGCTGGTAAACAAGACCCAACCCTTCACACCTGTCATGTTTCTGCTCATTTGTTGCTGTTGAAGCAGAGTCCAGCTGCAGCTGCCACACTGGAGCTGCAAGTGGTCAGTCAGGATTGCTCTCAGCCACACCTACTCCAGAGCTCAGTCATCTGCTGTTTTCTTTGTCTTGTTGCTCCTTATTTGCTCAACAAATCTAAAATCACAATCATCAAGCTTGAAATACTTACTGGCTTGCATCACAGAAGTTATTACTGCTCCAGAGACACTGAAGCGGTTGGTTGATTGCAACTGAGAAGAAATGGGGGAAATTTTATGTGGAAATTCTCAAGGTAAGACTTTTCGTGTCAGTTCTGTGCTTGGTCTCTACATGGGCCCTTTCCAATAAATTCTACCGAGCTTGTTTCTTTTTAGCAAGTTTGAGACTAAAAGAAATAAAATCTGCATAGTTTCTCCCAGCCCTGTGTCTAGAGCAAGTATTAGGAGATTCTAACATTCATACAGATATGCGCACCATAACTATAGGCTCAAGTTAATACATAGTTTGTGGATGATAGCAGATGTTTGAATGAGGAATGCTTACATTGTTAACATGCCGCCCCTCAAACATACTGTGTGCTAATTAAGGAAATAATTGGACTAAATAGTTACAGAAAAAGACATTGCTGTTTAACAGACTGGCTTGATATGCAGTTATGGATCTTGGCACTAGCTGTCACCAGCGTACAGTAATAGTTTTCACAGTAACGAGTATGGTTAGCCACAGGCCAAAACCAGTGGTTTTTGACAGGGATTGGCGAAAGCACAGTAACCACTTTCTTCAGATTGTTCTGTTTTCCAGGTGAACCTAGAACCCAAAAAAAAACATTGTGACACTGTCTAACACGTTTAAAATAGGATGCGATCATTTCCCAATCAACACTCAATTCAAAACTGTTTTTTCAAGCTAGGACAGAGTGAGGTTCATATGATTGTATTACGAATATTACCACATTGGCTCAGGAACACTTTTACGAACCATCGATAGTAAACAGTTCGTTTGAAAATGATTTCATTTTTCTAAGCATTATTATATTACTATTATTATAATTATTATTATTAGTGGTCGTTTTTACAGCGTTGGTTATCTCACCACGTCACCTACTGTTTTGGAATCGGGTCCATCATCCCTTTTGGGGTGGAAAAGCTTCTTGAAATAGTTTCAAGGTCACTCAAGCACTCGTATGAAACAAATGAAATATTGTTTTCGAACCAGTGCAGATTAAAATCTTGGTTGGCAGCCAGTACTGTTGCTTTATTATACAAGAAGTATTTCAACTGGATGCCACTGATGGAGCAGTATTGCGCTGTTAAATGAAACCTGTAGAAAACGAGATATATCATTGCTATTCCAAGCATTATTCATCTTGTTCAAAACCTGGTACTTTACCCACAATGCAACGAGCAACTGAGTCACATCACTCGCAGCGGTTTATCTGAATACATGCCGCTTCCTCTGGAGCCACAGAAAAGGCTTTGTACTACTTTTTCACGTAAGCAGTAAAACTGGTGGAGTTGCCCTTAAAGCCTGTCACTGTGGATGAACGAGCGTCTGGTTTCTGCCTGTTTTTTAGGCAACATGATGATATAGGCTACCACAGATGGTTTTAAGATATCCAGCCTATTTGGCGGACAATGTTGGAACAGAATGAGCTGGACTGCTGAGTGATCAAAGTACGTTGGTACTCCAGCACATTATCGTTGGGTGACATGCATTGATTTGACAGGTACCTGATTCTGCTGAAATCAGACATTCCCATCCTGTAGTTTTGTCTACAATCAGTCGCCCAATTGAATTTCCAGGAAAGGCACTGTATATTGATCAAAATAGAGAAAAAGAACCCAAACTTGGCCTGCTTTCCATTCGACAGCCGTTGATGAAGCGAGATGATAATTTGCTTACAGTTTTCCTACCAGGATCTTCCCAGCTTGACCGTGGATTCAGACTAACAGCCTTCTGGCCACAAGCCAGTCCTGTTGATAGTCACTGAGATGATGGTCTGAGTCGCAAATGTAGCGTGCTGTACCGAGAGAGTCGGCACCTTCGAGTCATCCAGTTTGATTTAGACTGAACAAACGTCATTGATCTTTGTGAGAATATTCGGTGCTAATGGCAGCAGTTTGTGGGTGGATCCAGCAAGAATATGTACAGTTGAAGGAGCCGGTCCAGAAAAGGTAGCATGGATTTGTGTTGTTGATACAGTATGTGAGGTAAAGGGCGACATACCGTGATAGTGAGGTGCGAAATCTCTACGCATAGATGATGTGGGCTTTCATCCTGTGCAGTAATGATGGGTAGCTCATGTGGCCGGGGTCAGAGTACACAGGACAGGAACAGAGCGTGAGTGGATGAGGAGCTGCCACAATGATTTGTTGATCAGATACACCTCACAGTTCTATCCCAGCATGCAACATGCCCGTATTTCAACAGTCCTCTTAGTCTGATGACTGCCATATTCATGTGTGTGTGTGTCTCACTGTCTGTTGAAAGAGGCGCCGTGCGAATGAGAGCTTCCTTTTTATATGGACCAACAAGTCTATTACATGAACAGCAGCAGCTTTGTTTACAAGATGGGAGAGCGGTGTAATGAACTGCATTATAAGCCTGTGCCTCAACCACTTCCTAAGCTCCCATTAATTCATTGGTAATTCATGTCATGGCAACACCAGCTGTACATTCACGTGTGTGTGCCAGCATAAACAGAATGGCGTCCTGGCTGTTTTTTTTTGGAACCATATTGTCAATGTCTCCCGCAGCTGTGGTCACATTGAAGAGCATTGTTCAAGGCTGGGATAGCACTGGGACAGACTGACATACACACATGCACACACACAGACACACATCTTCCTCTCCCCTTCTTTCTGCGTGAGCCTGGTGGAGACGGTGGTGTTGCCAGCTCACCAGCAGCGGTTGCACAAACCAGTTTTCGACAGGATCGTGGCAGGTGCCCATTCATCAAACTCTCCTCCAACCCCACCCCTTTTTTCTCCCCCTCTCCCAACACACCCTACCCAAAAAAAAAATAAAAAAAAATAACAACACCCAGACCCTCCCCCCGAATCGTACCTCCCCTCCCCCCTCCCCTCTGTCCTGTGCCTGTCTGCTCATTGGCAGCAGAGCGAATAGTGTCCCCTCGGGCTATGAAAGAGAGGGCCGTGCATCCTTATGTGGCGCTTGGTGCGCATGTGTTCGTGCATATTGATCAGTAAACACAGTGTGTGTCGGCTTCACACGCATGTTGCTGGTGCTCACGTCCCCGCTGATGGAATATAGCATCAGAGGAGTCCTGTGCCGAGCAAAGCCCATTGGCCTGTTTTCATCCAGGAGCAGGGGAACGTCAACCTGAATGCAGCGCTCGTCGCACAGCCGCTCTCCCTGGCCATCCTCCTCCCTCTCCTCCTCTCCTCTCCTCTCCTCCTCCACGGTGGTAATCCTTGCTGACACAACGCACAAAGGACTAAATACTTGCTGCATCCTGCAGCAGAAGGACTCTCCCTTCCGCCTCCTCCAGCTCTGATCCTCGTCAGCCCGGCTGTACAGCAGGATGCCGTTTCTGTAAGACTGCCTGGGACTGTAGATCACATTTCTGGGATACCGGTCTCGCTGCCCTCCTCCTCCGCCCCCTGTATCCCCTCCTCCTCTACCTCTTCCTCGGCCGGTTCATTCAGGGAGCGCATCAGCACAGGGCTTCAGCCCTGAGGAGGCGTTATTTTTTATTTTTTTTTTTTCCTGCCTCGCTGGAAGCTGGTAGGACCACTGGTAGCAGATTCTTATATTTTCATCATCTGATGTGTTTATGTAGCAGGAGGTAGGACCTGCTTCCCTTTTTGTTGGTCTCTCTATTCACCCTGCTGCACATCAGTGTACCAACAGGTAAAGCAGCCAAGCAGGATATGTTTTATTTATCAGCTGATGCTGTTTCAGTCGTGTCTGTTTGGGTAATACTCGCACGCCTTTTCTTGTGAGAAATCCAGGTGGTGATGCTGTTCATATTTTAAGGTAGGGCAGTACTCATCTTGTCCGTTTGAATAGAAAGAAGAAGAAATAGGAAAAGCCCTACAGTGTCTTCTTCTTTAAAACAAACATGGCTGCTTTTGTTTTCATCTGGCTGTCAAAGTGGACAAATGGGCTGGAATTCACTGTTGTTCACACATGTGCGAAGACAACACGTGTGCAGGCGGGTTGCATCCATGGCCATGCTACTACAATTTGTGCCACATGTCATTGCAGTAGTAAAGCTAGTAGACATGCTCAGCAGGCGGGCAGACATCTGGTTTGCCTGGCTGCTCTTATCACTGGTGATGATCAAAAAATGTTGACCTATAGAGGCTCTATCTCAATAATCTTGTGGTGATGTCAAAGTTGTGTAAGTAGTGTAGGAATTTATTGTGAGGGTTTTTGACTGCAGATAGTCGAACTGTAGCACGTTTAGTGCCAAGGTTAGATGTGTATGAGTTAATTAGATGTGGCTGTTATAACACAGGGTACTTGTTACTCATAGACAGTGGGTACGGGGCTGGGAGGAGCAGTAAGAGGATTTTGATCATAGTTTAAGTGCAGGATTCATTCAAGGAGGGTGATTGTGTTGCTGAGAAAACTAGTGTTTTTCATGTCAAGCACTGATGAAATGATCCTATCCCAGCCGCCGAGATAAGATTGATTGATTTGTTTGTTTTAGGTGGAGTTGGGACAAATTGGGTTTGAGAGCATAGTGTGCATGTGGCAACATGTTACTCAGTGCTGAATTTGAAAAATACATTTAACTGGAGGCGTAAGCCTGGACTGAAGCAGCCCATCAGCTTCATCTTACACTTGGGTGATTCTAGCAGGTTTTACCAGACTAAAGCCTTCGCAGACACCAGAAATTATCAAAGTGTGCCCTCGGTACTGATCATTTGACATTACAATGCCCCATTCTTACACAAAGTAATGCATTTAACTGAAGCACAGTCCTCTGCTCTTTTGTAAGTTATTTTTTTACCCTACTCAGCTAGTGTCCCTCTTTTCAGATAAGGCATTAAGGTCGTCCAGTCCTTGAGCAACATCTGTCAGAAAAAAAAGCAGAGGAGAAAAGAACCACATGTTCCCAAACAAAGAGCAAAGTTCACACCAAACCAAATACTAAGAAAAGGCCAGTAAGTGTTGACTCCCCTGTTAGTAGGATTACAGCATCATAGCACTCTGGATTCAGATGGTCCTGCTGGTCGACCTGGGATAATAGCAGAGCAGAGCTCGTGGTGTCACGGCACGCTGGAGTCATACAGCTGCCGACATGTTCAAATGTGGGCTGAAGATCATGGGGAGTGAGTATGATAATCCACTCTAATTTGATGTGATAATCTCAGCACAGTGTCATCAGACATACAGTAAGTGTTCTCAGGGAATGTGGTTTGCTGTGGTAGGGTTTTTGTAAAAGGCTCCAGGGATGAAGTTTGCTGAGAGGAACAATTCTGCTGGTATCAAGTTGCTTTTTAGATCTGTTGTTGCAGCCATTTTTACATCCAGTGAAGCTTGATATGTAGCACAAAACCATTTTTTCAGTCCAGGGCTGTAATTTTTCATTATCAGTGAATCTGCAGATTATTTCCATGATATAGCGGTCGATCGAAACTGAGAAATGCTGATTGCAATTTCCCGAGCCCAAAGTGACATCTTTCTGATTTCTTCTTTTGTTAGAGCAACAGTCACTCAAAGGCTCTCAATTCACTGTCATAAATGACAGAAAAGCAGCAAATATTTTAATTGAAAAAACTGGTACAAGTAAATAATTGACATCTTTGCTTGAATGACTGAACTGATAAGTTGATTATTGAAATGGTTGGTGATAAGATTTCTTTTGAATGAGTAATTGATCTGTTGACTTAAGCTCTAATTCAGTCCAGTTTTATCTCAGTCCCTCCAACATTTGGTCAAAATAGAGACAAAATACAGACAGTACACTTAGTAACTATTTTCTGAAAATATTCCCTTCTTCTAGTGAACCTAAAAACATTTAAAGGTGTATTTTCAAAAGGTGTTTGAGGAATATGAAATGAAGATCATCTTTTAACATATTCCTTTTGCCTCATTATATAAAGAGCTGAAATCATTCTGCAAATATGGAAAGAGCTTTGAAAGAATGCTTTTGGTCAAAGCTGTCACGAAATAATTTCAGATGTCAATATACGTTCTGTGTTTGTTTTGATAGGTTGTAGTTTGTTTATTTGACTGTGGTCATTGTGAATTTCCACAGTACACAGCACTTGTTGGAGCGAGGTTTGAAAAAAGGAGAGTAGGTAGGCCAGACAGAGGCCTGACATGGAAAATCTAGAGTCTTATTTTAGGCCTGTCACCCACTCCAGAGAAATCTTTGTAAATGTGTTGTTTACTCAGGGTCCTTATTGATTTTCCCCAAAGTCCTCTGGCCACCAGATGTGTCTGACTTGAACCAGTTTCAGCAGGTTTTTCGCTCATTTCTGATGTTAAAGCTGATGAGGCTGAAGTCACAGGTCGCTGTGTGTAGATTTCACTTTGCTAAGCATTCGGGTCCAGTGGCAGCGATATGAAAAACCCAGCACAGGCAAACAGCCTCTTCTTATTAGACATTAGAGCAGGGATATAAGCCGGTCAGAGCACGTGTCACAGGATATACAGGTCTTCGCTGCCACTCACAGTAACACGTATCTGATGGCACTGGGTCTGCCAATAATAATACTCCGGACTCATTTTTCATTTTGAAGCTGCTCAGGGGTTATCATCAGTGTGCTGATCTAGTTCTGCCTGCATGTTGGGTAAATAATTTAAAATATGCTATTTCTGCTCAGCGAAACATTTCTGTTCTGTAGATTTACAGATGGTTCGGAAATATCTTGTTTGATCACGTCAACCAGACGGTCACTCTCGGAGGAGACCAACGACATGCTGCCACAGATCCGCTGTCTCACTTCCTTCTTCCTTTGAGCTTCTGATCACGTGGGATCCCAATGCAATTGATACACCTCATTTGACAGTCAACCGGCGTTATGCTACATTTTACATTGTGTGGGCCCCGATCACATTTGAGAGGAAATGTGCTGATGTGGCTTACACCACACCAAGGCAGTTTGCTATAGATGAGGTGGTGCAGTACCTCAGTTGCACATGAGCCTTAAGATCTCACACTGTCTCCTGATTGCACACTATACACTCACTTTAGCTGTGTTTTTTTGTAGTGCACCCATAATCGAAGCCGACATGCGCTTGCTTTTTTAGGGCAGATACCAATACCAATATAAAGGAGTAAAATATTACAATATCATTATAGCAGGCAGTAAATGGACATTTTGTAATGATTCCTAACATGTTATTATCAAACTTTTCTGCCAAAGATATGTAAGAGTATATTACGCAGTTTAATGTCTAAATGACAACAGTGCTCCGAAACAGTAAAGTCCAATGGGAAAGTATGAATCACCCCAGGCAACTTCCATCTGCAGTATCATCTCTAAAAAAACGTTTTCATATCGGTGCACAATGGACAACATGTATGCCGATATGGATATATCTGTGATAGGCCAATATATCGTCGGGGCTCTAATCTATAGTTTTTAATGATTTCTTGACGTCATTGTATATTGATGTTTTTAAATGCCATGTGAGCTAGTTAAAACAAAAAGCTTCAGTAGCATAATACACCAACTTTATGGTCATTACATAATATTGCTGAGCAATTTTTGCCTGTGTGCATTCGTTTATGGTCGTGTGTTTATTTGTGTTGTGGCCAAACGGCTGTCTGGTTGTTTATGTGAAGGAGGTTGACGTTGCCCTCCCAGATTGGCCCTCAGCAGTGTTGTATGACTGAAGCCAGCCCATCTGTTATTGCAGGCACTGAGCTGTAATCGTGCCTGTTTTAGGCCTCAGTCTATCTATAAACTATGATTTTTTTTCCCCCCAATCATCATGATTACAACATCTAAAACCAGCTGACTGTGTCCAGTTCAAACAAGTCATTTTGCACACTCCTATCTGACATTTGGACACTGATAATACTAAAAAGTGTTACTTAATACCTGCTTCAAGGAAACTGTTGATTATTATTTGGTATTATTATTGGTAATGGTCGTTGTTGTCTTCATTGCAGCATCTTGGTTATCGCAGAGATTTTAGGTTCAGCTTTTCCTGAGCTCCTGTCAGTAAACAATCCGAACAAATTTCGCCATCAAGTCCATCGGCTCAGTCGTGGAGTTTGGCCTGCTGGTCCCTGCAGATAACATTACACACAAGAACACAAGATATGGAAATGCGTAAGTAAACACTGAAGTGTAAATACGAAAAGTGCAGTTGGGGTACACACTGTTCAGACCGTACGTGTGTTTTTTCAGTGTGGAGAATGTGAGTGTTTTTCACATCTGAAATCTTTTCAAATACCTCCTATGGCTGTGCTTCTAAAACTCAATTAAAAACCGCGTTGACAGGTTTCGATCGGTATAAGTTGCGTATTCGTTCCGTGATAGTTGCAGGGTTGTGATTTTTAAAGCTAGTGAGGCTGCTTTACTTCACACATGATAGGCCCCAAATTTCAATAAGAGGCGATAGCTTTGTCAGTACGTAGTAATCCTTCACGTCTGTTTTGGGATTCACTTATTTTCTGGCAGCGGCCATCTGTCATCACCAAAAAATCTTGCATGCATTGGGATTTAAGAAGATGAAAGTGTTTTTACTGAATATTGGTGCCAAGTGCAGCTTGAAGTGTGTATTCACACTATTCACCTGATGAAAAAGCCAACAGTAAGAAATGGTAGGAGCTTGTTGTGTAGGTGGAGTCATCCCCTGAATCCCCCTATTGCCGTGTCTCCTTGTCAGTACCAGTCTTGGTCTATTTAATAATGATAAGATATCACTGTGCTAGGCCTGAATTCTGGCTGGAACAGCACAATGTGGGGGCAGCTGGGTGGGAGGCGGTGGGTAGGAGAACGGTTTTGAATGTAGGTGGTAGGTCGATGTGTCTACGAAACAGTTCCTCGAACCAGAATGCTAGATTGTAGGCCTGCACTGCTGCAGTATTTGAAGTAATGCTCTTTTTTCCTTCCCAGGTTTCAGTGTGGAGCAATTTAGGTCAGTTTGAAAGATTATTCATGATTGTAGTGTCAGTTATTGAAACATCTACTTGGCATTTTTCACATCCTTTCACACCCAGAATGCTGCAATCTGCGTCAAAGCCATCCACTGTCTGTGACAGCTCCCCTGTTTGCGTGCTGAAATGTCAGATCATTGGTTGGGACATTATTTCAATACATAAAAGAGGCTAAGCTGTCACTTTTGACAGAAAATTGAGTGTAAGCATCCGGCTTTCCCTCATTTGATCCCTACATCACATATGTTTTCATGCTTAACCAGATGCCTTTTAATACCAAAATGACATTGTAATCTCGATAAGCGTGCTAGTGTAATCTCAGAGCTGCAGAACAGACATCTGTCTGCCCTATTATTGAGCGTTTTTTTTTTTTTTTTAATTACCAAAAAAGTGACTATTCTATAAAGGCTTTATGCTAAAAACATACTGGGTGAAAGTTACCAGATAAATGGAAGGTGTTTGGTGAGTTTAAGCTTATATTTGCACAAATGTAGATAGACTTTAGAGCAGCATTGACATGTTGAAAGTTTTCTGTCAGCACCAGCATTTATAGATGATTGACTAAATATTTGCTGTCCAAAGAAAACGTTCAAGTCTCTTCTTTGCCGTTCCATTTTAGATTAATGTTGGCTGTAAACATGCAAATGATGGATTAACACCACCATCTGCTAAGGAATGTGGTCAGATGGATAGGCTTGTTTGACAAACATTGCTCTTGATTTCAGGGTAAGCGCTGCTCTTTGTCTATATGTACACATACAGCATAGGTTCTTTGTAGTCTTTTTACTGTACTAGTAAAATAAATAACCATTTGATTGAGGGTCATGAATGATTCCGACACTCATGGTAACTCCCGGGCCGTTGTCTTCTTAATGTTGCTGGAAAGTGGATGTTGGTTTTTATGTTTGGAAAAGTTATCACAATCATGTGAGGCCTCCCTCGGCATTACTATTCCTGTGGGGTGTTAATACACAGCCGGACCTGTCGGTGCGAGTCTGTCTACGCATTGGCCTTGTTAAACATTACTAAAAGAAGCATTTCACTGCTGGCAAGGTGGCCCTCACATAAAACTGGGCTTTCAGAGAAAAAGGCCTGTGGTATTCCCTTTTACTTAAAAGGTAGAAAACCTTCAACAGTCAGAATGCACTGGGCTACTGAAGAGGCTGATGGCTGACACACTGCAAGTTAGGCCGTGCTTGTGTTTTCCTCGTCATCCATTTTTATACAGGAAATGGTATGGCGGCAAGCTGGCAACAAACAATATGGTACTGCAATGAAAAAGAATTCTAAAGAAGGTGGCTGAAATTCAACAGTTTCTGTTTAAGAGAGATTAGCTATCGTCCTAGCTCCTGTCTGTTTAGGGCCCCACTCCCGAATGCCAAGTTTGATTCGTCAGCTCGCACACACCTGAGCCACCACCGCTCACTGTGTTTTGTCATTTTTACAGCCTCCAGTTTGCTTCACCTTTATTGTGAGTATAGGCATAAATGTGTGACATGGTGCCGTAGTGTTTTCTGTGGGAGAGAGGAGCTCCTGGAAGGAAGGGAAAAAAAACCCAAACCTTTATAGGTGTCCGTTAAACACTGTTTTAGGAAAGACACAAACACAGGCACACAACCACAGTGTGCATCCTGAGGGCTGTTATTTAAAGCGGTTGTACATATGGACAAATGTTACACACTGTCCTTCAGTTTCACAAGCCTGCAGTTTTCCTTTTCTGCAACCTCATAAAGATTCTTTTGTTGTCTGATTAGACAGAAATAGCACTGCAGTTTCAACAAGGAGTGCTTTAAATGTGTTTTGAATCTTGGTTGTGATTGGTTGTCTGCTGATGGTCATGCTGCTCAGCAATAGTTTATATCTATATTGCTGACTCAAGCTGCCACATAAATGCTGCTTCTCTTCCTTAGTTCTTGTTTCTAGCACCCAGTGGCATTCATTCAGAAACACTGGAGTCATCAGTCGAGGGTGTGAATGCGTGAGTTCTCCTACGCCTGTCCTTGTGACAAGCGTTTAACTATATCATATCTTCTTGAGAATATTTCGGGATTTCAGCTGTGGGTTGTAGCATTAACAATGGACCCCTGAGATATGTTATCAGTAAATGGCCAACACTTGAGAGTTTGCTTCTTGATGAAGAATGGGAGTTCAAACTTTTTGTCTGGTGGTCCAAACTCTTGGTATTAAGACTGGATATGCAGTTTACATGTTTACAACCTTAAGATTACTAGCATAGGTGTGGTTTAAGTAGTTGAGTTCTAGAACATGAAGCCAATAAACTGTCCTGCTAAGGATGTGTGTGTGTGTGTGTGTGTGTGTGTGTGTGTGTCAGGTCAGGGCTTGATTAGCGCAGCAGGGCATAGCAGTTGTGCCCAGCTGCTCTCTCCAGAAGCATGCCATGATACACAGCAAGGCCTCCAGTGAATGATCCACCAGCAACGAGAAAAACACTGCTCTGAAATTAATGAGACATATGGTGTGTTGCTTTTACAGTCCCTCAGCAGCCACTGACAGACATGTCATCAGACAACACACTGGCTGTGTGGTTTCCTTGTTTAAAAGCAGTGGGATGAATGCAAAAGTCGCTACAAGTAGGCAAAGGATGAGCTCTTACTTATGTTTCGTATTGATTAGGTAAAAGAATATGCCAGTATTATAACTTTTCCACCCTTCATTTGTTGTTGTAGTATCCTATCATTGCTTTGTTTTTCAATCTTCTCATGGAATTATATGTTCTTTAACCTCCAGTCACCCCTGATCTGTTCCCGGAAACATCCCTGGTGCCGTCCCTGACTGCAATATCGGCGCGATCCACTACCATCCCTCATAAGCCCCGGAGGCGCAGCAGCAGCGGAACTGACAGCGCTGCCAGGCCCCGGCCGTTGCGCTCAGCCCCCAGGCCAGGCCCCAGCAGAGGCAGCATGGAGGTGGGGATGCGCGTGGTGCGTGGCCTGGACTGGAAATGGGGAAACCAGGATGATGGCGAGGGCCACGTGGGTACCGTCGTGGAGATTGGGCGGCAGGGCAGCACCACCACGCCAGACAAGACAGTGGTGGTACAGTGGGACAGCGGGACAAGAACCAACTACCGCACAGGCTACCAGGGTTCCTACGACCTGCTGCTTTATGATAATGCTCAAATTGGTAAGCACACATTCTAAAACATCTGGTCAACTAGAGCTACTTCAATATGAGTGCCAATATGAATTATGATACCTGGGTTAGATATGATACCAAAACAATACTTAATACATAATATATGAAATATACAAGTCCAAAACCAGGTCAAGAATGACATAGATCAGGAAGTATCTCAAAGAATAAGTAAAGGGGGCTAAAAATGTCACAAAAAATTTAAAAACTGAGTTTTTGGTAGCGATCAAGACACATTTTGTCTTGATCGTACAGGCTGCCAAAAACTCTCATTTGTTGTTTCCTTACTTTTTAATTAATAAATTAATAAATTTTAGGGATGCACAGATATTCGGCTTGTGTTGAAAAATTCTTATTGAGTCATAAGTTGTACAGCGACTTTTGAAGCAGTTAGTCTTTTAAAAAAGATTATTTTTCATGTGAAAGAAGTTAAGATTAAATTTGTTTCCAACATTTGTATGATTGAATTTGTGGTGCTAACACAATGAAGGGCAGCACGACTTCAAAACGTATCTTTTTTATATATATATATATATATATATTTTTTTTCCTGGCACAAGAGGGGGAATTAGTAACAATAAATATGTAAACAAATTGCAACCAAAAAAAAAAGGTACTTGCATCAGCTATCAGCCATTTTATTATTTTAATCAGTATCTGTATTGGCCCAGGATTACACAAAAGGTGCATCCGTAATAAGCATAATATGTCACGTGGGTGTTTCAATCCATTCAATTTGCAGCTGACCGCATGCCTTTGATCAACCTTAAAATGTGGTCAGCTATGAGAACACTCGCCCTGAAAAGTCATCATTTTTGGTCTCAGAGTTTTGCAGAAGTTCACTTTCTACACAAATACCAGGTTTTAATCACACCCTTTCAAAGAAGTGTAAAAGAAAAAGTGCTCCTCTGTCAGCAGCCGTGGCCACTCGTTTTTGTTGAAAAGCCGTCTCCACATGTTTATCTTTAATATTTGGTCCTGTTTGCCATTGTGGTGGCTCGCGCGGCTCTCACAAAGCTCATTTTGAATGAGCGCGTTACAGTAAAGGCTATCGCTCATCGTCAGCCATCCAGCTCTATTTTGGACTTGAATGACACACACATTAACGCAGGACTCATTAGCATTTTGCTCCATTTAAAGCGACATTTTTCTGCCTCAGAAGCTTGCCCTTCAATTAATGGAGCGAATGAAGAGGAGGAGAAGAGAAGAGGAGCTAAGGGGGTGGGGATATTTTTGTCATGCTGTTTGTGCCTCAGTTCTGCTCCATCTCATGATATTAGCCTTTGTGATAAGTTACACTGGTAACTACATGACATATGCCTTGTATGCTTCAGTGACTTACATATAGAAGATGCGTAGCAGAACAGTATTTGCATCCTGTGATACCAGACGTGATAAGTCCCGCGGAATTTTTTTTTCTTTGCACCAAAATACAGTAGAATAGATTCTCACTTTCCTTGAACTACCTGTCCTTCCCCTCCAGGTGTGCGCCACTCCAACATCATCTGCGACAGCTGCAAGAAGCATGGCATCATGGGAATGCGGTGGAAGTGCAAAGTGTGCTTTGACTATGACCTGTGCACCCAGTGTTACATGAACAACAAGCACGACCTGAGCCACGCTTTCGAGCGATACGAGACAGCACACTCCCAGCCGTGAGTACAGCACTGCCACCTGCCCTGCAACAACTGATTATCTGTTAAATTAATTATACTGTTGTCCAGTACAATGTCTCTGTTTGACCAGCTTGCTCTGTTCAAATCCTGTTCCGCCCATAGGAAGTGAGACCTTATTAGTGTTGTTTCCTCCAATTAACTTTCATTAGTCTGGTGTGTGTCTATACAGGCTTACAGGTCCAGGCTGGTCTAGGCTTTTTACAGCAGTATCATCACGTTTGACCCCTTTGTTCAAGTCTGTTTGCTTTGCTTTGCTGAGTTTCTACTGGTAAACTAATATATTGCCTGGCTCAGTTACATGGCTAGATATTATGAGGGTTTATTTTCAGAAGACTCTTTTCAAAGTTAATGGCCAGCCATATTAGCCTACAGTGTAAACATACGTGAGTGGGGTAACATTGCTGAGAGCTGTTTCTTAACATGGGAATTTCAAAGAAGAGTAGCCTCAGTTTATCCTTAAGCCTTTGTCATGAGCAGGGGTTTGAACTAGAATTACCATGTTTAATCCTTTCACACCATCAGTAGGGCTGCAACTAACAAATATTCTCATGATCTATTATTCTATCTATTATAATTGTTAAGTCGGTATTATATTAGTGCCCAAAGAGACATCTTTAGTTTGCTTCTCATCATTTACCACCATAAATGACAAAGAAAAGCAGCAAATCTTTACATGTAAGAGGTTGGAAAATGACTAAAATCATGAATCAGTTGTCAAAATAGTTGGTAACGAACTGTCTGTTGGCTAATCAATTAATCAGTTAGTTCTAACAGGAATACACGCAGGCTTTTCTTAGGTCGTTGCTTTATTTTGAAGGGATTGCACAGAGCTGAACGAAGAGAGTAGGGGTTGTCTTCATTTTATCTGCTTTTTTGTTCTATATTTTCCTTTTTGAAACTTTGACCCAATAGCTCTTGTTCTCTGTGGCTGAATTAGGCTTCACTGTATTTCTGTCAGTCACAGTCCATTCTAGCAAACAGAAAAATGAAAGTAAGGCTGTGTTACGAGCTTTAGCTTGAGATTGTTGAAATACGTCGTAAATAATGTTTTTATAAAACAAAGTGGCTCTTGAAATCTGTACCACATTTGTGCCGTGATGGTTTCTGCACATAGAGTCAGCTCAGGCAAACCAAACTTGTCCTCACTGTGGGTAAACTTAGTCTAGTTTACTTAGCTGAGTCCAAGTGTCCCATGTATCCATATTTACTGGAGTGAGTTCTCCCTTCAGAATCCACTCTTCTGCATCAGTTCACAGTAAAGCTCCAAAGCCCTTCAGGCACTGTCTGAATGTCAGCTGGATGGCCTGTTCTCATTTTAACGAGGTGATATGTATGACCCAGATTTCGTCTATAGTTTAGCCCGGTCCAGGTCCAACACTGTTCCAGTCATTTTCCATTAACAAATGGTGTGGACGGGTGAGATTCCTGACTTGTTACGCTTGGCTTCGATTTGATCACATCTTCAGGTTAAGGTTAGATTAGGCAAGGGTCAAAAGTTCAGTTCTGATTGGTTTAGTTTTACAGCAGCGGAACAAAGTTATTATTACACACCGAGCTCCAAATGTTGTCCTGGTCATATCTCTGCTGCTTACATTTTCACTTCTTGTTATCCTTTTCTGTGATCTCTTTCTAACTAGACTTAAGTCTGTTTTTGAATTTAGTTTGAGTCCTCCTTGATAATGGACCATTTTGACTCTGATGGTTTGGATTAGAATGGACCTGCATACCATTCACAGATTCAGAAGACAGACCACAGATTTGGGCTTTCAGTGAAACTTGGCCTCTGCCAATGAGTCAAAATAGTGCAGTTATCATTTAATCTTCTAAGGGTAAATGGAATCTCATTTTGTCTCCCACCTCAGTTTCTCTTCTGAGGTATCGATTTGTCAATGAGGCATAATGTTGTTTGGCTCAGCAGTGCCCTTCATCAAGGTGTTTGTGTGACCCTCGAAACAGGTCTGCCCCCCATCTGTGCAGGCTGAACAAATACCCATTTGTTCTCACTGACAGCTAATTTTTTAAATTTTATTTAACTGGATAAGATTGTTTCCATTTATATATAGATATAAAATAGTACACAATTTCTGTTTTAGCATACCTAAAATGATGTTATCAACTGTATGAAGTAAAAGATCAAGAGATGTGTTTGATCCTTGTGGACATTTGTCAGAAATATGCACTGTGAAATACAGCAATGTGCCTTTGTGGATAAATGTGTCATTATTATTATTGCTATGAGACTGTGAGCATCCACAACTTTAATCTGAGTTTATTTAAAGGTTGTTTGTGACACGAGTATCTGTGTGAGATGAGGCTAAACCTGGAAAACTAAAAATAAGTCAAAAGAAAAACTTTGGGTTGAGACACTTTTCTATTTAAACATGTAATACTCATTCCTACAGTAAGGATTTGCTGTTGTTCGGTAGTCATATAATGGAAGAATTATTTTTATAGTTTTAAATGTGTGACATTAGGGTCACATTTTGAAGTAAAGGTAAAATGTGGATTAAAAACAACTAAATCGCTATGAATGTTTCATATAATAAAAACATCTATTTTATATAAAATTCATGAGATTAATAATGAAAAACAGCTGTTGGATACCTTGAGACTCACTGCTACATTTTTTTTTAACTTTGTGTTGAAAAGGGGTGGGAACAATAAGGGCTCAGATGAAGAGGAACTTTTTCAAACATATTTGATTTTAGGCAATGTAATGTGGGGATCAGTTTTAGGACAGTAGATGTTTATGGCAGGAAAAAAACAGGCACAGCCTTGGCTGCTACAGAGATGTGTTCAGATATTCAGTCACCCCAATGTAAATGATGCCTATGGGGGCAGCTGTTCCTCAGGAGACGTAGCAGGTTGTCAGCTGATCTTTGGACTGGTGCTTTGAGGTTTGATCCCCAGCTCCTCCATATGTTGAATTGTCCTTGCGTGAGACACTGAACCCTCCTGGGACAGGCCAGTGTGACAGACCATGGTTGCTCACTTTGTCTTGTCAGGTAGAAAAAGGCTGCGTAAGTGAAGTCCATTTACTACATAAATGGATGACTATAGCCTTTCAAAATGCTGGCATCTCTGTAATTAGTTTCACTACTCTGAATGATATTGAGAAAATGGAGCTCCATTCAAGGCTTTGGTCGGCAACACTTCTGAATGGATCAGCGTCACTGATAACACACTGGGCCTATCTCTATTATGCCTCTTAGGGAGATTATTTTAATGGAGTCTGAAACATGAATGGTATATTAATGTTCATAAGTGGCATGAAACACTTGAGACTCTGCTGAAGGCTGTGTGAATGAAATCTTCATCACCAGTCCAACTTAGGTATAGAGTATTTATACAGTAGCCTGGAAGTTGGTTACGTGATCATTATTGGGTACTATTGTGTACAAGTGTCCAAGGTCCATATTTGGTTAATGACGGCAGTGTTATGAACTCATTTAGATGAACTTTGCTCCACTGTGTTCTCCAATCCAATCATCAAGTTCCAGCTGTTGGAAAACATATTTTGTGCAAGTATTAAATATCAGAGAACAGATTTGTTTTTGGAATTTTACACTGCGGTGTTAACTTAGGTTGAAATTTAACCGACAGGTTCAGCCTTTCTTGAAGCTGTAGACTGTGGATGAAATTCACTACAAACTACTCTTAACTACAGATATTAAATAAGTTTTGTAATTATTCTTTATCTTTTTTTTAGCTTTAAGTTTTCAAACAAACTGTTTTTTTTAATTACTAACCTTGGATCTGTTTGTTTGCACATTGGATCAATTTTTATTATTTTTTTTTTTTACATCAAAATGTTATAATTAATCTACTCTATTTGCGTTAGCTGTCACTTCATAGTGAGTGTTGAGCTCGCGTGGTCGTGATAAAGAAACGAGAGAGTGTCTGCAGGTAATATACTGTACATGTAAATCAAAAAAGAGATTCTGATCAATCTATTTCACAGTTTGCTGCTACTCATAGAAACATTATATTTTCTGTTGAGTTGACAACATTCAGTCTTTGCCTGCTCTCTTAATCCACTTACCAAAGCCGCCTTTACATAATCTCAGTGAAAATGGATTGCAATTGTTTCTCAGCAGTGGTACAGAGTGTACATCAGGGAGAACATCACATGAAAGTCGCTTCTTCTCTCATCAGATGAATGAAATAGAGGAGCACTCTGAACTATGCGCTGCCAAACACACAGTACTTCTTTATTTCCAGACAACACTGACCCATATTTCACTGACAGCATTTCAAAAGACTAATTTATTATCTGGCAGTCATGGGACACACTTGATATTTGCCTGGAAAAGGCAGTTTTAGCTTGGTTCAATTGTGAGTGGCGATGCTTGTTGTGCCAGCAGTGACTTATGTAGAGAGACTTGGGTCTGGGCTCAGCATAGTTAAGCAGGGCTCCTTTCATGTGGACCAAACATGTGTGAGGGCTTAATGGCATCTCAAGCAGGGTAGATCTATTTGTAGTTTACAGACACTCTTCAGGCAGAAACTTTATGAGTGGCCTGAGGGGACAATGGGAAGGTGTCAACACTATAAACTGCTGCAGCGTGCTGACACTCGAGCTGTACCATCATAAACATGGTGTGAGACCTGAGCCGGATGTACTGTACACGAGTGTTCCATTGTAATTACATCAGATTTAACTGGATTAGCATGCTAACATTGTCAGATGTGCAGATTAGCATCTTTACATTTCCGACTTCCTGGAAGACATGTATTAGATAGAAGCTATCAGATTTGGAGTATACAAGGTGCACTCATACAAGTGGCTTGTAAGTTGCATACCAGTGTTGCATTATTTGACTGTTGTGTGTTCCCTCAACACCCATTATGGCATTTTTTGTCACTATGAATCTTTAGGTTGTGAGTTTGAGTCAGTTATTGTTGCAATATAGTCTTACCAGTCCACATTCTGTAAGACTATACCATTCAACCATATTAAATGTTTTTAAAACATATTGGAATATTTAAATAAAAAAGAAATATAATGATAATATAATAATACAATAATATAATAATGCAAAACATTTATAGTATATTCATTTTAGAATGATAATTAATAATTCTGTCATATTAGTTTTATGGAATTCTACGGTATAATTGTTGCCAAAAAAACACAAAAAAATCCAGTGTTTAATGACATAATGGTTTATGAAATGATGTCCTGCATTTGGTTAAGTATGTTGAATAAGGCATTGAGACGTGCGTGCGTGCCGACAGTGCTCAGGGCAGCATATGCGTGGACGGTATGCTTATGAGGAGAAGGGTGGTATACAGCTGGTTAATCGGCTCTTCAACACATAAACAACACACATGCAGTCCCTGGGTCAACTCCATGCTTAATCCTTTCTTTGCACATCAAGCTACACTGCCCCACCTGACCTCCTCAATTCTCTACCCTGTAGTCACGTCAGAGGCACATCCAAAACAAACCCCACTGCTGGCCGGCAGAGTTTTCCAGAGTTTTCTCTTGTTGCTTAGCCTAAAATTTCCACCTAGTTTAGTAACTGAAACTACTCAGCTCATTTCTTGACATGTATGTGCGCAGGTTTTTTGCATTTCTTCTTAATTTCCATTCTCACTGGAAACTGCTGTACTCTTCACATGATTGTGTTGCTGTGGTCGGTGAAATATGGACCAAAGCAATGTACTGATGTATGTTGGAGAAGATGTATCTTATTAGGCATAGTGTGCTTTAGTCTGGATTTTGTGTTTTTCACAGTAGTTAAAGTACCACATGCACATTACAGTAAGAACCGTACATGCAAGCAAGGCTGACCTTGTAAACCAGGACCGTCTTACTTTGTGGTGAGAGCTTGGTGCCATCATGCCACCCACAGCTGGCATCATTTCAGAGTTTCATAGCCTCAACGTGTTCCTGACAGCTAGTATTTTTTTTAATGTAAATTGTTATCAGCTTGTGAATTTGTTGGTGCTTTTGATTCCTGAAAACAAATGGTAATTCTGTGAATTCCACCTCCTTAATTTCCGACAGTAGAGCTAACCCTTGGCTGACTTTGACCCAGCCACCGCGTCTGTAGGTGTAGGTCTCCTGTCCTCATCCTGTCTGGGAGCAGGATGACATTTGGCCAAGTGGGATTAGAAATCTTGATCCCTTGAAAGAGCTGTTGCCTTTCTCAGAGTAGCTGCATTAAGGAACAACACGTCAACAACCCTGAGGTCATGCCTCTCTATCATGGAATAGAGACATCTGTCAGTTTGCATACCTCGCCATTACTGAATCATACTGGTTTTAAGAACAGTCTTTTCTCTTAGTGAACTGACTCTCCTGTCATCAGCTGTGTAGTTCACTTTGTAGCGATTCAGACACTCCTTAAAGTCTTAAATGTGCTTTGTGTCATCAGGAAAATCGACCCTGCCTGCTACATTCTCTCGATGGACCCTAATACTAGGAGTTCGGGAAGTCTGTACTCCACTATACCCGGCAATGTTTTCAATTAGTGGTATCACAACTGTACCATAGCCTGCCAAAAAAAGGTTTTAAAACAAAGCAATATAAGCAGTTTAATGCATGGAAGCGATGCAGAACAGTGGGTTTGTACTGTATGAAACATGCACTACTACTTTTTATGTACTGCATGTTTTTCTTGCATCCATTATGGTATATTTCAACACAGACACAAACACATGCAAGCATTTACGTGCTGTATGCGTTGCCCTAAGGTGGCCTGCTCTCTGATGGCTCTGTCATCCAGGGATTAGGCTCAAAGATCTGTTGTCACACAGTTCTCAAAGCAGACCCAAGCTCAATCCCTTGCTGAGATTTACTGTTAGTTGGCTCCAAGTTGGCTGTTTCCTGCTGCAGATCCCAGGAACCTGAAAAATCTGGCAAATAATGGTGGATAACCTTAGCCAAGGCTAACTTTAAGCGAAAAGCTCAGTGCAAGAGACACATGAGAGCAGCAAAGCCTCTCTAAGACTCTCTAAGGATGACTACTCTCACAGGGCTCTAATACTTTTGATCACACTGGACTTTTAATGACTTTGAGTCAATCCAGAAAGCTCTTTGGTTTGAATGGAAGCTGGGGTTTGATCTCGTCAAGAAAGTATGGGAATAGGCAGTTCCTTTGCGCCAAGATCTGATCAAATCTTTACCATAAGGTAAGGATTGTCTCGCCTAAGTGCCTGAGAATTTGTAATTGCCGTTGTTGGTCACTGTGTTAGGTTGAAGAGTGTTGACAGAGATGCTGGTGTAGGTTTCTGTGTGTGTTCTTTAAGTTAAACTGGTGACAATCCTGGAATTGTATCAGAAAGAAGAGATTGTCGTACAGTTAGTTGTATCCTGCTTGTGGAAGAATTACTCCAGAACAGACAGCTCACTAAGGAGATGTGAGTTGATGGAGCAGAAAACAGAGGATGAGAGTAGAAGTCATCAAGGATGGTTATCATTAAATTGTACCTGGTACGCTTTTTAGAGGCTGCCATGTTCTAACAGCATTCGCACGAGGCCGTACATACACCAGATGACATGAAGCAGATAGCTGGCTGCTGATAAGAGGCAGGGGAAGTTTATTTATATCGCACTATTCGGACAAGGCAAAGCAAGGTGCTTTACAGGGGCATAGAATTTCATTGAGAGAAAGAAAGAAAGAATAAAAGATGCAACGAATAGTTACAGATGAAGCTGAAATCATAGATCTATTTACTGAAAAGTCGCGGTGAGCAGAAATCTTTTAAGCCCTGATTTAAAGCAAGGGATTTTTAGTCGACCTCAGGTATTCAGGCAAGTGCTTCTGCTTGCTTGGTTTTGATCCTTGAGACACTGAGTAAACCCGTACCAAGTGACCTGAGGGGTCTTGATGTATCACCATGTACGAGTAAATTAAATAAGACAAAAATAAGATAAGGTTATGGTTTGTCAGGTTTTTATAGGGCAGAAAATATCTTGAGCTTGTTGTGATACACATGTACTACGAGGTACCTTTCAGTCAGTTGTCAGTAGAGTAACACAGTAGACTATTTCTTTGCTACATGAATATGTTAGACTGTAGTCTCAGGCATATTGAGCCTCATCGTATTTATTTTATGTATGACAGCTTTTAGTTGCACACGATGAATCTGTTTGTTCTCTCCATCTGTTAATGGACCATTTGTCCATCTGTTATTGGAAGCTTGCGTGACAGGCAGCATTTTGTTGGATTTGATTTTTAATTTGTGTGGGTTGGGCAGCCTATTGTCCATTGGTTATCAAGGATGTTTTACCATGATTTGTATATTATAACGCTTGTAAAGATTCACATCAGCATGAATGACAAAGGACATCCACAAACATGACAAATACATTTGCATGTATTTTTCGTGCATTTCTGGCATTTTGTTGGGGTTTTAATGCACACGTTTTCTATGAAGGATTTCACAGCCACAGTGTCTCAGATGGTGTGTCGAGCCGTTTGCTCAGCTGTGTCTTCATGCTCTTGTCACAGAGTGAGCTTGGCACCGAGGCAGAACCTCCCGCGGATCATCCTCAAAGGAATCTTCCAGGGGGTTAAAGTGGTTCGTGGACCTGACTGGGACTGGGGTAACCAAGACGGTGAGTGGTGGTGGTGTGTGTGTGTGTGTGTGTGTGTGTGTGTGTGTGTGTGTGTGTGTGTGTGTGTGTCTATGGGGAGGGGGGGTCTGTTCCTGAACACTAACTTGCCCCTGCCAACTCAGCAGGCCCCCTACCTTCTTGAGCCATGAAGCTGTACCTCTTCAAAGTGTTTCACCATCCACAACCCATAATAACATTCTAACCTCACGTCTCATTAACCCACAAAATGTCGTCTTAGTATGTGTCTGCATGCACTTATATCGCCAGTGACTCATCTGAGTCTGTTCCACAGATGTGCCTGTATGTGTGTGTCTCTGCAGCGTCCCTGTTCAGTAACATTCATGTTCCTTTGTTTTTCTAGTTCCAGCCCTGTGTGGTGGCACAGAGTGAGAAGCAACTTCACCCAAAACGTAGTTTAGAGAAAGTAGATGATTGTGTTGCGAATTGTGTTTTGGTGGCTTCCATGAATGTTCTCAGTTTTATTTTATGTGGCAAAGGACGAATCCGCTCTCTTGCTGTTTTGAGAAATGTGCTCACTTTCACATGATGGTTGAAAATAGCTTGAATAGTAATAGAATGCACATCTTTCACATCAGCAGACCAAATGAAAGCCCTTGATTGTTCCCTTTAGGGAAAGCAGGAATGCTGATATATCTCTATGTTTCCTGGTCTGGGGTCATGGTTGTCTCTGAGAATAGCAATGCTCCCTTTTCTGGGGTAGAGCGAATGAGTCAAAATGTCCTTTTGGTGTCTTTGAAATCAACGCCTTGGGGTTTGGTTAAGTCACTCATCAACCTTAAATGGTGTAAGTGCATATGGGATGCTCTGAGCATGCTCAGAAACCCCCAGCCCACCATGTAGTCTTACGGGTCACTGGTTTAGTTGGTGTGGTTCGGCAGTGAGGCAGCCCGATGACTTTAATGGCTCGACATCATAAAGCCTGATGTAGAGGTCTGAAATCATCTTATCATAAAACATGCGGCCTAATAATCTGGCAGCGGAAATGTTTTATTTAATGGTGGTTCCTCGTCTTTTTTAATTTGATGGGGGTTTTTTTCGTATTTAAATCAAGAAGGGGAATTTTGTTTTGTCAGGTGTTTGATTCATTAAGACTGAGCTGGTGCCAGAAAACAGAAGTGAATGACTTGGACACTTGTGACCCGGCAGAGAAAATGTTTCTCACACACCTCTGTCTCTGTCATCTCATTTGTTTCATGTGTTCACGTTGTGCTTGTCAAATTTTTTAACCATGGATGATTGCATGTTTACTCTGTTCACCCATTTTTCCCCTGATCAAACTGACCCGAATCGACTTCCTTAAACTAACGTCTTCTCTCTCTTTAATGATCTTTCATTGCCTTTGTCTCTCCCCCTTTCTCCCACACACTGATCCATTATTGTTTTCTTGCATGTGTGTAGGCGGGGAGGGTAAGGTTGGGAAGGTAGTGGACATTCGTGGCTGGGACACAGAGTCCGGCCGCAGCGTGGCCAGTGTCACCTGGTCTAATGGCACCACCAATGTCTACCGAATGGGACACAAGGGCAAGGTAGACCTCAAATACGTGTCTGACGGGCAGGGAGGCTTCTATTACAAAGACCATCTACCAAAGTTAGGTAAGAAAGACTGTTTCAAAAGCATGTATGCATTGAAACAGGAATCTAAGTTATTTATTTCTCTGGTGGTACATTTGGTATTTTTAACATATCAGTGATGTACATTTTTCCCGCTAATTTGTTGATGCTAACACCCTTCAATCCAGGAGAGCACGCAGAGCTGCAGCGCCAGGAGAGTGCTGACGGCCACTCCTTCCAGCAGGGCGACAAGGTTAAATGTCTCTTGGAGGTGGACATCCTGCGACAGATGCAGGAGGGTCACGGAGGTTGGAACCCCAAAATGGCTGAGGTATTACGGAAAGACTGACAGCTCACACAAACACGACAGCAGATAGCTTTACATAACTCCCCGCTGAGTTCCTCTGTAAAGTAAAAGTACAAAGTGAACTGCCCTAGTTACAATGAACTCTTTATACTTTGCACTCTTTATGTTGCACATGTGTCTCCTGAACATAGCATAAACAATATTTATGTGAGTGGCTCAGATGGTCATTGGCGTGCAACAGAGTGAAAGGAAACAGAGCATCCAACTCTCAAATCACAGCTGCTAAAGGGAACATTAAGGTCACAGCCATGCAGAGGGAGACCCAGGGTGAAACAGCCTATTTGTGTTCGCAGTACATTTGCCGGATCGGGACTGTTCATAGAATCACTGACCGAGGAGATGTCAGAGTCCAGTACAGCAACAACATCCGCTGGACTTTCCATCCTGGGGCCCTCACCAAGGTGCTGAGTTACCGAGATCAGAGAATCAGTTGGATTATGAGTATGTTTTCAGCTGATTTTAATAGTGCGACATGTTTGTTAACAGGTTTTCTGTCTTTTCTTTCCACTAGGTGAACACTTTTGGAGTTGGCGAACTAGTAAGAGTATTGGAGGACATGGAGAGTGTGAAGAGACTGCAGGCAGGCCATGGAGAGTGGACTGACAGCATGGCTCCCGTATGCTCATTCAGCCTGATAATACATACTCTGATACTTCATATTCATGCCGTGGCAGAGGAGTCTTCTTGAATCACAGGACTTAGATTTGAGAAACTGATAATCTAAACGTGAATCTTTAGACTGAAGTCATGATGACTTTGTTGATTAAGTTCTTTGTTGGTTTTCATGCCGATGATTCTTCACATTATTTATGTTGCGAGACAACTTTGTCTCACCTCTGCATTCTGGTACCTTCAGGTTACTCCCTGTCTGTGTGCGTGATGTTAACTGTGTCACTTGCTAAAGTAAACCCTTTATTTGGCAGACACCCCTCTGAATTAAGTGACCTACTTCCTGAATATTGGGCGTACATCAGGAACTAATCAAGTTTAGAGCCGTTTTCTCAAATGCAGCCTCATTATTTGCTTAAATTAGAGAGGCACAGCAGTTGGCCTTGTAAATACCATGAATAGTTCCTGGTCAATCAGTTTTTCCACACTTTATTCTTTTTGTGTCAATGTCAACCTTCCACCTTATTTTTTTGTTACCTAAAAGTTTGGGTTTTTTTTACCTAGGTGCTTGGCCAGGTCGGAAAGGTGTTGAAAGTGTATGCAGACGGTGACCTACGGGTGGCGTTTGGTGGCCAGACGTGGACATTTAACCCAGCGTGCCTCTCAGCCCAGCCTGTGGAGGTGGATGCCAACCTCATGACAGCTGAGAATCCCAACGAATCTGGAAGTAAGGCCTCTGCCGGGACGTGGGGGCTTCACCTCTAATGCTGCAGCTCCAGCTTTGCCTCCGTCAAGCACTCGTTCATCCTCCTCCCTGCCCTTACTCCTGCTCTGTCTGTGCTATGCATGCTTTCACATACAGACAACTGCAACTGTTGGCTTTCATGATCACAGCCATTCCCTGTTGGTGTCTTTTTTTTTCAGCAGTGTGTGTACCTGGTGTTATTTTTTGAAATGTTCTTCTCTATAGCATGTCACGATATGGCGGCGAAGCCAACATTTGTCATCATGTCAGACGTTCTCATCGTAATCATGACTAAATCTATTCTGTGCATCTGTTCACCTCTGAGGATGGGACAGTGTGTGTGTGTGTGTGTGTGTGTGGCCAAATTTTACTGCATGGAAGGACATTTTGACTCATTCCTAAGCTCATCCTGACAAACCCATTAACCAATGTGTTTGTGTTACCAGACACGATTTCAAATCCTTTTTTTTGTTTTTTACATCAAACCAATTAAACTAAATCAATCCTTTTTGTTTCTGTTTTTGTCCCCCTCCCCCCTCTACCTATGTATCTGTTCAGGTACAGTCATCTCAGTGCTGGAGAAGCTGCTGTCCCAGTCCACAGAGCAGGACAATCCCAGCCGGCTGGTCATCGAGGCAGCGCACGGCAGTGCCAACAAAGTGCGGGAGCTGGTGCAGAAGTATCCTGACAAGGTTAGTGCAGCACTCCTTCTCTTTGCTGCAGTCCACCGCTCGTTCCAAGAGCTCTTCCCACCAGGACACCAAGACTGGGGGTGGGGAATTTAAGGGCCAGAGAGTTTCAGTGAGCCAGATAAGGCAAGAGACGTTTTATACACCAGTCTGACTGATTCACTGTCCAAATTTTCTCACAACACACCACTCCAATATCCCTCAACTTTTAACTCATGCTGCATTCAGCCATAAAACAGGGCAGAGCGTTTTTTTTTTCATTTCCACTCTTCCATATTAGAGTTACATACACATAAGAGGCAACAACTCCTTTAATACATATATAGCGTTTAATTGACGGTATTTACACAGATGATGTACAGAGAAAAATGTGGAAATGGCATTGACAGTAAAATGTGTGCCTGGTAATAAATTATGAAATTGCCTCTCATAATTTCTTTGGCTTGCTTGATCAAGACCAACTTAGACAGGGGTAATTTTTAAATTAAAGCAGGGCGAGGTATGATGAAGAGAGCGGAGATGTTTTGGGAAAAAATAATATATTTCATTGTTTAAGAGATTTTGTAAAGCAAATCCTAGTTAAATCGGGTTCTATTTTATGTCTTACTATGTATGAAAGTGAGAGTACATTACCCAGAACTGTCATTGTTATGCTATCAAATGACATCAAACATGACACATATTGCTGTGGAAACAGATGTAAAATCGACTTTCATATTCGCTGCTATAATATATGTTTTTGCTAATAAGATAATACACAAACTATTTGAATAAATGAAATGATGCAATTCATAGCAGAAAGAGGTTTTTATGAGGCGTAAAACTGATTTTGGTCGGTCTTGGATGGAATCAGTTTTGGACTCTGTTTTCAGTTTTTGGCAGAGGCCTGCAACCAAGCAGTGCTTTTGAATCTGACTCTTAATGGGAAAGGGATCGTGCAAAAAAGGTGTGTGTGTATGTTTTTAGATGCTGTCCACCAACACACACACTGTCAGCTGTTTGGGTACTATACTGTCATTGAGGAGTATATGAGAGGCAAGCAGGTCTGGCTTAGGGAAGAACAGAAGAAGCAGCCTGTAATTTTTTGCTTTTCTCGTGCCTGGCCTTTTCCGTCTGTTGCCCGATTTCATTTCAACAGGAAGATATTGAGAGATCCAAAACCAAAATATTGGCTGCAATGATCATTGTTCCAACAAGATAAGAAGAACAAAGATTAACCCTCACATCTGTAATCATATGTAATCCAAACTGTACACTGACAAAGTCCAAAATAGCAAGGCTATTTTTTTGTCATTACACAACACATTGTTGTGAGTGTAAAGTTTGTATTTCTTTCATGCCACGCAAACATAGAAACTATACTATATGTAATTATTTATATGCATACGTACCCAGGAAATAATTCTGTACTGT
Source organism: Acanthopagrus latus (assembly GCF_904848185.1). Taxonomy (NCBI): domain Eukaryota; kingdom Metazoa; phylum Chordata; class Actinopteri; order Spariformes; family Sparidae; genus Acanthopagrus; species Acanthopagrus latus. The sequence continues at coordinate 22,798,977 of NC_051045.1, read as the reverse complement.
GTATTCTGAACTTGGCATCTTAATATTAAAAGTGAAGCACTGAAAAAAACAAGCTTTCATTTGCTGAAGGGAAGCAGTTCCGTTCTTAATCTTTTGACCGGCACAATCTTTACAGATGTTTTAGTCTTTTTTAGTCTGTTTATTATTGTTTGTTTGTTTATTATTATTATATTTTCCTCCTAGATATTGTTACAGATCTGGTGATCTTAAATTATGGTTAAGCAGTTATGGGAAATAATCGAAATAAAGGGGAGCGTTGGGCCTTGGCGGAGGTATGCTCTCTACTGGCTGCCATTCTAATTTAGCCATGTGTCTGACCACATTTGTACATAGAGGATGATGACCACTACTAATTGGGATTATGTATCGAGTGTGTGACGAACGTATCTGTTGTTCATGCTCAGATTATTCCCAGCCAGTCTGTCTTCAGCTCTGTTTGTGTCTGCACCATCGCCGCCTCTAATGAATCTGCGACTGCGTTTGTGTTCCTGGCAGGTGGATATCAAGAACCAGGGCAAAACTGCGCTGCAGGTCGCTGCTCACCAAGGCCACATGGAGGTGGTGAAGGCCCTGCTGCAGGCCAACGGCTCCATCGAGGTCAAGGATGAAGATGGTGATACTGCATTGCACTACACTGCCTTCGGGTGAGCACACACACACACACACACACACACACAGCCGATACTTGACTTTTGAACAGGATGCATCTCAGCTCTTTGTGGCTCTAGAGAAGTAGAGAAGTGACTGACAGATGTACAGTAGAGTTCCTGCCGTTCTCCTTCCTTGTAATGTGATAATCCACTCAAAGAAGTGACGTCCAATAAGCCAGGCACATCTCATCCTCTCCGGATGTTAACACATGATCGGGAAGTTTGACAAAATCTCTTCAGGAATTGATGCTGGCCTGTAGCAGTGGCACACCGTGCAGACGAGGTAGCAGGCTTTAATAAAAAAATGATAACTAACTAATGAGTAACTTAACATGCAAACCTTGTGCTTTGTGAAGCTCCCAGTAGGCTTTTAGAATAAGCCTTTGTGTTTTTATACACTGGTTTGAATTAACTTAATGAAAAGCACTGCTCAGACAGGTTGAATCACTCAATAGAACCATATGACAGTGAGGAATAATCTTTGTATTTGTCTTCTTTTCTGCTTATGGTGTCTTTCTCTGTAGGAATCAGGCAGAGATTGCACGGCTGCTGTTGAGCAAGGGGGCAAACATCAACCTCCTGAACAACTCGATGTGCACGGCGCTCCACATTGCCGTCAACAAGGGCTTCACCGACGTGGTGCGAGTGCTAACCGAACATTCGGCTGATGTCAATCTCCAGGTGAGAGGACCTAGAGTGTCTAATACTACAGACTGGCCTTTAATTAACCCCATTGAAGATTTAGTGTGTTTTTCCCTATGTTTTCACACCTTTCTTATTATTTGATTACTTTAAAGAAAAGGTTCATCATAAAACATGAAAGTCATCATCTACTAACCACCACGCATGAAAGTTTTGTAGCCAACAGAATATTTCTGAAGCTGAGCTTCTCTTGCGGTGTCGGTCATGTCATCAGTAACTCACACATTGCCCTTTCAAGCAGCTATAAACACAAATTGAAACATTTATGGTATTTGACTGCTTCACTCCAGCCCTCAGCATCATTAATGCAATTTAGTGTGTGTTTCAGGGTATTTTCCAGACTGTCTAACATGTCTGCAATCAGGCCTGGGATTCATTGACTGCATATTTTTATATTTCTTTCTGCCTGAGTAGAAGTAGGCTGCTCGACTAAAGCATGAAGCAGCAGCCCAGGGTTTGTTTTTGTGTGTGTCACATGCAATCAGAATGAAATGCAGTATCCATCACATGGGTAATATAGACACATAATTAGTGTGCATGGTCTAGATTTCAGGATTTCAAGCAAACAAGATCATGTCATGGTTACAGGTCGACACCTTTGCATTATTGCATTGATATTATAGCTGTCGTAAGTAATTTATGGATAATAGAAACTCTGTTTGCGCTGTGACCCGCTCCATTGGTGCTAGTCAGCCCTTTTTATGACAGTAGCTGGTTGAACACATAGAGTCTGTGGCGGACCCCGTCATTGTAAGAAATCCCTCTCACTGGCTTTTCAGCTTAGCAAAACAGTGCACAGGAAGGAAAACAGGATAGAGAGGTAAATCCCCTTGTGCTATAGTATCCATGATTTCATTTATTATGTGCCGTTTCTCCTTATTTTTTCACCTCCACCTCCTTTTTCGAGTGCAGTTCACAACATTTTATCACATTCATAATTAGATGTGGATATATGTATGGGAGTGATATCACAAATGCTCCCTTATCATATCAACATTGTTATATTCACAGGCTACAGCTACCTGGTGGTGAGAGGTATTTCCTCTCACAGGGGCTCAGAGTGTACGTGTCATGTCACAACATGCCCAAAGAAATGACTCAAAAACCTGCAAAACTAGTTTAATTCCAACATGTGCAACAGCCACACTCACTGTGTCGCTTGTCTTCCCTAATCAGGATTCATACGGGGACACACCGCTCCATGACGCCATTTCTAAAGATTTCCGCAATATCATAGAGATCCTGGTCTTGGTGCCCAACATCGACTTCACCCAGCAGAACCACCGAGGCTTCAACCTGCTGCACCATGCTGCCCTCAAAGGAAACAAACTGTGAGTAGACATCACTTGCAAATCTTTTTAAGGTGACCCAGACATGCTAAAAGCAGTGGAATTAGATACTGAAGCCCAAATTCAAGTTTTCTTCAAGTCGAGAGGGATTAGTGGAAGACTTTTCATGGACTTCAGGATCATTAGTGTCATTTCAAATATGTTTTTACAGTAATAACACAAATCTGGAAGTCACCCATTATGTGAGCCTGTTAGTCACGTAATATGGACCAATAAGAGCCATATTTTTCTCTGCCCCCCCCATAAATCTACCATCTATCTCAGCTGTTCTCAATTCTTGGTAGTTTCTATCTGATGTGAGGAATGGAAATGATGGTTCTGTGTGTGTGTGTGTATGTGTGTGTGTGTGTGTGTGTGTGTGTGTGTGTGTGTGTGTGTGTGTGTGTGTGTGTGTGTGTGTGTGTGTGTGTAGTGGGGGGTTCAAATGAGGACTCAGAGGTCAACTCTCAACACTATCCGTTACAGATAGAGCTCATCTCCCACACAGCTTCTGCTGCTGTCAGCAGGCTGGCAGTCAATATCAGGCAAAAATGCAACATTTACTTTTGCATCCTGTTTTCCCTCCACATGGACTTGTCCTCCAGATTCCTCCCGAGCTACGTTTAGTCTTGTCATTTTTCAGCAATGCAGAGGCCTTGGTTTCATGAGTGGACAGAAATGTAAGAAATCCAAACAAACTGTGCACATTTTAGCAGATGATTTTCCCGAGGGAAGAACAGCTCAGCACGGCTTTCATGACTTGGCTGTGGGTTGTGTCACGGCGCTTATTGCGAGGGATAAAGAGAAAACATTTTATTTTAATGAAAGAATCAAAGATTTTGATATTATTCCTCCCGAAATGGCTCGCTGTATTGTATATCTCTCAGTGACACCAACAGGCAGCTGGTGAGAGATCAGCTCAGCCTTTTCACTCTACACCGAGGTGCTCGAGGCCAAACATCGAGCCTGCCTGGCTGACACCTGTCACAAAGGCTCCATTGTCTCCTGACTCTGTTGGTTTTAGGCTGGTTGACACTGGAGGTGCTCAATCACAAGCTGAGCCTGGATGGTGCACTCACCAGGCATGGCTGAATGTTCTCACGACGATAAGGTTTCATGCCTCAAACACAACTCTGCATTTTTGGTGTGCCAGTGTCCTCCTCTGTCCATGTTGCATCACACCGGCTCCCACACACCGCAAATAGCCTGGAAAACGTCGAGAGAAAGCACCGAAAGCGAATGTTTCTCAGTAGTACTCTATTTTGAAACGATGTTATTGATTAATTTAAGATCTGAATGTTATGTATTAGTGCCCGTGACTCAGATCAGCCTCTACAGTTGGTCCTAAGTTCAGTTTTTTACATCTTCGAATATCACAATATTTCTTGAGAAGTCAAAATCTGCAGCACAATAGAGAAAGGACGATCAAGAAAGTGTCAGTTTTTCCACCTGTATTATAAAATACAGTTAGTTCCCTCACAGGTTTGAGTGACGTCTTAGAGTTGATATTTTTCACAGCGCCCCAAGTCTGCCCTGACCATGGTGAGGTTCCTGCTTCTTTGCTCCAGGGCTTTTACGACCTCATATGAACTCTCCTTCCCAAATTATAACCAAAGCATGTAATGGAAAATCATCCCTGGCTCTTTTTAAAGAGGTGCCACGAAGGAAAAAAAAAAAACACCAGCTCCCAACATAAATTTCCTCCCTGAAGCGATGCCACTTCATTCAAGGTTTCACTAAAATTTTATGGATAATATCTTCGAAAATGTATATTCCAAAAGGGCCGGAACCCTGTTATTGTCATCAGTAATGATTTCCAGGCTGTGAGTAGATCACCGTGGATTGGTCCTCTGATTGTTTGCCTACAAACTCTCCAGCATCTACTCAGGCCAGTCTGTCAAGTACTAAACCAGTCAGAGAGCATAAGTCAAACCATTATTCTCATCAAGGGAAAGCTTTAAAGTGCTAAACTCAACAAAAATACAAACACTTTCCTAGTAGGAAGAAAATATTTCTTTTTATGCACACACAAGGCTTTTTTTCCTCTCCTTTGACAAGATAATCTGTCCTCCTGACAGGTGTAGTTTATCAAGAGGTGTGCTTTGGACTTGTCAAAATTAAAGGCCCCTCTAAAAAGTGCTGTTTTGTCACACAACTCGGTATCCAGCAACTTCACTGAGCCATTAAAAAAGAGCGGACAAACTTTTCAAAACCCCTCACCCCACATCTCCTCATCAGACCAACAACCAGCCCCCTTACTCGCCTTTTGAAATCGTGGTTACAGTACCAGGACAGACGCGTACGTGAGGGCAGTACACGCTCTCATGTCGACTGAGTTGGAGAATAAAAAAATACAGTCTGCAAGCAATAACTGCAAGCGAGAGAGGAAAAAGGAGGGGAGCAGAGGCCGCGGCAGACAGTCATTTAATAAAATGTCCGATCTGTTCTGGCAAGTGTCATATGTGCAGTGCTGGGAGTTGAGGCTACACTCCCCAGCATTCATTTAGCCTGACATCAGCCGCTGCACCAGAAGTAGAGACGCAGGATTTACAGTGTTGAGGATTAGCTCGCTCCACCGGTTCATTCATATATCACTGGCAGACCTACACTACAATGATACAGCCCAGGTGTGTTTGCTCTGGCTTTAATACCAATTATAGTATGAAGTTTGACCGTGTGCAGCCAGTGGATTGAGGGTACACACATCTCATCGCAGTTTATCTCCAATTTAACTTAGATTAATCATTGTAGATTTTCCCGACTCCTGTGCTCTTCGATATTCATCCACCTTTAATTTACACCTAGCAAAGTGTGATTTTTTTTTTTCTTTTTTTAGCCGGTTTTGGCTGTCGTGAAGCTCCTCTGAGCAGCTGTGGCCCTCTGTTGTTTTTTTTGTGTGACAGAAAGATGAGAATGTTTTGTTTATTAGAGTATTTATTTATTGTGAGGAAATGGAAAAAGAGGGGCAAGAGGCCAAGTTCACAAACAGTCCTGGGAAAGAAAAGAAACGGGGCAAGCTGCCAGATTTCTTTCGGAGTTTTCAGCTTGACAGAAGAGGCAAATGGACGTGGAGGACAGTTACGGTCTGTGTACTATATTTATTGAAAAGAAGGAATACTTGGCTGAATTTGTTCCATCTTTCCTGTAATCCCACCTCCTCGAAGCTCCTTTGTTTGCACCTCGCTTTCACCAGATCCCTTTTGTTCCACAGCGGTTTCTTCCATTCTTCCACCTCATCCTCTCCCTATTTAATCCTGTCTTTCTGGAGTGACACTGAGCCTTTTGAGGATAAAATGTAAACTGTCTGTCATGCACCAGATTTCGCGAGTACGTCACATAATTAGTACACTTCTCCTGCTTTTATCAAGCTTTGATCAAGAAGCAGGTCACAAACAAGCATGATGCAAACTCCCAAAAATAACCAAACGATGACTTCAGTCTCCAGAGAAGTCGTGACCAGCTTGCCCTCTAGCTGTTGTGCGTGAAGGCATGTTTGTACAAAACTGGCCCAGAACACCGGCCCAGGACTGAATATTCATGAACACACAGGAGTAACGATTATGGAAATAATGTAGAGAGGCGTCGTGGGCACAAAGGTGACACACTCACACAGCTGTGTCTGCCTCAGACCTGTGAGTGTGAGCTCTTTAGCTCATGACGGCGGCCTGGAGACGACTCTAAAGCAGGAGCGATATTTCCCTCTATCAATACTGTCACCACCCACACACACACACACTCAGCTGCATTGCAGGTACCAGTGACCTCCAGCACAATGTCTCTTCTTCATCGCTTATAAAACACCCAGAGGAGATCCCGACCATACTGTACTCTCAGCGGTCTGGACCTTTGTGATGAAGTGTATCAGCGATCTGCTGCTAATGAGCTCGTAAATGCTGTAATTTGTTAGTTATTATAATGAAAGCTGCATAAAATCTGTCCTGTTATACAATGACAGAAAAATATTGCACATGCGTCTTTGTCTGAGCAGCACGTTCATAAGATGTAATACAGGAATGACAACACTGTTTAGATTCAAGTCTGTGACGATGCTGTTGTTAGGTTTTTATGGCTGTTTGTGTTGGAGCGTTTTGAAAAGGTAGAGAGATATATATTTTTTTTCATTGCTTAATAACTTAAAATGAAAGGTAGATTGAACATATTCCTCCCCAGTATATATTATAACCATATTTAAACATTTTGTCAAACGTTGTGCTGGTGAGTCGAGATAACAAGTAATGAGCAGACACAGGTCCATATCATGTACTGTACATAACACAACTGCGTGGCAGTTTTAGGTAAATAAGATCCAAAAGAGAAAAAAACGAAATACTTTCATTTGCTGGAAGGATAGTTTGAAACCAATTACAATTGCATCATAAATGTGTTATTTATAATTTCATCGTTTGTTAACAGCGAAAGAACATTTGGCTAAAGTTTAATTAACTTTATATTTACCATTTATTAGCGATGATTATTATAAAGTCTGACCGACCGAAGAGACTGTGTTTTATAAATAACAAGTAAACTTCTAAGGAAACGTCTCTTTATAGGGTCAGATCCATTTTTAACATTTTTACATCCGTCATCTGTGTCCCAGCTAAAAGTTTGCTCAAGTCTGAGTGCCTCATGTCCTCTGTGGGGACGCTCTTCTCCCCCTGTTGCATGAACTACTTTTTTTTTAACAACAGTGTTTTGTTATATAACAATGGGCTTTTTATATGGCTGGATTGCCTTAGCTTGACTTGTACTTTTAGATGACACCGCATCAAATGTTTGTCTTCATTCGTGAGGGTGAATAACAAGTGAGTGACGTTGACACCAGCCTCATCTATCAACCTCATTAACATTAAAAGTCTCCTGACGTCCATAGAAAGGTTGCGTGGCGCCGTACTCAAGCCTCCGCAGTGGCATGCCGGCATCCTGGGTGCTCACTAAGGCTGTCGGCTTCAATTTCACACGTCATAAAGCAAGCTCAGCTACGGAGCAGAGGACGTCTCAGCAGTGCAACCTGGCCCCACACTGCAGCATCGGCCGCGCTGCACGAAACACACAAAAAGTTATAACCGTCTCACTTCACGCGAACGTGATCTAATCCTTTAGAGTGAATTGTCATCCCTCAGTGTGACGATAACACAAAGCAAACGGATGACAAACGAGGATGCGGAACATTTTTGACCTTGAACGATTTGACGATCTTGTGTCCTCGTTTCAGACGTCGAGCTGTCAGGTGATGATGATGAATTGTTTGTGATATTCTGTCTGTATTATAGCACACTGGTTCAGTGGAAAGCTGCAAGGATGATAGGCTTAAAACAGCAATATTACACTCTGGGAAGTGGACTATTAAAGGAACATCAGGAGGTCAGTCGGCTGCATTTTGTGAGAAGTGGCTGCCTGTTGTGTCACTGTTTTCTCGTCAGAAAGGCTTGTTAGCAGCTCCACAGCAGCTGCGTCTCCGTCCAGGCTCATGAAGAGTACACTGTGGCGCACAATAAAATTAGCTTCATATTCCGAGAAGCAGCGGAGCAGCTATGGCAGACTTAACTGCTCCCAATTTAAGCCGTGAGCAGTGTTGTGCTCTCTGCCTAATGGAGTCTTGCGTTGTTTGTCCTGGCGGCAGGGCCACGGAGAAGATCCTGGCCCGGGCACGGCAGCTGGTGGACGTTAAGAAGGAGGACGGCTTCTCCGCGCTGCATCTGGCTTCCCTGAACAACCACCGTGATGTGGCCGAGATCCTCGTCAAGGAAGTGAGCTGAAGATTTTCATTTGTAGAGTGAACACAAAATCTTTTTAAATACATTAAGTAAAACATTTGACCATTACATTTGTTTTTCACCCCCTTACTGCCCATCCGCAGGGACGCTGCGACATCAACATCCGCAACAACCGGAACCAGACGCCGCTGCAGCTGGCGGTGACGCAGGGCCACACCGAACTGGTGCAGCTGCTGGTGGCCGAGGGCGCCGACGTCAACATGGAGGACGAGGACGGAGACACGGCCATGCACGTGGCCCTCCTCCGCCCGCAGCTGGCCAACGTAATGCTCAGCCCCGCCGTGGGAACCAGCAGCACGGAGGAGAGCGGCGAGGGTTGCTCCTCCACATCGCTCTACTGCAGGGTGAGAGCAGACGGGGGAGGCGGCGAGGGGGGTGGCGGGTTGTTGACTAATGGCTAAATAAAACCTGAACACACGGTTACTAAAGAGACAATCCACACTAAATAGAGAGGACTAAAGGAAGACGTACGTGAAACATTAAAAGAGTTGTAAATATAGCTTGAATGAGTTGTAAATAGACACTAACAGGAAGGTAAACAGACCGACGGGGAGTAAAAAGGATTACTGCCTTCTTAAGGAGGTAAAAACAGACACAGTTGGGGTAAATTAGGACTTGAGGGATAAGAACAGACCTGATATTGAAGCAAGGAGAGAATTGTAAACAAAATCAGAGTGAGGGAATGTAAACATGTTTGTATTTAGTCGGGGGGGTTAATCCAGGATAAAGCAGATGACTTTCTAGGTAAATGACAAGCAGGAAAAGGACGTCTGGCGGAATTCAAGTATAGGGTGATGACCGGGTGAAAGGGCTTTGCTTCATTGTGTAAACGAGGTGAGAGAGAGGGGTTAACTGAGGAGAGAGCGATCAGAGGGGAGTGAACTGACGTGGCGCTAAATCAGCCGTTACATCTACAGAGAAAAAACATTTTAGCGCAATAAAGTCTCAACATGTCGGATTTATTTTCTTAGAAATGAAGATTACCATATCTTGACTTTAATCTCATACCCCACTCTTGTTCCAAGAGAAAGTGCTGGCAAGACGTTGAGAATGGTGGTGGAATGAAGAGAGAGAGAGAAAGTGTTGAATGCTTGAGAAGTGAAGAGGGCCCACTTAGTGTAGAAATATAGATCTGGAGGGAGCTCAAATTGAACTGTCTGTGATAAATGAGGAGTACGGTGTAAACACATCATGTCATCCTTCCCCAGAGGAGGATGTCTTGAACTTGGAAAGGAGCAAAATTCATCAATCCAAAAAATCTAAAAGAAGCCATGTGGTGTATTCATCCTCAGAGGAACTAGATTTACTGACCTCAGGCCTCCCTCGAGTGCATCTAATCTTAATGTGACACTTTGACATTTTGAATTTCACCCATTTTTTTTTTTTACCTGTGAATCATTTTGTGGTTGGAAGATCCTGTGTATTTCCACTGCAGTCGACTACCTACAGCAATGTTTATATTCATTATGAACAAAGGGTAATTCTGCTGCTTACAGACATTTATTCAAAGGAAACATGGAGGATGCATATGATTATTTGCTGGAGTTCAGTAACATCAAATCAGCTTTTAATTTATTTTTTGGGCGTTAAACGCGACACTGATATCATCGTCTTATAATGTTGTCATGGTGAATGTGTTGGCAAGCGATATAAACAACCTTCTGTCTGTTCGCTGTTGTTTACAGATTTTAGAGCGCTTTCACTGAAAACTGCTTCCTGCTGTGGCTAGAAACAATGCTGGGAGAGCAGTGAGAGCGAATCATAACTGTGAAGTTGCAGCATGGTAGAGAAACAATGAGCTGAAATTGACTCTGAAACTGAGCGAAGCTGTAGATTCTGTTGCTAGTTCTCTGTATCACTGTAAGTGACTCCTTTTACATCGTCACATTGACCTCACATTGTCATATGATAACGTTGATTTTATCAAGTAACATCATTAAAGCGGTCGTTTTTTCTGCATTTTGGGGAAGACGGTTGTACAGCTGATTCTAATCGTTCCTTTTTACACATCCAGCTGGAACAGATCAACAATAGCAGTCCGGTGACCTGTCAAATGGTAGTCCAGTATTCACCCTGTCGCCCTGCTTTGGTCTCCACCATCTCCTGTGAAAAATATTTGGATCTTCAGCTGCTAAATGCTCCATTATGTGCGCCAGCTAGTCCCTACAGCCAGCTAAGTCTTTCTCACTGAAAACACTGCTGAGAAGAGCAGTGGGACTAAATTGAAAGTTCACAAGCCAAATCGCTCACATTAAACATAACAAGCACTCCTATCGATAATAAAAAATATTTCACTTTAAACACCTGCTGAAGGATTTCTTCAGTGGATGTTATCATTGTTGGTATCCAACAGAGGTCAAAGCTCTTAAAAATCACCTTCATGCTTCCCAGAGAGCCCTTTACTCACAAGAACCAGGTAAATATTCCTCACTGAGAGGGCTCGACTCCAAGCTGCGTGCAGCACTTTTTTTAATGCGATCACTTAAACTCCTGTTACATCGGTCGGCGTTGATATCATTGCACCGGCGGAGAACGTCCTTTCCAGTCTACATGACCGCAAACGCTGCAGCTCCACTCAACATCCTGGGCACCTGCCAAACCAGCACACACACAAATACACACACAACACACAGAAGCATGAAGGTGGCCTGACTTGAATGCTCGGTCCTGTTTTTGGCCGCTGTCAGCAGATGAGTTATTGGAGGAGTTCTTCAGTGCTGATTGGATTTGAGTTTATGTATCAGCCTCATTTCATTTTAATTAGCCTTTGTTGTTTGCGATCACCTGCGTCCTTGACCTAAGTTTTAAATGCATTGTCTCGACCTCCACTCTGCCCATAGGATCCCTTCTCAGCCTTATTATTGTTTTATGATACGAGTAGTGTTTGTTTTAACTCCAGCTTCTTCCCTCCCTCATTTTTCCCATCCTCTCTTCCTGTCATCCTCATGTGGGTCCACAGCTGAACGCTTCAGGTCTCCTGGGGAACACCGAGCTGAGCGTCGGTGCAGCTATCGCTTGTTTTCTAGCGCAGGAAGGTGCCGACATCAACTACGCAAACCACAAGGGCAAGAGTCCCCTGGACCTGGTGGCAGACAGCGGCATGCTGCAGCTCATCAAGAGCTTCTCTGAGAAACACAGGTGAGGCCTCTTTAAGAGAGGCGCTAAAATTCGTCAGGAAAAAGAGTTTTGTTTGTGATAAATGAGATGCATCTGTGCGTTGTTATAGTTGTTTGCCGTCTGACAGGTTGCAGCGTCTGCAGGCCATCACTTGCGGACAGGGCCTGAGCAGTGCCAGCCTCCGGCGGGTCCACACGACGCCCAACACCATGACCAACCTGGTTCTTCCCACACCGCCAGGGCCCAGCGAATGCCTCATCTGCTCCGAGCTGGCGCTGCTGGTTCTCTTCTGCCCCTGCCAGCACAGTGTGGCCTGTGAAGGTGGGTGGAGGCTCGACATGCCTTTATCAGTTCCCGTTTGGGCAAAATGCTTGTGTTCCGTATCTCTCCTCTACCTCTTTGCTGACCTTGTCTTTGTGTAAACAGAGTGTGCTCACCGAATGAAGAAATGCATCAAATGTCAAGTCACAATCACCAAGAAAATTAGACAAGGTAAGAAGAAACCTCATATTACTCGAATTGTTTTGGATGTGTTAATAGAACACGGATTTAATGACACATTTTCAACGAAGCAACACAGGTGTTCTTCATCTCAGAAAATTGTGATAAGCCTTTTCCCCATTTTTTATTTTTACATCATGAAAATAATGGGCTGACTAATCCATAGTAAAAATTACAAGGAAAATAATTATAATTTGCAGCCCTAGTTAATTCACTAGTTTCTTTAATGAATTTAAAGTGTCATCTGTGCAGACTTTAGAATATGTCTCTGTATGAGCAGTGATCACTGTTCCTGAGGCGTCTGATTACAGCACCTCTGTGTCGAGGACAAGCCTCCAATGAAATTGTCAGATATTTTGAATCATGCTGTATTCATGGTCATGGCTGCTTTAGCATTCAGCCTTATTATCTTTCAACCAGCAGCACAACCTTGCAAAGCTTTTATTAACACTGGAAAATAATAACCTACAGTTGGATTCAGTTGTGTATTGCTCTGACATCTGTCATCGCTCTCCCCCCCGCAGACCAAACAGAAGTGGACTGCAGCCCCGGCACCGAGAACTCGGAGCAGCACAACCTGCTGGAGCAGCTGCAGTCTCGCTACCGCCAGATGGAGGAGCGAATCACCTGCCCCATCTGCATCGACAACCACATCAAGCTGGTCTTCCAGTGCGGACACGCCTCCTGCATCGACTGCAGTGCCGCGCTTAAGACCTGCCCCATCTGCCGGCAGACCATCCGCGAGCGGATCCAGCTATTTGTCTGAGCATCTCTGTCCTCTCTGCTGTCACCGACCCAAAACAGGATGTCGGAGGGGGCTGGAGAGAAGCGAGGGCGGAAGGGGGCAGCGGTTATATCTTTGAAGACCCAGAGACATATATCTGCCTGTCGCACCCTCCTGCTTCACCCCCCCACACCCAGTGATCGAACACTCACTCAGCCCATAGGTTGCTTTACTATAAAACGCTGTGTTACATCGCTGAGAGTCTACTGTTTGTTACATTTCGAGTATTTTCCCACCTGAGCAGGAACATAACGTAATGTTCAGCGTCAGAACTGATGCTCCGCCGAGCTTGACGAGAAGCAGACGAAGGCGGCGTTGCGAGGTGATGCTTCCGCTTTGAATAGTCTGATTGGTAATCTGAAAGAAAACGGTCCCCCCGCCTCTTCTTTTTCCTCGGCCCCACTCAGCCTCCACCTCCTGTAATCTGTCCTATCTTTGCTGCTTTAAGTGGATGTCTGTTACCCATCATTCTCTCTGGCTGTCTGGCCTCCTCTGTTTACAAGGCTGCGCAGAATCAGTCCTCCCCCTCCTCCCCCGTCTTCTCCCCCCTCAGCCTGTCCCGTGAATTATGTTTGCTCTCATTTGTACTGATCTCTTAATAATCAGTGTTAGTCTCTGCAGAGAGAGTTGGTATAACTAAAGGCTCTCTATATAGTCCCCAACCACTCGCCTGTATGCAAGGGGAAATACACACTATATATGCATGAATATATGCATATTGTAAAGCTGAAAATGACTGTGTTGTCATGGGTGATCTGTCGTTGTTGTTGTTTTATTTCTCTCTGGTTACATTTGTGGTTTCTAATGTACCGATAAGTATGGTTTTTATTTATGTGTGAAAGGTGGTATTACTTAGTAATGTCTTTTTATTTCAGTTGGCGTTTGCTTGGCAAAAATGTTTTTGTTTCTACTGAAATTCACCCCAAGCCTATGTCCTCTACTCAGGGTATCAAATCATTGATAGCACTTGTGATATCCATAAAAGGTTAAAAAGCCCCCCCCCCACACACACACACACCCACACACACAACATTACAGAGCTACAGTGTGTCGGATCATGTTGGTGGTGGGTCACTGGAAGAAAATGTCATTTATAACCCGGTCATAAAGTTGTGCATAGTGACACAAAACGGCTAAAGAAATACTCAGTTTACTTTATCAACCTTTAAATTGTCATTCTCATTAGTGAAACGAATGTTTGTAGAAGAGTTTCTGCAACAAAACTCATTTTTCCTCTAAAATACACAAAAAACAAAGGTCCATAAAGCCTCCCAGGTGCAGTTGTCACTCTGTTTGATCAGAAAGCTTTGTGTCGTCCTGCCGGGTCGTGTCCGAAGACCACAGTCTGTCTGTCACTCGGCTGGTGTAGAGACCCCGACCAGCAGCGGCTTCACACTTTAAAGGAGGATACTCGTGTTTTGTTAGTCATCCACCACATGTATTGTAAGATATAGAATCAGAAGGGCAAAAACAAGACATTGTCGTGTTGCACCTCTCGTTTCACGTCCACCATCTTAGTCAAGTCGTGTCAGAAGAAAACAAACCCTCTCTCTCCTCTGGAGTTCTGGATTGTACATCGTCTTCATCCTCTAATGTTTTGGTGTGTTTTCTTGAAGGGCTTATGCATATGAGAAAAAAAAAATCTTATCTATTTTAATCTTAATTTAATTTTTATTTTCTATAATGAACTTCCGGAGACAGGAGGGGTTTTTTTTTGTTTTGTCTTTATTAGATCCCACATTTTGGGAGAGCCAATGTTAAAGATGTACATTTGAATGTCGAGGAAAAAAAAAATATTTATCCTGTCTCACTCTGCCTTTTTTTTAAATGTGTAAAGAAAAAAGATGTAAGAGAAGGAGCTGGAGAGACTGAGACGTGTTTGCCACACGGTTTACTTTGAGGAAAGAACTTTTACATCAGTGCCAAATCGCATGAGGATGTGCATGGGCATGCACGCCCGAATCTATGTAGACGCACTACGCTAAACCCCTCCAAGCTCAGGCGAGGGTTCAATTATTCCAGCAGTGAGAGTAAACTAAAAGCAAAACGTTGATATTTTATTTAGTTAAAAAAAAATCCGAAGTGTTATCTCAGCACACTCAGTTACTGGTGTTAGAAGTCGAGCTAATGGTGTTAGCCTCCTAACTTTTAGCTGTAATGCGCTGAGCCTCCTCATGTTCTCAATGACAAGTGACGCAACACTCACTTTGAAAACGCGACGGTCCCATATTGTTTGGAGCTTTTTACAAGTATATATATTTATATTTTGTGAGACGTTATAAAATCAAGGGACAAGTTTCTTACAGAGGTTCCAGCATTTTAAGCATTGTCCGTTGGTGATCTTGGTTAGTTTACAGGCAAAGGCAATAATGTTTTAGAAAAAAAAAATGGGAAAGATGTTTGAGTTCTTTCTTTTTCTCCCCCTGAAGGAGGTGGCTGTGAAACAATTTATGTATAAAAAACAAAACAAAACACTACTAAAGCAGCAAAAGTTATTATTGGTGTTTGTACATTTCAGCTCTTGGAGTTCTGATGTTGGCCTTACTGTCCATTCCTCCTCTGTTGATGTTTTTTCAGTTGTATTCTGTACAAAAATATTTTGCAATAAATATGGAACTGTTTTCTAAGGAGCTGGCGTGGCAGGGCTTTTCTTTGGGTTGTTCTTCTTTTCCAGGAAATCTTGGGTAGAAATTATGAAAGTGTCCCACACATGTAGGCCGACTGCAGAAACGGTGAATAAAAATGTTTTGGCCCATGTATTAAAAAATCATAGTCACTGATGGGGTTTCACCAGGTTACTACTTTAAACAAATTACACTATGGTGAGGATGTGAAGCCATTTTTATCTACTAACATTCCCTCGTGTCAAACCCAGCACGGAGAGGATAAACATATTGGTGTCTTAATAACACAGAGAGCTCTTCCTGTGTGACCTGTGAGATGAACAAGCAGATTTCTGTCCTGGCTGCACAGAGCTGGAAGATGCAGCGCAGAATCAGAATAAGTGCATATTAGTGTAATTTATTCATAAATTCAACTCCCCCAAATCAAAGTGGAAACTACTCACCTTAAACTTTTAATGCACTTTAAGGTTTCTATAAAGTGAACAATGTTAAACTCTCCCTGACTCCAGTTTGGGACTGAAATGTAAACACATGTTCAAGAAAATGAATCTTGACATTTCTTGACCGTTTCCTATTCACACCCCACTCCCCCGCAAGTTCAGGTAAACAGCTGGCGCGCGGGTTGCGTTTGCTCTAGCGCGCTTAGTCTGGTCGGTATCTGCGCAGCGTCTCCAGTTAAATGCTGCTGTGTGCCACTTCTTAGCCCTAATTGTCTTACGGCTCAGATGGCTTTGGCATATGACTCAGCGCTTTAGCCGTGACGTCTTCTCTGAGAACAGGGTGACAGCCCTGAACACTGGGAGAAGCTACGGCGCCACAGCAACCTGCAACAAATGTCTGTTTTCCTCCCGTGTGTTCATGGGAAGATACTGAACACAGGACACCTGCACGCCCCTGTGTGTGTTTTCCATGTGAACGTTTGAAAATATGAAATGAAATAAAAGTCAATGCAAATCCTAATTCGAGAAGTGTTGGTGAACTAAGAATGAAACAGGGTCACTTTCCAGATGAATTACTCTTCAAGTTGAAACATTAAGATTTAAAGACAGACAGACCTGATGAAAGAAATAGTATTTATTTTATACGATTTATACATCTATATAAGGTCCTACATTTTACTGCCATTACAAGGATTCTTTCTGTATTCATAGTTAAGAAAATGGCATTAATCGGTAGTTTTTAATATTCATATTAAATATATCATGTGCTGAGTGTACTCTTGTTGCTGTTTTCTATTTCACCTCAGTTATATTAATTCACTGTTCTTCTTGGTGACGTGTGATGAATTCTGAAGTGCTCTAAGATATTTTCTAGGAGGAAATCAGGACGATGTTACCCATCAAATACAATCTAAAACAGCAGAACAAAAAACTGATTCTGCCCCTCTTTAGCAACACGCATTTTTATAACTGCTGTGATTGCAGGTAACATGGTCCTATTATTCTGTCCACCCCATGTGTCTCTTAAGAGTAGCATGAGACAAGAGCGCCATCTAGTGGTGCAAGCATGCCAAAGTCTCTCTCTCTCTCTCTCTCTCTCTCTCTCTCTCTCTCTCTCTCTCTCTCTCTCTCTCTCTCTCTCTCTCTCTCTATATATATATATATATATGTATTATAATGTTTCCTGTTGTGTAACCTCACTGATTATAATCTAACTGGCAAACAAATGAAAGAAAATGAGCACGATCTGTAAGAAGATATTCTTGGAGGTCACCACCTTTACTGAGCCTGTCATTTTTTAAAAAAAATATTTACAAGATAACTGAGGTAATAATACAAACTCAGAAACATTTATTTTTTCCATGTCTGAAAAAACAAGCTGTTTGATGCTGTAAAGGTGGCAGGGTCCGCCAAATATAAGCAAAGTAAAGTAAGACAGTATGAAATTGTGTGGCCTTTTAAGCTCAGTTTGGTCAATTTAGTTTATTTGATTTGTTTGGCCATAAAAAATATCAGTCAATAAAGATCCCCAAACCTACAAAAGGACATTAAATATATACTTGAATATATACTTTTTTTCTGAAGTGTTATCAGTTTATTGAATATTTTTTACCATCACACACACATTATTATTTACATCCACGTTTTTTCTTTTCTTTTTTTTTTTTTTTTTGGCTTTAGAGGACTAAACGCGGAGCTGGAGGTCACTTTTAACAGCTGAAGAGAGAGAGGAACATCAGCCCATCACTCTCAGGGTCCTACAGGGGGCGCACTTGCTCACAGAACTGCTTCTTGAGCTCCACGTGTGCAGAGACTGCCTTCCCAGTAACCCGCTGACTACTTTGTCCTCAGTGCCAGTTTCCTGGTACCCGCATCTACTCCTACACTGTGCATTTAACTCAACACTTATACTTAGAATGTTAGGGTTAAGGTGAATGAGGTGACACTTCAGGTCATTAGTGTGTACTGGCTTTTGTTGATTAAACTCTAACTGAAGCAGAATGTATTTAGGCAAAAAAATAAAATAAAATAAAATAAAATAAAAAATGTAAAAAAGAAAGGTGACACTTTGTATTGAGGGCCACAGCTTAGATAACAGATGGGCCTAATAAGGCCCTGAAATTTCTACCAGATTTGTATTTAAAGGTCGACACTTGTTGATTAAATGCTTGTTATCAGTTTTTAAACTGCTTAGGAACACTGATAAAGACTTTTGAGTTTCCTATAATTGTTTATTAAAGCATGACATAACACATTTATTAACTTATTGACTTTAACACTGTTAAATTGGGCCATTATCAGTTAGCCTAATGACCTTAGCAAAGGTTTCAGCCATATTAAGAAGATGTGTTTTACTGATGGCTAAATGGCTGACAAGTAATGGAATATTTAAAATGTTTGTTTGTTTGTTTGTTTTTGTTTTTTTTGTTTTTTTAATTTTTAAAAAAACTTTTTTGACAATAAAGAAAAATAAAAACATTCCTTTCTTGAGAGTTAGCCTGAAGTATATGAACTCTCATGTCTCTGTGAAGCTACAACAAGCAGCTTGTTAGCTTAACTTAACCTGGAACCTTGTTAGCTTAACTTAACCTGGAACCTTGTTAGCTTAACTTAACCTGGAACCCGTACTACCACAGTCTGACACTTTTTAGCTTTTTGTAAATACTTGATTAGCAAGTTTAGCGAGTAGCTATACAGATTTTGGGACCTTTGGACAGAGCCGTGCTAGCTTTTCCTCTATGTTATTTACTTTTTTTCAGCCTAGCATGCCAAATGAAAACCAGGAGGCTTTTAGCTTAGCTCAGAATAACGCTAATGTGTGCCCAGCTTGTTCACCACTTAATTTTTACACTGTTGGTATGATGTTACATAACTTATATAAGATCTAAGATAATCAGATGTGAGCCATAAAGCAGCTAACGTTTTTTAACAGAGCCAGGCTAGCAGTTTCCCTCTGCTCACAGCCTTCCAGCTAAACTAAGCTAACAGACTGTAGCTTCATATTTATTGAACAGACATGAGAGAGGTGAAATCCCATCCGTATATAAAGTGAACAAGGGCATATTGAGCGCTTCTCATCCTGGAATGTATGTGGTGAAAAGATGTTTTTATCCCTGGTCATAAATTAGCATGTATGTAAAGTATTTCCTTCAGAGGAACACAGCATTATTGTAGCACTTCTTGTTTATGTTCCTGTAATTTATCAGGAATCCATCGTTTCCAGACTCAACAAGGAAGAGGTGACTTCTCTACGGGATGTTCGACATTGAAACATTTTTACACATGATCTATTTAAAGTTTTTTTTTTTTTTTCTGGGCAGGTTAATTTAACTGTTAACTGGCATTCAGTCTGTTGTTCCTGTTTTCTGTCTAAAGATAGCGAGGGCGGGATCATTCTGTTTAGAGGTTTCAGGCTACGTATCTCACTGAAATGATGAAAAAGAGTTTGATATATTCCGAACGGAACACAAAGACCTGGTCCAGCTGCCTCGGAAGATTGTCAGAGGTTTGTGTCGCTTGGCCAACTGTCACTGCACAACATCTTACAAGTACGATGTGAACCGAAAATCTCCTGTTGCAAAAAAAAAAACAACAAACAAAACAAACAGGTTTTGGGAACAATTGGCTCGAGTCTGCTTATTATCGTTTGCAGCTCTCTTTCCTCTGGCTCAGGGCCTGAATATTTCAACCACTCTGCGTTCTTTCTAAGAGAAATCAAACTTTGACCCACAGCGTCCCAGTTAGTACTGAGCTGTCAGAGTTAAAGTGGATGTGAATGCTGTCTTTGACTGTGAATATTTGACTCTATCATATGAGCTGGCAGACGGAAGCAGTGGGTCAGCGTCAGTGATTGTCAGCATGAAACCAAGCCGTAGGTTCACGGCAACTTTTTTGGAAATTCATTCAGTAACGTTTCTTGTAATTTGAATTTCTTTTCTTTTCTTTTTTAAAAATAAAACACCAAAGTCCAACAATGAATCCCACAAACAAGAATTGTCTGTTCGGTGGAAGCCTGATGTATATCACTCCGTTGTGCCACAGGGCTCCATTGTTAACCAGAACCTATTAAAAGCCAACAATGAGCCACAGTGTTGTTGCGCTGGTTGAGGTGTCCCTTTATTACCATGGGGTTGTTCATGTTAATTCGATCCCACATAGACAGCCCTGCTGCAATTTATGCTTTTACTGTCAATGTGTAGTAATCCGCATCAGAAGATAGTCCCCAACAAATGTATCGTTAATACTGTCTGAGTCATGATTACTAAGAATCGTAGCGCCCAGCTGCTTTAAAGAAGTGAATTGGCTCATTCAACCAGTGTTTATACTATTGCTCACTTACGGTGAATGACAGGTCCAGCTGGTTTGCATGTTATACTCATTGCTGACCAGTCAGTGAACCCTGAGTTTTGGATGTTTTATCACAGCTGAGTGATAAAAAAGCCAAAGGCGTGAGTCAGAGGTGGGGCGGCGGGGGCGTGAGCTGCCATCCAGGAAAGATTTCATCCCCAGTGCATCACTTTAAACACAACTGTGTCATTTCAGGAATTATTCAGTACAGTCAATAATAACGTCACATGATGCAGCTACAATATACGTGAGTAGGAATCTGATAATATCTACTGTCGGTGGCTGCCTTTTCTTAACCCGCACCACTCAGTGCAACAAGAACACATTTATAATCATCACCAGTCTTCATTTTCTCTGCGCTGAATTACATGCCGCTCTTTATTTCAGCTAGTGGTTGGCTGATGTTTGCTGACTAGTGATAGTAACATCAACCAGTGTTTGCAGGTGGCAACGCCATGACGTGGTGTTTGTTAGCAGTTACAGCTGTACTCTTGGACTGCCCCTCGCAAGCTGCTCTTCATTCAAGCTCATAAATGTTATGTAGTTGCCCTCTGTGAGGTTGAGCTTAAAGCTGCAATATGTAAGAATGTCGAATTCATTCTTAAAACAAATAGGGGACAGTGTATCACCAGAATAACTGCTAAGTGCTGCTAACTGTAGCTACACTTAGCTAGTTAGCTCAACTAGCCAGAAAGCTAGCCGTCCCGACTGGGAACTCAGAGCACCAGGGGAGTGTTGGCGTTCACAGTGCTAGCACAGGTGTTTTGGACCGAGATGGGCTAGCTGGTTAGCATGCTAAATTCAGAGGGTATCTCTTCAACACAAGACGTCATAATGTCAAAACTGTTATTTCTTGGCTTTCTGTTGATAATTAAATAAATGTTTTCAGTTTTGCACCTTTTAGTTTTCAGCCCTGTAAAATAAAACTACTGCTTTAATTTAAATGTTTGCGCAGCAGAAATTCATGTCACACAAAACCCGACTTTTCACGATTTGTTGTGGTATTGGATTCACATTCGGCACCATAAAATATGATTTATTTTTCACTGCAGCAGTATGAGGTGACTTATTCTACAGAAGAGAAACGAAGAATTTGCCTCCTTTTGCACTTTCTGCACGTTATGAGCAGAGCAGAGGATTCATAAATATTTCAGCGATATCTCTCTGCTGATTCCTGACTCCAGAGAAAAACCAGGGCAAAACTAATTTATCATTAATCTGGTGCATACATGTAAATGAGCTGAATGCTAGAGATGCACTGTGCAAAGCTACTGGCAGAGTCGCGATCCCCCGAGACTCTGCTGTTTGTCACAAGGTGTGGCACCCTGAACTGAGTCCACATTTCCTCCTGGAGTTTAACCATTACAGCATAAACAAACACCCAGCAAAATGTAATGAAACACTTCGAATCTATGTGTCAAAAAACCTCATAAATTCATTGTGAATGTTTTCTCTGAGATCTTATCTGATGAAATTGTGTCTTTGCCCTCTTTGTCTATGAACTTTACACAGGTTTAGATGTTTTGGTGGAAAATAACACAAGACGCCAGGACTTTTCCGTAGCGTAGGGTTTAGTGAATCCACTCCCCTGCAGCCGGAAGAAACCAGCAATTCAAGATGAGGTGGCTTTGTTTACACTGTCACTAAACACCTGTTGTTCCATCAACAGGTTGCGCTGCATCGGTTGCTTTTCATTCCCTATATGAGCAAAAAAAATCAGCATCGACAGTCGCTGATGAGCCACTGATGTAGTTTGTGTCGTGAGGTGGTGTGGTGGTTTGGGTGGAGGGAGATGATGTTGTTGCTGCTGTTTTCGTGAATGCAGCGGCTGAGTGTTCCTCGCGGGGTGCTCGAGTTTCACCTTACAGCAACTCGACCGAGGGGAGAAGAGCAGAAGCTGATTGTAAAGGATGGCAGAGCCACACAGACAGCTTCGAGCCAAACGGCCGGAGAATGACGTGCACTGGTTGTTTACATCAAGATGATGATTAACTGAACGGTTTCAGTTCATCGCTACAATCACGTTATTACTTTGTCAGGTGCGCGGCCTAAAATGGACAAAACATCTGCAGTGTTGCAATGGTTCTGAGCATGCAAGTACTTAAATATGGCTTTCACCGAGGCTAGACACTGAGATTTATGGGATTTTTAAAGCTTGTTAAAGAGAGATGGCACTCCTCTTTTAGGTCACAGTCCTACTTAAAGTGAAACTCTTGCCAAAATGCAACCTATGCTTTTTTTTGTGAATGTATATGAGTGCATTCGTGTAAAAGCATAGTTACGACAAAAGAGGCACTTTAAGATTGACCGTACTTTCGTTTTCGGCTCAAACTCAAAGTGTATGGGGCACTTTTATGCTAGCATATTTTTAAAACTCCTATAGAAAATTAGCTTGAGCCGAGAATGAAAGTATAGTAAATCTTGAAAGTGCCTCTTTTGTCGTAATTATGCTTTTACACAAAGGTTTGACTCATATACATTCACAAAAAAAGCCTAGGTTGCATTTTGGCAACCTACGCTTTAATGTTTAGCTTTTATACATCATGTCACTTAAAGGGGCACTCGACCAATTTGATGAATGAGGATCAGTCTATGAAAAACAGCTGTATAATTTCTTCTGTGGCTGGAGAGCTTCTAAAATAAGAAAAAAATAACCCTTATGATTTCATTAGCGTGGATGAGGCTTTGAGAGCACATGTGAATAACTGAAAGCTAGAGTGGTATTATTGTTGGCAGTGTTGTCCTCGGAGTAGCAACCACAAACAGCCAACAAGTCAAGGCGTGCGTTTATACATTCACTCAGTCTTTAATAGAGATGTAAAGGCAGATAGAAGCAGCGCCTGACTGGCTCTCCAGTGAATGTTCCCTAGATCTCGTGCCTGATGGCAGATGGAAGAGCTCAACGACAGTGAGGCTCGCACGGACACAATCTAAACACTGTTTTGTCGTTACCCTATAGCCAATCAGCACTTACTACGTGTCCCATCAGCCCTCAACACCCAAGGGTGACATTACATCATGTGGACAGGAGGACACAACCATCAGTCACCTTAAACAAGAGAGCAGGGATGGTGTACACTTTACAATAAAGGTACAAATCATAAACTTTACGTTTATGCTTAATCAACAAGTGCATTAATTAATACAGGGGTGTGTCATGAAATCCTGTTTCTCACCATTAACAAAAATTCTTTGACTTGACTGTGGGATTTGTCCACATAAAGTCATGCATCAGTTAGGTGTTACTTAACTATCAGATTTGTGCCCTTATAATGAAGTGTTACCCTGGAGGGATATCATTACTTCATCACATGACTGTCCTACACATGATTATTGGAGAAACTAGAGGCTCTGCCGCTGACGGATCATAATAGTGTACAGCCAGAGGGGGGGTGAATGATGTTTGACACGGACAATAGATGCATGAATGTGCTGCCAAAAGGCGAGCGCTGTTTATGACTTTGAGTTAATCTTAACCTTTCGAGACTTGTGTTCTCTTCCTGCTTTGACTGACTATTGGCAGCCACAGTCAATTCTTTGTCCTCAGCTTAATGATTAATGATCTTCAGGTTAAGGGTAATTTGAGTCTTTGTTGCTGAATCCAAATCAGAGCACCGCAGGTAAAAAATGTAATAAACGTACATTTGTCTAACAATAATAAAGGAGTTTTTGTACATTTGAAATGATGAAGCTGTTGTCACACACTGTGACCAGCATGTTTTTCGCTCCATCCTCCCGGGGGCTGGCTGCAGGCACCGGGTTGCTATGATGGAATTCCCAATGATGCAATATCAGCCAAGATCAGCTCAACTCTCTGGGTACGTTGGCACAGTCTAATTTTGGTCGGAGGTGTTTTTGCTTGTGATATGCTTGTTTCTCTGTGAGTATTCGAGCATCTATGCGGAACACACCACACTTCTCTCCCACTTAAACTGCTCTAATGTGACATAAGTCATCCGGTTAGCCATGTTTTCAATGCATAGCCCTCTTCAGCTCCCTGCAGACCAACCCTACCTTTGTTTTGCTGCTTAACACTTCAATAGCTCACCCATGCCACAACTTGCGACCCCACCCGCCTCCTCCTTCTCCTCCATCCTGCCCTCATTGTAGTCAACCTGCTGTCGCCTCAGCCCAGAGTGCCTGAGCTACTGCGGATTTGTTAAGAAGGTGGTCATTACATCTCCTATAGGAGAATACAGCCCATATGTGGAGGGACCCACCACAGCAGATGGGTAAAGTGGATGGGAAGCATGGTAATTAAGGACCTGATGACACCCAGATTACGTGCGTTGCCCTTTCTTCTGAGATTATCAGACCTAAATGGAAATATGCTGTAGTGATTTAAAGTCCAATCTGTTTATTTAACCATAAGTAACGCCAGATAATGTCTCATCAAGATTTCCTTTGCCGGGACATCTGGTTCACATTCATTTCTTAAGAAATACAACACAGTTTTAGAATACCTTAGGGCAATCGTAAAACAGAAGCTCCTGGAGTCTGGAATCCTATTTTATCTCAGTTTAAGATTACATTTAGGTTTTTGGTAACATGTTTCCTAACAGCTTTAAGGAAGAAATCCCATCTTATCGTAGGATTGCAAATTGGCTATTAGTAATAACTGAGGGATTTGCTAAGTTAGGATAACGTGGACTCTGTGATAAAGTGACTATAACTGCCAAAAATGGCACCACCACTTTCAATATGGTAAAAGTAAGTCGATAAGAGAACAACATCAATGACAAAATAATGTAAATGAAAAACTATTCAAACTATAATTGTTGGGGAAGCTAAGACTAATGTTAGCCGGATGGAAAAGCTAACACTGACACTAGCCTGTTGGAGACACTAACACTACCGTCAATTGAAGAAGCAAGGCTAACACAGATGTTAGCCTTTTATAGAGGCTCACACGGATGTTAGCCTGTTGGGAAAGCTCACACAGATGGTGTGAACTTGTTGAAGCTAAGAGAGATGTTAGCCTGTTGGAAAAAGCTAACACAGACATTAGCTCGTTTGAGAAGCTAACACTGATGTTAGCCCTTTGTAGAAGCTAAAACAGATTTTAGCCTCCTGGACAAGCAAACACTGACGTTAACCTGTTGTTGAAAGCTTACACTCAGATTCATTGGAGCAAAAATGGAATGCCTGTCTTGTATTAGTTAGCTAGTTGTACCAAGCTAACTAGCCAAGTAAGTCTTATAGCCTACATTCTAGACACAGATAGAAGTGGCAGTCGTAGGCCTGAATCAGGTTTACACTAGTTGTGGTTAGGATTTCTTCAATTGAGATAAAACAAGGTCTGAGATAAGACACAGCCAAATCCAGAGAATGTTTGCAAAAGGATTTCTCCCGTCTTTGAAACTTAAGCTAGGACACACAGGACATTATTCTGTGATGAGGCTCCTCAGAGTGATACTTCTTTGTGTGGGATCTTAAAAAAGGTGAACTTTGTTTTTGCCGAGCAGTCCAATTCAGTTCAGTTCAGTTCACTGTTGGTTTGACCTTGTCACTTTCCTTGTACAAACTGCAGTAGACAAAAGTTGAATTAGCTATGTCTGCTGCCGAACCCCGTTTTGCATCATGGTTTGATTTGAACAAAAGAGGTCAGGAAGAGACGTGAGCATGACAGAGCAGCCTTGTCTCCTGCAGCTGGTACTGCATCCGCTCAGTCAATGCAAAGTTATTTGCATAGGAAAATACGAGTGAAATCTTTGGGAGTAGGGGGGTTTGAGTGTGAACCTCCACAGGCAGATTCACTTGCAAACTGCATTTCAGCAACACAATGTTCAGTTATAATCTTTCTGTAGTATCCTGTGTCAAAAGTCTATTACGTAAATGTCGTTTTACAGCTGTTTGACATACAGCGTCCACTAGTTTGACTTGAGCCATTCTTGTAGAGAACAACTCCACTTTGAGGAGTTTGATAGTGACGTACAGGCGCATCACAGCTAAACAGTCATTGTAAAAACTGAAGCTTGTGTGTGTCACTGCAACTGCTGTAAATCATTGTGGTTTAGAAAAGTACAGCTCCGGACACGCCATCGCTCCCACTAAGACACGCTGGGTGATTTGCCTTCCATGCAAATATCAACTGAAGACCGGTGTAGTGATGGATGACGCAGCTCAGACAGCAGAGAAACGTTGCTTCAGGCAGGGTAGAGACAGATCTGACTTTCTGTATATCCCACAGGGATATTCAATGCAGCTGGTGAAAGTTTTTTCATAGTCATTTTTCACCCATTGTTAACTCAATTATCTCAACTATGTCCTAAAATAGGGGGCGGCTGTAGCTCAGCGGGTAGAGCAGGTCGACTGGTGATCGGTAGGTCGCTGGTCCAAATCCCGGCTCTGGGCAAGGCTTAGCTGCATGTCGAAGTGTCCTTGAGCGAGATACTGAACCCCACATTGCTCATCAGTGAGGGCCCTGCGATGACCTGGCGACTTGTCCAGGGAGTACCCTGCCCTCGCCCTGAGACAAGGCTGGGACTGGCTTGCGGTTACGGACAATGACATGACATATCCTAAAATAGGAGATAGTAAAGATGGGGGACAATTCATTAAAAATTGGTATTAAAAATTGCCTGGGTTCTATAATAATACAATTATGAATTGTTTAACTATTAAAGTGGTGGATTACACTTCCTGCTGCTTATTCTATTTTCTGATAGTGCTAACCATTCACTTGTTCTACATCACAGACATCACTTGTAAATCTAACTCAAAGCTTCCTGGAACTGAACTCCCCCGCTTTTTAGTTTATGTATACTTTAAGTGTAAGATCCATAAACTTTGAGCACACAGCAAGTTTACATCTAAGTTTTATTTCGTCCTTCTACTACCCTGTGAATTATATAAAAGTGAACTTCAGAATGGTTCCGTACTTCAACCTCAACTTTTTAGTTTATGAGGATGCTTTAATGTATTCTGTTAGTGTAAGAGTAGTACATAAGTAGTTTGCATGTAAGTAAACTAGTAATGGACTACCACAATATTGTATGAGTACACAAAGAGGTACTGGTCGTATATTGTTATACTGCAATGTGGAGGACAAAGAACAAAATGATGATGTGATGGGGGAATGAGGTCCAGAGGCAGCGGGTGGAGTAGGACGATGGTTTGGGTCGAGAGCATGGAAGACAGAGGGAATGACGTGAGACAATTTTTAAAGATACTTGTCTGTTACCAAGAAACGTTGTTCTGCTGAGATTGTTAGAAGGATGTGAAATTCTTTCAAGTGTCGTTTCATTGTTCCCTCAACCGCTTCCTTGACTTTTCCATGCTCACAAACAACTGCAACGTCATGAAAACACGCTAGTTCATCTCATCGTGCGGACCCCACCCCTCTCCATAACAATGGGCTTTTTGCCCTGCCACTGAATGTCACTCCTGCGTACGTGGTCTGTCGTAAGTCGTGAGAACTGGTTTCGTTTTGAGCATACCTTAGCCTTGGGCCTGCTGACAAGTGCTGGACAAATAAATGGGTGAACTGAGAGCATGTAGACTTTAATCCCTATTTTTAAATGTTATTTCCATGTGTGATGGATGAACAAGATGAAGCATGTGAGTAAGACAGTAATGAGTGCTTCCAGTCTTTTGAGCTCAGCCAGCGTGTTCCGCTGTACTGGACACGGAGATGAAAGTGGAGAGCAAGGCAACAAACGGGGGGGGGGGGGGGGTATATCCCTAAATGTTCCTTTAAAGTGTGGGGCCTGTCTGAGTGCTGGAGGTAAGCTACACCACCTAGCAACACTGTGGATGTTACATGCTCTCTGTGTAAATAATACATGGATGAAATTACAGCTTTGCGAGCAGATATGCACATCTGATTACTTGAATAAAGAAATGCTGATAATAACAGTGTGAATCTGCAGGGAGAAGTTCTGGGTTACACACACACACAAACACACACACACACACACACGTGCACGCACATCTCCCTTTGAAGTGTGCGTGTGTGTACGTTGGCGTGGTCTCTGTCTGCGGTCCCCCCCCACATGAATAGAGCCGAGCCTTGTGCAGTCGACAGCTGTCTCCTTTGAAAAACCCAAAAACAAAAAAAAGCCTTAAATCCAGCGCCCTCCCTCTTTCATGTGTTCATCTGATACGGCTCTTCCTCACCTTACTGTCACTCCATTCAGCTCCTGCGGCCCCCGGGGCTGCAGCCTGTTACCACGCCGAGTTTAACCTCTGGAGCCCCATGGACTCGCTCGCTGCCTCTGAATGTTTCCGAGAGGGGGAAAAAAAAAAAAGAGTTGTGCTTGTAGTGCCACCGCGATGTGTCTTAGCCCGCTGCTGATAAAGCCTGTGGGTGCCGAATGTAAATTAATGCAATGATGGTAATATATAGTAGTATGTTATTTTCAGTTTTAATATGTCCAGCATGTGGTGGTGCGTCACCACTGTGTGATTGTGCGCAGCGGCAGAGGAGCAACGTCTGCCGCGTGCAGCCATTTTGGCGCGTTGTATCTGGTAGTTTGAATGTGGCAGTATTGTAACCTTATGATCTAGGATCTGTTGAGTACAGATATTACACTCCACATGTTCTGATAAGTTTTAACGTCGCGAAGATGGATTGTAAGATTCCAGTTCAGCATTCCAAGTACTTCTTTACTCCGGGTTTGGAAAAAGTTGGCATAATTGTTTGAGAACATACAAAAGTCTTCAGACACAGGTGTTAAACATCGCACGGTTCCAGCAGATAGTTTCTCAGAGAGCTGTGACAGACTTTGGAAAGAATTTATGGAAAATATGGTGTTTTCAGTTTACGGCATTCAACCTCTGGTACCTGGTGAGCGAGGCTGGATTAGTATTCCTGCTGGTTCACTGGGGGTTCGACAGTGGGCCAGCAGCAGATTACAGCCCTGTAGCCTCCAAAATTAAGGTTAGGGTTATCTAACATTTACACCTTCAAACAGCTTCCAAGTCATTTTGATGGCACAATGTGTTGTAACAGGTTAAATCCAGCTGCTTCCAGTGCAGCCGGGGATTATCCCATGGCGAAAAACAGGTATCAGGGCCAAGACTTCCTGTTTTATACCTCGGACGTCAGTCTGATTTGCAGCTTAAGAGATGACACCCAGCATTTTGTCTCATCGCTTTTAACAGGTAGATTAAAAAGAAACTGACTTTGCGCTCCAAACAAACTGTTTGCCGCACACAACCAAAGCATGAACTGGAACGCTTCTGTTGCCCCTCGCCTACAGATTCCGTCTTCATTACCACGTATATAAATCAACTCTCTAGAACAGAGACGCAGTCAACTCAGCGTCCGACCAATAAAGAGACAATATACAGGTTTTCGGGCGACCTCATGATGATGGGTACATGGCTCGATGTATTTCTTAAACAACCTGATATTTTTCTCTTTGATTTGAGAGCGTTTACTCTTCACTGTCAAGGCTTCTGTTAATTGGGGTCAATTACTATTTGTTTTTTTTAAATTCTAAGACATCTACTGATGGATGTGAGGGCGAAGAAGCTGGCAGAAAAAGAGGTTTTTATTTTGGCTCGGGCTGCGAAGTTACACCAAAGCCTCCTCCTCGCTATGCCTCCCATACACCTTGTGCCCTCTGAGGAAAAAACAAAGCCATAGATGAAAGCTAAAAATAGTATATTCGGGAGAAAGACGGGGAGTCTTGGTGGTATGTGTGATAACCCAGGTGGTCGGACCGCCTTGTGTCTGACTGCCTCCCATTTCACTGAGGGCAATTAGAAAATCTTCAGGGCATGATCTGCTTGGCTCTTTGTGTGTGTGTTGTGTGTGTGTGTGTGTGTGTGTGTGTGTGTGTGTGTACCAGCATGCCGTTGAGTGTGTGTTTAGCCTGTGCATAAGGAGGCTGAGGCCCAACACTGTACCAGGCAAAGGTTTCCACCGAACCACTCTTGCATAACTCAGTGAGTGATAACAACGGTGCATTCCTCTCAACACACATCACAGCTGCCAACATCTTTGCCTTGGTTTTCTCCCAGTTCACATCTCCAATACGGTGTGTCTCACGGCCCTGGATGAGCTGGATTTCCCCACTCTGACCCATTTAGGAGGAGACAGGAGTTAAGGGCGACGTGTTTGAAGATTCCCTCTCGGCCTGCTTTTGTCTTTGAGGAGGTGGAGTGATTGGTTGATCCTCCGGGGGGGCAGAGGTCACGTTCATCAAGAGGTAGGTCAGCCGGGGTTAAAGCTGGAGGAGTTCCCACATCTATTGAGTGTCTGTCTATCTGTACCGTCCGAGCTGATGGGGAACAGCGTGGAAATAGAGCAGGGATGTTTGACTGAGGGGAAATGCACAGACAGAGTCTTTGTTGGCAAACTCCGCTCATATTTTAACCAGAGGAAACGGGGATGAAGTGCAGTCGGAGGCAAATTCAAGTGGCTTTTATGGAACACTGGATGTGTTTTGGGCTCTTCTGTCTGCAGTCTGCTAATTTCCAGGATATTGATTCAAAGCCTCTTTAACACCAGCCTCTTCCTGATACCACACTGTTATAAACACACTGCTGTGTACAGTGCATTGGCCATAAAACACCTGCATCACACCAGGTCAGTGGAGCAATACCACCTTTGCCTGCACCCTCACCACATCTAACCCATCGCTGTTGCACGAGCAGCTGGTCTCCATGGCACCGGCTCTCCCGTAGGCTTTCACGGGACCGTGCCGCTTCCTTGTCATTGGCCGGACCGACGAGATGAACATGCTAGCCCAGCGTCTGGAGACTTCAGTGTTGACAGAGTGGCGCCCAAATCCACAGGGTGTGTGCGGAGGGTTGTAAAACTGTGGCCGAGCTCTGAGAGAGCTGAACGTGTTAATGTGTAGCTCTCATACAGTGACAGGGCTGTAATGCAGACAGACCCGTGGACTTTGACACCCATTTCTTCCTGATTCATACAAAAGAATGAAATATGCCAATCATTTACTCGCATACTAACCCGAAGAAGTTCTGGACAGAGTCAGAGTCATTCTGGGTTGCTGACATGGGGATTTTCCAGACTGGGGTGTCTCTATTCACCAGTGTTCTATATGAACCTTTGTGCCACTCACCCCTTTGTAGAAATCAAATATTTTATCTGTAGTTCATGAAATAGAAAGTAAGAGTAAATAGCAGAGATGTGCACTCAAGTAAGTGTGCCTTAGACTCTGTTTGACTAGAGTCACTGTTTTGATGGCTTGCATGTTTTTGTCTGGCTGTCAGTATTTCACTGTTGATGAATTTGCAGTGTGTAAGAAGTTAAAAAAAAAAAACAAAAACAAACAAACACTGAAAGATGGTCCAAAATGATTGACCAGATGTGATGAAATAACTGTTATGACATTATGGAGACTGTGTAATGTGTTGCAGAGATATCTATTTAGATATCATGTTAGCGTGCTAGCCAGCTATCCCCGGCCCAACCGGGTTTCCAGCTCCTGTGCTGGTGAGGTTAACCCCAACACTTTCCAAGCTCCCACTCTGGGCTGTTAGCCGCAAGGCTAACTGAGCTAATGGCCACTACAGTTTGCAGCAGTTAACCAGTTTACTCAGCAGTGACTTCACTTGACCTGACTGAGACTTGAACCAAATGACCTTAGTCACATGTCTGGTAAATATATATGCAAATAATAAAAAGACTGTCACCAGTCGGCGCAACAAGACAATTGTGCACATTTTGTCCTCCGTATATAATTAAATAGGTACATTTCCTTGAACTCTTCTTCACGTTGAACTCAGGCCTTGTGGTCACCCGAGCATTGTCTGCATGGAGAACAAAACCTCAGATGTAACCGAAGTCATTGACTTTATCTGCATTGATAAGATATGGAGCACTTTCACTTCAGGTGCCACTTTCATTTGAGAAGAAATCCGTGCTGCTTGTTGTTCATGTCGACTGTTAAAAAAATCAACATAATCAGTGAGGATCTTTCCTCTGCCTCCTTTTTCAGCTCTCTCTACAGATTTTCTCTACCCTTGAATCATTCTGTCAGATTCGTAGGTTGAGGGCCTTGGTATCTCCCTCTCCTACTCGTTGCTGAGGTCATATGTATATTTTGGCCTTGGCCATCAGCACAACCATGAAGAGTAAATATGTCATAGCAATAAATCTCATTTTAATTGCAACCTTTTTTTCTCCTCGCTCAGCAGTAATTTACAGCCGACAGACAGTGATGAGAAACAATGCATTTTTGATGGTTTTATATGCTACATTATCATTAAACAGCAAAAAGTGCACTGTTACAAGTAAACGTGTGACTTATGCAGGTAATGTTTGTTGCTGGTTTCTACTGCCTGAGTAGAATTACGTGATTCCGTTGAGAAAATAATTATTGCAGCAGTGAAAAATCAACAATAATGAACAAGTGGTAAATCAAACATTTGTCTAAACATGAATATATAGAAACAAGCTACTGTTGATTTGCAGTGTGTTAGTATCACTTGCTGTGTATGAACGGGCAGCTGCAGCAGCTCAGCAGGCCGCTGATTCTATCAGATCGAACAGCGTCTGGTGATTTTGTGGGAGTTGTTGATTGTCTGGGACGCTGAACTACGATGGACAGACTTTTTACTGTAGAACGTGGGTGCTGAAAATGGGATGTAACTCCTTGGGCAAAATCACCAGATTTTTGCATCTTAATTTGTCCCTGTTTGTTAGCAAGGGCACTTTGTCTTTTAATGGGAGGTATCAGGGTTATGATCATAGCTTTACAAGACCATCAGTGACAGTTTCTACCTGCTTGTGCACAGTATGTAACAATATGTGCAGGAGGGCTGGCTGTGCAGGGACCTTTTGCTGCATTGTTAGCAAACACCAACAGAGAAAAGGGGACGTTTTACCAGGTCACCAGAAAATGTGTTTCTGATTTGGAAAGTTCTGGGAAGTGCACTCATGTAGAAATGACTTTATAGTATTTCTGTTTTACTGAAAATGACACCTTCATGTTTGTTCAAATTACATTTCAGTGACTGACTTCCGTTTTTTCCTTTAGTCAGCTCAAAATGTCCACTACACATTTTGTTTTTGCTGTGGCTCTCGGCCTGACACACAGAGGAAGTGATGAAGGTGCAGTACAGGTGGGGAGTGGAGGAGGAGGAGGAGGAGGAGGCGGCGGTGGTGGTGGTGGTGCTCTGTGTTTCTGCCTTAGTAACTGGTCCCTGTGGGCCACTTCCTGGCTGTGCTTTCACCTGAACCCTGCCTCCCCAGAGTGCCCCCACATCACAAACACATCTTGCATCATTAGCAGGACCTGCTGTTGCCCTGCAGCCAGACCCCATGATACACTCTGTGGGAGAGATCAGCCGATGCCCAGCACACAGTCAGCGTGCTGTACGGGTTCGTATTGAACAGTGAGACGTGAAGACTGCGCTTTACATGAAAGGCTGTTACACTACAAAGAACAAGGAGTAAGAGAAACATAATAAATGAATTAGTATGGGGTCAGACTCAGAAAATGATGTGTGACAATCTTAAAAACATTTGTGTGACCCCATTATGACCCCTTACCAATCCAGTCCATAGCTGCTGTTCATTGTTTATAGTAATGTTTGCTCCCTCAGATCTGATTAATGGTGTGTAAGCTGTATACAGAGCGGACAAATTCTCATATACATATCTGGAGTATCTCATACACAGTATTGATGTTAAAAGTGATTGGGTTCCTACTGACTCAGTTGGTCCAGTTCTTCTTGGTAAATACTGTATTTCTTTGAAAATCCACTGTTGTAATGGATCCTGATTTTTTTTTGCCTCGTGCCGCCTTAAAATTAAACGTCTCCATTCAAACTTGGTCCATGGTTGCAAAGTACGTCCAGCAGTTGTGACCAGTTTGACCAAAGTGTGACTGTTTTAACTGAACACTTTCCCAAGAGAAAAATGAACATGAGCGAAGTGAAAAACCAAAAAATGTCACAGATTAAAAAAGGTATTGAGATACTGAGGTTGAGGTGTTTAAATGACAGCTGCTGCAGTTGGAGCTTGTTCTAGAAACTGATTATTACATCAAATCAGAGAGTCCCTTTTTCCAGAGGTAGCACCTTCAGACAGCTAAGGTGAAGTCTCTCCTGACTGGTTGAATACGACGTTTGAAGCTGCTACAACAACAGCAGCATTCATTCAGACAGTTACACAGCAAATGCTTCCTGCCAGTAGTATCAATATTAGGACTAGGGGAGGATGTTTCTTTAGTATTCACTGACATTCAGATGGTAGTCAAATTCCTATCAGGTGCACATCTGTCAGCGGGCAGCTCGAGGCCCCAAACAAAGCAGTTGCCTTGGCTGGTAAAATGCAGAGGAAACACAAACAGGTTTTGGTTCCTGCCTTCGTTTCAGGGACTTCTTAGTTCCTGGTGTCATTTGTTTGATAAAAACCAACTTGCACACTTAATTACAAAAAAATAACGGGATGTTTTCCATTACAATTTTAAATGAACACCGGCATCTAACGCAGGGCAAAGAAATCCTACTGACAAATGCCAATTACCACCAAAAAATGTTGGAATATGGAGTTCGACAGACGTTGAAAATCAAAATGAACAGCAGTAACATTATTTCAATCCTTGTC
This sequence comes from Acanthopagrus latus, assembly GCF_904848185.1. Classification (NCBI taxonomy): domain Eukaryota; kingdom Metazoa; phylum Chordata; class Actinopteri; order Spariformes; family Sparidae; genus Acanthopagrus; species Acanthopagrus latus. The sequence goes on along the minus strand of NC_051045.1, from coordinate 22,764,180 downwards.
ATCCTCAAAGCAACCATCTGTTTTTAATGATAAAACTATGATTTCATCATGTTAATTCACACGGACAAGTCACTGATGGTTATCAGCCGTACAAATTCAGAGAATGACGTTTTCCTTTAAATGATCTCTGCCCTTAGGAGTCAAAAGGTCTGTGTAATCGGCACTCACTTTCTGTTGGTGCCATTCATCATTTTCCATGCCAGGATGACTTCAATATGAGCACAGACTGAAGCATAGATAGCTCTTCCCCTGAAAATCATTGTCATTCCCTGCATGCTAATGCCTCCGTAAACACATTACACATTGAGCTAATTACACCAGACCAAACAGAGAGTCTTTTGGATGAAACAGGCAGGTGTGTTTGGAGACGGTACGCTGTCGTAGCGCCTCATAATGCCCTCAAACTGAGCACATACAAACCCTTCAAAGCCCCACAATGCCGATCCTGGCAGCGAGGCAGGCAAGGCTGACACGCTATTTTAAAAGTGAGGCACAATGGACGATGACCTTGAGGTCAGCATTTACGCTCATTTCCTAAACAAACTTTAACGTCTCGCCAGTGAATGACTGAAACTTGAACCCGATCAGTGGCTCTGCAGCTGTGTTTGACAGGCAACTAGAGTCACTTAGGTGTGTGTGTGTGTGTGTGTGTGTGTGTGTGTGTGTGTGTGTGTGTGTGTGTGTGTGTGAGTGAGTGACTGCACACGAGACAGGGATCCACTGAGAGACGCTTAACTTCACCAGCAAAATCTTAAAAGGATTTGCCTCTCTCTGACAGCAACAATGCATCTTTGTCGCTGCACATTATGCAGCGTTGATCTGGGTGGTGACTAATATTTACATGAATGATGACCAGGTTTACATCGACGACTGCCCCTCCTGTAGGTTTCATTTTCTCAGTCAGGCCAGGTACAAAAAATGTGAACCGGCGCCACTTTTATTCAGCAGGACAAGCGTGATGACATTTCACTGCTGCTTACCACTGAAGTTACTTAAACAACTAAATGAGTCCCTTCTGGTCCTCATGTGTTTTAGTCAATCAGCTGATATGGCGACACAGAGGTTGTGACGTGCATATGAGGCCCTGTGTCTGGATTTAAAGCGGGAACTGATGGTTACATGTAATCCTGGTCCCTCTGCTCTTTTTGTTGGATGTTTTGTCTGAAATAGAAGAAGCGGGGAATGTGTTCGAAAATCACATATTATGCCATATTCGATGTATAGGTGCAATATGTTAGAGCTGTAGTTTAAAACACTCCAAAATGTTCGACAAAATGTGAAGAAAATCCCATCCGACGTTATGTCAGAGGGGTATGTATCCTGCTGGAGGGATATCTATTGGAGCTAGGATGCTATCCAGCTAGCCCTTTGCCACTTTGTACCTCAGGAGGTCCGATTGTGAACATCACAACAGCAGAATCAGCTGATACGGGCACCAGCTGCACGCTTTACTGAGCTCACTAGCTAACGGCGTGAACAAAACAGGCTTTACTTCCGGCGAACATAGCATGGATGGATGTATTTCCTCACAAAGAACGTATAACTTTTAATTATTGAGTATAATTTCCACAAAAAAAGTTACAGCCAGCTCAAATATTCAATCCCATGCGGAAAGTAGTGTAACATGGGTGCATGTGGTGCAGCGTGTGAAGGTCGGGGGTGGTGACGTTTGCCTTCAGTTACGGCATCCTGAATAACATCCTGTTGGTTGTCACTGAAGTTGGTTTAGTTGCTAATCTTCACTAACTAAAACTGTTTTTTCATTATAATATATTAAGACTGAAGGAATTATTGATTTTTTTTTCACAGATGTGCACATTATGATCATCGTGTTTGATGTGATCCTCGGCTCGCCAAACACCTCTCCAAACAGGCGTGTTTTTTTTGTTCAAAGAGATGCATATAAATGTCATTTCATGCAGAATGGGATGATTCCTAGGAACAACGTTCAGGCGTGTTTGGTCACTCTGTGTGTTACTCCATTGTCACCGACGCGGGGCTGATCACGGCAGCAGTTTGTTTCTAAACCAGCAGATGAGCCAAACAGGTGTGTTGTGGAATAAGATGCAGTAATAATTGGTGTGCCTCACTTCGTTTCTCTATGGCAACTGCCCCACTGGAGATTATGGGATACGGCCGCGCCATCCGCACACACCAGCCCGCCCTAAATCCTCTGGGGCCAATTACTCGCTGCTGGTGGCGGGCCGCAAGTCAGAGCACGGCTGTGGCTGCTAGACGGAGCGCACTCCTCCCTTGGTGATTCTCTGGCTTTGTGAAAGGACACGGGGCTTGTTTCCCATCATGGCCAGGCAAAGGCAAAAGTTCAGTTTACAATTCTAAATATTGTAATGTAGAAAAACATGCGCAAAAATGATGTATTCTACACTTTCTTTATCTACTAAAAGGTAGTATAGGGGCTTTGGTGCCCCGGCAGCGAGGCAGACAGGGAGCTAATTGGTGAGAGACTTGGTAGAAATCAGTGCTTGAGTGCTGATCAGTGTAATGAGGGGCCTTTAAACATCACACCTGGGCTAAGTCCTCCAATTTCCTCTAAGACAATGTAAATCTCTGTAATTATCCCATAGTCACCTGAGCAGAAGGCCAGAACAAGGAGACAGGTGGATAAAACAACAGACAGGATGGAACAGACAGATGCTGCATATGGAGTCAATAGGCTGCCAGGTTGGGAGAACGGCTCACATAGATGGCTTTACATTGTTGTCTCTGACCATGCAGACACCACTGAAAGATTGTTATTCATTATTCATCAGGAATGAATATGTTATAACGCACAGGATGTTGTTCCAGATCAGTCTCACAGGCTGCCTGGTTTACAGCACGAGGTGTCTCTTTACTACAAGACATGCAAAGCATATCATCATACAGCCCTGCAAAAAAAGATGTTTGTCATCCATTATGTTATACATTTACAAGTTTAATTATTCCAATCTATTTCTGCCTATATTCATACATTTAACACACTGGCTAAGGGTTTCTGAATATGTGATATCTTCAGTGTTTATGTGAGGACCCAAAATACTACAGGACTGCACAGTTTTATTCCAGATCAATTTAAGTCTTCAGATGTTTTTTTTTCCATCATCTCTGATTTGTTTCTGTCATGTGGGTGTTGCATCTTGGACTTGTCTGTTGTGGGTAGGTAGGATGGCTGATGTCTCGGTAGCTAGCTCACTAACATATATCGTTATTACTGATTTGTGCATGACAACACTTTGTCCTGTTTTAATGTCGCATCCTTCCTCTTGATGGCATATGACACCTGAAATGCAGTCAAAGTCCAGCAGTGAAGTTGCTGCAGTTGGTACAGCTCCTCTAATATCAACGCATGCTTGCACGGCAACAAGTAACAAAGCAGCGTTCTTCTTTATGAGACGACTTGATTGATAGCATGGAGTTGTGAACAAAGTGCTTTTCCACCACCATCAGATAAATGGCAAATGGCATTTTGAAAATACCAGGGGTGTCACAGTAATGCAAGAGAAATCACCACAGCTGAAGACGCCGCATTGGAAATGTCAGATCATAACATAAACTCCATTCCAGCACCCCTTGTGTCTCTGCTGAAAAACAACCCCAACCCCTCGTTTTACGAAACTTGTAAATGGGATGAGGCTCGTCTCTTGTCGGTGGTGGTGTGACTGGAATTTGCGTTTGTCTCATGGGTTTGTGAATTTTGCGACATGTCTTGTTGGTTTTGCAGTTTCGGCCTTGTCTCGGTCGTATGGTTGCTGCTGCTGTGACTCTGACTTGTCTTAGTCTGACTTTTTTGTCAGTCTTGAGGCTAATCTTCGTGGAGTTGAGACTTACACTTGACTCTTCAGGGTGTTGTGACTCAGACCTCTCTCTCATGTCACTTGCACTGTCCTGTGTTATTTATAGGTCTAGGTGTAATGCTTGTTTTCCACAGTGCCTTTTGTCACGTAACAATGTAGAGTCCACATCTTAAACATGTAATTCTAAGCGTAGATGTAGATAGATGTCACACTGTCATAGTTAATAAGGTAGCCCACTGGCAGACTCGGGAGGTTTGAAGGCAGGGGTGAAAAAATAAAAAGGGCAGCGGCTGTGTGTGGTGCGGCACCAGTGTGATACGTGTTACAGGGAAGACAGGGCACTTTATAATGTTTTATCTACCAATGGGGAATCTAAGAGCACTAAGCACTTTCATTTTTTGGTTGGGTTGCCCATCACATCTTCAGCCTCCCCTGCATGATGTCCACTTGTGAGTTAGCCCACAGTATACTTTTCACCCTGGTGTTGTAAACACATTTATTTTAGGGTTATAGTGAAGGCAATGTTGGTTGTGTCTTTCTGTAGGTCACCTACTTTGGTCATAAATATCTGAACAGCTTTCGGATGGATTGCCATGAAATTCTTTGCAAACATTTATTTTATAACCTTTATAGCCTATTATAGACGTTGTGTTTAGTGATTAATTTACCACAAGCTGACTCACTGACTGCTTTACATCACAACTAACCCATTTTACAAATGGCACCGCAACATTTTACATATTTGAATGTGCTTCTTTCATTGTATTTTTGCCTTCACACACAGACACAGTATGCTCAGAGATCCAATAAAATGATTAAGTCGTAGTTGGTGGATATGTTTTATGGGTCAACACCACTCACTCAGACTCGCTCGTGTTTAAGTTGGGTTAGAGTGTCCTCCAAGGTCACCTTTTGTGTGCGTTGAGATTTTCAGTTGGCTGAGCACCATGAAAAAAAAAAAAAAAAACGACATCATGACTTCACTTAAAGGCCTGAGGGAAGACACACATCAAGCTTTACTGGTCACCTTGGATACTGAACGCAGTAAGTGAAGGGCTACGTGGAAATGTTCTGCAACAGCACATGGTGAGAGATAAAACAAACATGAGTCATTGTTTTCCTTTTCTCCGTTGACAAGCTGTGGCATGGGTCCAGACCGTGGTCCACACGTCTGCTGTCAGGTTACTGTACAGGCAAATGCATGCATATAAAACCCTGCTGCGCAGTCTCTTGTTAACTTGTGAGCATGGTGCGCCCCATCTCATCTTTTAATCCTCAGGATATCTGGGACTGAAGATCCATCTAGTACACCGACCCAGTCAGGATTACAGTGTATCAGTGAAGACATAAAACCAAGAACTGAAGCTGTGGGAGGTGAGTCAGGGATAAGTGCATCATGAATCACCAGCCAAATTACAAAACTGGCATATTATAAGTATTCTTAGAAGAAATAAAGGAATGTATCTCTGTCTGTTTTATACGGAGGATGCCAGATGACAAATCCATGTGTGCATCATTGTGCAAAATGTTGTGGTTTTGAAATAATAATGGAACAAGGAAAAATGAATGAGTGGGTGCACACATTCAGTCAGCCAAAAGTTCTAAAGGTCTAATATGTATATTGAATTAGTACCCCCAACAACCAGGGGCAGCTTTTCACCACAGTAAATGCTAACTGCCACTAACTGTATTCTGTTTAAACCAAGCCCCCAGGAAGAGGAAGTCTTTGAGCCAGTTTTAATAGTGGCCAAACTGTGTAATTACATCATGCTGTAATACACTGTTGCCCAAAAAGACTTTTTGTCATAAGCTTACATTGTGAAAGAAGTGTCTGTAAAACACTGTCCAATTTCTTTTAGCTACACAACCCTGCAAAATGACTCACTTCATTATCAGAGTCTGAACCATTTGGTTCAATAAAATTTGTTAAGTCTAGAAGAGCTGCAAGATTACATTTCTTATTCCCATCCAAATTAGCTGGGCGCTAAACTGGAAGTTAGCCGGCTCGGTCAGCTGAAATCTCTAGTGCGCACGGTCTGTGGGCTACACCGTACGGAAGGTCGGAGTATTTTCATACCAGGTATTGATCTTTTTGGCTTCATGTGCCACTGAGCAGCTTTTATAAGAATGAATGGGGCTCTGTCTCCAACACTGTATGCAGGTTTCATATGTCCATGGTTTATACATCCATGACTGTAGTGAATGTTAGCTTGTTAGTTCAGTTAGCCATGCAGCTGGACCACTGGGGGAGTGTTGGTGTTTACACTGCTGGCACAGGAGCTTTGGACCGCTGGGAGAAAAGGGCTAGCTGGTTAGCATGCTAACTTCAGTAGATATAACTGCAACACAACACATATCATTTCTTTGACTCAACATCAACCTTTTACTGTTATTACTTCACTTTCTGTTGATAATTTTAGTTAATTTTTTGCTATGCTAATGTTTACATATTGCATCTTTACCTTAACGAAATACAACAAAGAAGACATCCATGAAGTGATTCAGAAACCAGATGCTGAGTTTACATGAAGTGGGGGACAATTGTGTCATCAAAGTTTTTATGACTTAGTTATCTTTTACAACACATTCACAGAATCTCAAACACCGTGTTAAATAAAACTGTTTTATTTCCCTCCAAGACACCTCAGTGGCTCTGTAAATTTACTTGGTTGTTGATTCTTTCAAATGCCTTCAATCTCCCCCCGTGTTAGCAGCTGGGGAGTCTCAGCATGTGTACACAAGCAGATGTATTTCCTTCAGGTTGTTTCGTAGTCTGAGGCTGTTGGGTCAGCGCCTCTGATGGATGTCCTCACATCCTGCCTTGCGTGACCAGGCCAGAAAGATAGCCATCAGTACCCAAATAAGTTCAGGTCAGGCCCCTGTGCTTCACTCCGAACCTCATTTGGTATGCAAATGAAAAGGCAACACAAAGCAAACCTTTCAGAGCGCAGCAATTTGCGAACTGCTTCCTTTGAAGAGCAGGAGCTTCACTCGGGGTCTGCAAAAAAAACAAAAAAACCCAAAAAAAACCATGATGGTTTGGGTTTTATGCTCAAACACAGACTTTCTGTCGCAGTGAGCAGGCCTCAGTCTGGTGGGCTGGGAGAGTAAACCATGGCTTCTACAGCTCATTAATCAGAAAGTGTAATCATTTATCTAGAAGCATTTTCTTCAACTGTAGGCTTAAATATAACACAGGGAAGATTTTCAGCTTGTTTTAATTTTCAGATTTTTGGGGGAAACAGGTGCTGCAGACCTGTGAGGAGAGATAACCAAGCAGCCCGAATCAGCTCATTATCCTCAGTGTAAAGGGAACTGAGGCTGGACATAGAGCTTTATTGTAATAACTATCCTAGAATTTAAAGGTAAAACTCTTCGACTGAGGCATAATAAGTGATTTTTCTGCAGTTTGGGTCAGTATTTCACAGAGGTCTGGTTTCTTTACAGCTTACAGATTCAAACAATCGCCTTCTTCCATCTTTGCCAACGTAGTTCTTCAGCAACCTGCGCCACGCCCCTGCTGAAACAGGATACGGTTCTGGCATTGTGCTCATTGTTGAGAGACTAATCCCGACAATTACACCTCGAGACCGAAAGTGGCTGCCTCGCCCAGCATCCAGCCAAACCCCATCCAGGCTTTCTTTAGGCCCCCCTGTTTGCCCTTGGGGGCCGAGAGCCCCTCTGACCCCCTTGTCACTGCTTGCCCCCCCCCCCAAACTGCTGGTGTGTCTTTCTCAAGTTTTACTCACCTGCACTTTGTTCACCTGCTGCTCTGGCTGTAACCCAGCCGGGTTATTGTGAGGACAAAAAGAGGTGTGTGGACACAAAGAGGGAAGGCATGAGGAGCAAAGGGCAGGTATTTCAGGTTGAGGCGGGCTTATACAGCACAGAAGTAGGCAAAGGTTTATGCAGGTGATAAAACCTCTCAGATACATATTTTTCAATGCTTGTGTCGGCCTCATGATGCATTTCTCTCTGCTTTGGACAGGATGGGTGTGTTCGGCAGTTGAGGGCGATGGTGGTTTAGCTGTTGTCTGTGTTGTAATAGGAACAGA